>NC_138061.1:49465922-50174393 GCF_964194185.1 Rhinolophus hipposideros
CACGCCCCGAGGCAGTGGGGTAGCTGAGAGGACCCCTGAGGACCTGCTACTGCTGCCATAATAATCATTTCAACAGCTGTCATTACTGAGGCCTGGCTGTAAGCCATGCGTTCGACATGTATTATCCTCATTGTACAGGTGGGGAAACTGAGGTGTAAGGAGGTTAAGTAACTTGCTCAGGGCCCCAGGGCTGAACTGGATTTCACGAAAAGACTGCCTCAGCCCAAGCCACAGACTCTAACCACTAGGCTGCCCGTCCGGAAGGCTCTGCATTGGACCCTTGAGCTTGACTTTTCAGGACTGTTCAGAGCTGAGGGTAAAGAGAGGACCTACAAAGGGCTCCCTGCAGGATGCTGGTGGACAGGCAACAGGGCCGCTGCAGGCAGTGTGGCCCCGGGTGGCGTCTGGACCCTCAAGAACCTCTGGCACCATCAGGTGAATTCCCAGCTCTCTGGGTCCCAAACCACTCGGCTCAGAGCTAGGTGAGCAACTTTTCATTGAGGGGAAGACCGGGTTGGGAGATGTGAGCACTGCCCAGGGAAGCAGGAATCTTAAGGCAGCACAGAGTTGGCTTCCTTAGGAACGGCTTCCTGGTTGGAGGGGAAATGCAAGACGAATGTCAGTGGGAGCTGGTCCTCTGAGGGTGTCACACCTGGGGAGAGATGTGCAGGGACGCGTGCACCCACATATGTGTGGGGGGGGGACGTGTGAGGCGTTTGTGGGGGCTGTGTGCACACACGCACCAGGCATGCTATTATGCCTGGGTGCGTACCTATGCAGGCAACTTCATGCACTCGGGTGTGTGTATATAACACACACATTTGTGTGCGTGCGGGTTCCTACATGATGTGGGTGGCCCCCCATCCTCTAGGTTGTGTGGTTTGTTCCCCTCTCATAGCCCCAGGCTGCTCTGATTCTCACCTTCCAATCCTGCCTTCTGACCTGACAACAGCAGTCAGGTGGGAAGACCATGGGGTATCTTCCTGGGATTCTGCTGGGCTTGGGGCAGCCTCACAGCCTGACCAATTGGTACCTGGGGTCTAGCAGGGTTTTTGTAGGTGCTGTGGGACAGTAGAAGAGCAATTGAACCACTCATTTATTCAACAATTTATTTGAGTACCTAACATGTGTCAGGCATGTGGCCCTGAAGACACAACGGTGATGTGAGTCTTGCCCTCATGAAGTTTACAGTCTTCCTGAGAAAGCCTGATGTTCATACTAAAAAAATGAATCTTTGAGTATTATTACTTGCTACGATGGAGAGATCAGGGAGCTATGAGCACCTATAACAGGGCACCTGACCTTGACTGGAGTCAGAGAAGGCTTCCCTGAGGAAGTGGCAATTACCTAGGCATTAACAGGGGAGCAAAGGAAGGGCAGCACATTGGAGAAACAGGGACTAGCATGTGCAAAGGCCCTGTGGCTGGAATGCAGTGAGGAGGATGTGCTGTGCAGGGAAGTAGAGTCCTGCTGCTTTGAAGCAGATGGGGCTCAATTGTCTCTCTTCTTCCTGAATTGCCACCTACCCCAAACATAACCACTGGGTTGCTATTCAGATAGTGGAGAAGTCCTGTGTCAAACCGTCCACATTCTCTCACCTATTCCATCCTGGTAGCCCATGGCAGGCATTTAGGAAACAACTGGCAGAGGTTGTACCTGGGATGTGCAAGGAGCCAGCCTGGCCTTCTGCAGTATAGAGCTCATGTCCCCAGATTTATTCTGTGTCCTCAGGGCACCGAGACAGGGATGCTGAGGAGAGAGGTTACTCCTGGGGCAGTCTTACTGCACCCCAAGGCTTTCTCTCCCTGCTCCAGGCAGGTAGGACACAGCAGGAATGGGCAGATGATTGGACTGTCAGATGAGACAGGATTATTCTCCAGGCAGAGAAATCAAAGGAAGAAGGAGAGGCACATAAGAGCCCTGACTGGGCAGGTATGGGGCCCCCAGACCACCAGCTCGTGGTTTGCTCAGCTCAGAGGTAGAGGACCCACCATCTGCCTCAGACAGACAGAGTGAATGGCCTTGTGGGAGCCGAAAGGCACAGCGCCTCCCTCCCCTTCCTGCCCCTCTTCCCAGCCTGTCCTTGGGAGGCTGGGTTTGTCTTGGTCAGGGCCATCCCTCTGGGACTTGTTTTTCTTCCCATGAAGAGGGAAAAGTAGTACCTGGCCAGCCCACGTGGCTAGATTGTTGGGAGACTCCATTGTGGTGCCGTGTATGTAGATAATTAAGGGCTGACAGACTGAAGGAGTGGTTTTTATTATCATGAGCCTTAAAGGGCCCTGATCTGGCTGCCCTCGACACGGTCAGCCTGTGTCCAAGCCCAGCTCTGCCAAGCGGGGCCCTTGACAGGCCACCGAGCCTGTTTCCTCCTCTGCGACCTGACAGGATCCTATCTGGGAGGGTTGTTGTGAGAAGTGAGTGGAACAGTTCATGAAGGCACACAGCACTAAGCCTGGCCAGGAACTCACTCAGAAAATGTCAGAAAGTTATGCTGAACCTCCTGGCTGAGACTTCACAGAGTGGGGCCCCCGCGCTCAGAGCCGTGGCCCTGCCCCGGGGCAGCCGTGTAACCTGGGCAAGTCAGTAAGCCTCTGGGTCCCCAGTGTCCTCATAAAGTAAGGCGATTGGGCTCTGACTCCGTGAGGCTCTGAGTCCACCTCACATTTAGTCAGCACTCACCCAGTAAACACTTGCTTTGTGCCACACTCTGAGCAAAGGGCCACAGAGCTTGTTTCCATGACTATTGCTACATAAGAAACCCCCCCCAATCTGCACTGCACAAAGCAACAGCTGTTTTCTTATGTTCATGGATTCAGTGGGTCAGGAATTGCGGATGGCTCTTCTCTGCTCCTCAAAATCTGGGAGTGACTCCAACAGCTGGAAACTTCTCGCTCCTATTCTGGTGCCTAGACTGGTCCCGCTGAAGGACTAGCTCAGCTTGACTGTCACCTGAGCACCTACACGTGGCCTCTCCACGTGGCATGGGCATCTCAGGCACGGGGTTCTGAGCAGCAGTACTTCAGAAGAGGCCTCTGGGGAGCCAGTGTCCCAAGAGAACCAGGGAGAAGCTGCGCGGCCTCTTCTGACCCCGCCTTGAGGTCATACATCATTTCCGGTGAACTGTGTTTGTTAGAGTGAGTCAGTAAGGCAAGTTCAGATCCAGGGAGAAGGGATATAGACGTTCCCCCAACTCTCAACGGGAAGAAGGTCAAAGAATTGACACAAATGTAGGTGTTTTGCAACCACTCAGAGCTCATTCCAGTGTACTACCCTTTATTGAGATGTCACATGCGAGCATGGTGCTGGGAGAGAGCACGTTCCCGCTTCTCTTCCTGAAGATTGTACAAAAAGCAGAAGAGCGGAAGTGGGGAACCCTTCGAATCCCATTTTCAGCCCGGTGAGAGCTCTCCATGAATAGTGGTAGGAAGGGAGGGAGAAGCGTAATCCCTGTTGCCCCCAGGCACCCCCTGGCCAGGAAAGTTCCAGTGCCTAGGCCTGGGTTGGCATTCAAGCTCCATGCCCCAGCCCTGAGAGCTTTGCAGCCCTCTGCCCCACTACACTCCTCATACCCCTTCTCTCTCCTGACCGACCAGGTTTCCCCGCTCCCTGCACACCCGCTGCATTTGCTCACGCTACTCCCCACCTCTCTCCCTCCCTCCTATCTAACCCTAAGGGCCAGTGCAGTTGGCAGCCTTCCCATAAGAAGCCCTCCCCCCTGGTGATGGGCATATACCCGCCTCGCCCTGCTCCCTGCATGCCCTGCACCATGATTCCCTGGCTGCTCTCACCACTCACGTTAGGGATTTCATGGCTACTGTCTTTTCCTCCCCACTACACTGGAAACTTCCCGAAGGCAGGTTTTCTCTTTCTCGGTGTCGCCATCTCTGAGATGTGTGGCACAGAGTAAGTTTGACTCCTGGGGTTTACAGTATCCATGAGACGCTAGACCGGATGCCTTCTGAGGGCCCATTCTAGGTCGGGCAGGGTCTGGGGCTGCAGACCTCAGCCCAGGAACAAAGGCAGGGGCGTGGGAGGTACAGGGGCCACCAGATTCCAGGATCCTCTGGGCCTCCTCGTCCTAATCAGGGCACGTGACTGCAAAGTCAAGTCTAAAGTGCAGCCAGCCCCTCAGCTTGGCTCTGCAGACAGGTGAGCAGGAGCTGACCCCGCTTCCTTAGCTGCCCCTGGCCCAGGGCCCTCTGTAAGCCCCGTGTCTCCTGCAGAAGCCTTCCCCATTGCCCTTCCCAGAACAGGACTCTGCATTCTCTGGGCTCCCCCGATGCAACTATTATACTCCTTCATTCCATGACTACTTATCAAGGGCGTGGAATGATGGTGGTGAACTAAACAGACAAACAGCCCTGCACATTCCAGGGGCAGGGGACAGACAACCAACAAGGAAATACAGAGCATGTCAGAAGGGGATACGTGCCATGGGGAAAAATATAGCCAGACAGCGTGGGGAGTGCCAAGGGTGGCATTGTTACCATGTCCTCTCAAGTGGTCAAGGCAGGCAGGCTTCTCACAGAAGGTGACATTAGATAGTGCCCCGAGGGAAGCTTGGGGCCGGACGGGGGAGGATGCAGGGAATCCAGGAAAGGCTGCCTCAGGCTGAGGGAGCTGCAGGTGAAAGACATCCAGACAAGAGCCTGGGGGTGTAGGTGGATGTGCAGAGGGGGGAGAGGTGACTGGCATCAGAGGTGACTGAGCTGAAGAGAGACTTGATTGATCCCTGTAACCGCTGTGTGATGAATGCCGGGGTGGGGGACGGGGGCAGGGGGAGATAGGGTACAAGCTGGGAGACCAGGTGAAAAATGCTAGCTCCAACCACACAGGTGGCAATGGAGGGGGAGGGATGGAAGATTCTAGAGCCTTCCCTCTGCCATACCCTCCTCTCCCAACTCATGCTTAGGCCTGATATCACCTGCTTCAGCAGTCTCCTCCCCAGGCTCATGTCCATCCAGCTCATCTCCACCTGCCTGCCAGGTGGGCCTTGTACCTTTGAAAACAATGAAGTGGGCAGACAGCGCTGGGTTGGAGTCCTGCCTCAGCTTCTTACCACAGGTTGGCCTCGGGCAGGTTACTGGCTGTCCCTAGGTTTATAGTCCCCTCTATGAAATGGGGGGAATAATTCCCCTCTCAGCAGTGTTGTGGAGTCGTGTATGGGAAAGCCGGAGTCTGCTCCGCGCACACAGCAAATGCTCTGATAGGAACGCCCGCGCCGGCTGCATGCCAGGCATCCAGGGCTCCCCATGCTCTTCTAGAACACTGGCCTCTCTTTCTTCTGGTAGCGTTGGTTCAACTTGATTCTATCATTGTATAAAGCTGGTGACAGAAATTGCCAACATGAATTATTAGCAAGTCTGGGAGATGATAATATGACCCAAAGGGGGAGGCCCCATCCAGAGACTTCAGCAAAACCCGACAGGGCCGGGCAGACCAATGCAGGGGAAGAGCAGAAGCTGGACTTCCTGACAGGCCTGGGCCTCCCCCTGAACAGCTGCTGGCACCCCCCTACCTGTGTTCTCTCTCCCCACCCCCTCCTGACACCCCTCACCGCAGGCATCTTAATTGATCTCATTGTTCTCCAGTCCCTTGAGACCTGAGACTCCAGCTGTGCTTAAACAGAACAAAATCTCTTCCAATTTCCCCACCGTTTAAAAGAAAATTGAATTCTTTATCTGCAGCCTGGGGAGGGGAAGAGAGAGGAGAGAGAGAGAGAGAGAGAGAGAGAGAGAGAGAGAGAGAGAGAGAGAGAGGAACTAGTAAATAGTTCTTACGTGGGTGACCCCAACCCTGCTCCCAAGCTGCCTGGGAAGGCCTTTGTAGACACACCCTCCCCCATTTTGGGGGTGCCTAGGCTGTCCTTCTGGGCCCCTTTAATCTGCTCTTGGGTTCATGCCTCATCGAGGGACCAGCACAGTGCCTGCCAGGCGCTGGGCGGAAGCTGAGCTGACTGACGTTGATTGACGCTCCACCCTCCTCTGTCTGTCAGGCCTCAGTGCTCTTCCGCTGTGTTTATCTCTTTAATCTAAATATCAACCCGTAAAACCAAAATGGGATGGAATGAGAGGTAGGACAGGCGCTAAGGAGAGAGAGAGAAAGCGTACACAGCTGGCTGCCGCCTCTGCTGCCCGCCACGCCACCACTTCTGGAAGGAGCCAAGGCAGGGCCTGTGGGTTGGGAGGTGGCAAAGCGCTGCCCTTGATGGGCTCAGGCTGGGGGCAGGATGGAGAAGTGAGGCTCCCCCACCTCTGCCCCTGAAGTGGATTTTTCCTGGGCTTTATTTAAGATCTGACCGTTTCCAGTTATTTAGTCACTCCGCTAATTGATTTTTGGCAAATTGATCTAAAGCTCCATTGCCTGTCAAGCCTGCCTCCCTCACTGGTGCCTCCGAATCCCCCGTCCTTGGTAGGAGCAGCCACGTCTGCCTCTGACCTTGGCCCCTTTGCCCAAAACAAAACGGAGAAGGCACTTGTTCACCATCACAGCTCTGGTGAGCAGGTGTTGTGAGCTTAGTAAAAGCCAAGCATTTCACAGTATGTTACTCATCTCTTCTGTGCCCATTGTACAGAAGAAAGAAACAGAGGCCCAGAGAAAGGAACCTGCCCAGGGTCAGCAGCTAGTAAGTGGCCCAGCCAGGATTCAGACCTGGGGCTGTCGCACTCCAGAGCCCCTAGATCTCGCTGCCGTTTGCCCGTCACCATCAGGTACCCCCTCGCACACTGGGCTCCAGCCTGTTGGAATCAGTCATCTCCAGAGTCCAAGGAGAAGGGCTCAGCGCTGGTCTGGGCAGTGGGAGCTGCTCAGTCACTGAGTGACCTTGAGCAGGCCCCTGGCTCCCGGGGCTTCAGTGTCCTCACCTGTAAAATGAAGGTGTTCTGCTGGACGCTCCCTAAGGCCTCCTGTGACAACGTGTGACCACCTGCCCCAGACAGTCCCCTCCCGTGCTGAGAGCCTGTCATTCCCTGTGCTCCGCACCTGTCAGTCACCCTTCAGTAGGTCGGCTGCTGATTGTTCCAGCTCAGGCAGTTGTTCAGAGGACACCAGAGCGAAGAAAATGGACCCCCTGGGTGAGGGGACAATGGGTAGCTGTAAGAGTGGCGAGGGCCAGAATGAGTTCATAAATGCTGCAAAGCAAATGCCTGTACAAAATCCTGTGCTGGGAAGGTTATGAGCTGGGAAAGTTATGAGCCCTGGGGGTAATAATGGGGGGGGGGGATGGACCCATAGCAGCCACCAGAGCTTAGGTCTGAGAGTTTCTCCTGGGAGCATCTGGGAGAAAGCTGAGAGAGCAGAGAGTGTGGGTGGGGTTCCGTGCAGGGTTCTGCACAGAGGTTTAGGGAGAAATTGAGCTGGGCCTGTGGCTTTGGGGTGGCTGAATCTTGCTGCACCATCCCTATAGCAGGGGTGGCAGCTGTGGTTCCTGACAGCTTGATTCTGGAGTGGCTCAAAGTCCCATATGCCCAGTGGTTTGTTTAGTGTTTTGTTTTTTTTTAAATTTTAACCATGATCCATAATAAAAACTATATTTAACGTCATGACCCAAGATACACGCACACATTCATATCTAGAACAAATAATACTTCCTTATTACATGCAAGAACACAGTCTAGTATTTTCTATTTTATGCTACAAGATTTCTATTCTCTTAGCAACTTTCAAATATGCAATCACTGTTACATCCTCACAATATAGTTCTCTTGTATTTTATAACTGGAAGTTTGTACCTTTTGACTCCCTTCACTCATTTTGCCCACCCCCATCTCTGGCTACCACCAACCCTTTCTCTATATGTATGAGCTCAGTTTTGTTTTGTTTTTAGATACCAAATGTAAGCGAGGTCGTACGGTATCTGTCTTCCTCTGAGTTATTTCACTTAGCATAATGCCCGGGAGGTCCATCCATGTTGTCCCAGTGACAAGATGTCCTTCTTCTTTGTGGCTAAATAATATTCCATTGTGTATATGTACCACATCTTCTTTATCCAGTCATCCATTGATGGACACTTAGCTTCTTTCCATATCTTGGCTATTGTGAATAATGCTTCAATGAACATGGGGTACATATATCTTTTGGAGTTAGTGTTTTCATTTTCTTCAGGTAAATACCCAGTGGTGGATTTGCTGTATCATATGGTAGTTCTTTTTTCATTTTTTTTGAGGAGGCTCCATACTATTTTCCGTGGTAGATATACCAAATTATATTCCCGCCAACACGGCGCAAAAGTTCCCTTTTCTCCACATCCTCTCCAACACTTGTTATTTCTTGCCTGTGGATGAGTCATTCTAACAGTGTGAGAAAACATCTGTGTGGTTTTGACTTGCATTTCTCTGATGATTAGTGATGTTGACCACCTTTTCATGTACCTGTTGGCCATCTGTATGTCTTCTTTGGAAAAATGTCTATTCAGATCCTCTGCCCATTTTTCAATTGGATTGTTTGGGTTTCTTTGTGTTTTGCTATTGAGTTGTATGTGTTCTTTATATATTTTAGATTTTAATTCCTTATCACATGTATTATTTGCAAGTATTTTCTCTCATTCAGTAGGTTGCCTTTTCATTTTGTTTATGGCTTCCTTTGCCGAAGGAAAAGCCAGCTTTTAGTCTGATGTAGTCCCACTTGTTTATTTTTGCCTTTTCTTTTGGTGTCAAATCCGAAAAACCACCATCAAGACCAATGTCAAGGGCTTACTGCCTATGTTTTATTCTAGGAGTTTTATGGTTCCACGTCTTCCATTCAAGTCTCTAAACCATTTTGAATTGGTTTTTGTGTATGATGTAAGATAATGGTCCAGTTTCATTCTTGTTCATGTGGCTGTCCAGTTTTCCCACTATCATTTATTGAAGAGACTGTCTTTTCCCCATTGTATATCTTTAGCTCATTTGTCATAAATTAATTGACCATATATGTGTGGGTTCATTTCTGGGCTCCCTGTTCGGTTCCATCGGTCTGTTTTTATGCCTATACCATACTGTTTTGATGGTAGCTTGAAATCAGGGTGCATTATGCCTCCATCTTTGTTTTTCTTTCTCGAGATTGCTTTGGGTCTTTGTGATTCCATACAAATTTTAGGACTGTTCATTCTGTTTCTGTGAAAAATGCCATTGGAATTTTGATAGGGATTGCATCCCATCTGTAGATTGGTTTGGATAGTATGGGCAATTTAAGTGTTCCAATCCATGAACATGGAATGTCTTTCCATTTATTTGTGTCTTCCTCAATTTCTTTCATCAATGTTTCATCATTTTTACCCTACTATTTTCTATTTTTATCCTGTTAGATTTTTTTAATGCTAGTCATGACCCACTATATTGATTTCATGACCAACTAATGCATGGTTACCTAAGTTTGAACATCTCTAGAAAGAGCCTTCTCTGCTTTACTAGGTAACAATGATGATGATGATGATAATATCAATTCATGTTTCAGGGCACAGAGTGGTAAAGACCCCAGGTTCCAGACTTAAACCACCCAGGTTTATCCTGACTCAGACATTTCTGAGCTATATGACTTTGAATAGGTTACTTGTATCAGCAAAGACTCAATACAGCTGCTAGTAACAGAAACCTCCGAATATAATAGCTGCTTAAACAAGATCGAAGTGTATTTCTCTCCCATATAAAAGCAGTTTAGAGGGGCACAGCCTTGGGTGGCTCCTTCAAGCTCTCTTTCCCCCCATTCCTATAGTATAGACCTGTCTTCATGGTCCAAGATGGTTGCCAGAGCTCCAGCCTTCACATATGTACATACTCCAAGCTGCAGAGTGCAGGAAGGGAAGAAAGACACACTCTCTCTCTTAAAGAGGCTTCCTAGAAATGCCCTGTAAACTGCTTTAATCTCATGTGGCTGTGCTTATCTGCAAAGGAAGCTGGGAAGTGTAGTGATTTGGCCAGATAGTGTTGTGCCACCTAAAAATCATGGTTTCTATTAATTTGAGAAAGGGAGCATGGATGTTTATTCTCTGCCAGATAACCTCTGTGTGCCTCTGTTTCCTCTTCTGGAAAATGGTGGTGATGATAGTTCCTTATAGATTTGTTGGGGGGTGGTTCAGTGAGATAATACAAGCAAAGAACTTAGCACAGTGCCTGACACAGAGTAAGTGCTAAACAAATGATAGGTACTAATATTAAGTGCCTGGCACCAAGCTAAGCACCTTACGTGTGTTACCTCACTGAATCCCCCCAGCAACCTGGTGAGGTAGAAATTAGCCTCCCCATTTTATAGGTGAGAGCACTGAGATTCAGAGAAGTTAGGTATTTGCCAGAGGTCACACTTGTGGACGGGACAGAGCTGAGATATGAACCCTGTTTCCCTGAGTTCTTTCCCTTAACCATGAAGCAACACGGCCTCTTCATGGAGATTGAACCCCTCCCTGAGAGGCTGAAGAAACTGGGGGGCCAAGAGGTCTGAGGGGACGCAAACTGAACCCAAGGCCAGAGCTCCCTCTGCCTGCCCAGCCACCTGCAAAGGGTACCCCCTACCCAAGGACAAACAAGACCAGCACAAAAGACGCTTGAGGCATCCATTATAACAAGACCTGCAAACTTGGGGTCTAAAGATCAAGGTCTTCAATTCGCGGAATAACCCTGGCCAAGCCCCTTTTCTCTGCAAGCCTCAATTTCTCCACCGGCAAAATGGAGGGAATGCTGCTATACCTTCTTCCCCTTCTGGAGACATTTTTAGAACAGCGAGGCCAGAGTGTTTTGAACTCCTTGGGATGCAAGGTTTTATAAATGAGATATACTGCTTGCCTCTCAGAGTGTTTCTCAGTCTGTTCAAACATTCTGACGAATGGGAGTTAGGTGGTTAGAGGAGTGAGGGAACCCAAGTGTGTGTGGACAGGGCTGCTTCTCAGGCATAAGTATGCCCAGCACGCCCTCTCCACCCTGCACTCGTGTGCAACATCTGGCTATCTCGTCATCAAGCCCTCAGCTGGAGTGGCCCAGGTGAATGAGGGGCTGGCGCTGTAACCCTCTGCTAGTTTCAGAGATCACGGGTGATTTATAGTTTCTGCGTCAGACTTTGACCTTAATTTCTTCTGTCGTTGTGGGGCTGTAAAATTCATTAGGGACCCGCAGGCGGAGTGATGGAGATGTCAGGTGGGCAATCATGTGGGTATTTAATCTATCAGATGTGTGGCTTGCCATTTAGGGAGACAACAAGAGAATGTGGAATCAATACGGTTCATTAGTGAGTAGCACATGCCAGGCCAATCAGTGCCTGCCAATGGCAGCAGGCATGGGGGTGTGCCACCCGCGCTCCAAGTCACCTTGTAGTGAGGATGTGTCCTGGCACATGGCTGGGAGCAGCCCGTGCCCAGGTCCCTCTCCCACCTTTCCACTAGACCAGGAGCTAGCTGCCTGTTATGTTTCATGGGGACAAGGAAGCAGAGGGAGGGTGGCAGAGTCACTGTGGGATACAGTGGGGACATTTGATAATGGACGGAGGCAGTCCCAGCCGCATTTGGCTGCACCCCCAGGGGGTTGATTGGACTGTCTTCTCCTCCTCTTTCTATCTCTTCCGCACATAAGGTCCCACTTAACAGCCTCAGCTACAGTGTCTGTCCCCATGCCTCTCTGTCACCCTCCCCTTCTCATCTCCCACATCAGCCCTGCTTGATAACTGGCTTCAGAGGTCTTAGCCTCTACTGATTGTGCATATCTCATTCACCCCCAGCCAATGAGCTACCCTCCCTCCCCCTGCATCCCAGAAAAATGGCTTTCTGAATCCTACTTTTCTTTGTTTGATGGTCAGATGTGATTTTTTTAAAGTCACTTAGTGGAATCTTCCTCAAACCCAAGAGCATGAGAGAATGGACAGTGTTGCAAAAGGGTTAGGAGTCAATTTTTTTTTTCTCTCTTTGCTTTGTGTGTGTGAATGTCACACGGACAAGGGTTTGAATCCCAGCTCTGCTGGTGACCGGCTGTGGGACTCTGAGCCTGGTCCCTGCCATCGCTTAGCCCCTTGTAGCTGTGAGGGCAGGGAGCAGGATGCCTGGCTCAGCCTGTGTGCCCAGCATCCAGCCTAAGGCCCGTGTCTGAGCTCTGGCTCCCCTCGAAGCAGACCTGGCAGGGACTCAGGGCAGGCAGTTTAATTGGCAGGTGACCCCAGGAAACTCAGGTGGGAGTAGGAAGTGAGATGCGGTCACTGAGGGGCGTTGTGAAACCAGTTACCATGGGTCGGGGGCGCGCTACGGGAGCTCAGTCCACTGGGAAAACTAGGGGAGAGGCTGTGCCTGAATCATCTCAGCTCAGGGCAAGGAGCTGGGGTATTGATCCGTCGACTCCCTGCCCCTATTGAGTGAGGGCACCTTCCGGGGAGGTGGACATCCCATCATGCCAACTGCTTCTTTGAGGAAAAAAAGCTTGCAGGGTGAGAGCCATGCACGTACTCCCAGTAAAGCAGCCCCTGGTGGGTGGAGGTGAGCATGAGGGGGTTTCGTGTGGCACTGGCAGCTGCCACCACAGTCAGACACTTGCTGCATGTATAAGACGAGGGTAGTACTAGTATTAGTACCTTTCCTAGAGTGGGAGCGGACATGAAATGTATTCATTCCCACAGATTTGTCAGAATAATACCTAGGCCCCCATAAGGACTCAACAAGGGTGAGCTGTTGTGACATTTATTTCTGCGTTTATCATTAGCTGGAGTTGCTTCCTCTGTAAAATGGGATTCTGAACGCTGTCTTGCTGGTTGTTGTAAGGACAAATTAGGGACAAATCCTGCCAGGTTCCTCACACAGTACCAGGCCCACAGTGAAGCTCGACAAGGCAATGATCTCAGTTATCCACATGCTTCCGAGGGGCCCCCACCTCTCTCCCCCAGGTTACCTCCAGCATCTCCCCAGCAGGAGGCCAGGGGACCACTAGGCAGCTGCTGGCCACTTTGACATCCCCGTAATTGCTTTCCTGCGATGACTCCTTTAAGCACAGAGCTGCTGGCCAGAGCAATTTGCTCCCCATCAATTTTTATTTCCAGGTTTTAAAAATAAAATAAAGAGACATAAAGACAGGGATAGGGAAACAACACCGTGGCTGCAGTACCAAACCAGCTGGACCCCACACCTTGAGAACACCTGTCAGCCTGATTCTCATCTCTCTTCTCCCGCCACAGAACTGACACATTAATACCTGGGGCTCTGGCCTGGCTCCTGCCAGCGCGCCCCTCCTGCAGGGCTCAGTGCCACTTCCCCTTCCCTCCACCTCACCTGTTGCTGGGGGTCAGTGGCTGGCAAAAGAGAGGGGTTAGAACTGGGAGTATACTAATACTAGCTCCACTTAAAAATGTGGACCATATGCCAGGCATTGGTCTAAAGCACCTTACATGTAGTACCTTCTTTAATCCTCACAGCCACCCCATGAGGCAGGTGGTATTATTAGCCCCATTTTATAGAGGAAACTGAGGCTTGCTGTGGCTGTTATTTGGTTATTCCTTCTCCTCCTCTTATTTTGATCTCTTCCTCTCCCCTCCTTCCTCTTCCCTTCTCTTTCTTTTCTCCTCTTCATCTTTCCCTCCCACTTCCCTTCCCACCCTCTTCTCTCTCTGCCTCCTTCCTCCCTTTCTCCTATGGTTCCCCCACCCCCATCATCATCCAACTGGTATCCTTCCCTCCCTAGAAGTCCATCTACTCAGGGTTTGCAATAGGCTTGTCACAGGGAGAAAGGACCTCAGAAGTCATCATACATAATCTCCTCATTCATTCATTCAGCCCCTATTTGTTGAAGGCCTCCAGCACTGGGGATCCATGTGGAATAAGCCACTTCCTGCCCTCATAAAGCTTACATTCTAGTGGGAGTAACATTCGCCCCGATGCTCCTGCCAAAACCATGCCCTTTTCCCCACCACCTCCATCTACCAGCAAGACCTCTCAGCACCAGCTGAGTCCAGCCCCTCCCCAGCATGCCCCTGACCACCCAGTTCGAGCCCCCATTGTCTCTCATCACTGCCTACGCAACTGCAGTGACCACCTCAGCTCCTAGCTCCTGTTCCTGTCCCAGGAGTCCTTATCTGAGCAGCAGTCAGACTGCACTTTTACAAATGCAAATGAATTTACAAAAGTAAATGAATTCCTGTCTGCTGAGACTCCAGAGGTAGGAAGGAGCCTGCCTCAGGAGATCTGGGGAAGAGCATTCCTGGCAGAGGGAACTGCTAGTACAAAGGTTGTGAGGCAGGAGCAGCGTGTCCTGTTAGAACCTTAAAGACTGAAAGGAGGGAGCAGAGTGATGGAGTGGACATGATTAGCTGAGGAGGTTAGAGGCTGACCCCCATCTGGCCTCGGGGGCCATGGACGGCAGATTGGATTTTATCTGAAATGCCCTGGGAGCCTGCTAAGCTGGCAAATGGTATCTTGTATTGTCAGATGTTCCCTCTGGCTCTGGTGGAGGACGGGCCGTTGGTGCTAAAGTAGAAGCAGGTAGACCAGACGAGTCAGGAAGCTGTGCAGCCCACGGCCCCCAGACCAGTGTCTTTCTCAGCGTCCCACAGCCAGATGGCTAGGGCACAAGCTGGACAAGAATGCAGATCTCTCTCCCGTTTTGGTGGCGTTTTCATGATTCTGCACAAATCCTTTTGGAGGCCCTTCGTGCCTAGTCTTACAGTGGTGCCCCCCCAAAAGAATCATATTTCTGACCCTCAAGGAGCAGAGAGTCCAGCAGGATAGAAAAGAGGCTTCGTTTAAAGATGCCCTAGGCACTTTGTTTTTGTTAAAGTATAGTTGACTTACAATGTTTTGTTATTTTCAGGTGTACAACGTAGTGATTCTACGTTTTTGTTCCTTACAACGTGATCACCACCCCACACATATTTATTGTGGGGATATTAACTATTTTCCCTGAGCTGTACGTTACATCCCTGTGACTTGTTTTAATAACTGGAGGTTTATACTTCCTAATCCCTTCGCCTTTTCACCCAGCCCCCAGCCCCCTCTCCTCCAGCAACCATCAATTTTCTGTATCTATGAGTCTGTTTTTGTTTTACTTGTTCATTTGTTTTGTTTTGTTTAGATTCCACGTATATCGGTGAAATCATATGGTATTTCTCTTTTTCTGTCTGACTTATTTCATTTAGCACAATGCCGTCTAGGTCCGTCCATGTTGTTACAGATGGAAAGGTTTCCTTTTCATGGCTGAATAATATTCCGCTGTATGTATATACCACATTTTCTTTATCTCATCATCCACTGATAGACACTTAGGTGGCTTCCATATCTTGGCTATTGTAAATAATGCAATGACCATAAGGGTGCATATATCTTTCTAAATTAGTGTTTTTGTTTTCTTTAGATAAATACCCAGAAGTGGAATTGCTGGGTTGTATGGCAGTTCTATTTTTAATATTTTGAGGAATCTCCACATTGTTTTCCATAGTGGTTGCACCAATTTACAATCCCACCAACAGTGCACAAGGGTTCTCTTTTCTCCACATCCTCGCCAGCACTTGTTGTTTGTTGACTTTTTGATAATAGCTGTTTTGACACATGTGAGATGATATCTCACTGTGTGTTTTTGATTTGCATTTTTGATGATTAGTGATGTTGAGCATCTTTTTCATATGTCTGATGGCCATCTGTATGTCTTCTTTGGAGAAATGTCTGTTTTTTCATTGGAATGTATAGCAAAGAGGTTTTGACATAAGTTTCCTGGCAGTTGCTTGTTAGCTGTGGAGAAGACGGGCTTGAGCGAGGTCCTGAAGCCTTCTCTGCACCCAGTACCATGATCGATTAGTAATGTCTGCCATGGGCATGGGTGTTCATTCTAGGTCCACAATGGCACATGAGGAAGGAAAGGCCCACTTCCCTTTTTCAGCAGCCCCCACCACCAGTGAGGTCCCTACCCTTTCCTAACTGCCTTCCCACTCAACTCCTCCACCCTATCATGTGCTCTGAGCCTCTGTCCATGGTCTGTAACCCCAGCTTCCCCAGTAGCACCCACTGTCCTAAGGCTTCCTACCTGCTCAGAAGACCAAGAGCAGGACCCAGGGGGCTCTTCTGAATGTTTCTTTCTTCCTCCAGAGTTCCTTTCTTTCTTCCAGAGTTTAAAACTCTGCCCCACAGCCTCCCGTTGACATCTCCTGTACTCTATTGTTCACACCCTGGGCCACTGCCCACCTGGAACACTCCCCGTCTTACCTCCTACACAAAGTCCAATGGGAGGCATTTCCCTTATAGCCACCATTATGTTCTCTCCTCCTAGGAGTGTGACCATTTCCCCAGCCCAGAGGTTCCCAGGAAGGTGGTCAGAGCAGCAGCTTACAGTCAGACTTACCTCTGCCCCCAAACACCCACCATGCCCTCACCCGTCAGCCCTGCTTCCTTCTCAGATTCAATAGCTTCCTTCTGAGATGACAGGGAAAACTGAGGCACCAAGCATTTCCCCGTAAGTGTGGGGTAGAGTTGATTCTATTTCCTGGCTATCTGCTTCTGCCTCTTATCCCAGAGAAAAGCTGAAATCCTCATCCACAGCACAATGGGAGGGAGTGGACCAGGCCTCAAGGGCCTAATCAGGCTGAGTGGAGGTTACTCCAGCTTCTCAGCTACTGAGTTCCTCCAGCAGAATCCCTCCTGCCTCCCTCTGGCCACCTCAGTCCCCAGAGCTTGCAAGAGTGCAGTTAATCTCACGCTGTTTAAGGAGTTATTCAGAGAGGCTCAGCAAATGATGAATGTGGAAAGCATTACCAGTGAAGCACTGGGGCTTCGTGGAGCTGTTTAAAAATGCATTCTCCCATGTAAATTTCTGCTCCATCAATCCTTATGACATGTCAAACATTGCTATTGTTTCCTGAACAAATTGTACCGCGTGCCCTTCTCTGCAGATTTGTGCATGGGAGCAGAACTGCTCGCCAGTGCCCGCAGCCTGCCACTGTTGCTGGGATGCAGGGCTGCTGGGGAGGCAGCTGGACCCGCCTTGCTTCAGAGCAGAAGCCCCATGGAGGGTGTCCGGGCGAGCGTGCGTGACGGGGGTGTGGGCTCTGGTGGGGAGTGATTGAGTGTGTGCCTGCCAGCTGCTGGCCTGTGGGGAGAGACACACAGGTGTCTAGGGAGGGGGTGTGGAGGGGCCACAGGGCCTGAGACAAGAGTCGGGTTGTTTGCAGTTGAGGGTGGGTGAGAGTATGTGTGTCTGTGTGAGTGTGTAGCAGGATAGGGTCTACTTGAGCCAGACAGAGAGAGAAGAAAGAGACAAGGTTTCTATGAGAATATGTGGTGGGTGGGACAGGGAGACATGGGACAGAGAGAGGGAGAGAGAGAGAAAGAGGAGAGAGAGAGAGAGAGAGAGAGAGAGAGAGAGAGAGAGAGAGAGAGAGAGGACAAAGAGAAGAGAGAGAGATAGGGAACTATGAGGACACAGGAAGAAAGAAGACACAGGACAGGACTTTCAAGCTGTAAAGAGGGGTACAGAGTGTTAAAAACTGGAGAGAGGCTGGCGTCTGTCCCCAGGGAGGGGTCATTGTTATCAGAATGCAGCAGTATTCAATGGGCTACCATTCAGAGGGAGATCTGGCAGAAGACGAGGGCAGGTGGGAGCCAGGTTGGTACATAAAGCCCCCGTCGGCGAATGTAAACCTGCAAGGCCATGGTGGGGGACAGCAGCGAGGTACAGGAGTACATGGGGCAGTGTGTCAGCAAGGCAGGCACCCTGAAGAGGGACCTTGATACAGAGCAAATGAATGGAAGAGGGTGGGAGGGCAAATGTTCACCGCAAAAACAAGCTGGGTCAGAGCGGGTTCTTGGGAGAGGCAAAGAAACAGGAGGACCTGATCGCTGCTGTTAGGTTGGTGCAAAAGTAATTGCAGTTTAAAAGGTTAAGAATGCAGAAACTGCAATTACTTTTGCACCGACCTAATAAAATGGTAGGTCCTCTGGGAGTGGGTATAAGCTATTTCAATGATCATCAGAGGGAGCTGGGCTAGGCATATAGTGCTGGCATACAAGTCAAAGGGAGAGCTATATGCAGTGGGTGCTGGGTAAGGAGCCCTGGCTGGGTCGGCGAGGGGCACCTACAGTCAGCCAGTCTGCCCTGGCTGTCAGCGGGGGACCGCATCCCCTAGTCTAGGCCCTGAGGCACCTACACCAAGCCAGGCTTGGGGCAGCAATGGGAGGGCCTTCTTCGAGAACCAAGGGTCTTGACTAAGCCTGTGTCCTGAGAAACCACAGTCAGAGACACCTGCCTCTGCTGATGGGCATGGCCAGTGTTGCTGGTGCCCACCCTCTCTAGGCACAGGCTGGGGACAGAGCTACGGTGGCAAGAAGGAGAAGACTGCCTATCGGGCTCATCTGACTTCTGTAGCCTGAGGACAGTGACCTGGTAGCAGCATCCTGGATCCCATGGCTGAGCTCTTGAATTGGAGGAAGATGCCTCTCCCTGGAGCCCTCGAACAGGGGACAGGGAACAGGAGTACTTAATAGCACCTCGTGTAGTTGAGGAGTTCACATCCCAGCACTGTGGCTGTTTGACCTTGGGCAAGCTGACTGACCTCTCTGAGCCTCATTTCTCTCTATCTGTAAAATGGGGATAATATTGGTACTGGTCCATAAGACTGTTGGGAATTTGGAATGAAATAAATGCTGGGAAATGCTGGGCACAGTTCCTAGCACATAGAATGTGCTCGAAGGGAAATGGCAGGGGGCACCATTGTATGCCTCCCTGCCCGATAGCCAGGGGAAAGATGGGTATTTCTGACCGGGGCCTGGCCAGTGTGGGGATTTGACTATTCCCCCACTACAGGTTCACCTTGTCTTAACCTTTGGAATTTCGCCCCGTGTGTATTTATTTTTTTCCTTTTTGTCAGCAGAAGAAAATTACACTTCTGCCAGCATTGTCCATCACGGAAATAAGCACTTGCGGATGCAATTATAAAGGCCCAAATGAGGGAATTAGTTTTGCTGGTAATGCCAGGGTTGGGGAGAATCAGAGGAGACGTCTTATAAATCAGGCACTGGGCAGCAGCCAGTCCTGGCCCCCTCTCCCTGTACCAACCATGGAGACAGATGCTGACGGGCCAGTTGGTCTTCGTGGGCTGCAGACGCTGCCTCCAGGGTAGGCTGAGCGGGCGGCGGGGAGGCAGAGATGTTCTGAATCCCCTCCAGGCCTGCGTAACTGCAGGAGGGCAGTTCTCACCAGGAGCTACCTGGGTATCTTGGTGCCCAGCCAGTGACTGGCCAATAGACCCAAATACAAAGAAAAGTCTTCTTCAGGACTGACCCACCCAGTCACCCGTTTTCTGCTATATTTTCCTCACTGTTCTAGCCACTGTCTGTCTGGAATTATGTTGTTCCGTTATTTCTCTCCTGCATTATTCTCTGTCTGCCCTTTCCAATTATAAGTCACATTCCAGCTACAGCTGTGCCTTCAGTGCTGCCTGGCACAGCAGCTGGCATGTTTGAAACGCTCAGAAAATATTTACTGGTTATGTGACCAAGCAAGAGTCTGGTCCCTGTCTTCATGAAGGTTCTTTCCATGGTGTGCCAAGCGCTCTCCATCTGCCCCTGCAGACCCATCCTGCCCTTCTCACCCACTCTGCATGTGCCCTGGCAGACCAACAGTGTGGGCCATTGGTGAGTCCCACCCTCTGTCTGCCTCTAGGGTTTGGCCGGTAGGGAGCCTGAGTGGGACGTCAGAGCTTGGGAGATGCATTGGAGATGCTTTATAACCCAGCCATGCTTCCCGGGCAACCAGAACAGCCCCACTCAGGCTGCTCACTGTGGTGTCTACTAATAGGGGGGGCATCAACCCCCCAGGAGGAAGATCAGGCTGGCTCTCAGTGGCTGACAGTGGAAGTCCCTCATTCGGCCCAGATTTTGAGCCCTGTGCCAGGCATAACAGAGAATACAAAAATGAGTTAGAGTCAGGCTTCTCTGGCAAGGGGAGGAAACGGGCAGACACAGGCGGATTGCACTATGTGTTCCAGAAAAGGTACAGCCAGGGGCTCTGGGGTCAAGAACTGAGTAATCAGGGAGCTCCCTAAGAGAGGGGGCATTTGGGGTGCACCCTGAGGGGTGGGCTGGAGTTTGGACAGTAGTTACAGAATGAAGGGATGGTGCAACCAGATAAGGAGAGAACAGTCTGGGTCCATCAGGGAGAGGTGGATACCAGACGGCCGAGACCAGTCAGGCTGTGCAGAGCCTGGATGCCAGGTGCTGGTCTGAAAATCAGCTGCAGTGGGGAACACGGAAGGTTTGGGAGCAGAAGAACATTTCAGCCATTGATTTTGACTTCTTGCCCTGGGCTTCTTATGAGAGTCTTGGCAAGCCATAAAACATACCAGTGTGTACCTGTGGGTAAGATTCCCACTGGTGGGACAGTGGCAGGGACAGAGAGGAGCCAGAGGAAGGGCCTGAGCACAGTGGACGTGCTCGCCTGCACAATGTTTTGGCGTTTCTCAGAGTTGCCGCTTGATTCGTCTCTGTCTTCCACTTGCTCAGGCACGTAGCAAGTCTTGGGAATAAGGTTGTTTTAAAAAGTGCCATCACACGCGGACTGGGGCTGGGATAGAGCCTGTTGCCAGCCTGGACAGCGTCCCGTCCTGGGCGCATGCCCTGCGGAGCTGCTGGGGCCTCAGTGTCACAGAACCGAGCTGGGGACTGTCCTGTCCCTGCCAAGGCCTTGAATGGTTTTACATGTGGTGATGTGGAGGACAGTTCTGCCACTTACCAGTGACGAGGGCTTGAGGAAGTTGCTTCACATCCTCGTGCCTCTGTTTTCTCGTTTGTTGAACCAGAGAGAGAGCAGGGGGTGTAACGGTACCCTCCTGGTAGGGGCATGGTCAGAATTGAACCATGTAGACATTAGTAGTGTCCTGTAGGTGTGACCACTAACATAGCTATAGATGACAGAGATATCAGGAGCTTTCCTGAACTGCCTTTCTGTCCAGGCCCCATAACCCCACCCCGCCCTCGGGGAGCCGCCACCCAGTGGGGTGAGAAACACGTCAGCTGTCAGCTACAGTTCTGAAGTGCAATCAGGGCTGGGAATATCGCAGAGCCCAAGCCAACATTGGGGATTCAGGGAGGACAGGAGTGGGTGACCCGGCAAGAGAAGGAGGAAACAATCTAGGCAGATCCAGGCAGGGGCCAGAGCCGTGGGGGGGACTGCATGTGGTCTAGCTCTGGTCAGGGATGAGGCTGGAGGCTGCAACAAAGGCTGGAGTATGGGGGCTGGGACTGACATAGAAGAGGAGGGACTGTCCCCTGGGGGCACCAGAGAGCTCTGGAGGGCTTCCAGCAGGACTGCCAAGCAGTTGGGTTTGCTGCCCCCTCCCAGACACAGGGCCCCTTCCCCAGCCCCACTGCAGAGTGGCACCGGCCCCATTGAAGCCCCTGGTGCTGGCTGCCCCCACCCTGGCAGGGGCACCGGCACAGCTTTTCATCTTATTATTCTGCTTCATGCATTTGAAAAATGAAAGCTCTCCCTCTCCTCTTCACCGGGCATACATATTTCATATGGTCATTAGATGGTAGCACTGAAGGACTCACAAATCTTCCCTGGTCAGCATCAGCGGCCTGGGAAGGCAGTGAGAGGCCCCCAGGGAGTGGGGTCAGCGTGGAAGACATAGCTGTGCCCAGCCCACCCACGGAGGGGCTAGGGACTGGGGGGTGGGGAGAAGACTGGCAGTCGTATCCGCCTGGAGAGGGAAGATAGTTCCATCTTGTCCCCAGGGGATCATCATCTAATTTCCCTGGGCCTCGGCTGCTTCAGGCCCCAGAGTGAAGGGAACTGGACAAGGGGACCTCAGGCGTCCTTCCCGCCCTGACAGTCCAAGTGCAATTCTATAGGGCACCCAGATATGGCTTGTCCCCAGGGTCCAGATATGACCTTCAGGAGCAGGGAACCTGTCATGCGGGGTGGCATGCATGGTCTCAGCTCCTGCTCCCCGCATAAGAACGCAGGACATTGTGAGGCCAAAAAAAAAAAAACACCCACGGAGCCATAGATAGGGGAGTCAAACCACCATATTCTCGCTGGCAGCTGGGCTGGAGACACAGGAAGCAGCAGCCACACTATCCACAACCTCCCATCCACTTCTCTCTGCCAACCCACCTCACTTGCTAGCTGCAATCCGCCATGCTAACTGCAATCCGTGCTTTTAGCTCAGCCACTATCTTCCTGCTAGCCCCCACTTCTCTGCTAGCGTAGCCACGGCAGTTATATTAGTGGCCAATGGCTCACTGGTTACAGCGACGGCCAACTAGCCACAACTGATGACCATCCAATCACAATTGATGGCCATTTACTACCCGAGCCAGCAACTTTCCATGTGAGGCCGAGAACCTGGAAACTGCACTCCTGGCTCTGTCCCCACAGAACCCCCTTACAGTGTGCCGCCAGCCCCTCACTTCCTGTGTGGGCCCAGCCCCCTCTACCTCTCCCCTGATTCCCCCCCACACACACTTCCTAGCCACCCTCTCCTCTCCTTTCCTGGTACCCTTCTCTTCATCTTTTCTGCTCCATTCCCTCTCTTTCCCTTTGAATCCTTTCTCCTAGTCTTTGCCCCCATCTCTCCACCAATTTCCTTTTTTCTTCCTACCACGCTCTTCCTACTAGAATTTGTTCATTCATTTTCTAAACATCTGTGAAGCACTGCTATGTACCAGGCATTATCCGTGCTGGGAGGAGAGCCTGGCAGACGTGGCCCTGACTTCACAGCTTCCCCAAACCCTTTCCTTTGATAAATGAGGGTGCTGACATCCCAGGGGTTGCAGTGACCTGGGCTGTTGACGCTGGCCTGGAACGGGGCGCCTTCAGGACACTGACCCCTCGCCATGGGCCCGGTGGCGTCTGGTCGGCTCCTCCTTAGACTATGCTGAAGTGATTGTAGTCTAATAATACCACACATGATAAAGATTACTTATCAGGAGATCGAAAGGGAACTCTGGGACTCCTCCCCTCCCTTTCTCCGGAAGTGGAGGGGAGGGGTGGGCTTATTATGAGAAGTTTTGGTCTCCTCTCACCTGGAATAACCAGGTGCCTTTCCTTCTGAGAACAAGTTCGCTTCTTGGTTTAGAAGCAATAATACATGGAGGCGAAGGGTATGGCAAGATGGCACTGGGTTCAAATCCTGCCTCTGACCCCTTTTTTAACTGTGAAGCCTTGGATGAGCCATGTACCCTCTCTGTGCCTCACTCTCACTATATGTAATAATAGCACCTACCATGTGGGGTTGTTCCCAAAATAAAATATATAATAAGTGTAAGGTGTTCTGTAAATGGCAGTTACATGAGAAGTGGCTGAGGGCACCTGGGGAGGGTCTGTCAAGGAACCAGTCCCCTGTTGGAGGGCGGGTTACGAGCTCAGCATCTTCCTTTCTCACTTACTCAGCTCGCAGCCCTGAGAACCTGTTATGAAGTCCTCAGAGGCTGGCCAGGGTGGAGGGAGGGAAAGAGGTCTACACAGTCTACTGATGCACAGAGTGGGGACACTGAGAAGAAACTGGGCACAAGAGGTGGTCCTCTGAAAGTAGTCCTTTCCAAGTATGCATATAGCAAATCATCACATTGTTCCCCTGAAATGTGTTGGAATATCACTTGTCAATTATACCTCAGTAAAGCGAAAACAATAAACTAAGGTATTGAAACAAATTTATAGCTGCAGAACTTTATCCAAGTATGAGCTTACAGAGAAGCCCTGAGTGCAACACAGATGTAAGTGGACCTCAAGGTCAGTCCAAGGCTTTTTCCTCCTGGTGTCTGGTGGCAGGCAGGAGTGTGCCCAGCTCCAGGGCAGTGGCCTGGGAAGGGGACTGAAGTTACAGTGGCTGGCGCAGAATGTATGCTTAATAAGTAACTGCTGAATGATGGGGAATGAATGCATGAATGAATGCTGTCATTTAGCCTGCACATTGTCCCATGATAGAGACAAGGCAAAAGCTCAGAGGTCCCAGCCACAAAAAGCCACAAAAGCCAAACCACCACTAGAACTGCCGTCATGTTGGAGAAGGGAGGAGATGGAGAGGGGCCTCACTCAGGTGGCATAAAGGAAAGAACCCCAGGCTGGAAGTGAGGACCCCAGCTTCTGCCCCACTCTACATGAGTAGAACCTGCTCATGACCTAGAGTGGTGACAGGGTTACACTGGGCCTCCCTGGGGTCTGGGCCTCAATTTTCTCATCTGTGAGATGGGTGTAAATGTCTGCCTTCCTCATCACATTGTGATAGTTGTGAGGATAAAATGAGGTCGTGAGAAACACGGATGACCTTTGAAAATGTAAAAGGTCTGATAGCGCAGGCTGGCAGTGGACGTCATTGCCACTGTCATTAGCATCGGGCACACGTCTCTCCCTCCAGTCATTTGACTGCAAGTGACAGAAAGCCAACTTGGATCAGCCTAGATAAAAAAGGTCTTGTTGGACTCACAGACCAAACTGAGGTGGGAAGAGGTGTCAGCTTTAGGACTCTACAATTACCAGGACTCAGCCCTTCTCTCTTAGCTCTCTGCTGAGGGCACCTTCATCCTTCCCACACATCCAGCAGCTCCCGTTTCGTGCTGTCCCAGCTTCACTGCTTCAGAGGAAAGCTTTTAGCCCCAGCAACAGTAAGAAGAGTTCCAGAGGATTCTAGTAGCCCAGCTGTGGTCAAGGGCCACTCCCCGCCCAGTTCCGGTGGTCATGGGCAGCTCCCACTCAGACCACTTGTTCGAGCAGAGAGAGGTGCCAGAGAAGATGGGAGGCATGGGGAGCGGGCTGTTTGCAGCAGAAGAGGTTGTCAGCCAGGTGACAGTCTGCCGTATGCATGCGATGGATTAGTCTCAGGGTTGAAAAGTGGGGAGGACCACCATAAATCCCCCCAAGGAACCTTCCCCAGTGGATGGTCCATCTGACGTGGAGGCTTTGGGGATTGGGGGAGAATCACCAGATGGCTGAACCCACTGCCACCTTCATTCGTGATGCGTCATGAAGCTGCATATTGTGACCCCGAGCCACGGGTCCGGGGTTTCTTCCCCAAGTCCCCGAGGATCTGCAGAGAATAAGCCCACTTAGCCTGACATGAGTCCAGGAGGGGTGGGTTCCAACAAGGTTAGAGATTTAGGCAAAAGACCAAGCTTCTAGGACTGTACTCGCCAACCTAAATTTAAATAGCCATTTGTGACTGGTGGCAACCATATTGAACAGCACGGCTCTAGAAACTGAGCCTGGGCCAGAGCAGTTGAGGCGGAGAAACACGGGTTTGCTAGACATTTCCTGGTGAGATCAGCAGCCTCAGCTGGGTCCGGCAGTAATGACTTCTTGTCTCACCTTTGCAGGCAACAGACAATGACGCAGGCACCTTCGGGGAAGTCAACTACTTCTTCAGCGATGATGCTGACCGGTGAGCCCCCGCCCAGCCCCTCCACTGCGGCCTTCTGCCCTTCACAGGGTCCGAGAAACGTCTCAGTTCCCAGGGAGGGCATCGTGCTCCCATGGCGATGGACTGGGAGTCGGAACCCAAGGGCACCCTGCTGGTGTGGCCCTGGTTGTGGTACAGCCTTACTCAAGTCCCCGAAACCCTCTGGGGCGTAGTTTCTGTGACCCTCCAAAGACAGCCTTTAGCTGTGGGGATGAAGAAGCTTTGACACGCTAATGCGAGCACACCCGCAGCCACAGCAGCAGCCAGCATCTATGAAACCGTTATCACGTGTCAAGCTCTTTGCCACGCGCTTTACACGCATTGTATAATCCACGCCGAAGTGCTGGAGGAACTCAGTGCTAGCCACTGTTATCATCCCCAGTGTACAAATGAGGAAACTCCAGCCCGGAGAGGCTGTCATTTGCCCAGTCACACAGCTGGTGAGCGCACAGCGGGCAGGGCCAGGACGCTGCCTCTGCTCTTCACCAGCAGGATACACAGCCTTGAGCAGGAGGGGGCTTTCAGGGGGCTGCAGCCATGAAGTGGGTGGCTTGCCTCAGCGCCTGGCCTGGGCCAGCCTTGCCCTGTCACCCGCCATGGTTCTGAGACATCTCTTTCCCTCGTCTTCAGTTAAGCTGAGCCCAAGGGAAGCCCTCTCATTTTTAGCATGATCAAAAGCCAAGTTGAATTCAGAGGGCAGGACCGCTTCTAAAAATGAAGTGTCTGATGCATCTGGACGCCTAACAGGCTGAGTACGGCAGTGGCTGTCTACTTGGATTACGGGCCCTGCCTATCTGTGTAAATGACCAGGAAGAGATGGAGATTATTAGGTGCAGCCAGCCATTCTCTGCCACTCTGCGGCGGGGCCTCGAAATGGGGGGAAGGAACCAGCAGTGGCACAAATGCACAGGGCACCCTGGTCCCTCCGTGTACCTGTGCTCACGTGGCCCTGTCCTGGTCATCTTCGGTTCCTCCTCTCTTCCCATCTACTGAGTTAGGGACTTTCCCGGTGTCAGAGCTGGGACCTTCCAGGCCTGGTGGCTGGCAGCTATGGACCAGGTCAGGGCACACACGTCAACTGACAACTCAGAGGTGGCTCCTTAGGGGATGTGGAGAGGAGGCAGGTAGAGAGATGGTCTCACTGGCCCTTGCTCCTCCCAGGAGACATTTGTCAGGCTCAGTCCCTTGAACAGAAGATGAGGGGTAGCTCCTGAGAGAGAACCAACCACCCTTCCCCTTGCTGGCTGCTTTGTTGCCTATTTAAAACATGTTGGTGTAAAACCATCTGAGATGGCAGAATTTTTTTTTATTGACCAGATATGTGTATGTGTGTGTTATTGAAATATCATTGATATAAACATTATATTAGTTTCAGGGATATAACATAATGATTTGATGTTTGTATATATTGTGAAAGGATCACCACAATAAGTCTAGTTAACATCCATCACCATATATAGCGACAAAGTTTATTTTTTTTCTTATGAAAACTTTTAAGATCTACTCTCTTAGCAACTTTCAAATACAGTATTACCGGGTTTCCCCGAAAATAAGACCTAGCCAAACCATCAGCTCTAATGCGTCTTTGGGAGCAAAAAATAATATAAGACCCGGACTTATTTTACTATAATATACGACTAGGTCTTATATAATATAATATATAACATAACATAACATAACAACAACACTGGGTATAATAATATAATATAATACCGGGTCTAATATAATATAATGCCAGGTCTTATATAATAGAATAATATAAGACCAGGTCTTATATTAATTTTTAATTTTTACTCCAAAAGACGCATGAGAGGTGATGGTCCTGCTAGGTCTTATTTTCGGGGAAACACGATATTAACTATAGTCATCAGGCTGTACATTTCCTCCCCAGGACTTAGTTGTTTTATAACTAGAAGTTTGTAACTTTTGACCACCTTTTCACGTTTTGCCCACCCCCACCTCCTGCCGCGGGCAACCACCAATCTGTTCTCTATATCTACAAGCTCAATTTTTTTTGTTTGGTTTTCTTTTTAGATTCCATATATAAGTGAAATTATACGGTATTTGTCTTTCTCGGTCTGGCTTATGTCATTTAGCAAAATCCTCTCAAGATCCATCCATGCTGTCAGAAATCACAAGATTTCCTTGTTTTTTAGGCTGAATAATATTCCAGTGTGTGTGTGTGTGTGTGTGTGTGTGTGTGTGTGTGTGTGTGCGCGCGCGTACATACCACATCTTCTTTATCCATTGATCCATCTGTGGACATTTAGGTTGTTTCCATATCAGGACTATTTTAAATAATGCTGCAATACACATGGGGGTGCGTATATCTTTTCAAGTTAGAGTTTTCATTTTCTTCAGATAAATCCCCGGAGGTGGAATTGCTGGGTCATAAGGTAGTTCTATTTTAAATGTTTTCAGAAACCTCTGTACTGTCTTCCATAGTGGCTGCACCTTGGGCAAGGATAGGCTGGTAAATGTAGGCCCTTATCTACAAGGCGCTTTACATCAGGGTGTCCTTTCTCTCCCTTCTTCTTGCCGGACACAGGTTCTCTCTGGACAAGGACACAGGACTTATCATGCTGATTGCCAAACTGGACTATGAGCTCATCCAGCGCTTCACCTTGACAGTCATCGCCAGGGATGGGGGCGGTGAGGAGACCACAGGCCGGGTCAGGATCAATGTGTTGGACGTCAATGACAACGTGCCCACCTTTCAGAAGGATGCCTACATGGGTGCCCTGAGAGAAAACGAGCCTTCTGTCACGCAGTTGGTGCGGCTCCGGGTAAGATGCCGGGGTTTTCTGCAGTCCAGCCATTTATCGTATCCTTCTCTCTGTACCTTCTTCACTGTTCCCTTGGGAAGCCACGGCACAAGGTGCTAATCTCCCCATCTGCAAAGAATTCTACCCAGATTTGGGGGTCTGTGTGAGGCTTCCTCAGAGCGTCACCTCATGTCCCTGGTTACCAAGTACAGCTAGTGTCTGTCTCCGCTTAAATTTCAGGTCACTATTCAGGAAGAGAACACCCTCCTTGTCTCCCTGGGCGAGTGCCAAGCAGTTCCTTGTGTAGGGACCCCACCCAGGCCCTTTACTGGCTGCTTAGAATCAGGAACTGCTGCAGCTGGCAGGAACCAGAGAGCACCTCACAGGAGGGGAAACAGGTGGAGAGAGGCAGGCCCCAGAGGGCACAGTGAGTGAGCAGAGCAGTAGAGACCAGACTAGAGTTCAGGACTCTGCACTGCACGTGTCCTCTTGCAGTGAGTCTCCACCATGCTTTGCTGGCCTCTGACCATGAGATTTTCAGTGTCCTTGTTTTCCTTCCTCACCGTGCCACCCAGAGTGACAGGACCCAGAGCCTCCCTCCATTTAGAACGTGTTTCTGAAGCAGACAGGAATGAAGGCAAGGTGGAGGAGGTGGGCAAGGGGGACACACAGAAGGCAGGTCCACGTGCCCACCTAACGTGGCCATGGCTCCCCATAGGCCCCTGCCCTCCCGGCCTGCTCAGCTCCTGTTACACCCCGAGTAATGGGCCACCCCTGAGGCTCCCTAGAGTCAGAGAGATTTGGAAGGAAGCTACTTAATATAGCCACCCCAGAAGACAGTCAAGGGAAGAAGGGCCGACCCCATTCCAAGTGCCTTCTTCCCTCTTTGCATTCATGCAACATACATTTATTAGACACCTACTGTGTGCCAAACACCACGCTGGACTTTAGGTAGGCAGCCGCAATCAAGAAATACAAGGTCCCTGCTCGCCTGGAGCTGACAGTCTGAGCGAGGCAGGCAGAAAGTAAACAAGCAGTCCGGTCAGGCGTTGCGGGGAACTGATGGGGTATACAGCACAGGGCCCCAACCTGGTGTAGAGTTCAGGGAAGGACCCTGTGGGTGGGATGTGTGAGCTGGGCCTAAAGGGGCTGGGAGATGGTCATGCCCGGTGTGGCGGACACCCTCTCCACCCTCTGGGTGAGGCCCGGCCCTCACTCATTCTCCCTCGGCCTCCAGCCTGTCCTCTAGGTTCCCCAGAGAGCATTACACTCTCACATGAGGTGTGGATGCCGGGAGCCAGACTGCAGCCTCCCACTGCGAGACAAAGAGGGTCTGGATCACCCTAAAAAGGGGCTCTGAGGGAGGCCCCTTCTGAGCCTTGGCCACGGGGGGCTCATGGGGCCCTGTCTGCCCTCTTCCTTCCAGGCGACAGATGAAGACTCACCTCCGAACAACCTCATCACCTACAGCATCGTCAGCGCCTCCGCTTTTGGCAGCTACTTTGACATCAGCGTGTATGAGGGCTATGGAGGTGCGTGGGGGGGCGGGGCCAAGGGCGCAGCCGGGAGGCAGGGGCTGGGGGGCATGTTCACACCTCTCTCGGGAGGGGCCCTCTGTCTCCCAGACACCCTGGACAGCTCACAAAGCTGCCCCACAGCTCCTGTTGGCTGGAAAAGCACGTGGCTTGGGGTCACCCTTCTGCAGGCTCCAGAGCCATGTCTCACATCTGCTAGAGTTTTCTCTGGGTCTTAGGCCCATCACCAGCCAGGCATCTGATGTTTCCGCAATCTGCAGGGTCTCTATTTTTTAGCAAATCTGTCTGGGCAGATCTGTCGGTTGGAGGCTTGTTAGCCGAGCTTTCCCATCCTTTGGGCATGCTATGGCCACCTCCCAGCCCTCCCAGGCCGTGGCCTTTCTCTGCTTGGCCCAGGCGCACTTCCACACGCCGGACCTTGCACCGGCTGCCCTGCTGTGAGTCCCGATCCGTAGAGCCCATGACAGGACTAGCAGCAGCAACCTCAAGCTCTAAGATCCCAAGAGATCACGTTGTTTGTCAGATGGGACTACTGGGGCCCAGAGACAGGGAGTGACTTACCCAAAGTCACACAGCAAAGCTGTCCAGGGAGGCCCTTGTGAACTGACTCTTGTTGCCTCTCCAGCCTGTTTTCAGCAACTCCCCGCCCCCCACAAGAATCCAGCCTCTTTGAACCACTTGACACTCTCCCCCCTTACAGTGGTCACTTCCATGTCTTTTCAGAGTCTGTTCCTTTTGCTGGGAAAGCCCTTCCTCCCTGTCCCTTTCCCCACCTCCCTTTAACCTCTGACTAGCTTTAAAGGCTCATTTAGACACCTCCTCCTCTGGGAAGGTGTCCTCCCTAATGTCTGAAGACAGGTTAGGTGCCCCCAAGGCAGAAGGTGATGTGCGTTGGATGGCTGTGTCCAGTGCTCACGCCTCCTCCCACCCCACAGCTGTGTCAGGAAAATGCAATCGCAGAAATTCCAGTGCTGGCTGCAGATGCTGTGGCCTGATGTTCCCTATCAAATCTATGGCCCCCTTTAAGAAACGTACGTTTCATGCCTCTGCCCAGCCTCACACCTCACCTTCCTCTCAGCTAGAAGGACCTCCTTTAGGTGTTGTATTACTAAAGCAATAATTTGGTGTCTGTTTTCCAAATAGAAAGTGCCAATTGAATATTGCTGTAAAGCCTTTGCAGACTACCCATGCCCCCACTCGCAAGCCAGTATCCCTTCCCTTCCAAAACTGAGATTCAGTGGCTTAGCACAGAAGAGTGAGTACTCGTGGTACGAGTTCAGGCATGTGCAGTAGTGGGGATGTTTGAGGGTCAAAGCAATTGTCTTAGCTGCCCCCCAAAATCTGCCTCTCTGCCTCTGTCTGCCTTTGGTGTTGGGGGTCTTCACCCACCTTCTAACAGAGTTCTGCAGAGGGTAAAATCTGCAACACGACATCCTGAGTGTCCCTCCAAGGGGTCTAAACAAATGGCCAAGAGCAGCCACTGTATGGGCATGAAGAGCTTTAGGGTAAAGGAGGAGGGGAGGGAGAAAAGTGAAGAGAGGAGAAAGGCAAAGAGAGGAAAAGACACGGGCAAGAGGAGACCAAGGAGGGAGCTGCCATCAGCACCGTACTCTCTACGCTATGCCCTGGCAACCTTGACACGGGGAAAGAAATGGGTGAACTCTGCATATCTGGAGGGTATCAGCAGTGGTAACAGGGGCAAGGTTAGAGAGCCTGGGGCATGACCCTGTCCTCTGAGCAGCTTCCAGACAGACGAGGAATGCCAGATGAGTGGGGAGACGGACAGACAGAAAGGCCGGTAGGCAGGAGTAACCCCTACTGTGGAAGAGCCTACACTTTGGATTCAGAACAACCTGGGCTCAAATCCCACTCTATCAAGTTGCTGGCTGCATGGCTTTGAGCAAGTTCCTGAGCCTCTCTGGGCTTGGTTTCCTCATCTGTAAAGTGGGGCTTACAGTACCACCAGGAGAGTTACCACCTGGTGGGCTCAGCCCTGGGTGTGGCACGTCTCAGGCAGTCAGCAAACCTCAGTCAAGACCATGAGGCCCGTGCCAGCCATACGCTTTCTGTCCTGGCTGGCTGGGCACCCAGAGTCTGCTTACAGGGGCCCCGGGGTCCTGTTCCTGTCGTTGCAGTGATCAGCGTGAACCACCCTCTGGATTATGAACAGATACCCAACGGGCTGATTTATCTGACGGTCATGGCCAAGGACGCTGGCAACCCCCCTCTGAACAGCACTGTCCCTGTCACCATTGAAGTGTTTGTAAGTACCCGGGCGCTGGCCTGGCCGTTCCAGCGTAAGGCTGATAAATGCTCCCCAGGCTGTCAGGGACCTTCCCTGAACCCTGTGTCCCCACGTCCTTGGCTGCTCCCACAGCTCAGGGATTACCTGCCAGATGGTCCCAAAGGCTGTCCTAGCAAACCTCTGCCAACTTGGCCAGGGGAAGTCCAGGGCCCTGGGATGCGAGACGAGCCTGGCTTTCCTGCTCTAACTTCATTTGGGGGCCTCAGGACACCCTCTCGGGGGATCAGGAGCTGGGACAGAAGGAACAGGAGCAGGAGGGAAATACCATGGGATTCCTTCATTTACAGCTATGGTCTGTAAAGTTCAAAGGCATTCCTGGAAGGCCATCTTCTCTCTTCTGTCTCTCTTTCTCTATCTCCCTTTTTCTTTTCCACTTCCTTTTCCCGTTCCTCTGAAGAGCTAAAGGGGCCTGAAACCAAACCACAGCTTGTCTGACATGATATCGCACATACCTTAGTGCTTTCCGCGTCTGAAGGGCTCAGTCTCTGAATCCATCTCCACACTGGTTCATTGGCCCCATGCAGCTTCCCCAGCGATCCCAGGGATGAGATGGCGTTCCGACAGTGGGCCAGCAGGCCCTCTGCCAGGGCCTCCCAACCCTGCCCTGCACAAGCACACCCCCTCCATCTCCTGCAGACTGCTGCCTGCAGGCGAGGATGAACGCATGTTGATGGAAGAGTTAGCACATTACCGATTCCGAGAGGATTAGATCAGATGGTGGGAGTAGATGGTGCTGTGGTTTGACATATGGTCAGGAAAACATCTCGCCCAGAGCAGGCTTGTAGATGGCCTTCCTGTCCCAGCTGGCTTTGCCAACAGCCTCGGGCGCTGCCCCACACCTGACTCCAACAAAGCCTTGTTCTCGCAACCTGAGGCCGAGGCTCCAGGGCCAGCTCACAGGTGGGCATGTCCCTATCTGGGCAGGGGACCCTACTTGCTTGTGGCACAATGTGGGACTGGCAGTGATGGGAAAGTCTAGGGTGATGCTTTGGGGGGAGCACTGCAGGTGGGCAGGACTGAGGATATGTGACTAGGTCCAGCTGAGGGAAGGGCAGAGTCTGGGGGCTTATACCTAGCACGTCAGGCTTCAGGGAGTGGCAGGGATGACAGCAGAGAGGGGACCCACAGAAGCCTAAACACTTGCCTGCCTTTCACCGGCGACCTCCCACCTTGAAACGCCACGGGTGATAGCAGACAACTAGGATTCATTCCCTGCTGATCATGACCACGTCCTGGTATTTTTTTTTTGATTCATTTTTCAATTACAGTTGACATACAATATTAAACAACTTTCAGGTGTACAACATAATGATTAGACATTTATACAACTTACAAAGTGATCCCCCTGATAAGTCTAGTACCCGTCTGACATCATACATAGTTAATGACAATGTTATTGACTATATTCCCTCAAAGCAATCATGCCAATCAGGAGGGGCCCGCACGCCCCGTCTGGGTCTGCCCTGGCTTCCTGGCAGCAGGAGGGTCTGGCACCAGAAACAGATGCCCCCCTGGCTGTGGGTGAGCAGCATTTCTCAAGCAGGGCCATTGGATGGTGTCGTCACTTGTGTCTGAGGACCGACCACACTTGTAAAGGTCACCACCGTGGGGTTGATTTTGCACGTGGGTTATTTTTAAGTAGCTGTCACTTATCTAAACTGCCTCCTCCCGTGACCAAAGGGATTTTCTCTGAACAACAAAGAAAAGCCCAGCAGAGGTGAAGTAGTTGATGGCAGCACTTACTGCATGGAGGGGGAGGGGGGGTAGGGAGAGGCAGATCAAAGCTATGGGGCTCCTGAAGGAGGAGGGGCAGATGAGAGGGGCTAGGTGATTCCTTTTCATCCACTGCTTGTTGGTTTTTAATAAAGAAGTCAAACTCGGTTTGTAGATTTCCCATTAGGGGACAATAAGCTTTTGCAGAGGGAGCCGCTGAATTAGAACTAATAGCGAATGCAGCGCCAGGATCCGGGGAAATATCACCGCTAATAAGTTTCTGCCTCATGCTCTGTCACTGACATTCTCAGCGCTGTTTCGTGCAGCCGAGCAGAAGGCTTAAATAGACACGCGTGTGGGGTGCTCATGCCCGCACCAGGGGGGTACCCAGGCATGCTGTTGGGGCGTGGATGTCTGGCGAGTCCTCCCATGGCCAGTTCTCTGAGACTGAGAAAAGGGACAGGTCAGCATGAGCTCGTACACAGGCCAGAGCCCAGGGCCAGATTGGGAAAGAAAAGCCTTCCTTTCTGGCGACCCACAATCCCGGCAGGATGGGGTCGTCTAAAGTCCCAAGGGGTGGACAGCCACATATTGTGCCTCCCTCATTTTCACGTTTGTTCAGCCCGAAGTGGCTCTAGCAAAGGGGGCTTACTTCAGGCGGCTTCCCCTTAGGAGCTCCCAGGGCCAGAGGAAATGAGGCCCTTGGAGACTGCATCCGTGCTGGGTTCTTGGGTCAGGTGGGCCAGCCAGGTTTCCTCCAAGAGGGGAACAGAGAGGAATTCTTGTTGAGTGGTAGCGAAAAGCAGTCCGTGAGGACAACAGTCTTAAAGCGTGGGAAAGGCTCCCCTAATAGGAGGGAGATGGCGTCTGGAAGAGCGAGGAGGCAGAGCCTGCGCCTGGGCCCTACCCTGCCCAGGTCAGCCCCTCAGCCTCTGGCGGGTGTCCCATCAGCTGGTCACTGGTGAGAGGCGGGGACAGAGGAGGGATTGCTTCCGAGCTGAAGGGAGTGAGTTCTGGGCCAGGTGTACCAGGAGCCTTGGGATGGAGGAGCCTTGTTCTTGTGTGTGTGCAGAGGGCCTGGAATTCAGGCCTGGAAACCAACTGAGCCCTGCCTGCTTGCTTCAGTATCGTCTGGGCTGGGGTGCTCTTTTCATCCTTCATTTCTAGGGGGGTTTCTAGATCCTTCCACCACATCTTGGCAGAGCTGGGAGAGAAGTTCCGAGTGGGTATCCCAGCATGGGGGCTGATGAGCCGAAAGTGGGAGAACGGGAGTAAGCTTGGAGCTCGGCTGGAAGACTGACAGGGAGCGCCCGGGGACTTGGGAGTTGTAGGCAGTTCCAGCTGCTTCCTTCGTTCTCCATCTCCCCATTTCTCACCATCCCTCCCTGACCCCCACAAGGCCTGTCTCGCCGCCTTAAACTGTAGATCAGCCAGAGAGCCTCAGTGCCAGCTGTGCCCAGCCTCCCCTTAGTGCCAGCCTGGGACAGCTGACCAGCCCCCACTGCCTCCCTGGCTCCTGCAATCTTTCTCTTTTCTTTCCAGGATGAGAATGACAACCCTCCCACCTTCAGCAAGCCTGCCTACTTCGTCTCTGTGGTGGAGAACATCATGGCAGGTACGGCCCAAACAGGGGAGCGTATAACGTCAGGAAGCCCGTGGGCATGGCACCCACCGTGTACAGACCCCACTTTGCACATGAAGTACATGGCCCTCCCTATCCGTTTCCCATGAAAGTGACACGAGCCTCTGGAGATGTCCAGCTATCTGCCAGCCCACAGTTACTTGCAGAGCGCCTACTATGTGCTAGGCGCTTGGTCCCTGCTCTCCTACAGCTACAGTCTAGCAGGGAAGAGAATAATTCAACGCCCTCAGTTCAACAAGAGTGTGCAGAGGAGATTATTGCACTGAGACATGTCCCAGGGGCCATGACGGCTGAAGGGGTGGCCTTGGAGAATGGCGTGGGTCCCTATGATGACAAGACTGAAAGGCTCATCCCGGGACCACCTTTCGGGTGCCAGGGCTCAGCTCACACACCCAGGGCCATAATCCCCATATTCAGGATCCAGGGGACTCCTGTCCTCTGAACAGTCTGGCAGCTTCACCCTTACACCCAGAGTGGACATTCTGTGGGGAAAATGTCAGGAATTGCTTCAGCAGCTGGAGGAGTCAGGGACAGCTGGAACAGTCAGGAACAGCTGCAGTCAGGGGACAGCTGGAGGAGTCGAGGTCAACTGGAGTCAGGGGTGACCTTCCCTGGCAGCACAGAACTTCTAAAGAGAGCCTCCAGGTACCTTCCTGGTGTCTGATGATTTTCAGGGTGTGCTCAGCCCATCCCACCCTGTCCCAGCCTGAGGCACCCCCTAGAGAATGTCACTGCTAAAGCGGCGCCCTGCATTTTCACCATCCCCAGAGATTCTGCCAAGGAGAAGACTTCATCTGGCACTTAATCCTCTTTCAAATTGAATGTGCTTGGATAAAGGGGTGTGTCGGGGGCCACGCACATGTCCTCGGGCTTGGGGCAGGACTGAGAGTCAGCTCGGAGGCCCCACAGCTACCTGGAAGGGGCCAGAGTGACCTACCTGTCCCATAGCCCCCTACCTGGCCCCTTCCACCCCGGGGACTGTTGATTCACCAGCACAGTAGCGGTCTGCAGTTCTGTGAGAATTACCTGGTCAGGTGTGCTTTCTCTGCGGGATCCTCGCCCATAGCCCCACAGATGGGCTTCCTAGTTAGACTCGTCTAACAGGAAAAAGGTGAGACTCAGACAAGTTCAGGCACTTGCCAGAGGTCCCACCAGCTTCCAGCCTAGATAGAGTAACTCCAGGCGTCCACACACTGAGCCCCCATCTGAGCTGGCACCAGAGCTGGCAGTCGGGTGGCAGGAGGGAGCTGAAAGCCCTGGCTCGCGTGGCTACAGGACAAGCTGCTCCCAGGGTCTGGCCAGGGCAGCTGGAAAGGCCAATCCCCTGACCCAGGATTCCACAGAGATGGAAATGAAGGTAGGGGCCTTCACTAGACATTAAAGAGAAAATAAAAACCCTTATAAATTTCCCCCGTGAACAAGATAAAGTAAGACTGAAACTAGATATACTAAATATAGAATAATTTAATAGGAAGCTTCATGTCTTTTTGCCTCAGCATCAAAGCTGGGCAATCTGAGTGTATTTACTCCAGTGACCAGCCGGAGAAGGCTTGGGGAGAGGCAGTGCTGTGCTCTCTGCGGTTGGGCCAGAAGTAGACAGGGAAGGAGAGCCCATCCATCCCAGGCTCCAGGCTCCCCCTCCCGTGGAGGCTTGTCCCCACACAGCCCAGGGTGTGAGCCACAGGAGCACAAGTTTGACCCCACTCTCATTTCCCGGTCGCCCCTGCGGCAGACTCTCTGCCTCCTGAGGGCTGATCACCGGGAGATCCATTTCCCCTGGGGCCTGTGACTGGGAGACCAGGGAGAGCAGCACCCGCATGCCCCCCTTGTCTCCCGGAAGGAGCCACGGTGCTGTTCCTGAACGCCACAGACCTGGACGGCTCCCGGGAGTACGGCCAGGAATCCATCATCTACTCCTTGGAGGGCTCCTCCCAATTTCGGATCAGCTCCCGCTCAGGTGAGCCTCCCTCCTCCGCACACGTCCTCTGCACCCCCGCTGGCTCTCCACGCCCAGCCCAGCACCTGCCTCTGGGCCAGGGCCCCCTCCCTTTCACAGGAAACACTTGCACATCTTTGAGCACTTGGTTTATTCCTGAAATAGTCCTTTGCGTGAGATTACTGATTTTAGGGGTAAAAAAAAATCACAACATGAATTTATCCACTAAAAAATGTCTTGCAATGGTGAAAAACCCTGTTATGTTTAAAATGTATTCAATTTTACAAACATCAGGCCAACACCACTCTTCGGGGACACCTTTCTTCAAGCCTAAGTGTCCCCCTCCCTCCGCTGCCAATGCCATTCTTGAGTCCTGGTTCCTCTTCCTAACACTGTGTGTGCCTCGGTTCCCCCCCCGCAAAATGATGATGATTGTAGTAGGACTGCTGGGTGAATTCAGTGTCGTTATAAGGAACACACTTAGAGCGATCCCTGGCACATAGTAAGTGTTCACAAAGTTAGGTTATTATCATTATTCTCTTTGGTCTTTTCACCTATCCCAGTTCCCCGCTCAGCCCATCTAACTCTCCTTTCTTCTTCATTTTCCCACATGTCTCCCTCCAGCTTGCTTTCCTTCTTGAAGCTGGGAGGGAAGAGGGGAAGAAGGAAAACAACAAGACACCTAAGGCTTTTTAGCCAGAAGCTGGGAAGGAACATGAGGCCCCTGGACATTCATTCATAGATTTATTCAGCTCTCAGTGGATACCTGCCTTGTGCTAGGTGCCAGGATACAGGATGGAATAAGACCTCGCCCTGCCCTCACATGCTTAGTGGGCATGCAGGGCACCCCACTTCTAAGTACCCGTTTCTATATTAGGTAAGGGAACTCTAGATGCTAACAAGGCAAACCCCGAAATCTCCGGGGCTCAGCACAATAGAGCACAATTCTAACTCACCCAGCAGCCCAGTGATGTGTTCAGTGGACAGCCTTCCACGTGGTGATTCTGGGCCCCAGGCCCCTTCCATGTTGTGGTTCCAAGGTCACTGCCAAAGGAAAAAGAGAGCATGGAGTATTGTAGAAGAGATGTCTATGGGCCACGCCTGGGACGTACGTCACTTGTGCCCACGTCCCATTGGCCAGAACCAAGTAGTGGCCCTGCCCAGATGTAAGGGAGGCTGGGGAACACCATCCCTGGCCGAGCAGCCACTTTGCAGCAATCACTTCTATCCCGGGAAGGGAGCAGGAATCTTTGGTGGACACTGGCCATCCTTGTCACAGATGATCAGGAGCCAGCGGGGCACCGCCTTCCCGTCATCCACGCCTCGCTGGCCGTAGTCTCTACCTTCAACCCCTTTCGTCCCCTTTTCCTAGGAGCCTGGGAAGCACATGGCGGGTGCTGATGTGTACAAAGACTGAACACATCCAGGGCCATCCTGAGCCTCTCTCGCCACCTCTGACAGAGGGGGACCTCACTCCCTGCTCCCAGGAGCGTCCACCCTCAGTGAGCACAGATTTCCAGGGGACTCAGTAATGTCGTTAATTAGCATTAGCCCTGAGCTCAGCACACTTCTGAAGGCTCTCACCAGCATCATGCCATTTCCCTCCCGTCACCATTCCTGAAGCAGTTACGAGCATTGTCCCTGTTTTCCAGATGAGGAAACTGAGGCACAGGAGACATTAAGCAACTTGACTAAGGACTCACAGAGTCTGCCCTTCTAACTCCAAAGCCCAGACTTGAAATACTTGAAATGCTACATTATAGAAAGCCATGCTAGAGCCTCGTGCCTCCAACCAGATATAGCAGCAGGCACACTGACCTTTCAGTACCCCGCCCTGCCCCCCCAGTCCGGGACCCGGTCTCCACCCCGGGGCCTCTCATAATGACACAGACATTTTCTTGCTGCCTTAACACGGCTCCTTCAACTCCGAAGGTGTAAGCGTTTTCCTCTGAGCTCCTCGGTCAAATTAGCCAGGGCTGCTCCACCAAAGGTGGCCTTAATTGGATCTAATTTCCCAGACAGGAAGAGCCATCTATCACACCGACAAGTTCACGTTTAAAACTTTTTAGAGATTAATTTCTTCCTCGCCCTGCCAATTAATCGACACCACCCCAGCAAGGAGCATGGCTCAGGGCAGACCTTTGCCAGTCTTTCATTCCAGGCCTTAGCCCCTTTGCTGCCCTAACACCCACCCTCAGCTCCCTTCTCAGCCCTGCACAGGCCAGAGGACAGGCCAGTGTGCCAGGGAGGGAAGTGTGACAGTGGAAAGGGTACTAGCGACCATCTAGCCCAGCTCCCGTGTTTCATAGTAGAATAAACCAAGTAACTTGCCCCAGGTCACACAGCTCAGGCAGTGGGGATAAAAAGATGGCTAGCACACAGTTCCTACCCTTGGAGAACTCTCACCATCCATTGGAAGAAAACAAGCGTTTTCTGAGCCTCGGGAGTTTCACCTATAGTTAGTTAATCCTCACGACAGCTCTGATTCAAAGGTTTAGTAATGTCCATCTTACAGATGAGAAAACTGAGGCTTAAAGAAATTACATAACTTTCCCAAGGCCGAGCATCTGGAAAGGGCCATAATCAGAATTCAAATCTGGGTCTCACTGTCCTCAAAGCATAGGCTCTTTCCTGTGGCCCATGAGAGATGGTTAAATGGCCCGGCTACCATCCTGTACTGAAGCTGGCTGGTACTGGCTTACAGCTGCTCATAGGAGCTAATTGTATATGCCGCTTTCCAACTCCATGTTCAAGGCCATCCAAGTTAATAGTTTAAAATGGGCCCTTGTGGGAATACTTAGGCCTTTTGATGAGCTGGGTGTCAAGCAGTTGCCATCGTACCACTGCCATGGTTACTGCCATATTTTTGTTATAACAAAAAACAAAGAAATGCCAAACACAGGCTGACAAATTTGTGGTCTCTTTTAATTGCTTATATTTAATAGAATAACTTATTTATACACTAAAAAAATGCAATATAATTATGTTGCTCATGTAATTAAGGAAATTATTTTATAACTATTAATTCTCAGTGCACTATAGGTTGAACTGTCCAGTAATGAGTCACAAGTAGGGACATGTGTGAACGTTGGTAGCTTTCAGTCCAGTCACTGGATTTCTATGACAATATGAATAAACAGTGCCAAACACAGGTCTAAGCTTTCCATGGTAACGAAATTAATCCCACAATAGCCATATAAGGTAGATCCTATTATTCTTCCCTTTTGACCAGATGAGGAAACCGAGGCACACAGATTTTAAGTAACTAGTTCCAAGTGATAAAACTAGTAAGATCATGTCAACAGTCTAAATGAAAGGTCCTTAGTGTCTGACGTTGAAGCCACATGGCCCTCTTGCCCTGTTTTCCGGCCACCAATCCTGTCATTGGCCTTGATTTTCCCACATCCAAAAATACTTCCTCCTCACGGGGTTATATTGCCCAGCTCTGGGGTTCCAGCTCCCAGGCCTGGGTGCTCTCCCCTCCCGCCGTGAGCCCCATCTCACCCCACCAGGACACACGCGCACAAGTGCGCACACGGCCAGATCATTTGGTTTTGCCAGTATCGCTCCTGCGTGCCCTCACCCTCTCCTCCTCCTTCCCTTGCTCTTGGTCCTTCCCTGATCTCTCCCTGGCCCACCCGTACCCTCTCTCACTCACCGCTCTCTCCTGCAGGTGAAATCACCACCTCGACTCTGCTTGACCGTGAGACCAAGGCTGAATACATCCTCATCGTGCGAGCAGTGGACGGGGGTGTGGGCCACAACCAGAAGACGGGCATTGCCACTGTGAGTGCCCGCCCCTCCCATGCCCTCCAGCTCCCCCTGTGCTGTCCAGATTGCTGCTCCCCAGCTCATCTTCAGGCTGCACCTGGGCGCTTTGTCCTGAGGCGGCGTGAGGCATTGTGGGGGTGGGGCGAGAGGGCAGGTGCCAACTCAGTGTCAGTGCTGGGGCTACCGCCGCTGTGGGAAGGAAAGCATTCCCACCTGGGACATGAGGGCACTGAGGGGGAGCACATATATTCTCCTCTGCCCCCAAAAGACCTGCTGGGAAGATAGGAGAAGGCATGAGACCCAGAGGCCCCTCCCAGGTATTCCTGCCAGGAAGAATGGCTCAGAGCAGGAAGCAGGGCCCTTGGAGGGTGCCAGAGTCTCGTCACCACCCAGCCCACCTGTGGTGCTGAGGAATGATGCCTGCATTTGCCTATTACATGCAAGTAGGGCCCACGAAGGCCCAGAGGCCCCATCCAAGGCCTCATCATCTCACCAAGGTGCCTCAGAGAGTAGGAAGCGAGAGGAAGGCTGTTTGAGGATCCTGGCTGAGCTCTTAATGCAGAAGAGAAGGGGGGAAGCGAGAAGCAATAAGCGTGAACTTCCTCTCCTTTGTGGGACAGGAAGCAGGAGGACCAGCTGACAGGTCACTCCAACCACCTCCCCTTCCTGATCTTCATTCGCTTCCTTTGGCTCTCCCTCGGGACCCCTCTCCTGACCTCTGCCCATCACCCTCACCCTACCCACGGCAGCTTCCCCCAGCCTTGCCCAGCCAGAGGGGCGGGGTTGGCACTGCTTGGCCAGGGACTTGGCAGAAAAATCCCCTGTGCCCTATTCAGTCGCAAGAGACCCCTGCTAATAGGATTCAGAGCTCTATAAATAACACACCTGGTGACAGGTGAACAGGGAAATTGCCTGGCTTATAGCTAAGACTGACTGGGAAGCTTAAGGGATTCTATCAGCCCCCACCCTAAACCTCCCCGACCCGGTCAGTCACCTTCAGCCAAGACTCGGGGTGGGTGGGACAAGTCCCAGGTCCCAGGAAGGATTTCAGGGACCACCTCATCTGCTCCTCGACCACCTGATGGGACACCACCTAAACTCTGTTCTTGAAAGCCCAGGCCCTGCCCCAAAGCCCCTAACGCAGGTGGAGCTGTGCAATTAATGCCAAGATGCCCCGTAGGCATTTGAATGTGTCCCATTCATGGGCCCTGCCTTACGAAGCTCACCTAGGCATGGCCCACAGCACCCCTGTGGATTCACAGGTCAACATCACCCTCCTGGACATCAACGACAACCACCCCACCTGGAAGGATGCTCCCTATTACATCAACCTGGTGGAGATGACGCCTCCAGACTCTGACGTGACCACGGTAAGTGGTGCTGGGACAGCAGAACTGCCAGGCCGCCCTTCAAAGAGTGTCTGCCCTCCCCACGTGTGCCCTTGGGCCTGCCCATGTGGGGCTCGTGGACGTCATGATTTTCCCTGAGCCATCTCTTGGAGCAGACTTCCAGAAGCTCTCTCACAGGGTGAAAGGTAGTCAGAAGTCGGGGGAAATCCCGTGCCCAATCCTCAGGGACGATGGGCTTCAGGCTTTGTCAAAGGGAGCACAGGTGGCCAAGGGACAGTGCCAGGGGTGGTAGGGCTGGTTCAGCTTGTAGCCACTCTTGCCCTGAAACCCAGGACTCTGGTCACCCCCTTAGAAGAGTCCCCACCCTCCCCTGGCAAGGCACACGTCTCTCCCTCAAATTGCATAAGCTTCACCTCTGCCCTCAGCACCTTTCCTTCAGCACTTCTGTCACTGCAGCCACTGGCCTGGGTCAGCTGGCCCCAGGGCTGACCCAGCAGGGGGTTTGAAGTTCACCCAAAGATTTTCTGCCATGAGATGTTCCAGAGTTATATAGACCCCTGTGCACACTGCATGTGTGTACATACAAGTGCTGTGTGCAGGGGTGTGACTCAAGGTGGGCAGGGGAAACATGGTCCCCAAAGCCTGGGGGTATCCAGAATGGAGACCAGCTTCCTGGGGAAACTGTGGAAAACCAGGGTTGTGCACCCTACTGACCTGCTCTGCTCCAGGATTCACGTTTATGAGACCCTTCTCCCCCCATTTGCTTGTACCCCATTTGGCCTCATTTGGGGAGGTTGATCCCCAATGTCCAGCCCCGCAGCCACCCAGCAAGCCCTATGATGGACATGCATCTAACGGTTCATGACAACCCATTTATTAAAGTTCTGAGATGTGCCCGGCGCTGTGCTAGGGGCTTCTCATGAATTCCTTCCTCCTTATGGTCCTCTTATGTGGCAGATGGACTCATCGCTCCCATTGTACTATGTAGGACACGAGGCTTAGAGTTTGAGGGCTTTGCCCAAGGCCCCAAAGCTAGTAAGAGGGAGTGCCAGAACTCGACCCAGACTTTGAAACCACCTGGCCCAGCCCTTATCCCTCTTCTGGCTCAGGGGTGCCCTGGCAGGTGACCCAGGTCCTGAGAAACGGGATAACGCGAGTGGGATGAGAGAAGGGATGGTATTTTCACATCCAGCTCTGAACTCTGCCCCACCCTGAACTCAAGCAACCTTGGGGTGGTGATACCTAGCCTCTCCGGTCTGACCCCTCATCAACTACAGAGAGTGGTGACATGGTCCACCTGGTCTAGATGGGACAGGATGTCAACATAGAAGGAAGGGGGTGGGGGTCTTGGCCATCATACTTTCCTGTCCTCCTTTCCACGTGTTCGAGATCAATGGTTCTCAACTGGTGGGCAGGCCCCCTGCCCGAGATTCCAGTAGGGCTGGGGCAAGGCGTCTGGAGTCGGTGGTTTTCAAAGCCCCAATGGGAGGATTCCTTCCACCCCCGAGTCAGATTTGGACACCATTACCCTAAGCCACTTGCACGTGCTGAGGCTCCAGTCTGATGGGTGCTCCCTGCTGCCACCTCGTGGGCACTTGGGCTCTAGCCCAGGACAAGCCCAGCTGGGGACGCCAAGAGCTGGGGCTGGATGTCCACCTCCAAACCGTCTGGTCATCTTTTACCTTTGATTTGTGTGTCTGGGAAGTTCCTCCCAGAGGGGATGGAGGGGCAAGTGAGGTGTCCCTGGGAGAAAGTGGCTGCGCAGGCCACCAGCTAGGGGTGACGCTATTGAAGAGTCTACCTGCTGGTCAAAGCTAGGAGGTCTGCTGGGCTGGGACTGCGTTCAGCCTTGGGCGTTTCCCAGCTCCGGTTCCCAGTGGCCCTCACTGGGTCTCCAGCCTTTCTCGCATCTTTCTGAGCCATAAGCAGATATCGACAGGGGCCTGCTCCCCAGCACCTCCTGCTCCTCACTCTCCAGGAAACCTCCCCAATCTTTCAATGAGTACCTACTGGGTGCCAGGTCCCATGCTTAGCGGGCTCAGGAGTACAGGAAGCAATAATGCTTCTGCTCTGCCGTCAGAGGGCTTCCTGTCACTCTTATGCTCAAACCCACCACTGGTCTCATCTCACGCTGTGTAAAAGCCAGGGTCCCTACCACACCTACCTGGCCCATGGGATCTGCCCTTTCTTTACCTCTTGGGACACAGACATGAGAGCCCCCGCTTCAGTACAGAGCGGACATGGCCGTTCCTCCCTCAGCGTGGGGCAGCCACAGGTTGGGGCTATCAGGCTTTTCAGTGACCCATAGTAGTGTCTGAGACCTGAAAAAAAAAAAAAAAGACTCAGAAGCTCAAAAAGAAAAGGGCAACATCAGCATGAAAACTTGTTATATTAAACAGCTACCAAGCATATTGTGGCATTAGTAAGTGTGAAATTTAGTGTTTGTAAAAATGTCATTACGTTTGAGGACAAACTGTAGGTTAGATTTTCTAGACTTCTTGAGAACTTTTCAGAATACTCCGGAATTTACAATTATGTGTGATGACTGCCAGGAAAACAGAAGTCAAGGAGCCCATACAGTAATTGAGTTTGTCATAGCAAAATAATTTCAAAAGGCGTAGTCATAAAAATTCTTTCAAATTTTATAGCCATGAAATGCATGCATGCGTACATATGTGGGTATGTTTTAATATTATTGCCAGGGCCCCCTGGGGCTTTCTAAGGCCTCACAATGACCCAGGATAAGGTAAGGGCTGTGGCGAAGGTGTGAGGAAAGAAGGCTGCAGTGCAGGGAACAGCTAACCCAGAGATGACATCCAGGGGGAGGGTGGCCCACCTCCTGACTCATCTCCGACCACCCTTCTCGCACCCACCACACCCCTCTGCCCCAACACACACACTGGCCTTTTGGTTTCCTGAACACACTAAACTCCCATCTCAGAGCCTCTACACAAGCTCTTCCTCCCCAAACCCTAAGTGCTCTTCTTCTGCTGCTCCCCCAGACCTGCTTTTCCCATGGCTGGCTCATTCTCCTCCCTCTGTCCCAACTTAAAATGCCACCTCCAAAGACAAGTACTCCATAACTGCCCTTCCTTAAGTAGCTGCGCCCCTCTCCAGACTCTGTTTCTTTCAGAGCTGGTCCCACCATCTTGTTAGGTTCCTTGCTTATTAAGAGGCAGTTGTAGCTTAGTGATTCAATGGGCAGCTCCTGATACCAAAATGTCTAGGCTCTACTCCTAGTCATACCACTTACCAGCTGTGTGACTCTGGGCAAGTTACTTAAGCTCTCTGTGCTCCAAGTGTCTCATCTAGAAAAATGGGGATTGTTAGAATCCCCACCTGGCAGGATTGTGGTTTGTACTTAATGAGCCAAAATACACAAAGTACACTGGCGCACAGTGAAGGGTTGAAAAATGACAGCTTTTGTCACCATTGCCAGCCTCCCTTGTTCACCACTGAACCCTTATGCTTAGCACAGTGCCCGGCACATTGTAAGTATTCAAAATATTTGCTAATGAAGGTTGTTGAAGTACTGATTTACCTTTCTTCCCCAGCCTACCTGGCCCCCCAGCTCTGCCAGGTCAGGTTGGGTTTTCCTGTTAGAGGGAGAATAGAACATATGACCTGGGACTCTCCCAAGGGCCCCAACCCCTGGAATCCGAGGCACGGGGACAGCCCAGTAATTTTTCAGAGCTTGTGTGCAGACGAGTGTGTGCCCGCATTCAAGTACACCCGGACTTGGCCAGCCTTGTGTGTCTGTGTGCACAGGTGTGCACTGAAGGTGTCTACTGCATCGGCGTGAGCTTTCAGAGTGACTGTTCTCTGTCTGCAAGTGGCTCCACTCTCCCTCCTAGCTCCTTCCTGCAGCCTGCTTCAAGGACCTGGCTGATGGGCATTGATTTAGAGCCTTTCAAAGCCCTCCAGCAAAATAAAGGAGAGGGGAGAGGGAGAATTAGTCCCGTCAGGCCAAGAGAAAAATGACGAGCGTGAAATGGGAAATAAATGAGGGGAAAGCTGTGACAGTCTACACAATCGCCAGCGAGGAGTCCACAGGGGTCCAGCCCACTGCCCTCTCCTGTGCCCCCAGCCCACCCCACGACCAGTGAGTGGGCTAAGAGGCCAGATGTCAGTGCCCACCCACTCCTAGTGTCATTCAGAACCAGCTACCCCAGGCGCCCTCAGACACTCATGTGGGGAGGGGGAGAGGATAGGAAAAAACCCCCACCTCATGTGAACTTGATCTCAGTGTATTCAGCAACAGGCTGTTGGTCCGGAACAGGTTGCTTAACTGCCTTCTACCTCAGTTTCCCTACCCAGATCAATGTGGATAAGAACTATGTAACTGGAGAGAGAATGTTATAGAAATGCAGGGCTTGCTGGTCACTTTTGTCCATCAGCGGGATGACTTTGCCTGGCTGAAACGACGCCTGGGGTGCCTACGAGCCCTGTTCCCTGTTGTCAATACAGGGAGTGATTGCATCCCCATTATAGAGGCTGGGAAACTGAAGCAGCATGCTCACAGCACGATGAGGGGTCCTCGGGCCTGGAAGGCTGCCCCCCCCCCACCTTTTGGTACAGCAAGACTGGGAAGTGAGGGGGTGGGCTGAGCAGTCTGGGGTGGGAGCAGGGCTGCGTCCCACTGTCTGAAGCAGAGGGGTCCTGGAGTGACTCGGGGTTCAACACCCGCTTCAGCCTCTCCCACTGGCCTCCTGGGGCCCAGGGGCCGATGGGAGCCCTTGGCCACAGTGGCCCATCTGTCTGTTCTGGTCTGCTGACCTCAGAGACACCTCGCTGGGGATTAAGCCAGAGGACGGACAGATTCTGCTGCCAAAGCACAAAAGTCCCCACATCAAGTAAAATAAAGGAGCTGACGGGGCGGCTGTCCTCCCCAAGTGCCCTGGAATGAGGAATGACACTGTCCTGATGTGACCCCTGGGACTGCAGTCACCCCCCTACGCTGGCCTTGTCCACCTCTGGGGCTGTAGCACAGGCATGAGGACCACTGAGGGGTGGGTGCCACTGCTGTCCTGGGGCCCTAGGGGGCCTGCAGGGTGGGACCTGGGTCGGCCCCAAGGCTGGTGTTGTGTGACCTTGAGTCTGGCCTCTCTGAGTTCTGCTTTCCCCTCATGGGAGATAAAAAGCTAGAGAAGTTCCCTCCAGAGCAGGGGATGTGCGGGCACAGGGACCTGGGAGAGAACAGCTGTAAGGTTTGTGGCCCTGGGTTAGGACAGCACTGAGGTTGATTCCTTCAGAGTGGGGATACAAGTGAGGAACTAAGGGGGACACTGGAAAGTTAAAGGAGCCAGTGTCTGAGGCCCCTATCCTGAGACCCTGCGCCTCCTGGGAATGTCGTTCCCCCGCAGGGAAACTCGGCTTACTCCTGCAGCTGCCCCTCCCCCAGTCCCATGACCATCTCAACGTGCTAGGACCCACCCTGCAAACTGGGTGCTTGTCCACGGCTCCCTTCCGATGCCTTGTCATCCGTGGTGTCACAGAGGCCTAATTCTTTTCAAATCACCTCACAAACAAAAGCTCCAAAGGAAGAGAAGCTTTGATGATGAGGAACCCAGTTCCCAAAATCCAGGGTTTCAAATCCTTCCAAAAGCTCAGCCAAGGGTTCAGGCTCCCCAGCCCTTCCCAGCCCCACCCTGAACAATTCCTTGGTCGTGGACCTACTGGGGCCCCTCTGCTCTCCCAGAAGCTTGTAAGTATGTTACCCCGCATGTGTGGAAAGGAAAGACTCTAAGGCGTGTTGGCAGTGTTGCCTGCTGGTACGGGACCCAGAGCCACTTCCGGGCTAGGAGACTTTGGGAGCCTTGCTGACCCTCATCTGTGAAATGGGCGTCATTACAGGCCCATTTGTCCACGGCTCCCTTCCGATACATACAAGCCTCATAAGGCTGTTGACACAGTACGTGGAGAAGGAGCCCCCTGTATGCTGGTATGTGCTCGGTGTGGCTTTTTAAGATCAGGAGGCTGTGGCTTACGTGGGGAAGGGGACTTACCTAGGATCAAAACAGAGTGGATAAAGAAGCCAAGGAGCCCGGCACTTCCACTGCTGGTTCATCTTCTGACCTGCCCGCCTCTCCATCCCCATGAGACCTCCCTGCTGGAGCCAGGAGGGAGGCCCACTTCCTGGGTGCGAGTGGGGAACCCGGGCCTGACGCGTGAGCTCGCACCACCGGGCCTGCAGCCTGGATGCAGAGACGCCCTCCCTGGGCGGGCTCAGTGGAGGACTGGTCCCCTCCCTCCTGGGCAGGTGGCGGCCGTGGACCCGGACCTGGGGGAGAACGGCACCCTGGTGTACAGCATCCATCCGCCCAACAAGTTCTACCGCATCAACAGCACCACAGGCAAAATCCGCACCACTCACGTCATGCTGGACCGGGAGAACCCCGACCCCCACGAGGCAGAGCTCATGCGCAAAATCATCATCTCTGTCACAGACTGTACGTGCCCTCTGTGCCCCCACCGACCCCCACCCCGGGGATGGGGACCCTGTCACCTCCCTGGTAGCTTGTCCTCCGGGGGTTCTGGGCCCCCTCAAAAAGGCTGTGTCTTAAAGACTGAGAGAGCATTAACACGCTTTCCCAGTTGTCACCCCACCCGCAGAGCACCCTGAGGAGTGGGGGTATGGCGGGGGGCTAGGGTATGCAAGGCCCAGGCTGCTCCCTGGAGGGGCCACTGGGGTGGAGGGTCACTCGACCTGCCCCTGTCCCCACTCATCTTCTCCCTGGCCCCTTTTCTCCTGCACCCCTCTTTCCCTCTCCTTGCTCCACTTCTCTGTCCCCCTGCCCATCCCAGGTGGCAGGCCCCCTCTGAAAGCCACCAGCAGTGCCACCGTGTTTGTGAATCTCTTGGACCTCAATGACAACGACCCCATCTTTCAGAACTTGCCTTTCGTGGCAGAGGTGCTGGAAGGCACCCTTGCAGGGGTCTCCGTCTACCAGGTGAGCTTTCCTTTCCCGGCCTGGGGTCCTGCTGTCTGTCTCCCTCACCTTGTCCTCACTAACCAGCAAGTGGCGTGGGTGCCTAGCCCCGCGCCGAGACCTTTGCAGGGTCAGGACCGCAGAGATCACCAGACAGGACAATCCATGCCAGGCTTGGGGAACCAGTGCCCTGAGAGATGCTTCCTGGAGGAGGAATTTGAGCTGGGTCTTGAAGGACAGGTGGATTTGGAGAAGTGAAGACAAGGCACCCCAGGAGATAGATAAATGAGGGAGGGAGAAAAGAAGGGAGGGAAGGAGAGAAAGAGAATTCTGGGAAGCCAAATCAGAGACTTTCAGGGCCTGATTATTGAGGTCTTTCCCAAGCCTGTAGGTGGTTCTAGAACACAAAGAAGGTTAGGTGAGTATAGCCCAGAGGGCAGCCCCATCTCCTGTGCTCGCCCATAACCCCCAAGGCAGCTCCACGCAGTGGGTGGGATTCTCCCCCCTTTTCAGGAGACTTGAAGAGACTTGCCTAAATCCCTTTGGCTAAGAAGAGGTAGCAACTGGTCTTGAACCTGGGTCCTCTGCCTCCTGCTCCATCACCCTTATGGTCATGGAGGCCCTGACGACGCTGGTTCAGGGAAAATGATGCCCTAACTGGGGCTATTAGAAACACTGGATGGCCTTTGCAGTTAGGAATGTGGGCTTTGGAATCTGACCAATGTGTGCACCCCAACTCCCAACTCCACCACCTGTGTGCTGGGTGACTTGGAGCAAACGACTTAACCTCTCTGGGCCTCAGAATGCTCACCTGTGAAATGGGGATCATAACAGTAGGTGCCTGGCCGTGCCGTGACATTCAGTCAGACACAGGTGTAAAGCAGCCTGGCATTTGGACGGCAGGAGAGACACTGTAGCTGATGTGTTCATTCCGTGTCTATCGTTATACTCGAGAGACAGCGGGATCCGGTGGCAAAGGGTTAGCCTGATCCCATCAAAGAAGACAAGTTGTTTGTCAGCAGGCCAGAGCGGTAAGCTTGGTGATGCCCTGCAGCCCCACTGGGCCTCAGTTTCTTTATCTGTAAAAGTTGGTGAGACGTGTTCTTTGACCGGTTCCAGGGAGCAGTCCCTCCTGCAGAATATTTCCCTCAAACCTCCAGCAGGGGGAGCCGAGATCCAGGGAACAGCAGCCAGACCCTCAGGAGTCCCCAAATAGGAGAGGTGGGGAGTGAGAGAGGGACGGAGGCCTCAGAACGGGTTCTCGGGGAGCTCAGACAGCAGAGAGAGGAAGTGTCCTCCAGCACAACTTCTGGGTTCACAGAAGAACTGGCTCAAAATCATGAGAAGATGATTGGAGGATCTGGGAGCATTTATCTTGCCAACTGTCTTCAGATCCAGGAAGAGGGTTTTGACTTGAGCTCTGAGGTTCCCCAGGTCCCTTCTAGGACCTTGACCAATAGTGATTTCTGCTGGATGTGCAGAGGAACTTTCTCCAAGGACTAGAGATGTGTGCAGAGAAATTAGAAATCGTGAGCCCCTGATCCAGTAAAGCATTCGTGCTGAATGTGGACACTCTTTGTCCAGCTTGCTAGATATGAATTAGCCCAGATGACCTTGGCATTGCCCTTCAATCCTGAGAGTCTTGGCTTGATGCAAAGCTCTTATTTCAACTCTCATCATACATTTTTTTTCAAATGTCTTGAACCCTCTTCTGTAAAACTTTCAACACAATCAGGGTCTCGAGTCAGAATCTCTCCCATCAGGACTGGACGTGCCGACGGGAAGAGCGTAGGGATTTGGGAGGAGGCTTGCCTGCACGTGGCCTCCATGGCTTTCTAAAAAACAATAATCAAATCCTCTCGTGACTTTTAAAAACTGATCCTTGATATCATCTTATTTGTGTTGTCTTACAAATCAAAACAAAGCAGGGGAGGGAATCCTGCTAATTGAGCATTCTCGGTAGTTGAGCTCCACAAGATCAAGGGGTGTGAGCCCTAACAACTGCTCCAGGCCAGCGCCCTGAGGGCTGGAAGGGGAGGGGAGACTATCGCACTGCGGTGTTTAGAGGGCCGGAGCCAGCGTGGGTAAATCTGGGAGGGCTTCCTAACATGGAAAGCAGGGTTCTGAGGGGGCAGTTGTAGGGACCTGAACTCTTCTTCTCAAACACCCCTTCTGCACCCCACCCCTGGCCCACTTGGTGCATCTCGACACCTCTCAGCTCTGACATGCTGCCCCCTTAGAGGACATCTGGCCGGGTGCACTGGGGACAGTAGCTGGGCTGGAGACGCCAAGGGGAGCAGGTGTTTCCGGCTGGAGCTGAGCATGGGTCAGTGGGAAGGGGGAGAGTAGGGGACACTTCTCAGGAGACAAGGGTCAGGCCATGTGTCCCCATTCCTCACGCGGCCGCTCCTCTCCCTCAGGTGGTGGCCATCGACCTGGACGAGGGCCTGAATGGGCTGGTGTCCTACCGCATGCAGGTGGGCATACCCCGTCTGGACTTCCGCATCAACAGCAGCAGCGGCGTGGTGGTCACCACCACCGAGCTGGACCGCGAGCGCATTGCTGAGTACCAGCTGCGGGTGGTGGCCAGTGACGCGGGCGCGCCCAGCAAGAGCTCCACCAGCACACTCACCATCCGAGGTGAGAGGGGTAGCAGTGCCTCCTGCTGGATGCTGGGCATGGGCCCTGGGGCGGTGTGGGGAGTGCACATGCCTTCCTCGCTGTCCCTCAGCCATGCGGACGCAGGCTGCCTTCTAATAGGGTGCTCGCCCGTGCTATAGCCATTCAACACGCAGAGCCTTCTCCGTCTCCAAGTCAAAATGCCAGCAGCCCTTCTCCCACCTGGCCACTGCCTTCAGTGCCCGAGCCAGCGGCCGTGGCCCGGACCCATTGCCAAGGTCCCCCTCTTTGATCCTGGCAAAAGCAGAAAGGGACTGAGCAGGGGCCGGGGCCCTTGCACTAATGAATAGTCTGGGGGAGGGTGCAGAGCCCCTTGTCTTCTTTGAAGGCCAGAGTTTTTATTTGGACATGCAAAGGGAACCATCCCCTCATGTGTGCCTGGAATCTCAGTGGAAGGGCATCACCCTGGGAAGAGGGCAGCTGGGATTCTCAGACTCCCTAAGATTCCTCCTCCCCTTGGGGCCCTCTCAATAATTCCCACCTGTCTCCACCCTCTATGGGGCGGGGCCAAGGAGGGTTACTATTTCTCCATCACTCTGGCTATATATTTAATTTTCCGGACAAAACTGGGGCACTGATGTGCGCTATTGCCAAAGGGCCAGGAATAACTCCCAGGATATAAGTGCAGAGTGTAACCGGCAAGACGTGGCCTGCTCTCTAGGACAGGCCCGGTTCCACCCTGGCTCCTGCCAGCCTCCACGGGCTGGGAGCAGTTAGCTCAGCATAGGCACAAACACTCACCCTCCTTAATCATGACCTGAGATGGTGAAGATGAGAGAGCCGAGCATTCTCTCTCCCATTGATCCAAATCTTGTCTTGTGGGCTCCCAGTGCCGGTGTGAGGACCAACTTCTGTGCCAGTGATAGGGAGGATGTCCAGTCCTCTCAGAGAGGACCCACAGACGATTTTTCTCCAAGGCTCAACAGAAGCCATGTCACCAAATGAGCCCATCATTTTTCCTCCTAGTGATATCACAAAGAGTAGCCAAAGGGGGTCATTTCACGCTGAAGGTCTTCCAAAGCCCCATCTGCCAAAGGAATAGGGGCCTGTATGCAGAGCTGAAAAAAAAATGAATCTTTAAGGGAAATCAGACTTTGCGGGGAGGAAAGATCCTCAAAGGCAATTACTTTCCCTGGGACCTCATCCCAAACTTGGGGTCAGCAATCTCCAAGACTCCGACCCTGCCATTCTCTTGCTGTGTGACTTTGAACAAATCATTCAGCTGCTCTGAGCTTCTGTCTCCTGGTCTATACAGTGTGTATAATAATGGCTGTCTCATGAAGATGTGTTGAGGGGCATGTGCGGTCCTGCATGAGGAGCAGTCAGCACGGGCGTGGCATGTGAGAAGAGCTGAGCAATGGGCACTGTCATTGTCAGCATAATCACTGTTGTCACTGTCAGGCGCACACTGGAGAGAAGCTCTGGGGTTTTCTCCTCCCTTGGGCAGCACGAGCAGCAACAAGCCCGTAGGGAGGGTGTGGACTCTGGGTCAGCTCTGTCATGGCCCTGGCCAGCCTGGGACCCTTGGCTCCTGACCAGGAGGAGCTGACTCCCAGGAAATCCATTTCCTATTGGTCTGTGGAGTGAGCCCCTGCCTTTGGAGCTGGCTAGTCTCAAGCAGAAGCCAGGCCTATCCCTGTGTGCCCACTCTGCCCGCAGTGCTGGACGTGAACGATGAGACGCCCACCTTCTTCCCTGACGTATACAATGTCTCCGTGTCCGAGGACGTGCCCCGGGATTTCCGAGTGGTCTGGCTCAACTGCACCGACAACGACATAGGCCTCAATGCGGAGCTCAGCTACTTCATCACAGGTCCGCCGCTGCCCGCACCCCCTTCCAGATGTGCAGCCCACTGGGGGTGGGGCAGGAGAGGGGGGAAGAGGCCCACATCAGCCACCAGGATTTAGTCCCTGCTGGAGCCTCCCTAAAGATTGGCTCTCGGCTTTTCCCAAGGGCTTTGGATCCCTCTAGACTGCCTCCTCGGGGCCTCCTCAACAAATTGGGATTGGGGTACCTAACAAAATTTAGTCTAGCGGGGGATGGAGCCAGTGACTCCTGGTAGGAGCTCTGCCCCACACTCTATCCCACGTTAGAGAGAAGAAGAAGCCCCTGGAGGAATGTGGCCTGTCCTTCCTTGGAGACCCTTCACTTGTGAAGAGAATGCCCGTCTGTTTGGAGGCAGATGGTTTAGATTTCTCTAAATTCAATGGCTTTAGCTCAAACATGTCAAGTAGCTCCCACCTGAAGAGCTATGGAGAAATACTGTAAGGCCATGTCCTGGCTCAACAAGGGAAAGGGAACCGTGATCAATTAGTGATGTCTGCCCTGACAGTAGGCTTGGTAGGTGGTGGCAAACATGCCATGTGTTAGTCATTCCTGTATTAGAACACTTTCCCAGCATTCTTTAGTCCATTGCACACCTGCAGGGTACTGGGATACATGGGGTGGGGGTAGTTCTTTCACATTCCTCAGCCGTCCCTAGGCCATTTTACTGGCTTGGTCTTCCCTCTGTCCATGACCTGCCTGCAGCCACATTGCACACAATTTCTTATGCAAGTGTGTGTGCATACACGGACCTCCTCGATGCCTCTCCCCCGAGAGCAAGGACTCCCAGGCTCACAGTCCCTCCACAGCTTGCTGCTGCCAAGGTGGCCTCACAGACCTCAGCCTCCCCTTTCCAGATCCTTTCCCTCCTTCCCCTCCATGGAGGGGCCCAGCGCCCTCAGGCCAGCTCCTCACAGTCTGTTCCTCAAGACTGCCTTGGAAAGGCTCAGCTATTAAGACACCCACATGGGACCAGCCATGGCTCAGCCCCCGGCACTACTCGTGTCTTAGTTCCTCCCCGGTTCCCCAGGAGCCACGTTGTGTTCCTTGTCAACGGTGCTTCAGATACTGGAGGCTTAGAGGCAGGGGGCTTTCCCCAGGGGCAAAGCATGTCAGGACAAGGGAGCATGTGGCAGTGGCCCCCAGGATAACTTCCCAGCACCCTGAAGTAGCCAGTTCCTGCTCACCCGAGAGCCTTTCCAGCCCTAGGATTCTTGGATTTTAATGTCGCACATTCTGAGAGGAGCCGTGCAGTATCCTGATAGAAGCTGGTCCAAAACCAACGCAGTGGCACCCTCTGCTGTCCAGGACACCACACTGCCCGTCAGCTAGCAGGGGGAGGGTCTCCACACTGTTCTGATGGAGTCCTTTCCTGGCTTCGGTCTATCTCAGCAAGGAGACCCTCACACTTCTTACCTGTCCCAGAACTCAGGAAGACTCAGTAGCCCCTGTCTCCTGTCCACCTGCCCCTACTTTGCATTCTGTGGAGCCTCCAGGTGACCCCACTCAGCCCAAGATGAGGGGCCTGGCGAATGCCCAGCCAACTCCAAAGTCCTTGGCCACATGTAAAAACCCCAGCCCAGGCTAACTGCTCAGATACTTCTACAGGACAGACAGGTGGCAGCGTGGTGAAGGGCGCAGGCTGGGGACTTAGACTATCATGGTAGAGTCCTACACTCCGAATAGGCGCCTGTAACCCAGGGCAACACACATAACCTCACTAAAGGACCTTTTCCTTCTCTGTGGGAACAATGACAGTATGCATGAAATGAAATGGTCCACATAAGTGCCTGGTACACAGTGGGCACTCAGTGAATATGAGACCCTTATGATTTCAGGCATTCAGCACCCCCACCTAAGCCCACACAGGCCACACCCTCATCAGAGCCCCCGCGCCAAACCCTGTTCTCAGGCAGGGCTGAATGGCCAGTGCAGCCTTTCATTGCTGGAACACCCCTGGAGTGTCCCAGGTCAGAAGCAGAGTTAGGTGCCACCTCCCTTTCCCTGGCCAGGAGCCGTTTCCCGACTGCAGCTTCATTCTCTTTTGCCCACAGGTGGAAATGTGGATGGGAAGTTCAGTGTTGGCTACCGTGATGCCGTTGTGAGGACAGTGGTAGGCCTGGACCGGGAGACCACAGCTGCATACACGCTCATCCTCGAGGCCATCGGTACGCTGCAGCCCTCCCTGCACACCACAACGTAGTTGTTCTGGGCAGAGTTCACATGAGGTACCCTCCCACGGGCCAGCTGGGCCCAACCTCAGCAGCCAGGCTCTGAGCCAAAGGCTCTGCCCTAATGCCAGTGGGAAAAGGGCAACCAGACAAAACATGGTGGAGGTGGGGGTAATCAAGGAAGACTTCTTGGAGGAAGTGGTATCAGAGAGTGTCTTTGGATCAATTAGGACTCTAAGTCACAAATTTTAAAATAAAATAAACTTACCTCAACAATATAGGTGAGCTCTGATTAGTTCCATCTGCCCCAGTGCCTGTCCCTGAACCCCTTGTCATGGTCCAGAGGGTGAGATGTGCAGATGAGTTAGGCCTAAATTACATGCCTGTCCCTGGAGTTAGGGCAGGGGTGCATGGAGGTGGTGGAGCTGTCAGACCCACTTAGAACCCCAGGCCTCAGAGTTGGGAAGGGAGGGAGCTCAGAGGGACATTCAGGTCATGGAATTGCCTAAGAGAGCAGGATGGTGCTGATGGGCGGAAATGAGGCAGGCCCATCGTCTCCTTGAGGGCCAAGTGAGGTTTCAATATGTGGAGAAGCAGGGAGGGCATTTCAGGCAGAGAAACCAGCCCATGCAGGGGCCTGGAGGTGGAAAAGAGCTCTGTGTGTGTGCGCATCTGTCTGTCTGTCTGTCTGTCTGTCTGTGTGTCCATCCGTCCCTCCCTCCCCGGCTGCTGGCCCACGATGTGGTGGACATTGGGGAGGGGAGGCTGTCACCAAGTAGGGCTGGCTTGTGGGGGCCTAAATGCCAGACTGGAAGTTTGGTTTTTGGTTTCCAGGCAGCAGGAGCCCTTGGGGCTCCAGAAGGGAGGAAGGGTGTGATGAGGCCTGTGTCCCCTGTATCGCCTTGGGCCTCCCAGGAGCGCCCAGTTCCTTGTTTGCAGCGAGCACTGGGTGGAAAAGGAATGCGCTTTCTGTGCCTCACTCTTTCCAGCCAGCAGTCTCTCCCCAGCCCGCCCACGCCCACATGCATCTTCCCTCTGCCCTGCTCTTCTCCCATCCTGGGGCAGCCAGACCCCCTCTGGAGACCCATCGTCTCCCTCTGAGTCCAGCCTTCTCATCGAGCTCTGGCTAACAGGAGGAGAGGGCGCAGTCATGCTCAGACGCTCTGTGGGGCCTGCCAGCTCCACTGTCCCCAGCCAGGGCAGCTAGGCAGGACCCCTAGGGCAGGGGGAGGTTGGTCCTGGGGAGACGTAGGAGGACAGCATGACTCAGGATAGGCAACTGCACCCAAGCATGTGGTCATCTGGCCTGGGGAAGAAAGACAGAGTCCACTGGTCTTCAGCCAACTCCAGCTGCCTGGACTCCTCCCTGGGGTGACTGTCCTTGCCTGGACATGCAGTGCTGGGCACAGCTCCTTCCTCCAGGGAGGACAGCCCAACACTGCCCCTTGGGCTGAGTCCCCTCCCCAGCCCTGGAAGGCTCCTCCCCCGGCTACCACAGGCTTCCACATCAAGCAGGGCCCGCATCACTGCGTGCAGAAGGCCCACGCCACATCCGTCCCTCGGCCATGTTTGTGTCACCCATCTCGTGCTTCATAATGAAGGACAATTCATTGTGAACACTTTAAAATCAGGAGATTTTATTTAAAACTCCTATGTTCAATTTCTCTTAAGAAAGCAGAAGGCCTGTTGTCTCTGGGCCCACATCCTGCCTGTCCACTGTGGATGGGGGCAGAGGACAGGCTGCCCCTGGAGGTGGGCCCGCCCAGGTGGCCACCCAGGGATCTTACCCACCTGGCCCTCACAGCGTTTGGGTTTGTGATCTCAGGATCTCTCTGATTCCTAGGGCTGCGGTAACAAATGATCACAACCTTGATGGCTTGAAAGAATAGAAATGTATTCTCTCATGGCTCTGGAGGCCAGAAGTGAAACTCCGGTGTCAGCGGGGCCACCATCCCTCCAAAGGCTCTATAGAAGATTCCTTCCTTGACTCTTCTGGGTTCTGGTGGCTCTAAGTGTTTTCTTGGCTTATGAACACTTGCCAAGTGTTCTTGGCAGGACTGGACTCCAACCTCTGCCTCTGGTTTTGTCTTCTCTGTGTCAAATCTCCCCTCTGCCTTTCTCTTATAAGGGCCCTTGTCATTGGAGTTGTGGCTCATCCAGATAATCCAGGACATGTCATCTCAAGATCCTTAACTTAATTACATCTTCAAAGACCCTTTTTCCCAATAAGTTTACATACACAAGTTCCCAAGGATTTGACGTGGGTATACCATTCAACCCACTTCCTGCCTCAGTTCCCTCCTCTGTAAAATGGGGATAATAGCACCTATTTCATCGGCTTGTTGTGAGAAGGAATGAGCTCAAAGTGCCTGGAGCATATTTGATATTGTTAGTGTTATTCCTAATCTGAAAAGGAAAACAACCACCCCTGCAAAGGCCAGAGTGGCTGGGGTGAACGGGGCCTGTGGCTGGGGAAGTCGCCCCTCGGGCAGCTGCTAACAGCCCATCTTCCATCACCTCCCGCAGACAATGGCCCCGTAGGCAAGCGCCGCACAGGCACGGCCACCGTGTTCATCACTGTCCTGGATGTGAATGACAACCGGCCCATCTTTCTGCAAAGCAGCTATGAGGCCAGTGTCCCTGAGGATATCCCTGAGGGACACAGCATTGTGCAGGTAAGGCGGCCGGGGGCGGCCCCCTGGCGCAGCTAGTGGGCTGGAGGCAGGCCGGGCCACACTCAGGTCTGAGTGCACATGCGCAGTGGCATCGTGGCAGGGAGGGATGGAAACAGGAGAGGCCACAGCTGATACTCCAAAAGTAGCCAGTGCTATGGGGAAAAGGGGCCCCAGGCCTCTCCTCCTTTCTGGGGAGAGCAGGCCTCCAGGTTACATAGCCGAGGACAGGACCCTGACTCCCCAAAAAGCAGAAGGAATGCCTTGGCTTTCCTCTTCTCCCTCCCTCCCTTCCCCACAGCCTCTCCTGTCCCCCACCTCACCCAGAAGGGCTTTTCAGAGGAGGGAGATGGCAATGTCACATTTTCCCGGAAGGGAGTTAAGGAGAGAGCCAGGGCACAGCAAGGCTCAGAACAGAGCGGCTTTCATGGGGCCGTTGGCCGAAGCTCCCCTTTTGGGAAGTAAACAGACACAAGAAGAAAGGGAGCAGACGCAGAGGGAGAACGGAGAGGACCTGAAAATGAGGCTCGGATGCCCTCCCCCAGCGCCGGGAGGCCTCGGTTGCTGGCTGGGGAGGGAGGCCAGGAATGAATTACCCCTTCAGCTGCAAGGGTTTCCGATATGGAGGCTGGGCCAAACACAGCAAATCTAGGCCTGTCCTCTAGGGCATGCTCCGGCCTTGGGAGGCTGGGAGCATGCGTATCACCCTGCCTCAGGACCAGGGAGGGGGTAGGAAAGGGGCTCGGGCAGGGGACTAACTCCCAGAGGCACCAAAAGTCCAGGAAGCCATGGGCGTTTGCAAGGTCTGGGGCTGGTTCCTGGAGGAAGGAGAGCTTCTCTCCCTCTGGGCCTCCGCTCCTGGGCTTGGAGAGCCCTAGCCTGATACCTCCCACCCAGGTTCACTGACAGGTCTCCTGGGACCAGCCTGGGAACATACCTGGTGGTATGGCCACACCTTTGAGAGCCCCCCTCCTCCCCAGCCTTTCCTTCTCCTTCAGGCCTCAGGGCAGCCTTACCCATCACCCCTAGTGTGCAGGAAAGGAACACCTAGGTCCAAGCAGGCCACCTGGCCAGGGGAGACATGGATGACTGACCGTGGGCAGAGTTTATCCTGGGATGTCTCGGGGAGGCCCTGGGGCAGGGAGCCAGGAAGAGGTTAAAAAGCGGGAAGGGAGGGGTCTCAGTCCTTCGGGAGGTGGCCTGCCCTACTTTCTAAACCCGAGGGATTTGTTTCTATTACACAACACTACCCAGGCAAACATCCTAGAGCCAGCCCATAGGTGACATAAGGCAGCCCTGATTCTCCCCATTTCTCGGAGAAATTCCAGAACTAGTAGCTTCTCCAACGCCCTGGAAGTACGTTTCTGGTGAAGCGGGACTCACTGTCTGGTGTCAGATTGACCTGGAAGGAAGGCGCTGTGGGCTTCTCCAGCAGGGCCTGCTTGCAGAGAGCGCTTCTCTTTAGGGACATCCGAGGGATGAAGAGGGCTTCCCAGGACCCCTTAGGCTTGGGGGGGGGCAGTGCACCCATACTGGGCCTCCCTTCACTCGGTAAACAGACCCTCATATTTCCATGCTCTAGCTGGTAAGACAGAGTAAGGGGTTGGATGCAGTCTCGCCTTCTGCAAGCTCCCGGGATCACAGGAAGGAGGAGACAGATAAAGATGGGCGACATTCCAAGAGGGAGTTTCCTTCTCAGAGGTGCTATGAATAGGGGTGGTTCCAAGTAGGAGGTGGCTTTCAGCTGGAGGGCAAAGAGGGCTTCACTGGGAGGCAGGGGGTACCTTGTGAAGCGTAAGGCATAGCCAGGGGAGGACACGTAGTTCAGTTTGTCTGGTGTCGTGGGCCAGGATGAGGCAGCTCCCAGAGGTCACTGAATGCCAGACTGAGAAGCTCTGGCTTTACCCAGCCAGCAGTGGGGAGCCAGTAGTGGTTTTGTTGGTGAAGTGGTGAAACGAGAGCTCTGTCTTTGACAAGACCTGGCCGGCTGCCCTATGGGTCACAGCAGGGTTGGGTGGACAGCCCCGTGGCAGAGCACAGGGTGGCCCCAACCAGCTGACTCTCTGGGGCAGGAGCTAGGCTGCTCAGACCCCCTCTGCCTATTCTCCAAATGTGGGACCCAACCAAAGTATAGCACCCCGGCCTTGTGAGGAGAGGCTGAGGATTAGGATCCCGAGAAGCCCACCCTGGTGAGGGGTTGCTTCAACGGGTAGTCAGTCAATGAAGCAATCGCCAAAAAGACAGCACACCTAGTGTGGTCCAGCCCTGAGGTCCCACGGCTGTCCTGGAGAGGTCTGGACTCTCCTACCCGAAGGGCGGCCGCCCCTTTCCCTAAATGAAGGCATGAAGCCACTGTGATGTGGCCTCAGGTCCAGGTGGCATCACCTCCCGCTGCTGGCAGTGCTTCCTGCCACTCGGACACAACGCGAGTCCTGGCTTCTGCAAAGAGCTCCTTAATGCATTATCAGGCCCTTCCTAAGCCATCCTGACATGGGTGCCCTGACGGGGGCCCACCAAATCCCAAGGGCGAGGCAGTCTCGAGGGCCTCACCTGCCCCTTCTCCCAGCAGGCACCTTTTCCACCGGGGTGCCGGCTGCTCCCACAGATTACTGCATGAGTGCTGGCAGGGCCCAGGACATTCGAGGAGAGGAGTTTCTGGGTTCTCTTCTGCCTTGGGCCGTGCGTTGGCCCAGAGGGCAGAACGGTACGTTGTCCTCAGTGTGGGCTGAGTGCTTTTGCTTGGCTGTAGGGAGACTTTGGCCATTTGGCAACTCACACTGGAATCCAGGCTGGGTTTTGGCATTGGAGAGTGGGCAGGGCTTCTGCTGGGAAGCAGGGGCACTGTTTCCTGGGCATGAGAGGTGCCTGGTTGCCAGAGATGGACTCCGGGGAGCCAGGTCGTACTGCTCAGAGCTACGGACCACAGCTCCAAATGGCTGCAGGTTTTCCACAATTGATCCAGCAATCTTTCAGCAGGTAGCAGCTACGATGTCTGCAGAGAGGAAGATACTCTTCCAGGGACGGTCTCTGAGAAAGGCCCTGGGGCTGGGCACACAGAGAACCACTGGGGGTTAGCATACGTCCTGCTGCAGCCTGTGTGCTATGCTGTGTCTGAGAGGAGCATTGTGGGTGGATCCTAGATAGGGGGACACCCCATCACATCTTGGTAGATTCTGTGCAGTCCCAGCCATGGTTGTCATCGTGGTCTGGCAGGGGGCGTGGAGGAGAGGGCCGGCCACGGCGGAAGCTATGCAGGGTGCAGCGCAGGGAGCCCAGGCGTTTCCAGAGCCTGAGCTGGGGCTCACTGGAGCTCACGGGGTGGTGGGGCATGCACTCGCGAGCCTGGCGCCTCGGGTCCAGTGAGGTCGGTTTGCAGAGGGTCATGAACAGCAGGCAGGTGGCCAGGAGAAGGAAGATGCAGGTCAGAGCAATGAGCAGTGGAAGAGGGCCAGCTGCTGCCAAGGGACTCCCTGGAGTGACAGGAGCTGTGAGGAAGCTGACGGGGCTGGGGCCCTCTGTACTCATGGCTCCTGCAACAGGAATGGGACAGACGCTCAGAGGCAAATCAGCTGGATCCAGGGCTGGGGAGGGAAGGGGACACTGATGGGAATGGGCACTGCTAAGTAAGCTGCAGGTGGCATCACAGCCATTTTACAGTGAGGCCCACAGAGGTGACAAGTCTGAGGTCACACAGTGAATAAGCAATGGAGCTGGGCCTGAACTCAGGCCCTCCTCCTACACCTCCCTTCCAGCCCGCCCGAGCAGGAGACAGAAGAGTAATGCCTTCCAGCATTTTAAAAGCACTCTTCATGAATTACAATAGAATTTTAGACCTGAGAACTTGGGATCAAAGACCAGCTCCGTCAGTACGTTGCTCTATGACCAGGAATGAGTCATGGATTACAAAGATCATGCAGCTGACAAAGACCCTAGCAATTATCTGATGCCAAGGCTACAAACGGCCCACCAGTGTGCTTCATTTGGTTCTTACAGTGGTTTTTGTTTGTTTGTTTGTTTTTATCAATTTGTGGCTATTTTAAAAACCACAAACAAACAAACAAAACTAGAGTTTTCCTATAAATATCTGAATGTCTGGTGTCTCTTGAAATTTTAGAATTTCAACACTAGCAACCTGGGACCACTTGGGCCTGGCACCCAGTGGCTGGGTCTGAGCCGCAGCTGCCCCACAGGCTCACTGCACACTTTGTGTCACCTCCCTGGCCCTATGGGCATTCCTGTTGGCGTTTCCCGAGACAGTCCAACCTGTTGCCATGACAAATGAGGAAACTGAAGCCCACCTAAGGGAAGGCCAAGCCCAAGGCCATGCTGCAAGCCAGTGGCCAAGCAAAGGCCAGAACTAGGTTTCCTGAATCCTGGTCCCATGACCTTGCCACCCCTCTGGCTCCCAACCCTCTCCTGGGCTCCCTGAGCTGCTCTGAGACCGGTGGAAAATAACCCGCAGAGAACAGCATAGTTGACAAGGTGGGGTTCAAACCCCCACACACACCAGTCACCTGTTACCACGTAAAATCCTCCCATGAGAGGGAACATGGCACGTGTCCTCGGAGATCAGCTAAGTGTTTGGTTACAAATAAAAATGCTCACACAGCCCAGCCAGGGGATAAGGTAGATAACGTGTGACAGAAGAGGACAGGTGAGCAGGTCTCCTCTCAAGGACGTGGAGGTGGCTGAGCCAGGCGGATGGAATCCCAGAATGCACACCAGTGTACTCAGCTCTTCCAGTTTCCCAAAAGAAGCCAGAAATCTGGATTTTTAGGCAAACTTGCTGGCTTTAAATGTTGGCAACTAACTAATTCAAATTTGGTTAATGGGAGAGGAGGGGGGTAGGGCAGAGGAGGGGCAGGGGGAAACACTGCAAAGACCAAACAAACTTGATTCCAAAAAATTCAAAATGAATTTTCAAATATTTAAAACACTAAAACAGGCCAAAGAAAACACATGAGGAGGCTACATCCAGCTTTGCCGGCCAGCATTGTGATCCTATCCCAACATAGGATACGAAATCCCAAAGAAGGTCCAATAATGATCATTCCTTTCTCTTTGACCTTGGAGACTTGCGTGAGACTGGCTAGCCGATTAGTCTAACACACAGTCAGGAGTTTCTGTAGGAGGAAGGGCTTTAAGTCACACCAGGCTCTGCAGGTGGCTAGCGAGTCCCGTGTCAGCAGGCAGTGGGGAGTGGAGAGGGGGCCACCCCGCCCCACCCTCCTGAGTCCCTGTCCCCACCCCAGGCACTCACCATCAGCCGTGGGACCTAACTCCCGGCTCTCTGCTCCCAGCCTCCTTCCTGCCTGTATCCTTGCCCTGTGCCCAACCGACAGGGCATCCAGTGTACCCCACCCCACCTCCCACCCACACTCTAGCACCACTCCTTCCAGCACTTCCAGGCAGAACATGACCCCTCCCAGCTGGAAACTCTGATGACCGTCTAGCTGCCCAGGGCCTCTGCCTTGCGGGCACCCCCTAGAGAGCGCTCTGGCTGAGCAGCCATACGTGGGTTGGCCCTTCCTTGAATCTGAGCAGGGAGGAGGGATGGGGTGTGCCCACGGCCATCTCCCACAGGGAGAAAACTGGCTGTCCCTCTAGCCTACACTTGGTTTTGCTCGGCTGGGAGTAAGAAAAGGGCAGTCTGAAGCCAGAGAAGCCTCAATCCGGCTAGTCCCACTGTTATTTCGGAGCTTTCACACGGATCTGGAGACCTTATCAGGCTAGCCTCGCAAATTCCTGGCTTCAGTCCTTGGGGAAGCACTTTAATAAAAAGATAAGTGAGACTGTAATTAGCATCTGAGTAGTTCCCTTGGAAGCAAGAGATTCCAAAGTGCTTGAAAACTTCAAGCCACCCTCCCTGGAACACGTACGTGCAAGGCGGGGAGGCCGCCGTGGTGCCCCTCTGACCAGCCAAGCCGGCTGGTTCTGGGGAAAGCAGGCCTCCACCAGACCAAGGCTGGGAATCACCGTTAGGGCAGGTGAAGTCTCTCCCATGCCACCGGAGTCCAGGGCACACCCGCAGGCCCTGCTCTGACATATGATAGCTCTGTAAGCTTAATCTAGAACCTTCTTTCTTGCCTCAGAGCTCCATAGAGCAGGGCCTATTAGCAGAGGGACTGACCTCAGAGCACGTCTTGCTGTATGGCCTCAGGCTAGCCACTACCCCTCACTGGGCCTTGTTTCTTCTCTCTACAATAGCAGAGGGATTCCCCAGGTCTGAGCATACGCTCACATCTTCCGCCAGAGTACCCCAGCAAGATTCTGGCCCCACTTTCCTCGCCAGGCCTTTTCCTGCAGTCCCCCCAGCACTGACCTGAGAGCCAGCCCTCAGCAGTCCTAAGCTGGGTGGAAGTTCTTCTCAGCTGTCCAAAGGAGGCCCGAGGAGCACTGGCTGCCACCCTGACCCCAACTTGCCCTGGACTCTGCGGTGCCCTGCGTCCCTCAGTCAGCCAGGCTGGCCCGAACAGCCTGTCTCCCTTCACTCTCCTGCTAGACCTGGCTTTGTCTGGAAGACTTTGGGCCCTGCCTTGGGGGAGGGGACACCCAAGAGAGTAGGGATGGCAACTAGGTTGGGATGAGGGAGAGGGGAGCTGTGATCCGGAGCCTTCCCACGACCTTATCCCAGCCTGTCTCCTTGGAGCCCTCTCGAGGGGTAGAGGCGATGGGGGAATGCAGGGGGCAGGGTTTCAATGCCTCTGCACCCCCGTGGCTCTTACCTTCCCCTGTTGGACATTTGAATGGTACAGTCGGGCGGCAGCCAGTGGGTCGCTATTCAGTGCCTGCCAGCATCCAGGTTACCGGGGAGAGGGGCTCCCAGCAGGAAGGGAACAGGCAGAGAGATGGGCCATAGTAGTCCCCTGAGGCCCCTCCTCCCTTCCTGGTCCCTGGGCCCCTCATCCTCCAGGCTTCTCCCTCAACTTTCCAGAAATGTACTTTCCCTTTGAACGTGTCTGGCTACAAAAGTGAGGAGCGAGAGGCATTTTCAAAGGTCAAAGGGATCACAGGGCAGAAAGCCTAGGATTGAAGGACAGCGAAGGCTGTGCTCCCCAGCCCTTTAGGTGGGCCCGTTGGAGACCGTCCGGGCATTGGATCTCCCCACAACACAACACAACACACAACACAACACAACACACACCACAACACACACACGCACACACACACACACACACACAGTGACACCCCTCTCCCAGTCTCCTTTCTCCCCAGAAGAGAGAGCTTCCCTGGCAACCAGCTGCCTCTTTAGGAACCTAAGTCTTAAGCAGCTTCTCCATCAAGGACCCCCAAGCTCCCAGAAATACAACATGGGCGGGGGATAGTTGTGACTCCGCCCAAGACCTGAGCCTGGGGCTCACCCCCGCTTTGGAGCCCTAGTTTTTGGCATTTAGCTTCTTCCACCTGCCTTTAGCCCTTGACCACTAAAGAAGCATTCTCTGCGCAGCCCCAAATGGATGGGAGCCGTGCATGGGCGGTCAAAGTCCATTAGATGACAGGTGTCATCTCATCCAGCCCCCTCTCAGATGGTAAAACTGAGGCCCAGCGAGGTGTGGCCTGGCCAGAGTCACCCGGTCAGGAAGCAGCCACATCATCCACCACCATGAGTGGGTGAGGCTCGTAGGAGCTCAAAGGCTGAAGGAGGGAACTATGGAGGTGTGAGCTGACCTAGGCAAGCCTGGATCCATCACCCACCTTCCCCCTGCTCTCCCCAAGAACCTGCAGGGAGGTCAGGGGAGAGCTGACAGGTCCCTCACATGGACAGGGCAGCACGGAGACATCAACAGTCAGGTGTCCTCAGGAGGCATAAGAAAGACAGACATGCCCCCTCCTCTCCCACACCTGGACCGCAGTGGGAAACCACAGGTTTGGGCAAGACAGGCTGGGAATGGTGTGGAGGGAAGGACAGGGGCTCCACATCATCTTCTCTCCCTGTGGGGTGGAATTCAAGAAGTGACCTCATATCTCATTCCTCCTCAGCTCACGGCCACAGATGCCGACGAGGGCGAGTTCGGGCGTGTGTGGTACCGCATCCTTCACGGTGAGTGGGCCTCGAGTGCGGTACACACGGGTGGGCCAGAGCGGGGAAACAGGCACATTCTCCCGTCATTTGCACCAAGTTGGGCATCTTTTAAGTGAGAGTGCTGCATTTGATTGCTTTGCTCCTGAAGTTCCTTATGTCCCGTGGTGGGACTTCACCCTGACACAGGGGGTCTTGGGGACCAGTGCAGCCCCCAGCAGCGAGCTCCCCAAAGACTGAGTATCATTGGCCTAACATGTATCTTGTGCCCATCCCTGAACCAATCACTATGACCCGAGACATTAGGATAGTGCCCCCAAGCTTCCCAAAATGCGTTTCATTGGTCAGCTAGAATCATGTGACCATCCCTACCCCTGAACCAATCACTATGGCCAGAGACTAAACTGTGTTGGTCTGCTTGCTCCTGGAATCGGGTGAAATCACCCCTACACAAAGCACGTGGACTGAGAGAGGAGGAGGGTGGATCTCCAGAGGAAACTTAGGTGCTGTTACCAGCCCAGAGATGTCCACGAAATCTTGGCTTCAGCCACCCACAGAGAATTTGGTTTTGATTCCTCTTTCTATAGTGCCCAGATCCCTCTGAAATAGTGAATCCACTGACACGTGTGGGTCTCGGGGACTCCGCAGGCTTCCCATCAGGAGGGCACAGGGTGTACTTCTGCCCCCTCCCTCAAACCCTGCCAGGCCAGGCCGGCATGAGGCAGAGGCCTGCCTACCGTTGTGGACGTCAGCCAAGCTCCTGAGCCCTCTGGTCAGGGTCAGCAAGCTGGGGGGTCTGGACTCCCCTTCTTCCCCCCCATGCACGATTCCGCGAGGATTCTGCTTCAGGGCAGAGCCCATGCATGTCATCTGTCTCTCCACACAGGTAACTATGGCAACTACTTCCACATTGATGTGGACAGCGGGCTCCTGATGCGGGGGTCCCGGCCCCTGGACCGGGAGCAGGACTCGTCCCACGTGCTGACGGTGGAGGCCTACAACCACGACCTGGGCCCCATGCGGAGCTCCGTCAGGGTGAGGCCAGGGGCGGCTGCGGCAGCTCTCGGAGAGTCAGGCAGCAGGTCATGGAGGCGCACACCCTCTTCAGTGCTGACTCAGGGCTGGGCCAAGGCTGTACTGGGGATGGCCACCGGTTGGGCCCTGGCAGGGCAAGGCTGTCACTGACATAGGTGCTGAATGGCGCCTGGAGCGAGGGGTACACAGGGGGCGCAGTGCCAGCAGCCCAGTCAGCGGATCTCGGACACGTCATGTTGCTGTTATTCCAGACGTAGAAAGGAAGGGGGTCCGTGATACTGATGTCTGTCCTAAGGGATAAAAGAGGTGTCCTTACCGTATTAACCCCCTATGTCTATATAACTCCCTAGGGTGAGCCAAGGAAGTCTCGCACATTATGATCTTAGAGATGTAGATGTTGCCAACTTCATTTTACAAATGAGGAGACTGAGGCATAGGCCTCAGAGCCCAGGCCTTTTGAGTCCAAGTTCAATGTTCTTTCCACTGAAAGAATCCCTCAAATATCCCAGTGGCCGCTTCCAGCTGCCCTGTCAAATGTATTCTTTTCTGCCCACCCTCACTCACCTCGGGCCTCTCCTCTAAGGCAGCTGAAATCAAATCTTCATCTTCCTGAATGGTCAAAAACAGACACACTCAAATATTCCTACTGGCTGGGCCAGTTTATGCACGTTCCTGCCAAGTGGCAGGGGATGACTGAGATGACCTCGTAAGGTGACCCCACCCCACCCCCACTGCACACTCAGCAGCTCACAGCCCCTTCCCCTAAGCTGGGTGGAAAATGAGTCAGACCCCAGAGGTGAAGAGTAGGAGGGAGATGGGAAAAGTCAGACCGAAGGACTTGTACCCAGAACTGAATGGGGCAGAATCTACCCCTCTTATCAGCCCCATCTCCACCCGCTGTTTCCCCCAGGCTGGAAACAATGAACAGAAGCCTGTCTGGAGTCACCATCACATGGGTGCTAGGGAGCTGGTGACTCAGCCTTGGCCCATCCTGCTGGTGTCCTTGAAGCTCTGCCCCAGAAAGAGATGGGAAAGGAAACCTGAGTCCTGATGGCTGCCCATCCAAATGAGATCCAGGTGGAGATGGCTGAGAGGGGCAGACCCTTTGGGTTTTTATACCTTGGGGCTGCTTGGAACAATTTCAGGGCCCTCGTGACTGAGGGTGAAACACAGTTACTTGAATGTGCACGTAGGTAGTCCCACACATCCACGCTCACCTGTAGGACTGTGAATTGCTTATTCACGTGATCGACACACTCAGGCCAGAGCCTGCCCTTTGTGGGGCCAACTTTAAGCCACAGAATAACTGACATCAGCCTAGTTTGGGTTGGCTCCCTGGACTCCCTTCAGGGTGCCTGACCACAGCTCTCCTTGAAGCAGGTCCATACCCTCCCAAGAGCAGGCCAGCACCTCTGCTCCTCTCAGGGCCTCATCATTGTGGCTGCAAACCGTTTTTAGCTACAAATCTATTTTTTTAAATGGTAGGCAGCACTCCACGGCACTGTGTAAAACAGATCAAAGCCAGGCTATGCCACTCGGGTGCAGGGATGGGACATCCAGAGCCACACCTGCTTAGCCACCCTCCTTTTGCTCCTCTCCTCAGGAACCCCGAGGAATAATAAACCCTCATATAGTACTATATCTATGCCAGGCACTTTCCTAAGTGTTTCGTGTACTTGAACTCATTTAATCCTCATAACAGCCCTACAAGGTAGGCACTGTTATTATACCCATTTTATAGATGAAGAGACTGAGGCAAAAGGATTGGCCAACATAGTTAGAGTCAGTAAAGGAGGAGCCAGGCTTCACTCCTGTCAGTCAGCTCAGGCCTGTCCTCTTAACCACTGTCCTACGCTGCCTCACACAAGGCTCTTCAGAGCGTAAGGACCGTTGCTGCCTTATCCCCAGAGTCATTTTAAGGTGAGAATTTGGAAGCTGGCCTCTGTGGCGGGGGCTGGATGGCTTTTTTAGTACACAGTGCTCGCACCCCTGAGCCCCAGGAAAGCCAGGACCTTCCTGAAGCCGATGTAGGGACTCCAGCTTTTCCCTGGATTCATGTTCTCAGGGACCATCCACATTCTCCAGCTCCTGCCTCAGTGAACAGGGACAGCCCAGATGGAAAGGCCAGGGAGCACGGAGTGAAATGTTCCTTGTAGAGACTGGGTGCCTCATGTGCACATTGCAAGTACACACACGCTCATACGCACGTGCACGCTCACACACTCATTTCCTGTTTGGTCCCTGTTAGAGGTCACCGCAGTGGATAGAAAGTCGAGCTGGTTTTCCTCGGAGCCCAGTAGCGCAGTAGCTGAGCCCTCCTGCTCAGTAAGAACTTGGCAATCCTGTGTGTTTCCTGTACATCTGTGTCTCTCAGGTTTGCAACCACATACCATTTTGACTCCTGTCTCTGCTACTAAAAACAAGGCTGAAACCAACAAGAGGAGAGTAGCATGCAGCCAGCCTCATGGAGGGTGGGCCACACCCAGGTTCCATGCCACCTGCCTCCTCTTTTTATCGTACTCAGACTGGCCCTGTTTTTTTCTCCACGACCCTTGGAGTCAAGGCCATTTGGGCAAGCAGACTCAGGAAGGGGAAGGCTCACCGTTTTGAAAGATGGTTAGTTTCTGTTTACAGAAGGAGAGTTCCCGAAATGCATCCACGCAAATTCCCCACACACACCCACCCCACCCAGGATCTCTCCAGCCAAGTTCTAGGGGAAGCCAAACTTAGAAGGTTCCGGCTTGTGAACAGCTGGGCTCTGGGGTGGGCACTTTAGTTTGCATAGTGGGTTCTGGGTGTCTGGACATGAAAAGCTGATGACACAGTAGGGCTGCAGGAACCCCAGGAGCAGAGAAGTAGAGAAACCTTTACCCCATATGCCTCTTCCCCCTCCAGCTCTGTTACGCCACCCACCGCAGAGTTCTCCACCAGTCAGGCTACTATTTCTGCTTATACCAACAGAAATTTCTCTCTGGCTAATGCCCAGCTAAACCCAGAACAGAAGCCAGGGCTGAGCCCAGCAGCAATGATCAATCAGAAACCAAATATTCATGCTTTCAGATGGCTGCGCTTCGCGCCCCACCGTTCCTGCCGTGACCACGTGTGAAATCTGTGTTGTGCGTCACTCCCCTGTCCCATTTGCTCCCCCTCCACTCTGCTGGCTAGTTCTGCTGGCCCTGGTTCTATTAGGCTGGAAGGAGGGTGTATCTCCTGTTCTGAGACCAGCGTGTCCCCAGAATAGAGTGAAGAGTAGTAAGGTTGGCAGACTGGGAACCAGGAGAACCCTCCCTCTTTCCAGCCCTGTCAGTTACTGCGAGGCTGTGGGCAAGACTCTCCCCATCTCTGGGCCTCTGTTCCCCGACCTGGGAAAAGAGAGAGGAGCCCTGGGCCTCTCTACAGATCCCTGAGCACCAATACACTGTGGCCATAGCTCCCTTCCCCATGACATGGGCCTTGTGGACACCGCCTTGGTCCTGCCCACACCGAGGCCACACACCCATGCCCCTGTGTGTGTGAGGGGTGGGCACGTGATGTGGCAAAAAGTTTACGTCTCCCCATAAGCATCTTTTTAATGATTTTATTTTTGTGGTGCAAGACATACATGATTATTAAAGAGAAATTAGAAAGTACACATAAGCAGTGGTGAAAATTATGCAGAATTCCACAATTCAGAATTAGCCACTGTCTGGGCACTGGTGCCCAGAAGCAAATCCTGACACCAGGATCAGTGTGAAAGCGATTAATAGGCAGTGTCCTCAGGAAAAGCTGAAAGGGGTGTGGGACCAGAAAGGAAAGCAGCTAGCAAAGTAGCGCAGCGGGAACTTTGGCTCGGTCCCATAGGGAGCTCTGGAGAGTCACGTCAGTTGCCCCAATCGGGCCCAGGAAGCCATCATATTTGTGCTGTGCGCCCGTCAGTCGGGGATTAAGGGCTACCCCAGGGGACACAGTGCCCAGGCCCTTCCAGCTGTGTGGGAATGTGGGTTCCAGCAGCCCGAGTGGGTGCTGACCGTGGCAGTGGGAACACCCAGAGAAGGTGCTCGAAAATAAATCGAGAGGGGTCTGAGAACCGACATTCTCTGCTACAACCATAATTCACATTTTTATGTCCACTCTGCCAGACCCATTTTGGTATTTGAATGGGGTCACTTGAAACCTTTTCCAGCAGTTTTGCAGGCCTGGGTCATTTTGTCTTCTTAACAACCCTAGGAGTGACATGGGGCATGAATTATTATATCGCTAGTACTGTTTCATAACTAAGAAACTCGATGGCTCAGAAGATTCACTGATTAGCCACAGGTTCCCACGGGGTTAGTAGCAGAGCCACGAGTAAGGTAAGGTCTGTTCTTGGACAAGTACTCTTGAACATAGTACGTGCCAGGTACTGTGCAAGGTGGGAGGACACAGTGACCAACCAGACAGTCCCACTGACCTTCTGCCCCTGGCCCGGCTCCCACAGGTAATAGTGTATGTGGAGGATGTCAACGACGAGGCCCCCGTCTTCACGCAGCAACAGTACAGCCGCCTGGCCCTTCGAGAGACCGCCGGCATCGGGACATCGGTCCTTGTAGTGCGTGCCACAGACAGAGACACTGGTGAGGCCGCAGGGGAGCCAGGGAGCCCCGTTCCCCAGACGGATCCTGCCCCACTTACCCCATCATTCTTTGGATTCCTCAGGCTCCCCCATTCAGTGGCTTCCAGACCTGGGAGGGGCTCCTGGGACAGTCCTAGGAAGGCCCGAGTCAGGGGAGTTGTCCCCCACTCCAGATTGAGAATGGAGAGGTCACAAGCTTGGGGAGTCAGCTCTGTCATCACAGGACCCCGCAGCTCCCCGCTAGCCTTTGCCTAGAGCTGGACAGGGCTGGGAGAGGTGGAGAATTTGTCACAAAGGCCCCTGGAGCGGCTCCCCGAGCTGCTCCTGTTCTCAGTTCCTGGCCTTCCTTCATGTCCACTGGTCTGTGGCTCCCAGCCTAGCCCCGCCCCGGTCAGCATCCCCACGTCACCTGGGGCCCGGAATGGGGTGGAGGCAGAAACTGGTCTGCACACTCTCAGGTGGATTGCTATCCCTTACGTGGCACATTTCTATAGTTCAGGTCACATATGTCACTGTGGCCCAGTGGTTCATGACCTCTTCCGGGTCAGGAATCCCTTTGCGAAATGAGTGAAAGCTATTGATCCCTCCCCAGAAAAAAGCACATCCATTCAGAGTGCCCCTCAAAGTCTATGGACTACAGCCGGGAATCCCACCTCTCGCTCCTGGATGAAGGGTGTATTCCAGGGATTTGGGTGGAGGGGGCGGGGAACAGGGGAAGGAATCCCTGTAGCTAGAACTCTTCCGCTGGAGGGACCCAGTGAAGGCTTGGCCACCTCTAAAGATACTGCCCCTGGTGACCTAGCACTTTCTAGATCAGTGCCGCCACTACGAGAGATCCCAAATTTCCCTACTCTCTTTTTTCCAAATACACAAGGGAGGTGCTTGAACTTAAATTTTGAAGCTCCAGAAGCAAAACTAAACCCCTCCGACATCTCTGTCGTGCCCAGACCAGGCCCAGAGGGGGTCTGCCCTGTGTGCTGGGCCTTGCCATCCACTTAGACCTTGACCATGTCTTCTGCCACATGCCTTGGGACAATCCAGCCCACAGGTGGGGGGTGGAACACTCTGGGTAGGCCAGCCAAGGCCCCTCCCCCTGTCCCTCAGGGCCAGCGGTAGGTGTGCTGTGGGCAGCTTGGGAAGCCCCAGGGCAACCCTACCCCCATCTGTGCCTGTATTACATTGGTGCAAAAGTAATTGTGGTTTCAAAGGTTTAAAAAGTGCAAAACACCGCGATTACTTTTGCACCAACCTCATACAGCCTCTCGCCTCCTCCTGCAGGGCCCGGTGGCCTGGTGACCTACCGCATCTTGTCAGGTGCAGAGGGGAAGTTCGAGATTGATGAGAGCACGGGGCTTATCACCACCGTGGATTACCTGGACTACGAGACCAAGACCAGCTACCTGATGAATGTGTCTGCCACCGACCAGGCACCCCCCTTCAACCAGGGCTTCTGCAGCGTCTACGTCACTTTGCTCAATGAGCTGGATGAGCCCGTGCAGTTCTCCAACGCCTCCTACGAGGCGGCCATCTTGGAGAACCTGGCCCTGGGCACCGAGATTGTGCGGGTCCAGGCCTACTCCCCTGACAACATCAACCCGATCACCTATCGCTTTGACGCCTACACCAGCGCCCAGGCCAAAGCCCTCTTCAAGATAGATTCCATCACGGTGAGGGACACTGTGGGCAGGCACAGCAAAGGCTCTTCCTGGGAGAGCCATTAATAAACTCCAGAAGGAGTTTATTGAGCTCCTCCTTCTATATGCACGGCCCTCTTTTCTTTGTTTACGACAAAGAAAGTATCTTTGAGATAAACATCTCTGTGATATATCCCTTTTACTATTTAGGGATAAGATAAAGTTTATACCTAGGCAACCTGGTATCCTTCTTGTTACTAGTAGACAATGAAAGCTATGCAAACGTCATGTTTCCCTTTTTGCCGTGACTGTTAGGAAGCTCAGATGTAAATTTTGTGCTTTGTTGCAAGAGCTAGTTTTAACTAGGTGTCTAGTGCAGCTGGTTCTTATCTACTGCCTGGATCTTACTCTTTCATCTTTGCTTTAGTGTGTTGTTTTTTTTAATCTGCATCCCTTCATTGAAAATAGGCAAGGTAATAATCACTACAATGTGCCAGACTTTGTCCTAGGGCACCTTGGGAACACAAAGATGACAAGGCCCTTCCCAGGCCTCAAAGAGTTCTAAGGCTAGGAGTAGAAGCGGGGATGATCAAGGCTGCAAATCAGAGCATCACAAGGGAAGGTGTAAAAAGCACAGCAGTAGAGGTATAGTGGAGCTCTTCTGGGGCCCAAACACGAGAGTGCTCACACCTGGCCAGGGAAGCAGGAAACCTCCATGAAAGAGGTGGCGTCTCAGTGGGAATGAGAGAAGTAGGATTTTAAGCTAAAGAGCTTCATGGAGAAGTTTTGCCAGGCAGAGGGAACGCCGTGGAGGTGGGACCGTGGGCAGAATGTTCCGGATTAGTGAGGAGTCTGGTTTGGCTGGAGCATGGGACTGCTTGGGGGCAGTGCGGGCTCTGCCTGGTGGGTACAATGTTGTCACTTGACCGTCTGGCCTCCATCCTGCAGGGTGTGATCACAGTGAAAGGCCTGGTAGACCGGGAAAAGTGTGACTTCCACACCTTGACGGTGGTGGCAGATGATGGCGGCTCCAAAGTGGATTCCACTGTGGTGAGTGGATGCCCGGCTGAGGTCCCCATTGGTATAGCCCATCACCACCCCAAGTCACCCCAAAACCCACGTGTTCATCAGCCACCCAACATGCAGGCCAGGCAGTGGACAAGGGTTTCAGTAGCCCAGCAGCGGTCCTGTGGTTGGTGATGCCATACCGTTCAGGGGTGACTGGGCTGGGATGAGATCTCAGACAGGTGGGGTTCAGGGCCGTCCTTCACAGACCCTGCTTGGAGTGTGGGGGCGGTGGGCTGGAAAAGCTGCCGTCTGCTGACTGCCTGCATCTTTGCCTTTTCTCTCCCTTCGCCTCCTCCTGCCGTCTCTGCCTACAGAAGGTGAGTAGCCCGTGACCTGGGGATCTCCCCAGGGCTGACTCGGGCCCTGTGTGGTGCTGGACCTTCCTGCCTCCCCTGGAGAGAGGACTCGTGGACAGGCCTGCAGCGGATCCCTGCTCAGACCCTTCCCAACCATCCCAGTTCATCCACTCTCACTGTGTCCAGGCCCCTCTCGGACACATACCCTGTGTCCAGCTCTGCCGTCTCTGGCCTCCGTGTCCTGCGGGCTTTCATGGGACCCTGGGGTGGGGGACGTGCTAGCAAGGAGCAGGTGGAATACACAGTGAAAGGAACACTGAGGCCTCGTCCCAGCTCTACTCCTTGCCAGCTGTGTGCCACAGGCAAGTTTCTCAACCTCTCTGTGCTTCCTTTCCTTGGGTCTAAAATGAGGGTCATGCCAGCAGCCCTGCCCCCTTCGGAGGATGTGATGAAGAGCGCAGGAGATGGTGGATGGGAAGCCCTCTCTAAACTAGTCTTGGAGAAGGGTGTTATAGGAGAGACGTCTATAAAGGGACCGCCACCCTCTCTTGGGGTTGGTGTAGGAGTATTTTACGAGTGCACATAAGGAGGCACACACAGCGCCAGGGCCTGGGGAGTGCTGGGCAAGGGCAGCCATGGTCGGGGCGTGAATCAGGCCCCCAGGACTCTGAACGAAGGCAGCAGAGACCATGAGCTGGGAGCGCTTCAGGGAGGGAGACTCCTAGGGTCAGAGGTGCCTGGTAAGGTTCCTGGGATGGTGGGGGAGATGGGAGAGGCAGGCAGGTGACCTCAGGCTGGGTGTTGAACTAGGGATGGGCCCCAAGGGAGGAGAGGTCCGTGAGGTGGCACCTGCAGTGATAATAAGAACAGTTAGCGATGTCTGGCTTGGGCAGCAGCCGGTCAGCTGTGAGGCCGTCCGTAGACCATTTGGGGTGTCCAGCTCATCATCAACCTTGCTCCTAGCCACGTTTTCACTCCCCACTGGGTCCCTATCACATCAGTAAAGGGATAGAAGCCAGCTGAGGATGCAGGCTGCGAGCCAAACGCACTGCTTGGGGTCCTTTGCCCCATGGCTCCCAGGAGGGGCCTGGCTCCAGGCTCCAGGGGCCCTGCTTGTGGCTTGGCCATGTGCCAAAGCCCCCCTGTATCCACAGGACCAGCCTGTGGGTGAGTGAGGCAATGGGCAGCTCTGTGCCCATACAGCTCCCCTCGGTCCCCAGGGGTCCCAGAGGGCAGTCAGTGAGCAGAGCCCTCAGTGGTGGGCGGTGGGCCTGTGTCCTACCACTCCTAGCCTTCCCAACCAGAGGAGATAAGACTCAGAGAGGTTACATGGGGCCTCTCCCTGGAGCTGAGCAGCCTCATCTATAAACCGGGCCAGATGCCGTCACCCTGGTCGGCATGAGGAGTCCTGGAGCTGAGGACAGGCGGAAAGTGCTGAGCAGCTGGGATGTTCCCCAAGCTGCCGAAACCCTTTCGTGAACCAGAGCACCCACTTCCTCTGCAGGGGCTGGCAAGGGCATCTCAGAGCACACACCTGCACAGGCCCCTGTATTGCCAGGAAGCAGGACCCCCACCATTTTGCTCTGCCCGGGCTTCCTCTCAGAGGCTCCTGGAGCCACTGCCCCCAGATACACGAGCCCTGTTAGCCCTAAACTTGTTAGCGGTGCTAGGGTGGAGGCAGGCTGAGGAGCCTTTTAGAAGCGCTACCATTTCCTCTGGTGAGGCCGGAACCCCAAACCACAGCTCACCTACAGCTGACTCCTCCCAGGCCCTGAGGGGTGGAGAGGCAGCCGGAAGGGGCAGGCTGGGAGGGGGGATAGCTCTGCTGTAAAAGCTCTTAAGAGTAACACCCTCAGGCCGTGAAGGGATGGGGCAGGGAGATTTGGACCAAGAGGCCCTGAGTGAGAACACAGACCCATGTCCAATTCCCATTGATCTTGGCACTTACCCTCCCTTCTCATCCACTGAAGCTGACTCCCGCTACTGAGAGAAACTCAGAAACATCATCATGATCATTAGAGTAGTAATCATAGGGGGAGCACCTACTATGGGCCAGGCTCTGGGCTGGGCTCAGGGGACAACAGGAAACCAAAATCAGACATATCCCCTGCCTATGCAAGCATAAGATATAGGATCAAATTAGCACAGCAAACTTGTGCCCCGCACGCGAGAGAGAGTCTACAATATGTCAGGAAAATCGAGGAGGGCTTCCCTGAGGAAGTGACTCAAGCTGAGAACCCCAGAAAGCATAGCAGTTTACGCAGCCAAGAACTAAGCATTTCAGGCAGAGGAAACAGTATATGCAAAGGCCCTGTAGTGGGAGGGAAGCACGAGAAGCCCAAACAAAGCCTTGACCCAAGTGGGAAAGTTTGGGAGGGGTCAGAGCACAGGGGTCTTGTTTGTTTCTGCCTTGGGAACAGCGTGGTAGGTATTATTATGCCCATTTCACAGGTGAGCGTACTGGGGCTCCGGGACTTCACGGAACTCCCTGACAAAACTTCATGGTGGATGCAGTCTTGGCGAAATCACGCCCATCTGCCAGGCAGGAAGCAGGACAGGGACCACCACGCACCACCCCTTAACTTTCAGTTTGCTCGTTTATACCCCCCAGTATCCCAGTGCTATAGGCGTTCTTGTTCCTACTTTCAGCTGAGAAAATGGGAAGTCAGAGAAGTTGAGTAACTTTCCAAAACTGCACAGCTAGTAAGTGGTGGAGTTGGTCCTGCTGTGAAGCCTGGGCTTGTTGCCTTGTGGTGTTAAAAGCTGCCTGAAGTAGGGGAGCGTGGCTAAGCCCGAGAAGAGGAAAAAACTGAATAGGAGGGAGGATGAAATGAATCCTTCCTATGAGGTTCTGTGGGAGGCAGGCAGGCCCGGGACCCAGGACCCAGGACCCAGGGAAGGAGAAGATGGGGTCTAGCCTGGAGAGGAAGCCTGGCCTGGGATCCCTAAAACTTGCGCCTCCTCCTACCCACCTCAACCCCCTCATCAGTGAACCTAAGGGGCACCTGTGTTTCTGGCCTTATGTCCTGTGGTCATTCATGTGCTGGAGGCTGCACTCACAGCAAAGCCTTCCCTCTGGCTTACTATCCAGACCCTACAGGAGAAGCCTGAGCTGTAGACACCAAACAATGTGCTCTTTGCATGCGACGTGCATGTTCCTGGTTTTTATCTGACATTTGGAAATTTCCCTCCCTTCCCCATCTGCCCTCTCCCCACAGAGACCACCAAGCTACCCTGTGGCCCTCCTCCTCCTGAGCCCTCTTTCCTTCCTCTGATCCAGAGGCGCAAAGGAAGAGGCCTTCAGGCCATATCTGGCCGCCAGATGTGTGGTAGCCAGCCCACACATGATTTGTTTTCTTTAATCTTTATTAATCACCACGTAATTCCACATAAAAATCTGGATTCCTAGTTCCACTTGAAAACCAGGAAGCTATTCCAGTGCCAAGCTGGCATTCCCTGATGGATTTGGAGCTACGCAGCCTCCGTCCCCCTTGCGAGGGCCCATGCCTTCCGGGTCTCACGGGCCCTCCACCTCTGAGTTCCCGCAGGCCCTTTCCCTGGCTGTCCCAGCCCCAGCATTTGAATGTGTGCAGCCTTCGCCACCCAGACTCCTAGAAGGAATGTGCTCGGGACCTCTGTAAAGTCAGGATTGGGCTCGGCGGACTGGGACAGCTCGCGGAGCTTCCAGAGCCCGTCACAGGCCTGTGCCTGACGGACACACGGTGGGACTCCAGCGTGTGGGGCTGGGGAGGAGGAGGAGGCACCAGGTGTCTGGCCACGTTCACGATTTCCCCAGGTCTACATCACGGTGCTGGATGAAAATGACAACAGCCCCCGGTTTGACCCCACCTCCGACTCGATGGTCAGCGTGCCTGAGGACTGCCCTGTCGGCCAGCGCGTGGCCACCGTCAAGGCCCACGACCCAGATGCCGGCAGCAACGGGCAGGTGGGCCTCAAGTGAAGTAACCCAGATCTGCCCTGTCGGTAGGGGGCTCATCTAAGCAATCCCAACACTGAGCAGGAGGGAGGAGCCATCCAGGCTCTGTCCAGTCCCCAGGAGGACCACCCTGCCCTCCCCCATCTGTGGTCAGGGAAGGAAGGGAAAGCTGGGCAGGTAGTTGGCCCTGCCTGGGATGAATGAACATGGACCCCAAAGGCCAGCCACAGCTCACCCCCCACAGCCAGCTGCAAGCCGTGGGGGTTCAGCTTTCCCAGTGACTTCTTCATCACCTTTATGCCCAAACTATATAGCATCTCGCCCCTGTGTGCCAGCCCTGGGGCCCGCCCTCCCCACGCGGCCCCAGGTCCCGGAGAAGACAAGCTCCTCTCCCTCCTGTTTCTCAGGCCCTCATCCCACAGCAGGCAGTGCCCCCCACGCTCCAGGTTTGGATGCCCCTAGGACACAAGAAGGGGTGATAGAGCACTTCAGTCTTCACACTGCTTGGATCTGCCGTGAATTGGGGGGCACCATTTAAAAGGACTAGCACACCTCTGGGGGACCGAGATAGTGGTTTGGGGGCCAGAAGCATGTGGGCTCCAATCCTCATTCCCTTGGGCACTTAGAAGCTGTGTGACCAGTTTACCTGTCCCAGGGAGCTGTCCTCGAGGCTGTGAACTGAAGCAAAGACCTCCCCTGTGACAGGGCCAGAGTCCGTGTCACACCAGGGCCTGTGCCTGCTCCTCACAGGCTCCAGAGGCATCCGTACTTCCCGCCCTTCCCTGGGAAATGTCAGTGCTGTGGGACTCAGCGGCCTTCTGGCCTCTAGGCCCGGGTGCTGACACCCCCTCCCAGGAACCTGCCGGTACCCCGCTCCTCCTCAATGGGCCTGCTCCCCCCATCGAGGGAGAGAAGCTCTTCTGCGTAACACGTTCTCTTCTCCAATGCCCAGCGGAGCAGAGGGCCCAGCTGGGCAGGGGAGTGTCCCTTGGCCTGACCTGGCCACCTATCCTCCCTGCTTCCTCCCCCTCAGACTCTCTCCTCCCTGACAGGTGGTTTTCTCCCTGGCCTCGGGCAACATCGCGGGGGCCTTTGAGATCGTCACCACCAATGACTCCATTGGCGAACTGTTTGTGGCCAGGCCCCTGGACAGAGAAGAGCTGGACCACTATATCCTCAAGGTGAGCACCGGCCCCCTCAGGGGGGGCGTCCAGGAGAGCACGTGGCCCATCAGCATACCCTGGTGCTCACCTTCCCTCCTTGTCACCAAATGCTGTGGGGCAGGCCCAGAACATGCATGAAGCTGACCCAGGAGAAGGCATCCTGGGAGGGGGCTCTAGAGCCAGAGGAGGAAGCAGCAGAGGTGCCTGTCCCTGCTGGGAGAGCCAGGAGACAAAGCCTGGTGGAGCCCTGACTTCGCAAATGCAGTGGTTTACTGTGTCTAGGCCTCAGTTTTCCCTCCTGTGCAATGAGCAGAAATCCTCCCGCCTGGCCTGCCTCTGCTGAGGTGAGAAATAAGTGCAAGGGTGAGGAGTCGCGAAGGTGCACAGTCTTACTGAATTGCTGTGGCTGACATGTTTCCCGGAGGGTCTCTGGGGACCCCAGGACTGTGCTTCCGCAGGGGCCTGAGCCCCTAGAGTACGCCTGCTGCCCTGCAGGCAGCCGGGAAGCATGGCGGCTCCCAGGGACAGGCTCAAGCTGTGATGAGAGCTCCAGCTCATTGCTGAAGATTCTTTGAGGCTCTTTCTCTGTCTGCCAGAGTTCAGATCTGCATGAAGCAAGGGGCCTTTGACGCTAAAGACATAAGCCCTGGGTCTGGTTGCAGGCCCAGGGGCACGGTCAGGGGCTGGCACAGCCTAGAACACAGTCGGGTACGATCAGGAGGTGAAGATTGGGCACAGAGGGTCACATCGCAAATGAGGGTCCCAGGTCAGACAAGAACTGGGCAAGGGTTTGCAGCATGGGGCAGAAGGCAGAAGCCTTGGGGAGAGCCCAGAGCTGGCAAGGCCCCTGGGGGCAGGAATGGGCCAGAGAGTCTCTGCCCTCCCACTCCTCCTCCCTAGCAGACAGCCCTGTTGGACTCCACTTCCCTGACCTTCCCCTGCCCTTCAGCCCTGACTCTGGTCATCCCCCTCCTTGTAGATTGTGGCATCTGACCGTGGCACGCCTCCACGGAAGAAGGACCACATCCTACAGGTGACCATCCTGGACGTCAATGACAACCCCCCAGTGATCGAGAGCCCCTTTGGATACAATGTCAGCGTGAACGAGGTGAGGGCAGCTCCAGTGGCTGTACAGCTGGACATCCATGGTGGACGGTGGGCCCGAGCCGACCACGCAGCACCCATTTAAATGGCCGCCTGGCCCACCCATCCCTCAGAGCGGTGGTCACAATGGCTTACTCATTCATAATTCTAACTCTAACACCTTGGCCACGTCCCAGAATGCAATATAATTTTGTGGTAGGGGTAAGGAGATAAGAAGGAAAGAGATAGTGGCTTTTCACCACCAACAGGGAACTGAGGTTTACCCTGGGAGAGCTGTTTTAAATGAAACAACGCGTTACTCCTTCAGTCCTAAAGTTGAGCCCCTCCAGGAGAAGCTGTGCCCCAGCTTTTCTGGATACCATGCCAGGTTGGACATTCATGAGGGCAGGACGGCATAGGGATCTAGAGACCAGCCCTCAGGCCTGACGCTGCGATTCAGCGCCTGGCTCAGCCACTGACTGGCTGTGTGACTTGCAAACATTCCGTCCCTGGACCTCTGGTGTCTCATCTGTATGTGGAGATGACACCAGGACCTAAATCGCAGGGTTGTAGAAGGGAGTTGGCCCCTACACATAGTAGGTGTCCACAGAGCGTTCGCCACCCTCATCTTCACCCTTCTCATCGCTGCAGGGTAGATAGATAGCAAAACTTTCCGGAGGTCTAGGTACTAGACTTTGCTGCACTGAATCCGCAATGACCTCTTTCCTGCTCTCCCTGCAGAACGTGGGTGGGGGCACCGTGGTGGTCCAGGTGAGAGCCACCGACCGTGACATTGGGATCAACAGCGTCCTGTCCTACTACATCACCGAGGGCAACCAGGACATGACCTTCCGCATGGACCGTATCAGTGGCGAGATCACCACGCGGCCTGCCCCGCCCGACCGCGAGCACCAGAGCTTCTACCACCTGGTGGTGACTGTGGAGGATGAGGGCACCCCCACGCTGTCGGTGAGCATTGCTGGTGGCCAAGGGGGCAGGGAGGCAGCGACGGGGAAGCGCCACCTTCCGTGTGAGGGGAGCAAGAGGGGAGGAATGGAGTGCTGTGCCGTGGGTGAACCATTGACAGCTCCTTCGTCTTGCCCTTAGTCTGACGGCCTATGAGTACGGACACGGGCAAAGCTAGGGTGCTTGTTCACCTGTGTCTGCAGCCACTCAGCGCCTCCAGTCCTCTTTGCCCACACGGAGCAGCTCTGTGTGATGGTACAGATTGAGCTTGTACCTCGGGGCCTGGCCAGCCCCCACTCCACTTGCCAAGCTCTGTGCCTGTGGGGCCACACTTACCCAGATGGTGGTGCTTCTGTGCCAAGTAGGAAAAGGTGCCCTCTGGCCTCTCCCCCTACATCGTGTTGGGGTGATAGGCCATCACAACGCGTCAGGGTTGGAAGGGGACGGTGTCTATGGTCTGGTCTCATGCTGAAGAGGAGAGGCCGCTACCTAATGAGCAAGGTTTGCAAGGTTGGAGAAGGAGGTGGGGGACTTCGGGGCTGGATGGCAAGACAGTCTGGGGGCCATGAGCTGGAGTGGAAGCAGTTTGCAAACTGAGAGGAGAAGGTTTGAAACCAGGTGCACTGAGAGCTGGTCACATGGCTGCAAGCAAGTCAGAACCTCTCAGAACATCTGTTTTGTCGTCTGCGAAAGGGAGGTGATGTCTCCTTCATAGGTGTTTTTGGGGGAATTGAATTAGCTCATGTCTGGGAAAGTGCTCAGTAAACCAGGAGGAGGACGGCGGTGTGAAGTATCCATCACCCCAATAATGCTGCCTTACAAACCAAACCAAACAGAGAAGCATAAAACAACCATTGATTCCACTCTGATCTGCAAGCTTGCCGTTGAGACCTGGCTTACTGGGCGGTTCTTCTGCTCTCGGCTGGGCTCCCACATGTGTTGGGGGGGCACCTGTGTGTGGACTGGATGGCTGTGTTTCTGGGGGTCAGCTGACTATCAGCTGGGGTGACAGGGCAAAGGAGCCACCTCTCTCTCCTCTTCCAGAAGGGTAACCCGTCTTGTTCACGTGGAGCTAGAAAGGGTCCAGGAGAGACAGCAGAGCAGGCACAGACTTTTGAGGTCCAAGCTCGAAACTGGAACAGGTTACCTGTGCCACATTCTGGTGGCCAGAGGAATCACAAGGCCAGCCTAAGTTCAAGATGTGAGGAAATAAACTCTTTGAAGGAATGAGCTACAAAGTCACACTGCAAAGAGTGTGGATACAGAGAGGTATAAAGGATTTGGGAGGTTTTTGTAATCTGTCCACCCTAGGGACCCTGATTGTAAATGAAGCCTCAGCTCTGTCCCTCTGCCCTCAAAAGGTGACAATGTGAGACCCCTTTACTGTGGACTGTGGGGTCGGAGCAGGTATGGGTTGGCCTCTTTTTCTGGAGTATCTTGGGGAAGGGTGGGTGGTGGAAGGGGCCCAAACCTAGGAAACCACGTTGTGAGGAGCCCAGGCAATGGAACTGGCTCTGGGCTCCCCACAGGTATCCACAGCCATGGCTGCCCAGTGTCACCACCAGTCCCTTCAGCCATTCACACCCAGTGGGCCAAACAGAGGCACATTTATAGGACACATATAACTAACCAAGGCGGGGAGGGAGACCGGGAAGATATAATTTACTGTGGTGACATTAAGGGACTCAGTTTCGAATAATGCCTCCCTAACTGCACGTGTCTTCAGGTTGAATAATCTGCTTGGTCATCTCTCCAAGAAGGAGATGTGTGTGGCTACAAGTAACAGAAACTTAACTATGGGGTCATAAATAAATCAGAATGCCTTTTTCTCACATAACAGAAATTATGGAGAGAATTACAAGTTGATTTTGTGCTCAATGATGTCAGAGCTAAAGCATCTTGGCTCTTCCCTCAACGATTGCAAGATGGCTGCTATAGCGCCAGCCATCGTATCAGCATCAAGTAGGGAAAGGACAAAAAGACAAAGAGCTATGCAAGCCGTTCCACCCCTTTATCAGGAAAGCAAACGGTTTTCTAGAACTACTCTCTAGAGTTCTGCTGATGTCTCATTAGCCAGAAGAGGCTCATATGGACACCCTAGCTACAAGGGAGGGTAGAAAAAATGAGACAGGATTCTCAGGACTGGCTTCCTTGGGGGCCAGATATATCACTGTCTCAAACAAAAGCAGCCTCTTAATGAGGAAGAGGTAGAGAATAGATTTTGGATGGGCAACTGATACCATTTTCCTCATCCTGCTCTTCCTTACCCTGACCTAGGCCAGTAAACACACCACTCTCACCCTGTCTGTCCCCTCCCTCACACCCCACATCCTAGAGTTTCCCAGGGAAGCAGTCGGTGAGACCCATGACATTCTAAAACCTGGAGTTTGGGAGACAACATCTGACTTCCTTTTGGTCCCCAGAAGAAATGAGAATTGGAAATTCTCACTAGGAAATCACCCCAGCCACGTTTAACCACCCAAAATGGGTGGGCCACTACCCATGCAGTCCCTGAAGAACTTGGGACTGGTCGCCATGGCCAGAAAGAGTTTCCATCTGTTGACCAGTCCTTCCAGAGAGACCCAGCCTAGCCCACTGAGCAGCCTCTGAGCACTGCCCATGAGCACTGCCGCCACAGAGAGGCGCCTGACAGTCTGGCCGTCCTTGAAGCGGATCTCGGCCCGCTCCCTGGTAGAGCGTGGGAAGCTGGGTGGTGAGAAATGCAGTCTCCCTTTCTCTTCCTTCCTCATCCTGGTCATCATCAGCACTGCTCCCAGAAAACGCCTGCAGAATGACTAGGATCAGGCATGGAGTTCCCTGAGGCCATCACCACGGGAATACATATATGGCTTCTGGGCTAAAATACCGTAATACAGGCAAAGAGCATCAGACATCAGCTGGAAAAAGGTTTATAGGAGGAAACTTTTTAAGTCCAAAAGAATTTATCCCTTCAATTTTTTTTTTCTGTTCCTTCTGGCTGGGAAAGATCTTTTATTTGACTTCTGTAGGGGACACCACAAGTGAAGAACTGCAGTGACACCCCAGCAATAGTTTGTTCATTCATCGTTTATTTATTCATTCATTCAGCCAATGTTCCTTGAATGCCCACGGTGTGCCAGGCACCAGAGATACAGAGATGAAGGCATCATGGTCCCTGCCACAGGGAAATGCAGCTGAGTAAGAGAGGCATGTGTGGGGGCCGAGGTGCAGATAAGGCACTGAGGAGCATTGAGAAGGCTTCCTGGAGGAGGTGACACCTGTCTTCTCAGTCAGTCATAGTTAACACAGTGAAGGAGGGAATCATATTCTGGGCCTGGGCATCAGCTTGAATAAAGGCCTAAGAACAAATGATAACGAGGAGTGGATTTGGGGAGCCTCAGGTAGTTCAGGCCCATGGCATCATTCAGAGCCTGGAGCAGGGCTCTCGCTTGCTCACTCTCTCTCTCTCCTTGATATTCTGTCCAGGGCATGCCCCAAGGGCTGGTCCCACTACTTCTTAAGCACTTCCTCCACTCCCTCCTGGCCCTGCTAAGCTAGGGTGGGGATGGCCATGGCAGAGCTACCAAGCTAGGGCCCTGAGCCAGTACCCAGTCAGGATTGGCATTTGCCTCCAAGGAGTACTGGACCCTTGAAGATTCGCTTCCACTGACCAGACTGTCACCTCTGGACAGTGAACCCCCCAGGTTCATGAGTGCCCCTACACACAAACTGAGGGCCAACCCAGAGGTGACCAGAGGAGAACCCTCATCTACCATTGGACAGATTTCACTGGATGAGTGTTCAGGGAATAGGGTCACCCTAACCCCTCCTGGACCAGCCAGAGCCCCGAGCAGCATCAGACCAGCCATGCTGAGGGTCCAGGCAAAGTCACCACGGTCTAATGTGGGTGAGGATGGTGGGTGCCACCCTGAACATGTCGGTCCAGAGATGCCCAGCAGACCCACACACCTACCTGCAATTATCTGCCTGGTTCAAGCCAGCCCTCACTCACTCACTCATTCATTCATTCATTCAGTGCTAACTACATGCCAGGCCCGTGCCAAAGGATAGGAATCAGAGATGAGGTTGACAGAGTTCTGCCCTCAAGGAGCCCCCAGTCTAGTGGGGGAAATGGATATGTAACAGAGAGCTGACGCTCTGTGATGTGATAGAGTGCTAGGAGCACAGCATCAGGAGCCAGGGGAGGTTTTCTGGACAAGGCATCATTTGCATCCACGCCTTAAAGGATGAGGCTCTTGCCCTCTAAGTAAGGGGTCTGGGATTAGGCTACCAAGAGCCTCCCCAAAACCCTGAGAAATTTTGTATCTGAGCTCCTGCATCTCTCCTTTGCTCCCTGGGGCCCCACTCCCCTCCTAGTTCCCTGAGAGCCAGACATTCCTGCAAACAACCTAGACCATCCGCACCCAACTCTCAGGCCTGTATCACCCAGAGCTCGGATCAGCTGCAAGGGGCATCCAGGCCAGCCCAGGCCTGTCACACAATGGGGAGCCATCCAGCCCGGGGAAGTCATTGTACAGCCTTGGCCATCTGGCTAGCTGCAGGCCACAGGAAGGGAGGCCAGGCTTGGGGGAGGGGTCTAAGTGGACGCTAGGGAGGCTCCTGCAAGAGGAAGGGCTGGGCTGGAGGAAGGACGGAAGGCAACGTGGAGGTCAGAAGCTACGCCCCAGCCACAGAGGCACCTTGGCAGGGGGGTGGGCAGACGGAGGGCCTGACTGGGCCTTTCTGCCACACAGATCACAGCCAGCAGGTTAGACAATCCCAAGTAACCAGTCCTGGCTTCTCAGCCTGGTGGGGACCTGCAAAAGTCACCTGTCCAAGCAGAAGGACAGAACATGTACCCACTTCTCGTATAAGAAGTGCTAGCAGTAGCCCTATGAAAGTCTGTGAGCTGGGGACATTGCTCTTGACAGCTCACCTCATATCTTTAGGGCCTAGGGCTCTTCTGTTTATGAAACTTGGACCCTGCTGCTGCTGTTTGGAAGCCTGCTTCCCTTGGCTCAAGCTTAGGAAACCCCAGCCTGGCCCCTTCCCTGTGCTGCTCATCAAGTATGCCGGCCTTCTCTGGCCCGGCGTGATTAAACTCAGACCCTTCCCTGAGCTTTGCTCCTTGAGGGGTGTTCTGCAGCTGCTCAAATGCCACACATGCAATGGGCACTGTTCCTCCAAGAGACCTTGGAGCTCTGCAGTTAACTGAGAGTTTCCCCCTTCCCCAGCCTCCCCTACTGCAAGCAAGTGGGGTACACGGGCCAGGACACAGATCAGGAGCCCTGTGGCTTCAGGGTTGCCAGGCAGAAAGGGGAGTGGCACGGTGATGTGGAAGGAGTGGAGCCACGAGCATGTGGGCACAGGTTCGTCTCCCCGGGCCCTGATGTCTCTTGTAAGCAAGTCCAAGTCCTGGCCTGTAATGCTATTCAACTCAATGAAGAGGAAGGAGCGCTTGCCTGGGAAGCAGGAGACCCAGCCTTTCGTCCCAGTTCCTCATTCACATGTGGTGACAAGACACAAACTTTTTGAAACCTGTTTCCCAGTGCATTAAATGGGGACTATAAAGCCTCCCAGGGTTTTCTGGTGGGCGACGGGGAAATCAAAGAAGTAAACACATGTGAAAGTGTTTTAGAAAGCACAGAGTATTAAAACGGAAAAGGGAAACATGTGGCACACATACTGCCCCTTCTGTTTGCTGTGCCCCAGGTAGACATTGCTAGCTGATGTCAGCACTTCCTCGTTAAGCTACATGGATACTTCAGAATTCCTCTCAACATATATTCCAGGAAGCCATGTCAACAGATCAGAACTGCAGAACAAAATGAAACCTTTCCCCAGGCCTGCACAAGCTCAGGGAAATTATTGCTGTTGATGAGATCCCACCAGGCCCAGACAAAGCTGCTGGGAAACTGGAGCTGGTGGAAAGTCAGAAGTAGCCCTGCCAACTGTCAGCGGCCCAGCAAACCTGGCATCTGGGTTCAGCCCATCACCCGGTGACTATGCTTCAGTTATCAGTTCTGCAACCAAGTTCAAAGGGCAAGCTGTTATTGGACCCCCTGGCCCCCTGGAACTCATCCCCTAACCCTAACTCTAACCCACAGCATCCATGCAGAAAAGGAAGGCGACAATGCAAAGCAGGTACAGTGAAGGGGCTTGACAGGTCACGCCCGCGGGGGGGCAAGGACAGACTCTCAGCTGAACTGTGAGTGTCTCCTTCTCAAGAGGCCTTTGCACCCAGCATTCTTGCTGGCGACCCCAGTTCCTCTTTCCGCCCTATTGCTATTTGCTTTGGGCTCCTTGAGCAAATCATAGCCCAGCCCCAGCATGGTCAGGCCAGCCTTGCCGTGCTCCCACAGTGTCCGATGGGGGTAGAGGGTGACAGCACCTCTATATCCCCAGCCCCACTGTGTCCTCCTGAGTCCTCCCACCACAGACCACTCCCTAAAGAAGGCAATGCATCCACTCCCCTGCCCCAGCTACTGTGTGTAGGAGGCCAGGCAGGAGAGAGGGCAGCCCCAGGGCTGGTCTTTTGAGAAGTAAGCTCTGTCGTTCTTTGGCGCTTACCCCAGTGTCCATTACCACAGACCCCTGGCAGGGCCAGCCTGCCCCAATAGCAACATCTCCAGTGGCCTCTATGGCATCTTTTCAGGGAGTGTCAATTCCATTCCTTTGGAGGGGATAGAGGCAGGAGGTCATTATTAAATGGGAATGTTGGGAGATGGGTTACGGGCCCCATGATTCCTGACACGACGTCAATGACGTGGTGCCTAAAAGCCCAGATCTCCTTCCCAGGGCCTCAGACGGTGCTGTGATGCGTGAGCCTCCTGAGTCAGTCCCACCTGCCTAGCAGCTGACTTCCTAGAAGCCCGGGTTGCTCCCAGCCTCCTTGGAGGCAGATGCCGTGTCCCCACTCCCTATTCTATTCCATATGCCTCAGCCTACAGGTGCTGAGCCAGTACCCAAGGGATCAGCCACCAGAGCTGGCATCTGCAAAGGTACCACAGCTCCAGGGGTGAGCACAGAGGGCTGGTCTAGTGCCCCGCCTCCCAACCAGAGCAGGGAGGGAGCCTTTAGGGCTGCTGGGGGCGGGGTGTGTGGTCATGGATGGAGATGGAGCCTGGGACTCAGAGTAAATTTCACTGAAAACAGGAAACCACGAAGTTGAGATGCATTAACTTGTAAGGGTCCAAAGAAGAGGCCACGCAGGAGGAAGCTAGGGAGGAAGTGTGGTGGCTTTCTGCTCGGGGCGTCTTCCCCCCCTCTACACAGCAGCAGCCGACCTGGGGTCTGGCTGCCAAGTTCTTAGAGATTGTCTCTGCCTCGAGGTCAGAAGCTGAGCGCTGGGCCTCCCTGTAGGGCAGGAGCAGTCTTCTGAGCTAGGGAACAGAGGGTCTGCTCTGTGGGCTTGTCCAACTCCAGACATGGCCTGGCCCTGCCCCGAGCAGGTGTCACCATCCCCATCCCTGCCCCGTGGGCCCCCACAAGCTGTGAAAACAGCACCCTCTTTCTGTGGCAGCGGTCACTAAGTGTTCATGGCAGCAGATGGAATAGAAGCGGGGACCCCCAAGGACAAAGCGGGAGCCAGGGCTCTGGTGTCCTGGCCACTGGTAATGTCACTGCCATCTCAAGGCCCGGGCTCACCCCTCCTCAGGGCCTCCAGGCACAGCAGGCAGGACACCACCTTGGCCCACGCCCCTGGGCCTGACAAGGGAGCTTTGGAAGCAATGCCATGCATCCAGGGGGCTCCTTGTTTCCAACTGCCGGTCTTGGGACACGGAGAGCCCAAGGCTCTAGGCTCTTGCAGCTGGAGAGCCTAGAGCTGCTCCTTTCTTCTAGTCCCCACTCCCTTCCCCCCGCCAGGCAATCAGCTGGGTTTCTCCCTGCCTGTCGGGCCCTTCTCCTGGCCTGCAGACCTGGTTCTCAGCACCCAGGTCCAGCTCAGCAAAGCCAGTGCAGGCTGCTGGCAGACAAATGCCCAGTTGAATCTATACCCTCCAGTCAGTGCCCGGGCTCCTGCCCAGCTCAGGCTGTCCCCTTCCCTTCTTAGGTCGCACTGGCCCTGTTTCCACCCCAGAGAGTACGGAGACTGCCCCACTCTTCTCCATGCTTTAAAGCCCTTTAACTGCAATTCCACATAGGACCCCCCTTGTATATGTGTATAAAAACGAACTTGGATCATGCCCTGAAGAGGAAGATGGGAACAGAGGGTGCAGAGCAGCGGGGACACAAACCTTCCTATGGACATGTCCTGCTCTCCCCACCTGACAGGGTCACTCAGCAGATTGAATGGAACAGAAGACGGAGGGAGGGACGGGCTCCCTAGGCCTCAGACACCTCAGAAGCAGAGTAGGAATTTAAAACCTAGCTCTTACAATCCATCCACAGGTCTTCCACCTGTTGCCCGTGTAGTTTTTAATAGCACGCCCCTCTTCATGCTCAAAAGTGTCACAGTTTGGACAATATATTATGTGGTCACCCTCTCTATGGACCATGCTGAGAAGTGGAGGAGGGCGAGGGGGAAGGCACGGAAATGGAGCCCTCCCCACTCACCTTCCCAGCAGGCCCCTGGCTCTGCCTCACCCCTGTCTGTGGTGGGTAGTGCAACCTCTGGCCTGGCCTCCATTGCCCAAGATGCCAGTTGGCTCACCATGGCCACGGTGCCCCACTGTGTACTTCCTGTCCTGGGAGCCAAAGTATAGGCACTGGGAGCCCCAGATTTGCTTAACCTGTTGACAGCTCCGAGGAGAGGTTGATGGTAGGAGGCAGCTGGGGAAGGCTCCTGTGCCTGGGGGCGGGCAGGCCCCGAGCTCCATGGTTACAAAGAGTGAGTGTGACAGATGAGCAGCCTCGGGCGAGATGGGGAAGCCGGTCCACCACAGTGGGGAAGAATCTGTCCACATCTCGTCCTGTGTCTCATTCCTGGGAGGGTGGCGCTGGGGGCTCTGCTCAGTGCCCATCTTGTCCCATCTATGCTGTCAAGTCCCAGGGCTCGTGTCCTAGGAAGAAAGGCTGCCACAGAGCTGGGAATTCTGGGGCTTCTAGGATGTAGGTGAGTTGGCATCTGTAGCTGGTGAATTTCAGGCCTCTGGAGTGGGATCCCCACCATCCTTGAGATAAGCAGAACGATCCAACATCTTCTCCCTTCTGCCATGTGGCATCCAGAGAGGCTGAGAACCTGGCCATCGGGGTATCTCAAAGAATCTGGACTTGGAGCGGGAGGGAGGAAGCCAGAGGTGAGGCCCAGGGACCCCTCAGAAGGCCAGCCTGGCTCAAATGCACCTGCCCCAGGCCCAGCCACAGCTGCCCACTGGCCCCCAGCTGGTCTAGATGGTCTCAGAGTTTGGAGAGTCAGGGACAGGGTCTGCAAAAGAAAAGAGAAGCAGAGTGAATAAGGGGTTCCAGCGCCACACCAAGAGGCTGTGAGGACTCACCAAGGAGGGTGGGGAGTGAGGCCAACAGTAGGGCAAGCCCTCACAGGCCCTAGAGCTGGGAGGGTTGGGAAGCACTCACCTAGGGATGGAAAGAAGACATCCCCGGGGCCCGCTGGAGACAGGGGAGTGCTGGGCTCTGAGAGCAGGTGCCGTCCAGACTCAGAAGGCTGCCGCTGGGCCACATAGGACAATGGGGGCTTTGGCTTGGCCTCCGGCATCCCCTGGGCGGGCAGAGGGGCCTCAAAGCCTGGGTTTTCAAGTCCTTGAGCATTGCTGCCAGAGAATCAGAACCAAAGGTCATCTGTGCTGCCTGGGTTTTGGGCCTCTGCCCTCCCCCCTAGATAGAGAGACAGACAGACAGACACACACACACACACACACACACACACCTCTGCTCCCTGCCCTCCCCCCTAGACAGACAGACAGACACACACACACACACACACACACACACACACACCTCTGCTCCCTGCCCTCCCCCCTAGACAGACAGACACACACACACACACACACAAACACACACCTCTGCTCCCTGCCCTCCCCCCTAGACAGACAGACAGACAGACACACACACACACACACACACACACACACACACACACACCTCTGCTCCCTTCCCACTCCAGGACCCAACAGCCTCTCCCAGCACAAAGGGAGGATCCAGGACAGAGAGAAAAGGTCAGGGACTGCACTCTCCCACCTGCCCTGAGCTGAGGGCATCTGACACCAGCTCTGCCTGTGGTCTAACCACCTGCCCTGAGCCGCCAGGAAGCCCAGCGTCAGGAGCACGTCCAGGACACCAGCCTCAGGAACCTGGGACAAGTTTCTCTTTGGTCAGTAGAGTCCATAGTGTTAGGATGGAATGTCCCCACAGCTGGTCTTGAGCTGAAGGGAGGTTCTCGCTTCCCTCTTCCCTCTTGGGAGTTGGACAACCTCTAAAGGCCCCTCTAACTCTGAGATTCTAGCAGGATCGCTAGCATTCTTTGGACCTCTCTTGAAAATCATCCCTTTCAAACACCCAGAGGATTTGGTGTTGCAGGTCCCAGGGCCGGTTCCTGAGTGTGGCTCCCTCCTGAGCACGCCCTGTGTGCCAGGCTCCATGCCAGCTTCCTGCCCAGGACGCACTAGCACACACACCCCCTCCACTCCATCCCGCCCTGCTGCCCCACGCTGAGCCCGGGCAGGCTCTGCCCTTGTGGCCTCACAGCTTTCTCCTTGGAGTGCCCTGCAGGGAGGAGCCTGCGCTCCAGGTGTGCCGGCCTCCTTTGCATGTTTCAGTGTCTGCCCCAGCTCAGCGGCTTCCTCCCTCTTCCTCTCCCCACCCCAGCTACTGACCACTAAGCCCTGAAGACAGGTGCATGGCTTATCCAAGAAGCATGGGAGCTGAGCCTGCTGGGTGAGGGGTGCAGGGAGAACAGCCGACTGGTAGGCACAGATGTGTGGGCCTCAGTGGCAGATGGCAAATGCTCTTCTAGCCAGCTGTGCTGGCAGCTAAATAGGGGCGCTCCTCCACAGAAATATGTCCTTCCTGACAGCTGGCCCAGGGCACAGGGAGGACCAGGGAGGCCATGTCTGTGTTCTGACCCCTGTTGTGGTGTAACCTGTTACCAGGGAAGAGAGGGAAAAGGATGCTCTGGCACCGGGAGAGGCAGGCTGTCTGTCATGGCTGAAAGCTACCCCTCCCCCGGCTGCATTCACTCCAGCCACAGTTAGGGTGTAGACATTGCCATATGGAGCCACAAGCCCTGGGAGTCAAGCTTTGGGTTGGGGCAGGGGCAGCTGCCGGAAGTTTTCTCGAGAAGGTCTCCATGGGCCTTACCTGTCCATCCGCACCAGCTCCTGGGCACCTAGGGACAGACAGAGAAACTGGTCACACAGGGGACGCTTCCCAGAGCATCCCTGCCCCGGCTGGCAGAGGCTCCTGAGGGCATCGGAACAAGCCCAGGCAGGGCTGTGCTCAGCCCTGCAGCCCACGCCTGTTCACTCGGGAGGCCCATTCAGCAGGGCTCTGCGTGTTTATCCAGCAGGTGAGGCCTCAGTGAGTGGCCATTTTGACCAGTGAGATATGAAACTTGGGCTGCATTTTATATGTGTGTTGGGCATTTGTCACCAGGAGACCACAGGCAGCCAAGACTTTCTCCTATGGCTTGACTTGGGTGGTGTTAGACCTTCAGGATTTAAGTATCCACCTAAGGCCCGGCTCCTGAACTTGCTGTTTCCTGTTTGGACATTTGCCATGGTATAGTCTTTAGCTATGATTTACTGCGTGGAAGTGTTGCAAGGTCATTTCTTAATTAGAGGGTTCCTGGGCCTCTCTGTCCCATCCTCCACATTGCGTAATGGAGTGGCTTCAGTGGTGACATCTCTTAGAGGAATCTTAGGGGGCCTCACACCCCATCATTTCTCAGCCGTTCCACTTTCTGCTCTTCATCCAAGCTGCTGCCACCCTGCCCCACTCTTGGGTTTCTCCACGCCCCCAAACTGAACACCAACCAAATTCAGTGGCCCCAACTTCCCTCTTTCTTGCAGCTCCCCGTGCTCCTACAGCTCCTTCTCATTTTCAGGAGCTTTACTGCTGATTACAATGGGGAAATAGATGGTGGGGGAGGGGCACAACAACAGAACACACAGGGAAGTTACACACAAGTTCCTGAAATCTCTGCGGTATTGGATTCATGGCTACTGTTTACCGAGGACTCCAGGGCATCAGGCTCCGTGTGTGTGCCCTACGGTCCCTCGGCTCATCTCCCCTACCCTTTGGGGGAAGGACTGTTGGTCCCACTTTGCAGCTGGGGAAAACCAGTCTCCATCTCCAACTGGGCAGGTTTCCACACCCATTGGCCTCTGCAGCAAACTGCCTTCCTCCATGCTCCCAACATTTTCGCTTTCTTCCCCCGCTCCCCACCCCCCCACCCCGTGTGAGACTCATTCCTGAGTGCACCCTCAGCACCAGGCTCCAGGCCACTCATCGGTCCCTTCCTGGGCCTTTCCCCTGGGAAGACCTCAGAATGGAGGTGTCCTAGTGCCTGGAGGACAAGATATTAGGGGCTGACCTCAGTTTCCCCATGTCCTCAGGACACCCCCCGTGGTGCTCTGGCCTGGGGATGTCCCCTCTCTGATTTTCCTTCCTGCAGCCTGGGACATGGGAAATAGCCCTGGACCAACCTCTGGTACCCTGCGAGGAAGGCAGGAACAACAGCCCCCTTCCCCCCTCCACCATCCATTTCCTGTTCCCTGATGGAGGCAGCACTGTGGTCTGGAGTAAGGGGGACTGAAAGCACCTCTTTAAAATCTGGGAGCCAAGCTGAGCTGAGCATGTCTCCCTCCTCGTCCCATCCCCACCTCCGTAGAAGTACTACACAGATGAGCAAGAGCTGATGGCAGTTCTGCAGTGATTTCTCTTCCTGGCTGAGCCCCTCGGTTCCTCTCTCTGCTCCAACCACATTCCCTGCCCTCCCTCCTGCCCACTCCTAACCTCAGGTTATTTTGTAGGTGGGCTGTGGTGGGTTTTGTGAGAAATATATGGAAGTCCTGAGAGTAACGAAGAGGTGGCCATAGCCAGAGTGACCCACTGTGGAGTTCCAGATTGCACCCACAGGAGAGAAGGGTACAAGTCATGAAGGTCCAGCCAAAGGAAATCAGGTGTGAGCCAAAAGCCACCTGGTGACAGAGCAGTCCTCCCTCAGTTGCCTTCTGCTGCCGGGCAGAGGGGAAGAGGGAAGCAATGCAAGTGCCAAAGGCAGAGGACTCCCCACCCTCTTGGTCCTGGAGGACTCCACTGGCTGAGGCTTATGGCTGGGGTCAGAGCAAGGGCAAAGGGCACTGTCACCTGCAGAGTAGTGTGTAAAGGTGTTTGTGGCCCTGACTTGAACCCTGGCTCCATCACTTATGTGCTGTGAAGTTCCTTAAGTGCGTTACTTAACGTCTCTGTGCCTCAGTTTGCTCAGCTGTAAAATGGGAACAACGATAGGACCAAACTTTTAGAGTCATTATGAGGACTACCTGGCACAACAACCTTGACAGGAAGGGGGTTTATTGGCTATGACGCTTATGCTAATGAGTGTTTTTATTATATAGTGGGATTATATTCCCTGGGAAAAGCATGAGTTGAAAGCTCTGAGTTTGAGTGCCAGCTCTGCCACCTACTGAGTACCATTTCGTTAATTATTTAACCCCATGGATGTTAGCTTTCTCAGCTGTAAAAGGAGAGAAATGAACTAACTTATTTCCAAGACCTCATCCAGTTCTGATCATCGCAAGGTCATTTTTGGCAAGGTCATTTTTGTCACGGTCATTGCTATGCTAATAACAAAACAAGCCCACCCATACATTAAAGCAGGTCTCCAAAGGATCTCTGATTGGAAGCATTTTTATAAACCAATTTGAACTGCTCCATCTGACCATTCATCGACAGATATTTATTGAGTGCCAAGCCAGCATTGCTTGGGGCTTGTGGGCTCTTAGGCCCTGAACATGACATGTCTGGGTCCCTCCTCTCTCTGACATTGAGCGCAGCCCCTTGCTGGGAATACATTAGCTCCGGACCTTGCCATTCCAGGCGCTGAACTGGCACTGGGACAGGTGACTCCCCCCCCCGCCCCTCCCAGGAGGCCAAGGATACTCACGGCGGTTGGAGGACACCTGCCTTTGCTTGTAGACCAGGAGCAGGATGAGGGGAAGGCAGAGAATACCCACAATGCAGGCACCTGTAGCCAGGGCGGCAGCCGTAATGTCTGAAAGGCAGAGAGGCAGGCCCAGGTGATGCCCCATTCTCACTGTTCCTCCTGAGGGGAAACTGAAGTCCAGAGAGGAGAGGCCAGGCAGCAAGGGGACCCACCGTGACCCAGACCTCACAGCCAGACCCTCAGTGACCTTCAGAGGCACAGAAGGTCTAGGTGCCCCCTTTCAAAGAGAGCCCCATACCTCCTCCCCAAATGTGCCCAGAGCACACAGAAACAAAGCCAGGCGCTCACAGCTGAGGGTCGTCATCCAGCCGACTGGGGCCACAGGTGGTTCCCTGAGAAGGGAGAGCAGGCCCTTCACAGACCTTATGCCACAGAGTTCAAGGTCAAAAGGAGCCCAAGTGTTGAAAACCTTTTGGAAACAGGTAGTGGTGCTGGTTGCACAACCTTGTGAGGGTAATTAATGCCATTGAATCGTACACTTAAAAGTGGTTAACATGGCAAATTTTATGTTTTACCACAATAAATAAAATTAATGAGTTTTACCTCTTCAGTGACCCCTTAGCTCTGGGGCCAAGCTTCTGAAAGTGATCTCATACATACAGTTCCTGGGGGGAGAACTAGAGAAATGTGAACTCTTCTCCAACGTTTTTAAAATTTTTAAACTTTCTAAATTACAAAAAAATAAATGTATATATTAAAAACTATATTTTAAAGTTTCTTCCTCCTCCTCTACCCGGGCCCCTTCCAAATAGATAATCAGTGTCCATAGTTTTCTTGAGTATGGTCTAGATATGTCCCCTGCATAAACAGCATATACAAAGGGTGCCCCCCAAAATATATACACATTCACATTTTAAGAAAGGAAAAAATCTATTAACATTGTAATAATATATACTGATAACAAAAGATAACATACACCGATAACGAGTCATGTGTATACATTTTTTTGGCACCCCCGGTATATGTTCCAATTGCTTTTCTCATTTAGCATAGCTTGGACTTCTCTGTGTATGGGCACAGAGCTCTGTCTCATTCTTCCCAGGGCTTTATCACGTGACTCACCCAAAATTTATTGAGTCTCCCATTGGAGGACACGTAGGTTGCTCTCATACTTCAACATAACTAATAACGTAGCAGTGAACTCCTTGTGTGTGCATTTTTGCTCACCCAGGCAAGACATCTGTACATAAATTTCTAGCAGTGAAGGTGCTGAGCCAACGAGTATGTGCATTTTCTTTTCATCTATTGCTAAATTACCCTCGGATTGTACCGCTTAGCGAGTCCGTCTGCTGACTCCAGGACTTTCGCTGGAACCGAGCCACGCTCAGAACCACAACCAGCATAAACGCATTTCCTTCCCAATTTTAGCCCTTCCCAGAAGATGGGCATATCTTGTCACAGTGTCAACTGTCAACTTGGCCCTAGGGGAGCTTTGGGAAGGTGGCTGTGCTGTGGTCCCAATGTTGTCAGTTGCAGGACTTACTTGGAATAAGGGCTGTTCTCGCATCATTGTATTGCTAAACAACCCGATGGTGTAAACAAGCTTGCAGGGGGTTGGTTCACGCCGCAAAAGAGAACAAACTGTTTTCAGGCACGTTAGAAGTACCCACTGGTGCAGGAACAGTTGCTATGCTAATTACAAAGCAAGTTCCACTTCACATTAAAGCCAGCTCCCCCGCAGATCTTAGCAAGGCTGCATTTTGACGTGGAATATTGAAAGTAAAAACATTTAAGTATTTCTAAACCCTATCACAGGCCCTTCTTGTGGGCACTATCAGAGAAGCGAGCTGCAAAGCGTTCAAAGCAGGTCTCCTCCGGCCTGCGACTAAGCAGCTTCTGATGAAGTTAGTTAGGTGCTCACTAAGTCGGGCTCCCTGTGGGCCCTACCTCCCAGCCTGACTCCTGTTGCCAGGCAAAGATCCTACATCTGCAGCCCCTCCGGGAGATCAGGACTCAGTTTCCTTATAACCTGGGCTGAGATTAACACTGCGATGGGGGATTGGGGGGCGGAGCAGGGATTTGCGGGCAGCTCTGTGGACCCAAGTGCCCTCAGAGGCCATGGGCTCCTGTGCGGAGCCCAGCCCTACCACAGCTCTCCACCCTTCCCTACAAGCATAGCCAGTACCTCGGGGTGGGGAGATGGCCTGCTTGGTAGCCATCCAGAGCCAGGCTCATCCTGGGAAGGTAATCAGACACTGGCAGAGGCAGCTTCCAGGCTAGCACCAAGGCCCTCACAGAGCAGGGTGGGATTGGGGGATGGGGCAGACTGCTAAACTGGTCTTTGTCCCAGGCCTGCCAGGAGTACCCTGTGAGTATATGTGCAGGAGGGAATTCAGCTGGGCTGTCTGGTTCCTCAGGGAGGGGGCTGGATAAAACACCCTGCAGTGTTGGGGAATAGGGAGGTGGCTTTAAGGGGAGGGGAGATGGCTGCCCAGCCCCTTTCGCTGGGCTCCGGTGAAAAACCACAGACCCTCAGCAATCTGGGCTCCTAGGGCACCAACTTCCTCTGTCTCACTCCTCTCTTGTGACCTCCCTGACTTCAGGCTGACTCGGGCTTTCAGATGACTTCACAGACCAACTACCCTCCTACTTCCCAAAGACAACATTAGGAGACTGGGGCCACAGTTAGAGGAGGAAAAAGCAAACAGCTTCTTGGCTGAAAGTATCATTAGCTGATCAGGTACCAAGGCATCTGTCTTAAAGAGACTGGGGACAAGGATCTTTCCAAAGGTAAGTGGCAGTAGAGGGCAGTACCCGGAGGCCAGTACCCACCGAGCCCCTGGCTCATCAGGCAAATATTTCTAAATCGTTAGAAAACAGGCTATGTGTCCACTGTCTGCTGCCATCGACGTGCCATCCTGCCGTGGCACAGGGGCATGGATGAGTTGACTTGGGAAGCCAGGCCTCGAATTCTGCATTAGAAGTAATCACAGCCAGCATTTAACACAGCACTTAACTTTCCAGGCATGGCTCTTAGCGCTTTACATATAGAACTTCATTTTAGCCTCATAACATCCTGGAAAATAAGTGCAATTATAATCATCTCTGTTGTCCAGATGAGAAAACTAAAGTGCAGAGAGGTGAAGCAACGTGGCTGCTTTCGGGGTCTGTTCTCTTAACCTCTTCACCAGACTGCCTTTCACTAGAATGGGCTCCACATTTGAAATCGAGAGTTCATGTAAAATCTGGACTTCTAAGTCTCCTTGAAAATGTAGTGGCTCTGGCAACCGTGGGCCCCCCTCCTGGCGTGCAGCAGTCGGAACTGCACCTAGAGACCGGCAGCTCGGTGCTAGCCACAGTCTCCCTCCCTTTCTTCTATATTATTCACCGGCTCCCTGGCCCTGGGGACATTTGAGTTTTTAATCCCTGAATCAGTTCCTTAAATACTGATTTGCTCCCCCCACCTCATTAGTAGGAAAGGGTCACACTTGCTCCCGTTTCTCAGTGCACACGTGGTACCCAGAGAATGGACATGCTGTCTAAAACCTCCATAATACCACCCAAAACTATAGCTGGGTTGCTTCTCATCTGAGACGACGCCTGCCATAGGGCCAAGTCTCCACCACTCCAAGTCTCTGGAGTCGCTAAACCTCCAGAACCAAGAGTCTGGGAGGGGATTAGAAGGGGACATCAGAAGTAATCGAAGCCATCCCCCTGCCCTCAACAGCAGGGACAGAAGCAAACATGTCCCTTTGGCCCTCGGGGAGCCAATTCCCTGTGGACAGTAGCTCAGGGAAACAAGGCTCAGAGTGAGGCTGCCCTCCCCATGAATTAGAGAGGAAAAAAGTGTTAAAACCTGAGAGCAGAAGTGCGCAGCCAAGGAAGCCTGACCCATTTTTGGCAGTCAAGTTCAAGGTTGACTCACCCTTGGGCTCTTATTAGCCAGACTACTAAGATTTCCCAGGTGACTTCTGTTCCCCTAATTCCAACAGCTGCTTCTCTAGAGTCTAGAGCAAGAAAAATGAACAAAATTTCCGCTTCCTCTCCGTTTTGTATCTGCTTTCTCTAGCATCGTCCCCTCTGGCATCTCCTGTCCCTGTCCCCAAAGACTTAACTCATACAACTCATTTTCAGAAAATCAGTCTTGACAGAGGGGAGGGCAGCCCAGCACGCAGGCAGCGTGTGCACACTGAGAATCAGGCCCTCTGGCATCTCCTCTTGGCTCTGGGTCTGAGAGACTGGGAGCAAGGCCCTTCCCCTGCCTGAACTTCAGCTGTGAAGTGAGGACCGTGGCAGACGTGACTGTCTCTAAGGGAGTTTTGCAGGAGAAAGAAGTGGGACTGGGGGGTGGCTCAGAGTGGAAGGAGCAATGGGGAAGTGAACTCTCAAGTACCCTGCCAGGTGCAGCTCTCCCTGGCCCGTACACAGGCACGCGTGTGCGCACAGTCGAGAGACTGCTGCGTGGGAAGGAAGGAGCTGCTCAGAGGCCCCTCTCTACCCTCACCAGGGAGTCGCTGATGGAGGAAGTGAGGACAGCAGTGGCTTGGTACTGAGTGACATGTGAGCTCTGTGGTGTGCAAGGTTAGGGGCTTGAATCAAAGAGGATCTTAGTTCATGTGGCCCTGGCTCAGACCAACACGTGTGTTCTAATTTTGTTCTTGGCTAGTCGGCTTGTTGGTTCAAAAAAAAAGAGGAGTTTGAGTAGAAAGTCAAGGCAGCCTTTGGGGTGTGGCTGAGGCTGTAGCTGAGCTGCTGCCATTCCTGGCTCGGTCTTGATGCATGTGCTCCTAGAGGGCAGGGAGAAGATCTGCACTTCTGGTCTCCAGAGCCTGCGCAGGGGCTGGTCCCCACCGATGCCCATACTACTGATGGATAGAAGGCTATGGAAGCCAAGAGCCTCTCCTCTCAGAAGAGTGGGGCACTCCAAGACATCTCCCCTTGGCCTGCTGTCTCCAAGCTGCTGGGCATTTTCACCTGGCCTCTGAGTACTTGGACAGTGCCCCCATCTCCCATAGGGCACTTCTCTGGGCAAACCCCCGGGGCTGACTGCCACCCGCTGCACTGCATGTCCCCCCCGAGCTGGGAAGCAGGTGAAGTAAGCACAATCCCAGCTGTGCTACCTTTGTTGGCTGTGTGAATTGGGGTAAGTTAAGGCACTTCTCAGGGCCTCCATGTCCACGTATGTAAAATAAAGATGGTGCTGCCTGCTTCACAGGATTCTTATGAGAACACACTGAAATGCCAATACTTGGGAGGACTTAGCACAGGGCCTAGCACATAGTAGGGGCTCCAGGGAAGGGAGTTCTGTTCACTTCTTGTGCCTCTCCCTTCTCCCTCCACCATGCACAGAACAAGGAAATTTTAAGTAGTTGATCCAAGCCAAGAGAACACCCCACAGTCCTCCAACCTTCCCAGGTGGCAGAGGACTGGTGGGCAGGAGGGGAGCCCACTGAAAACAAGCTCAGCAGCCTGTGGCACCCAGTGTCTGTCATGGGGCCATTGGCCACAGGTCACTGCCAGGACACAGCCCCACCCAGGGAGCCAGGAGCAGGGCCTCTGGGAGTCCACACTCTCAAGCTTTAGGCCTTGGAAGGGGAGTGGACTTCTGGGGGCTGCAGCCCAATGCCTCAGGTGAAGGAGGAAGCAAAGGGGAGGAGGAGTGGGGGTTCCATGGGCTTGGGGTGATGACGTCAGAGTTTAGGACAGGGTCTGGGTCCAGGAGGAGGACAGAAGAGAACAGAGAGCCCAGAAGGGGCAAGAGGATGTCCCTTACTTTCACTCTCCCTGCGGGAAGGTGGGTACGCAATGCACTTGGATGGTGCTTCATTGCCTGTGGGAGCAGAGAGAAAGGTCGTTAGGTAGGTGTCAGGCCCAGGAGGCCATTGAGGCTTGTCCAGGCTGGAGTGCCCCTCTCCTGTCTCAGCTACTCATGTCCACTTAGCAGCACTGGCCCAGGTGGGACCTGTACGCACACGCGTGTACACACACACACACTCACACAGGCATATTCTCACCACACAGCTGGGCCTGCCCTGACAGTTCTCATGTCATCCTAGGAGCACGTGGACACCAGCCTGTGCCCACACCTCTGTCCCGTACACCACCCCTTGCACTCTTACCTGGACACAGGTAACAGCCATGTAACAGGTAACAGCCATGTAACAGGTACCAGAACGCTCACATATCACAGCCATTCCACCACCTCACACCCAGACACATTTCATGGCTGTGGTATTGTCACGCGCAGCCACACTCCCAACCCAGGTTCATACACCCTCTCCCATTAAAAACTCCCACTGTCGGGGCGGCCGGTTGGCTCTGCTGGTTAGAGCGCAGTGCTCATAACACCAACATCGCCCGTTCGATTCCCACATGGGCCAGTGGGCTGCGCCCTCCACAACTAGACTGAAAACAACGACTTGACTCGGAGCTGACGGGTCCTGGGAAAACACACTGTTCGCCAATATTCTCGGAAAACAAAACATTCCCACTGTCTTAAACAGAGCCATGTATACCTTCCCTCTCCATCACACCCAGCTGACCAGAGAGACTTCCAGCTGCACACACCACGGCCACCCCACCTCACACACATGCCCAGGAGTGCCACTGCCACCCATATAGCATCACAGGCACCAGCACAGGGTCACACCCAAGCACACCATCATACACCCAGCCCCACACCCCCATGCTGTCCTTCTCTCTGCTTCCCCCTTCCAGACGGGCACCACACACCATCCCACAGGGCCAGCACCCCCAGGCTGTCCCCTGTAGAAGTCCTCACCTCTCTGCACCTGCAGCTCCATGGCTCCGTGGACCCTCTGCTCTGAGTGGTGGTGCCTGATCTCCACCACAAGGCAGCAGTAGAGGCCACTGTCCAGAGCGGTCAGGTTGAGAATGGTGATGGAGAAATTGCCATGGTGATCGGAGACAGACTCCAGTCCGTGGTGCCGGGCCAGATCCTGGCTGGTGTTGGCGGCCTGGTGGCTGCCATGGTGCAGATGGAGGTCCTGGAACGTGATGTTGCGGATGGGCCGGCGGTCGGAGCACGCCTGCACCTCGCCCCGTGAGCTGCGGTACCAGGTCTTGTAGAAGGTCACATCGTGCCCCTTAGCCACAGGGCCCAAGATCCTGCAGGTGAGGGTGACGTTCTGCCCCTCAGGACACACATGCAAGGAGTAGGGCGTGGCGACCTTGAAAGCTGCCACCAGATCTGCACCGAGAGATGAGAGCCTATCAACTGCCTGAGCCAACACCACTCACTCCCAGTGCCTGCAGACTGAGGAAGGACCTTGGCCTTGGGCTCCAAAGATGTGGGTTCCCCAGCCACAGTCCCAGACAAGTCAGCTGACCTCCCTGAGCCTTCATTCGCTCCTGACCAGCTCTATCCCTGACTTTGTGGGAGGAGCCATGACAGCTTCCCACTCCAGGGAAGCTGGCCAAGGAGTAGCAGAGCCTCCAGACAGGTGGCAGACTGACCCGAGCCAGCATGGGTCCATCTCCTGGGTGGAGAATGAGCCCAGGCTCCAGCTCCCTCCCCCACCCCTTCCCCACAACTGCAGGCTCTGTGGCTCTGCCCAGCGCTGTCTGGTGGGAAGCAGGACAGGAAGCAGAAAGGCTGTTTGGAGACCGTGTTCTGTCCTGGACCACCCTTCTGGGGTCATCCATACCTTTGGCCCTTCCTGAAGCCAGTGTGCCTTCCCACCTCCTCATCAGTGAGCGCTAATGGAGCTCCCTCGTGTGTGAGGCCTGTGCCAAGTGCGTGCTGCACACATGGCCTTCCCTTGGGAAATTACAGCCTCCCTGGGCTGACAAGGCCTACATTCACAACAAAGTAGGGCAAAGGGTAAACTGGTGCCAACCTCAGGGCACTGAGAGGGAGGACACAGCCTTCCTGGGGATGGTCAGGAGACTTCTTGAAGGAGGACAGGCATTTGCGGTTGATGGACAGATAGGGTTTAAGCAAGTGGAGAGGCTGCCCTGGGCCTGTTGGTGGGGAAACAGGAAAACCCAAAGTGTCTCGGGGACAGGGACAGGGAATGCATAAAAGGCCACCTCGTCCATGCATCTGCCTGCCACCCAGTCTTCTTAGACATATTTCCTAGTTTATTTTTGTTTTCAGTAGGCCAGTGAAGCAACCCCTGGTCCAATTTATCCTACCCCAACCCTTCCGCATTTAACTGTGTTGACCCCTAAAAGCACTGGCCCTTGAAAACAGAATGCCGGGGCTGGAGTCCTGGTTCCTCTGTCTAGCTGTGTGAGCCTCAATTTCCTCATGTGTGCAATGAGAAAACTATCAGCGACAGCACACAGTTGTGAAAGGACTGAAAGAGGGAAAGATGCGAACGTGAGATGTGACCTCTAATGCCCTCTGCAGACATAGGAAGGCTTATACATTATGAGGATTATATAGTAGTGATAGTTTACTTTTAATTGGCCTCTCAGGGGCTGTTGTGGTCAGGCAAACAGGGAAGGAAAGTTTGGAAATATGTACAGAATCCAAACGGGTACGTCCTTTTCATTGCCGTGGCCTGAACTCAAGAAAACACTTCCTCCTCCAGACACTCCTCCCCTGCCGTTAGAGCATGGGACCCGCTTGCGGATCTGAAAGTCTTCTCCAGTTAGCAATGAGGCAGCCTGGTGTAGGTTTGGAATTGAAACGGTCTGCATTGATGTCCAACAGCTATGAATTACTTAAACTCTAGGCCTCAGACTCTTCACTGTAAAACAGAAATGAAAACATCCACCCGCCAGAGCTGAAGCCAGGATTGCAACTAATTTACGTGAAGTACTCTGAAAGTGACTTGCTGGGAGTTGGTGCTTGAGACATGGGAGCTAGATGGGTCTCTAATTCATTTCAGCAATTGAAAAAACAGTTCCTAGGAGTGAAAAATAGTTCTGCCCAATAAAATGATAAGCCAGCTTCGAAGTCTTTCCCACTAAGGGGTGAATGGCTGATAACAGCTTGTGATCCAATCTTGGGGTGCCTGCATAATTAAAGCAGAGTGTGGGGAAACAGCAAAGCCATTGCCCCAAAGAATATGTCAGCAAGCGTGGTTTTAGGCCCCAGAAGGGAAGGAAGACATACACACACCACAGCCTCCCAGCCATTCCACCCACATGTGAAGGGAGCCATGTCTGGGAGTCCCAGATTTATGGAAAGTCATTGCCAAGGTGAGCAAGGATTTCAGAGCTTCTTTGGAAAGATGCTGGTCTTCTTTTTAGGCACAAATATAGAGGCCCAGAAGGAAAAGTGGTTTGCCTAAAGTTCCAGAGGGTATGAACTCAGAACATGGAATATGAGGGCTTCAGGTAAAGCAGGCTCTAGTTAGAAGAAGAAGAAAAGGCATGCTAAGTGCTTTATGGACATGTCTACCAACCCTATAAGATGGGCATTGTTGGGTTTTTTCCCTGTTTCACTGATGAGGAAACAGGCACAGAGATGTTAAGTAACTCACTGAAGATCACACAGCAAATAAGACAAGAGCCAGAATTAAACTCGGGCAATTAGACACTATACTGGAAAAGAAAGTTCAGAAATTGGCAGCCCACAGACCACATCTAGCCTTCAGACATATTTTATTTGAGACTTAAAGTATTTTACTTTTTTGTGTATGATATTGCTAACATTTCTGAAAGCCAGAAATTTGATATGAAAATTTTGCCTCATAGCTTTTCTTTGAAAATCACATTAACACGAAACCAGCTTTCCTACAAGGCTATCGGCAGCTAGAGCTGAGTAACAGCCTCCCGTTTAACTGGGGCACTGGAGTTCCAGTGTTTCACAATCCCCACTATTCCCTAATGTTTCCATCTGGCCTGCTTTACTCTCTCACCATATTTGCTTGGCCCCATGGACATTTTAAGTTTGTGATCCATGAGTTTGGCTCCTTGGGCTAGCCAGGGAGGAACTCCACTGGCCAGGCCCTCAGGTTCAGAGAGCTGATCCACCCAAGGTCCCCAGTGGAAACCTGGCAGAGCAGAGACTAACCGAGTCTCTTCTGACTGCCAACCCATTGCTCCTACCCCCTCAGAAGACCCAGTGGAAGAGCAGCCCCAGATACCCCAGCTGGGCCCCCGTCTCTGTCCTTGCCAGCCTGGACTCCCCTCACAGGCCTGTGCCTCATGGGTGTGGGCCCAGTAATTGGTTGTGCTAGTAACTGGAGGTGGGAAGTGCTTAAGGAAAGGCCCCTCCCAGGTGCTCCCAAGAAGAACAAAAACCCACCCACAGAGTGGACCTACAGTAATCTCTGTCCTGCGCTCCCGTCCCCAGCAGGCCACGTGGCAGCTCCCACCAGCAGCTCTCCCAGCTGGTATCCCGTGTTGCCTTTTCCCAACATCACCTCCAGCCCCAGAGCTACCCCAAGGCTGGGGGCTGAATCCGGACGCAGCAGCATATGCAGGAATGCACACACTTTCGGGGCTCTCAGGAGGGCTGGCTCAGTGGAGGCCAGGGTCATACATCTGACAGGTTAGGTAGAGTGGAGGTAAGGTGGAAGCAAGAGGTGGAGCACAAAGCTGAGCTGGTGGGGCCAGAGGTGCGGATGGGGTGGGGCTGAAATGCAGGCACCATGGGGCTTGGTATGGTCATATGGGGCAGGGTGGGAACACCCCTCAGTGTGGGATTCCAGCCCAGAGCCCTCAAGGTCCAAGCAACAGTGGGAGTGACTACAGAATTGCCCAGACAGCAGTGGGGAGGGGCTTTTCAGCCCTAGAGGCAATCTCCTTGAAAACCCACAGGGCAGCACAGAGAGAACTGGGGTTCAGAGATAGTGGGGGGAGGGGCATTGCTCAACCCCAACCCCTCACACACCCCAGAAAGACCTCTTCCCCTTTTAGGAAAAAACGAGAAGCTGGGATTCAGGTTTGGAGGGCGGGGGAGAGGGTTCAGTTTCAGCAAGAGGGCCAGATAGAAGCGGGCCAGGGTCCACAGGGTTTCATTCTAGGGAGACAGAAGACAACCCGTTTGTTGTATTTGAGACTCAAGTCAGATCAAGGTCCAGGGCAGCCTGTCCTTGGGAGGACACTCAAGGGCATGGAGTCGGGGAAAATAGTGCACATGCCCCACTCCATCCACAGCTGCTCATGCGCACATGTTATCAGGGATCTATATAGCCCAGCTGGAATTATAGTTATTTGGCAGGAGGATGTTGCTTATTGTCAGGAGCAGATCCTTTTGGACACCTGCGTCATTGTCAGAGACTAGGGAGAGTGGGTGGGGAGGAAGGCCCCTGGCTCCAGGGTGGCCAAGGCAAGGAGGAGAGGAAAATAACCCCGGGCCAGAGCCTGTGCTCAGGAGGGAACCATCCAGTTATTGTGCTCCTCATGAGGCCCAGGTCCCCACCCGCCACTAGGTAAGGAGGCAGAAGCACCTGGAGGAAGAATGCTGTGAACTGGAAAATCCCAGGTCTCAGGATTATTATAAAACGTTGGTCTGGGCAGTGGGATCCCTGGGCCCCCTCCCTCCTTAGCCAAGCCCCTGCTGTGTGCCTTTGGGCAGCTCCCATCCCTCTCTGGGCCTCCCTGTATTCATCTTATCGGTGAAAAGATTCCCCAAGTTCCTAGGCCCCCTCTAGCTCTGAAACCCTGCAGCGGGAGGGAAAGGCTGTCTTTCCTCCGAGCAGAGGAAGAGGCAAGAAATGGGCCACAAAGGCGACCACAGGTGTTGTTGAGTACTTCTTACGTAGCAGGACTTGCTGAGCACTTTAAACTCATTTAATTCTCATAACACCCGTGACATAGATGTTAGTATCCCCACTTTAAAGATGAGGAAACAGACTCAGAGGAGTCAAGCAACTTGCCCAGAGCCACACAGCCCTGTGTGGCTGAGCTCCTTGGACAAGCTAGACTGTAGACAGGAAGCGCCCTCATCCTTCCCGGGGACAGGGCTGACTGACACTTCATCCTCCAGCTACTTAGAGAGTGAATTGACCTGGAATTGTCTGCTTTCCACATAACCCTGCCTCTGGCCCAAACTGAAAACATCATTCTTGCATTCCACAAATATTTCCAAGGTCCTAACAGGAACCAGGCCCAAGGCAGAGAGGCCGTGGGAGTATAGAGTTCTATAAGGGACGTCCGCTCAGAATTCAAGTCTTGCTTCTGCTTTCTAGCTGAGCCCACAGGTGGGCTCAGCCTCTGGTAAAAACGCTTCTGTTCCATTGCAGGGGAAAGGACCGCTTGTCTGGCTTCATGTCAGGATGCTAGTTTTCGTGACCTTCACCTCTTTCCACTCAGCACAGGGTGCTCGCGAAACCCTGTGGGCGTGCACGGGATGGGTGTGTGTGGGTGTGGGCAGCCTTGTGTATTTTCCCTGACGGGGCAGAAGCTTAGCTAGCAGTTGCCAAGGCAACGCCCCAGCCTTTGGAGATAGGTCCCCAGCTTGTTTAGTCAGTCGAGGCCCCACCCAAACAGCTGAGCTCTGCAGCTTCTAGGGGCTGTAAGTAAACAGTTACCCATCGCCTGCTATGGCTGGCCTTCACCCTCAGAGCGGACCCCAGACAGACATGGGCCTGGTCTCCAGCTCTTGGCCAGGCCTTGTCCCCCCGGATAGTCCATGAAGGGTATAGGGAAAGGCTAGCCTCCGTCTTTATCAACATGCAGAGCACAGAGGGAAACAGAGGCAAGGACCAATCAGGACGGAGTCTGCCAGCACTAAGCTCCAGGAAGTGCCCCAGGGGTGAGGGGCTGAGGGCCTAAAGCCAGCAGGTCCACCCTTGGGGCTCTGTGGCCAGCGAGGACAAAGGGCATCTCAGATGTGTTTATTGATACCTGCCCCCTGCAGGAAGTGTCCATTCACATCGGACCAAGGAGTCCGGGCAAGGGGAAACCAGGCTCTATTGGAGGAAGCTGCATTTCCAGCACCTTGGGAAAGTATCCAGGCATCCGGGGCTGGAGGCTGGAGGCCGGCACGCCTCCCTGGGGAGGGCCTGGGCAGCTGGCCAGAGGTCCGGCCAGTGGATGACTCCTTCCCAGACTCCTCCAGGCCCTTCCTAAGGACGACTGTGTGCAGCCCAGACTACCAGCTACAGCCTGCTACCCTCAAGATCCTGTGCTGTGAAAACTTCCTAAGGTTCAGCTTCAAGTCTTTTTGTGCCCTACCCTCAGTGCAAGAGGGTAGCAATGGCGGTAGTAGCAGCTGGCACGTACTTGGTGCTGGGGGTATCATTCTAGTCACTTTTCCATGGATTTACTTATTTAATCCTCCTCGGTGAGGTAGGTACTCACCTCCATTTTACAGATGAGGAAACTGAAGCACAGAGAGGTTAAGTAACTTGTACAGAGTCTCATGAAAAGTAAGTAGTGGTGCCAGGATTTGAACCCAGGAAGTCTGGCTCTACAAGTCTGGTGCCATGGACTGCCCTCTAGAGTAGACAAGTGGCCAGGGACTGCCTAGAGGCCCCACCTCCTTGCTGCAGATGGACAGGGGCTTGGCCCATGAGGGCTAGGCCCCTGCAAGTAAGGCTACAAGCTCCCTCTCCCACTGTGGTTACTGGGGTGGCTAGCTGGGCCCACACAGGAAAGGACCTGGCTGGAGCCGCTGTATTTATTTGCGGAAGACAACAGGGGCTGGGAGAATTCAGGGCTGGAAGAAGCCCACAGAGGCCCTCTGGCTCTGTGCCGCGTCTAAGGATGGGAAACGCTGTCCTCTTTCCCTTCCTCCGGGAGAGCTGAACCGTCCCCTGCCACCAGCTAATGCTCCTTACAGCGGTGGGTCTGCTTCTGTGGTGAAGGAGAGGATCTGACAGTGTCTGCAGCATGGGTAGTTTTCCAGCCTTCCATACACCGAATCACAGAAAGAGAAGGTTAGTCCCTTTGCGATTCTTTCAGTCGTATTTACGTCAAAGAGAGAGTCCAATAAGTTTGATGCCAGTATGACTTCAAAACATCTTTGTCATTTGTTTTTGGTTTGGTTTGGAGTTTTTGTTTTGTTTTGTTTTGTTTTGTTTTTTTCAAGGGACAGCAGGTTTCAGGAGTGGCGCCTTCCCCAGGCTATAGTTTCCAAGTAGAAAATAATACCCTTATTTGGTCTTCCTATTGCGTACTTTTATGATTTTGTTCTATTTATGGCACGTGATACTGGCTTCCCATTTATGGCAGTGATATAAAGTTTCCTTTTAAAATCTATTTACTTAAGTAAAAGAATGAGTCGATTTAAAGAAGAAACCAGTACATACGATGACAGCCGTATACTGCAGAAATCCCAAAGGTAATGAGCAAATGACTGAGCTTAGGAAACATTATCAGAGAACTACCCTTCAGGAGGGAGTGGGCAGCTTCGCGGAGACCACGTCAGCCAGCGTGTGGCTCACACCAAGGGGGAGTGCATGTCCATGTTCCCACAATGAGTGAGCCGCAGAGGCAGGACTGGACCCCAAGTCCCCGTGGGGAATGAGGTCCTGTGTAGGAAGGTTAAAGGAACTGGGCTTGCTCAGTCAGTAGCAGAGCAGTTTCATTACTGAATTAATGACAGGCATGAGGGTGGCCCCTGTCTTGCTCTCTGGGATGGTCAGCCAAAGCAAAACGGCTGAAAGTAAAGCTCCGTTGCAAAAAAGACCCCACTGAGTCAAGCAAACCCTGGACCCCACTTGCCTGAAAGTTGCAAAGTCTCCATCTCTGGGGAATTTTAGGAGGAGACTCCACAGGTACCTCTATGGATATTTTAGACGCTAAGTGCCTGTTGATGCCACAGGTGGTTGGACCTAGCCTGTGTGTCCTTCAGCCCTCCAGGCTCCTAGAGAGTCCAGTCCCAGTGAAACGAGTCAGTGACTTCCCAGGCCCCGGGCGCTCTGCAGGGCCCTGTAGGCAGCAAGGAGCTCAGATGCAGAGCCCATGGCATGTAGCCTCCGGAAGCCAAGACACAGCCCAAAACTCCACAGCTTTTGCCAAGTGCCAGGCACTGTGTTAAGCGTTTGTGCACTGACTCGGCGCAGCAGGCCTCTGAGGGAGGTACCATCATCACTACCATTGGAGAGATGAGGGAACTTGCTCAGAGATGCCAAATCACTTATCCAAAGTCACAGAGCAATAAATGGCCTTCTTGGGATTTGAACCTACATCTGACTGACTCTCAAAGCCAAACTGTGAAGTAATGGACCTGTACGGGAAGCCCTGTGCAGGGCACACACTTGCTTTGCCACTCCCACAGAGGCTGCCATAGGAAGGTGCTGGGCATGCCTGCGCTGCTAAGGGGGTCTGAGGGTCCATCCGAAGCTGCATTGCTGACCCCTGGCTCACCCTCCCCTGCTCCTGGATGAAGAGCTGGCCTAAAACCTGGGGGTTCAAGCTCAGTATGTGGGCCTTAGCCAGTGCTGGTTGAAGGGGTCACAGCCAATAGGCCAGCTGGGCACCAAGGCGCCCTTCCTTCCTTCCTTCCTTCCTTCCTTCCTTCCTTCCTTCCTTCCTTCCTTCCTTCCTTCCTTCCTTCCTTCCTTCCTTCCCTCCCTCCCTCCCTCCCTCCCTCCCTCCCTCCTTCTTTCCTTCCTTTCTACTTTCCTTCCTTCCTTCCTTCCTTCCTTCCTTCCTTCCTTCCTTCCTTCCTTCCTTCCTTCCTTCCTCCCTTCTGTCTGCTCTGGCCTGTGGCTCCCTGTGCAGATGCCTGCAGGGAGGTGGCCTCCTGCAGCTTCCCAGCACTGCACCTCCGCCTGACCTCTCCCAGGGAGCTCAGGCTTCAGCAGGGCACCTTTGCCCTGATTGGGGAGAAACAGGAGCACCCAGCCCAGCTCAGTGAGGGGCTCCCCAGTATTGTTTGGTGCCACTGGCATTGGGTGGATGTCCCCTCATACCCATGGGCTGACTTCAAGGCTGTTTCTCTTCAGCCCATGGCGTCTTGGCAGAGGGTCATGGATTTCCTAAGAGCTGACCATTGCTGCATCAGAGGCTTGCGCCATTGGGTTACTCAACAAGGCCCTATAGGCCTGTCTAGCATGAAGGGGAAGGTGGGGTGTCCCCCCCCCCGGCCCCAGTGTACCTCTATGTGTTAGTCCCAGAGTTTGGGAATGCTGGGTCCGCCTCTGGGGATATGGCAAGGACGATAGCTTCCACAGCTTCCAGGAACGCCTACAGTGGAAGGCGAGACTCAGCCTCCCTTGGGGTCTGCTGGTTCCTGGTTCCCTACGTGCCTCCCTCCATCCATGTCAACCAGGAGCCCAACTTTGTCTGGGCTCCTGAGCACTGTATTCACCACCACCATTCTCCCGGGTGCTGGCCCAACCATAAGAGTTAGGGAACAGGCCTACGCCAGCCACCTCCCTCTCACCTTCCGAGACATACAGACTCTGACTTGAGCAATCCTGCCCAGGGCAACCTAGCACCTTAGCTGACCCGTGGGCAGGTCTTTCCAATTCACAGACCTTCCTGACCACGTCTGCAACCAGGCCTCCCACCTCCCTTGTGCACTTCACAAGGCAGGAGGGTTCATATTCATTAGCATGCCCATATTACAGTTAAGAGTACTGAGTCTCAGAGTAGTTCAAAACTAAGATTTCCCCTGACTCCTTTCCATGGAAAGCTGCTTCGAGCCTTCATTATCTCCCTGAGCTGGCCCAGGAAGAGATGGTGTACCAAGCTATTTGAGTAGCCAAGACCTCTGGGGGAGAAGGCTCCTGGCTATGTAGATAACATGGAGCCAGGGGCTCTGAGCCTCTCTGCTCCTGGCTGCTCTGCAAGCTGGGTCCCTAGTTCTCCAGAACTCAGTTTCCCAAATTGGGGCTGCTGAACAGAGAGTAGCCCAGCTAGGGGAGGGCGTGAGAGGGGTAAGAAAACAGAAGGGCCTTTCGGGGTCATTTGGGGAGGACGGGGCAGGGAAGGTGGTCTGTGGTGGTTCGGGTGCTGGCCTCCTGTCTGCCACCATCCCCTACTCCTTCTGGAAGCCATGTCCTGTTGTGGCCTTGGTGCCAAGAATGCCTCCCTCCCAGCCTTGACTGTCATCCCGGGGAGCATCGAGGCTGGGGAGTAGGCAGCTCTGTCTCTGGGGTGTGGGCTCCTTCCTCCTTATCAGAGACCCAGGCCAGCCTCCAAATACTGAGATATCATGCTGCCTGCAGGCACCCATTTGTTTCTGAGGTGTTTTCCAGGTTCTGTCAGCCTCCTCTTTTGCCTCTCACCCTGTCCTTCCCTCTTTCTCGTCTCTTCTTCTGACCCACCCAATGGATGCCTGTGCCAAGCCCCCCAGCTCCCTCCTGCCTCCCTCTCACTCCCTGCCTGACTCACACTTTCCCTGGGCCCTCCCCATAAAGTTTAGTTCCACAGGCTGACTGCCGGCCACCTCTTCCCTTGAGATCCAGCCTCTCTAGTTCTGGGCAGGCAAGAACCAGAGGCCAGGCTATGGGTATGAGGACCTCTGCCCTCCCCGTGGAAGCCCCTGCGTCCTGGCCAGGATATCACCTGGAGTTGTAACAGTCCGGAGTTTGAAAGAAGATAGCAGCACCTCCTTGCGTAGGGCTTCTGTGTTTGAGCTGAGGGAACTGAGGCCAGAGAGATGCCATAAGTTATCCAAGGACCCAGAAGGCGCTCATGGCACAGCTGGGAAAGCGTCCCACATTCTCCCCAGTGCCCCACATGGGTCCCTGAGCTCAGCTTCTCTGTGATACCGAGAATCAGCTGACCACTCAACTCTCAGCCCTGGGACCCTCAGGAGAAGGACAAGACAGGGGCCCACCATTGTTGAGCCAGGAGTGTCACCAGGGGACCGGGCACAGAACCTGCAGCCATGAGATCCTAGAACCCTGAGGCGGGAGGGGCAGGGAGATGCCACGGGTGTCAAACGCCAGTGGCACCCACTAGCACACAGGGGGCTGTACCCACCACCTCCACCTCCTGTTCTGCAGAAGCCACTCTCGCACTGTGCTCCCTGGGCAGGGAAGGGATAGACAGGCAGCGGCATGGGCAACCGTCAGAGAATAAAACTGTTCCCAGCGTCCAGCCAGGGCACTTGGCAGAGACGCTGCTGCACCCTGCCAAGCGGTCCCAGCAGCCTCCCTGCTGAAGGGGGCTCCCAGGGGGCCCCTTCCGGCGCATGACTCCCCCCACCCCGCCCTCTGTGTTCTCCGGGTGCTCTGCCCCAGCGCCCAGGCTGGGTGGACCTTACCTCGGGAGGCAGCCAGGAAGAGAGCGAAGAGCACAGGCCCCCAGCGCTGGCCGCTGGCCTCCGGGACTGGGGGGACGCCCATGAGGCCGTCGGGCGCAGCGGCGTCTGGCGTGGCCCGGTGGGAGCGGGGCCTGGGCACCCTGGGGGAACTCCTGGTGCACGGGGAGCAGACGCGGCAGCCGGCCGGGAAACCTCCCTGCGAGGAGTGAAAGCGCCCGGAGCCCGAGAGCTGCCCGCTCGGCCCCGCCCCCGCAGCGCCCCCAGGAGGCCGTCGGGGGCACCGCTGCTCCCAACGGCCCCGCGGGAGGGGCTACGGCCGACCGTCAGGGAGCCAGCTACTGTCTCGCAGAGTCAGCTCCAGCTGATCTCCAGTGTAAAGCTTTTTCTACTCCCCCCACGTCCTCTTTGGAGAGGATTGTATTGTTGCACGGCGAGAGACGTGCATCTGTGTAACTTAGCATGATACGTGGTCGTCATGGCCGTGTCCGCCCTCAGCCACCAGCCTTTGGATTGTCTGGGGGCAGAGGCTGGTACCCTACACCCTCCAGCCCAACCCAGCCCAGGGCGTGGCGGGTGGCAGAATGAACGAATGAAAGAAATCTTACTTTTGTAAAGAGCTATAGGTAAGTTGAAGCACGCTTGGCTGTAGATTCCAGAGCGTGCAACACCCTCTGCACGGGCACACCACACACAGAGGTAGCGCAGGTGCAGGAGTACACAACCCACCCCTACACTAGGACGTGTGTGCACAACAGTAGTGTGTCCCAAAGAAAATCGTCAGTGCTCCTCTCCGCCTGGGCCCCAGCTTCCTTTCCCGCTTTGCCCCGTCTCACTCCCTGAGCCTGGATATCCATCCTCAGGACACTCCCACACCCCCCCACTGCTAGTGCCCTTGCACCCCACTCAGCACACTGGCACCATTGGCAATGTCTCTTCTCCCCTCCATATTCTTCTCATCCCTCAGGGCTCCACTCAAGTCCTTCCCCTTCACAAAGTGTCCTGAACTTCCCCTGAAGGTCCCCACCCCAGTCCTTACTGGCCACGCCCCCTTCACCTATCACACCGGGGCTGCGGTTACCAACCAGTTGATCTCGGCTGTGCTCATCTGCCCTTCTGAGTTACATCATGAGCTTTTGAGGGATGAGGGCCTCTCTCTGATGTTTCTGAGTCCCTGACACAAAACTGCGCATGGAGAGGATGTCTAATGCACTCTTATCTGAAAGGGCAAACTGATGAATTAGTAAGTGACTCACTGTGGAGGTGACAGTGGCTTGGGCCAGGGATTGGGGGAGAAAAACGGCATAGCTGTAGCACGAGTTTACCCCAGCCTGGCTGAAGCTCCCAGGGGCTTTGCTGGCCCATTAGGGATCTTGGGCTCACAGGCAACCCCCAGGTTGAAGGACAGAGGACAGCCAAAGTTCATCTGTGTCAAGAATCAGTACTGGGACTCAAGGGTAGACAGGAATTCTGGGTACCCCATGGGTTCCCTGATCCAAGTCAAAGGTTCTCTGATAGTTCTCAGCCCTCACTCCTGGGGCAGGAAAGGCTACAACAGAGGAAGGGTGGGTGTCATGCTGTTACTAGGCGAGCTTGTGCAAGCCCAGGCCCCCTGGAGCCAGGGAAGCCCCCCTGGGATGGGAGCGCCGGAGACTGCCAAATCATAACCCAGATCCTTGGTCATGACCCTGACCTTGTGACCCCTTTGGAGACAGCCCAGGGCCCTTCCTGCTGGAAGAGTGTGAGCACTTCCACCCAGAGAAAGTTCAAAGCCAACTGAAATCAAGTGGGTATTAAGCGGTTCCCACCCAGCCATCCTCTGGCAGAGATGGGGTCCCTCACGGGGGATCCCCCCATCCCTTCCTGGCCTGCCTTGCCCAAACTACTCTTGAAACCACACTCCCTCTGCCCCAAGGTCTACATGGTAGGTGAGGAAAGCCTGGGATTAGGGGGAGGAGGGCAACTTCCAAGCCCTTCCCCAGAAGGCTAGGACACCTGAACCAGTCTGTGACTCTCCCCTCCCCTTCCTTCCTCCCCACCACACTTCCCACCCACTGAGCTTCCTGGGTTTGCAGCCAGGTGAGACAGAAGCATTTCCCAAAGTATGGGCATGGTAAAGACATTTCAAACACCGTTTCCTCAATGCCAGGGCAGGAAGGGTTCAGCTGAGAGGTCCTTTGGGGGACGACTTCCTCCTGACTCCAGAGGCCCGAGGAAGTCAGACCTACCTTCCCCTCTCAAGCTCAGGCCTGGTCTCAGAAAAAAGAGTTTCCATGGAGCATCTCCTTTAAACACCCTGCACTCCCAGCCCCTGCAAGATTGTTAAACCCACTTCCAGAAGTCTGGGAAGGTGGGGAAATGTCAAGACCACCACCCATATCAGTGAGGCTGGACTCCAGCTCCTTTCCTGGAAGGTGGTGCTCCTGTGCTGACAGAATGGTTGGTATCAGTCAGGGGCCTCATTGTAAAGTGATGGCACACTCAACTGAAGACAGTTTAATGGAGGGCCTGTTTACAGAGAGCTGGTGAAACACCCTCAGGCTAGCATCTGCAGGAAGCCATTACCACCCATGTGTCCAAAAGGACAAGAAGAGGAGGTGAGGTGACTGGAGCCCAGTGAGAATTAGAGCTATGAAAAGGTGTCACCCAGCAGGTAAAACACAGCCATTGGCAGAACTACAGTGAGGAAAGGAGGAAGTCAGGAAGAAATACCCCTTCTCTCTCTTCCCTCCTCCCATCTTCTGCCAGGACCTCCCGTTGGCCAAACCCATCTAGAAGCCAGATGGTAAGGGAGCCCAGCTAAGGCAGCCCACAGGAAACATTCCCTCAGGTGGAGAAGCAGAGAGTGGAGGGGGGATGAGACAAAGGACAGAGAATACCAGTACATGGAAGGTTAACCTCTTCCATTTATCTGCTCGGCTTGTGAAGTGCCACATCAACCATTTCTACTTCGTGCTGATCACTGAGGTTACATTGGCTAAATATTACATGTGGTCCAAATGGACCAAGCATCAGCCAGAAATGGCCAATCACCGGATAACATGCTGCAGAAACTGGTCTTTCAGTGAAGCACGTTCTGTGAGCTATGTTTTTCACAGCTTAACAAGTTCTGCCCTTGAAATTGCCCCAAATCCAATGTCCTCCTTCTTAAAAATGCTAAAATAGGTATTTCTTGCATTTACATGAACAATGGGTGAAGCTTAAATACTGTGTTGGGTTGAATACATCACATTCTTGCCTTTTGTAATCTGAATGGAGGCCCAGAGTCAGTAAGGCCCTGGCCCAGTCAAAGCTGTGGGCTCAGGGTGGTTACTGGCCTTCACCTTATATACCAACTTTAACCACTAGGCCACTGAGCTGACAAGGATCCTGAGCTTGCATCTGGCCACAGCAGCGCCATGATTGATTAGTGATGTCTGCCATGGGCATGGATATAAGCGCAGTCATACAAATGCCATCGTGGACCTAAGCAGTTACCTAGCTTGGCTTTCGGTGGAGCCTCTGCGATTTCCTCCTCTACCAACCTATGACTTCCCTCCCTCTCGTTTTCCTCCATTTCCCTCGCCATGTTGGATCACACTGAGTGAGTTCAGACTAGGAGAATATCCAGCTGACTCCGCTTCAACCCCTCTAGCCAGCTGATCAAGGATTCTGACCACATTTTTCTCCACAGGCCACCACGCACGTATACGTGACCATCGTGGACGAGAACGACAACGCACCCGTGTTCCAGCAGCCCCACTACGAGATCCTACTGGATGAGGGCCCGGACACAGTCAACGCCAGCCTCATCACCGTTCAGGCACTAGACCTGGACGAGGGGCCCAATGGCACCGTTATCTACGCCATCACTGCGGGCAACATCATCGACACCTTCCGTATCGACAAACACACGGTCAGCAGCTGACGGTGGGGTTGACGCAGAGGGTCAGCTGACTAAAGGGGATGGAGGGGAGCTCAGTGACCTCCTGGGGGATGGGGGCAGAGAGCAAAGATGGCATCTGGGAGGAAATGGGGGGGGGGCGGGCAGGGAGGGAGGATGAACAGCTAGGTGGGGTGGCAACAAGCACTCCCCATCATGGCCAGGATGTCGGGGACGACCTCCTGGGGTAGTCAGGGGTGCCCCATGAAGGAGCTGGTCCCCAGGGTGGCCCTGACGCACTACCCATCAATCCACCCTTGTTCCCTCCATGTTTTCCCCAGGGCGTCATCAGTGCTGCTAAGGAACTGGACTACGAAATCTGCCATGGCCGCTACACCCTGACCGTCACGGCCACAGACCAGTGCCCCATCTGGTCCCGCCGCCTCACCTCCACCACCACGGTGCGTGGGTGGCTGGGACACAGCCCCAACTTGGGGGTGGGGGAGTACAGAGCCCAGAAAGCTCCGGTGGAGAAGGGAGGTAGGAAAAGATTGTCTCAGAGAAACCCCTAAATCCAAGAGCCCTGTCCTTGTCTCAGCAACTCACACCAACTTGCTGTGTGACTTTAAGGAAGTTACTGCACCCTTTGTGTGACTGCATCTGTCAGATGATGATGACATCTGCCTCTCTCCCCTTCCTGAGAAGAGCATAAACTCTTGTCAGACCAACAGGGGTTCATATCCCTAAGCTTTCACTTCTTTGCTGTGTGACTCTGAGCAAGTCACATAACCTCCCTGAGCTTCACTTTCCTGCTCTGTGAAACGAAGATAATAAAAACCATTGCAGGGTACGGGAGGAGCAAGTGAGCTCATGTGAAATGACCATAGGATAGCAATACATAGACGTTCAGAGCTTAATTACCAATAGTGTGAGTATGCCCATAAGAAGCCTTCAGCAATTATAATAACTCATCCGTGCACAGCTTAAAAGGCCCTCACATCCATTGCCCCATATGATTCTTGTGTCAGCCCCATGGGGCAGGGTTATTGGGTCTAGTTTCCAGACGAGGGATCTGGGCCCAGCACAGGGCTGGCTAGGGCCAGCCCTGACTAAAATTGTCTACCCTCTCAGGTGCTTGTGAACGTGAATGACATCAACGACAACGTACCCACCTTCCCCCGAGACTATGAGGGGCCATTTGATGTCACCGAGGGCCAGCCAGGACCCAGAGTGTGGACCTTCCTGGCCCACGACCGGGACTCGGGCCCCAACGGGCAGGTGGAGTACAGCATCGTAGATGGAGACCCTCTGGGTGAGTGGGGCCTGAGCCGGGCTGTGCAGGCAACACAATCTGAGGGCCTCGTGACCCACCCCCACTCCCACTCAGAAGAAGAATGAGAAAGGAGGCCTCACGGTAGTGAGCGCCCCCCACACACACACACACTGTGTGATCTTGCTTTCTCTGAGCCTCAGTTTTCCCAACCATAAAATGATGAAAATAATTTCACGTGGATATGATGAGAACATTCTGACATCTGGGAAGAGGCTGGTAGCCTTGGAGGGTCACATATCCCTTTGAGAATCAGATAGAAAATGCCCATGTGTCATATGCAGAGCAAAGGCTCCAGGGCAGAGGAAGGATGAGCATCTTGGTCCCAAACCTTCAGGACCCCCCAAATGCACACATTTAGCAGCAGGATTTCTCTGCACGTCTCATCATCACCCATCAGTAGCCTCCACAACTTCCTTGGCTGTTCTTAGTCGAAGAGCGGGGTTTATGGCCAGAGCCAGTTTTCTCAAGTCAGTTTTCACTCATTTCTGTAGAGTAGGAGTCCTAGGAATCCCAAACTCAAAGGCCTACTGGGGTCCTGCAGGGAACATACTCGTACACGGGCAAGGGGTCTAGGCCAGACAAGAGGGAGTAGTGAGGGCTGTGGCCGCCACAGCTCGGCTCCTGCCAGTTACAGCCATGTCCAAACACAGGCCCAGGGAGCCAGGCCTTGCCGTTTTTAAAAGAAAATAGGAAAAACATGGAAATTTAAATCTTGGTGAAATATCCTGATTTTTAATTGATCATTTGATAAATAGTTATTGAGCATGTACCATGTGCCAGCCATATTCCAGATGCTGAGGATACAGAACAGTACAAAGCAGACACAAATCCCTGCCCTTGTAGAACATGTGTTGCCGTTGGAGGAGACAGGCAATGAACCTCACTCGTTAAGCAGATGACTTAGTGTATTAGGAGGTGCTCGGTGCTATGGGGAAATATGAAGCCGGGAGATGGGGAGTGCCAGGGTGAAAACGACAGCATTACGTAGGGAGCTCAAGGAAGACCTGTCCAAGGAAGTGATCTGAGCAAAGACCCGAAGGAAGTGATGAGTGGGTCCTGTGGATGCCTGGGGAAGGTTAGCCCAGGCAGGGAGAACAGCAGCTCAAAGGCCCTGAGGTTGGAGTGTGCCTGACAGCGAGTCACAAGGCCCTGCTGACGTGAAGTCAAGCAACGGGACAAGTAAGCAGAGAGGAGATAAGAGAGGTAGCGCGGGGCCAGATGTTGTTGGGCCCCTGTGGATCATTATTAGGGCTTGGCTTTTGCTCCGCGTGACGTGGGAACCACAGGCGGGCTTTGAGCAGAGGAGGGCCATGGTTGGACTTAGATTTTCACAGAACCACTCCAGTTCCTGTGCTCAGAGGGAACGGGGAGACAAGGTAGGAGCCTGTTGCAATCACTCAGGCTGGACATGGTGTAACCGAAACCAGGGCGGTGGCAGATGGTGAGAGGTGGTGGGCTCTGGTATGTTTCAAAGGTGGAGCCAACAGATGTGCTCACTAATGGCATGTGGGACGTGAGAGAAAGTCAAGGATGACACCAAGGTTTGGGCCTGAGCAACTGGAGAGAGGGGGGTTGCCATTAATTGATGGGAAGGCTGAGGAAGGAGCAGGTGTGGCAGGAAAGATGAGGTGAGGTTTGAGGGGTCAGGTCGGGGTTTCATGGACAAGCCAGGAGTTTAGGAGAGAGGTCTGGCCTGGAGAGAGGTATTTGGGAGATGTCCAAGGCTGGAACTGAGAACCTGGGGTGAATCTGCAATTAAGGGGCTAAAAAACAAACCCAGTCTATAGGACCAGATCTGGAGCCCCCGCTGACCAGAGCTTGCGGTGGTCACTCTGTCCTGACCCGCCACCCTTTCATGTCCCAAAAGTCTCCTCTCTGGCCAAGCACTGTGCCTTCCTGGGTCTTTCTCCTCTGCTACTTGCACAAGCACAGATGTTTTCTAATTACCTGGGAGTCCTGTTCCTGTTCAGGAAGATGCCAAAGCCTGTTTGAGAGGTGGGTGCCGGTGGGCACCTGAGCCCCCTCCCAATAAGGGGCTCTCTCTGCATCCAGCTTCGGGATGCAGGGCTCCCATCTGTCCCAGCAAACTGCAGACTGCTCCTTGCCATGGGCCTTTGGAGTCATGAGCAAAACCCCTAGGGTTAAGTCCAGCTGTGGTCAGGGTCTGCCGTAGGGATTTGGGGTCTTGTGGGGTATCGCTGAAGGACTGAGAGAACCCTGGGATTTTCCTGGGCTGACCCAGCCTGCCGGGACTCCCTCCCCGCAGGAAGGAAGAGCAGACAGTCAGAGCCCAACGATAAACTCAGGGTCACCCAGCACTGCCCCGTGTCAGCACAGATAAGCGATGACTAACGGTGTGCTGGAATGGCTCAGAGGTCCCGAAATCCACCTTCCATATCCCTTCCAGGTTCAGTGACACCATGTGGGTAACTTGAAAAAATGACAAATGCTGTTTTCTGTGGAGAGCTGGTGTAATGACACACCACAGGTGAAGGGACACGCTCCAGGGTACTCAGCTTCAGGGGCGCCTGGCCACCTTCCCACCACTGCAGCCTCAGCCTGGAGGGTGCTCCTGTCGGTGGAGGTGTCTGGGATGATGGGCTCATGCAAGCCTCTCTAAGTGTAGGAGGAAAACAATTTGGAAACACGCCACGTCTGCTTGAGCCTCTCCTGCCAACCTCAGTCTTCTCAGCTGCCCCTTGGACCCTTTTCTTACATCTTCATCCTCCCTGAAAGCCCCCCAGTTCTTTGAGAGGGCTGCCTGGGCTCCCTTTCCGGATGCCCCTAATGATATTGTGGGGACAGAGTCCCAGAGAACAGTTTCCAGGCTCTCGGCCTCACGTGGAAAGGTGCTGGCTCGGGTAGTAGATGGCCATCAGCTGTGACTAGTTGGCCGTCAGCTGTAACCAGTTAGCCATTGGCCACTAATATAACTCCGTGGCTGAGCTAGCAAGCGCAGATTGAAGTTAGCAAGGGGGTTGGTTGGTTGGCAGAGAAGCGGTGGCGGTTTGTGGATCATGTTGATCTTACTTCCTGTGTCTTGCCCACCTGCCAGGGAGACTAGGGTGCAGGAAGACCCCTTGTTAGGGTACTAGCGGATATTTGCTTTTGTGTTTCGACCAGCCACCATTGAGAATATAGTGGAATGAACTCCCCTATCTATGGCTCTGTTGTTGTTCCTTTTTGGCCTCACCATATCCTGCATTCTTATGTGGGAAGCGGGAGCTGAGTCCCCGCATGACAGATACCAAGAGCCACCATGGATCTGGCACACGCAGGTGGAATGGGCCTTGTCCAGCACCGGCACAGCCCTGAGGTGGCACGTCTTTATTAGCTCATTTTTCAGATGAGAACATCAAGGCAAGGCTCAGTAACATGCCCAAGGGCACAGAGCAGTGAACTCAGGAGGCAGACCTGGATATGACTGGCTGGAAAGCCCCCTATCTCCAGAAGTGGAGTGGTAGGAAGTTCAGGTCCCGAGGCAAGCTGCTAAGGATAATTTGCAGCTGGGGCCCTTGAGCCTATTCACGTCCCCCATCAAGCTGACCTTGTAGAGGTCTAGCCTGAGCCCAGGCCTAGAGCCTCAGGCCTGCTCCCCTGAGCCTTCAGAACCTCTTCCCTTCCTCCTTTCAAAGGGCTGGCTGGCTTTGGAGAGAGGGCAGGAGCCATCAGCTTTCACATGGCCGGGGACTAAGACAGGGCTGGGAAACCCCTAGAAAGGGAATCCCCAGTTCTTCGGAGACCTTGGAGTGTCAGGCTCAGGAAATCCTACAGCCTGCAGGGCTGCTGGTGGGAAATCCCAGCTGCAGGTGGGCCTCATAGAGGCTGTTTTTATCAATCAGAGCAGCAGGAGCTGGGGGCAGAGAATGCTGACGTAGGATGTGAAGGGGCAGGCGGAGAAATGTTTTTGGGGAGCTTGGGCCTCTGTGCTTGTTGCGTCCTCGTGTGTTGTGTGTTCCTGAGCAGTCAGAGCCCTATTCTGGGCCTTTCCCCCCAGGTGTCAAAAGGGAAAGTAAAGGAAGTAACTATCTTCCTTTTCCCAGTTCCTGTGCCCAGCTCTCCCCACCTCTATGATTCACCTTCCCTCCCCTTTCTTCTCCTATCCAACTGGACTCCCACTAACCCCCCAGGCTTCTCGCCCCTCCGCTCTTCTCCTCTACCCCCTCCCTGTTCCACCCCTCCCTCCCGCTCCTGCTCTGAGTGGTGGTGTCTGGGAAGACCACAAGTCCCATGGGTGCAATGGGCTGAGACCCAGAGGTCTGGGTTGGAATCCTGGTCTGTGCTTAACTTGCTGGGGGAAGTGGAGACAAGACCTTTCTGTGGACGCCTGTTTCATTTTCCGTTTGTTTTTGCTATTGTATTGGTAATTTCTTTATATATTTTAGATATTAACCCTTTCTAAGATGTATGGTTTACAAATATTTTCTCTCATTCAGTAGGTTGCCTTTTTATTTTGCTCATGGCTTCCTTTGCTGTGCAGAAGCTTTTTATTCTGATGTAGTCCCACTTGTTTATTTTTGCCTTTACTTTTGCTGTCAAATCCAAAATCTCATCAACCAATGTCAAGTTGCTTAACCGCCTATGTTTTCTTCTAGGAGTTTTATGACTTCAGCTCTTACATTCAATTCCTTAATCCATTCTGAGTTAATTTTTGTATATGGTGTCAGATAATGGTCCAGTTTCATTCTTTCGCATGTGGTTGTCCAGTTTTCCCAACACCATTTATTGAAGAGACTGTCCTTTCTTCATTATATGTTCTTGACTCCTTTGTTGTAAATTAATTGACCATAGTATGTGTGGATTTATTTCTGGGCTCTCTATTTAGTTCTGTTGATCTATGTCTGTTTTTATGCCAAAACCATACTGTTTTGATTACTATAGCTTTGTAATATAGTTTTAAATCGGGCTGTGAAGCCTACAGCTTTGTTCTTCTTTCTCAAGATTGCTTTGGCTATTTGGGTTTTTCTGTTGTTCCAAACAAATTTTAGGACTGTTTGTTTTATTTCTGTGAAAAATGCCTTTGGAATTTTGATACGAATTGCATTGAACCCGTAGATTGCTTTGGGTAGTGTGGACATTTTAACAATACTAATTCTTCTAATCCATGAGCACAGCATATCTTTTCATTTATTTGTGTGTTCACTTTCTTTCATTAATGTCTTATAGTTTTCAGTGTGCAGGTCTTTCACCTTGGTTATGTTTATTCATAGGTATTTTTTGATGCAATTAAAAATGGGGCTGTTTTCTTAATTTCTCTTTCTTTTTTTTTTTAAAGATTTTTATTGGGGAGGGGGACCAGGCCTTTATTTAATTTCTCTTTCTGATAGCTCATCACTAGTGTATAGAAACGCAACATTTTCGTATATTGATTTTGTATCCTGCAGCTTTACTGAAGGATACAGTCTTACCCAGTGTCTTACCCAGTGTCAGCCCCTCGCCTGACCACAGGCCAGGGAAAGAAACTGGCCTGGCATCTCAGGCACATCAGGGCATGAGTGGGCCCAGGGCGACCTGCACCCCAGCAGTCATCTGTACCCCTCCTTCCTACCCTACCTGCCCGTGGCAGGTCCCATGAGGATGTGAAGCTGGGTGCACTGGAGGACTGTCCCCCCACCCCTGCCGATTACGGCTTGCTAGAGGGAGTGGGAGAGGCCTGGGCTCCCCATCACTCCTGGCCATTCTCACCTAACTCTGGCCTCTCCTGGGTGGCACCAGGGGAGTTTTTGATCTCTCCTGTGGAAGGTGTGCTGCGCGTCCGAAAGGATGTGGAGCTGGACCGGGAAACCATTGCCTTCTATAACCTGACCATCTGCGCCCGCGACAGGGGGGTGCCCCCACTCAGCTCCACGGTGAGTCTGGGGACCCCATTCTCCTGGTTTTATCTGCTGCCCCTTGAGCTCTCCACAGAGACTCCTGTAAACACTGCCACCCTCGTGCCCAGACAGACCACACCCTGCTCTGGAGCCAGTCCCGACGCGCAGGGCCACTGACAGACTTGCGAGTGGCTCTGTGGGGCTCACCCACAGAGCCTGGACCTGGGCCTGGCAGCCATGCCCCCTCAGAGCCGTGCCCCACAGCCACTGGCTGGGGACACTGCCTGGTCAGAAGGCCTTCCGCAGGCCTCTGCCCTTGTCACTGCCATTTCCAGCTCGCCTCGGCCTCGCCTCAGCCTCTCTACCTCTCCTGCTTTCCTCCTGTCCTCATGTGCATCCCGTTACCTTTTCCATTACCGTTTACTTCTCCTTCCTGTTTCTTCTCCGTGACCCACTGCACCTTCCTCCTCAATTGCCACCACTTTGCGCTCCTGCCCACCTCACCCATCGCCTCCTCCTCGGCTACCTCACTTCTCCTTCCTCCTCTCTCTCCTGCGCCTCCCCACTCACCCGTGTGTCCTCCCCTCCCCACGTGCCGCAGATGCTGGTCGGGATTCGGGTGCTGGACATCAACGACAACGACCCCGTGCTGCTCAACCTGCCCATGAACGTGACCATCAGTGAGAACACCCCTGTCTCCACCTTCGTCGCCCACATTCTGGCCAGCGACGCTGACAGCGGGTGCAATGCCCTCCTCACCTTCAACATCACCGCAGGCAACCGGGAGCGGGCCTTCGCCATCAATGCCACGGTAGGGTCGGGACAGACCCAAGGGAGGCCTTAGGCTTTTTCCTGAACAAGAGGACCCTGCTCTCGAGGCTTCATCCTGCTGTCTGAGCTCCTTCTGGTTCCGTTTCCTCCTTAAGCCTCCTCCCTCCACTGGGACTTGGAGTCTCTGTGGGAAGCATGGAATCTGGGATTCCTGGCTGAGCCATCTCAGGGATCCCTGTCACCCCCAAGGCTTGTCATGTGCAGAAATGGGGCCAGTACCCACGTGGGTACTGGGCCTCAGTACCACTTGGTTTGAACCAAGACACCCCCGGAAGTACTCACTTGGCCTCTTGGAGTGTTACCAGCTGCTGGCACCAGGGGGTTCTCAGAGAACCCATACCCTGGAGGCAGCAAGACCTGGGCATCTGTGTGTCACTCTAGACCTGGGAAGATGCCGCCAGCCCAGTTTGGCCTTCTAGGCCATATCTTTGGTGATTTAGGGAGGGAATTCACAGCCACTCTTACAGCTGCAGGCAGAGCAGTTGAGCATCTACGGGCCAGGGCCAACAGTGGGGAATAGGTCACTGCTCAGCTCACCAGCCCTCCCCATCCCAGACAGGGATTGTCACCGTGAACCGACCCCTGGACCGCGAGCGGATCCCAGAGTACAAGCTGACCATTTCCGTGAAGGACAACCCAGAGAACCCACGGATAGCCAGGAGGGTAAGGCTGGAGGGCATGGGGTATGGGGTGGGGTGGGAAGGAAGCAGAGCTGGATGCTAGAGACACACTGGCACCTTGGCCTGGTAGTTAGATGCAGACGCCTTGGAGTGAGCAAGTGCTGGGTTCAAATATCAGTTCTGTCTGGCCGTGGGAGTGTGGCTTTGGCCAGTCAATGTCTCTCAGCCTCCATTTTCTTTCTCTTCTGCAAAGTGAAGATCACACCTACCCCAAAGTTGTGAAGAGGACTCGAAGGAGTTAATATCCGTAAAATCCTCAGCACAGTGCCTGGCACATGGCAAACACTCAGTGACCTCAGCTATCGTCTTTCCTCCTCCAACCACTGGCACTTGTGCATACAGCACTGTGTGTGCATACAGCCTGCAGGCATTCACAAACACACGTCTGGGGTTCTGAAAGGGTTGCATTTTCCCCAAAGGGTGGCTTTCCCCTCAAAAGCCAAAGAAGTTGTTTCTCTTTATTAAGAGGAGGTAGGTGTTGCAAGCAAACGGTCCCTTTGGGGGTAGGGGTCAGCCTGTCCTTCCCAGCCCAGGAGGTCTGGGGCAGGGCCCTGGCCAAGAGTTGTTTTGTCTGGCTCATCTCAGCTCTGCCTCTGACTAGCTGCATAGCTCAGCCAAGGCACTGCCCTCCCCAGTCCTCAGTTTCCCCATGTGTATAGGCCGAGGAGACTTTAGTCTGGAGGGACTCATAAGCTCTGGTCTCTCATCCTGTGCTCCTCTCCTTCCATCCTGTCACTTCCTACCTCCCTCTTTTCTCTCCTGCTCTCATTCCCCCTCCTCTGCCTGTGCTTTCAGAGGGACTGGGTCACCCTGGGAAGCAGCAGCACTGAGTGGTGGGGTGGCTAGTCCCCACTCTACCACCATCTTGCTGTGCTGCTTTGAATGGTCACCCCCTCTAGGCCTTGGTTTCCTCACCTCTGCAGTGGAAATAGTGTGCTGTGAACTTCACAACACCTCTGTGAGGGAGTTAAGATCCCCATTTGCCAGATTGGAAAACTGAGGCCCAGATCAGGGAAATTATTTGCTCAAGGCCACCCAGTGAGTTGCTAACACAGCAGATACTTGAACGCAGGTCTCTGGATCCCTACTGTGGGCTTTTTAATCATCTGCTTCTGTGCCCTGACCACCCCACCTTCCAACTCTCCTCCCACTGGAGTGCTTTGCTAAAATATGGCCTACAACCTGCCCTCCTATCATGCTTCCCACAGGACTTTGACTTCCTGCTGATCTTTCTTGCGGATGAGAATGACAACCACCCCCTCTTTACTGAGAGCACCTACCATGCAGAGGTGATGGAGAACTCTCCTGCTGGTAGGTGCTGGGCCCCCCTGGGAACACCTGCTGCGACCAGGCACCACTTGGGCACCAGAGGCCTATGGACCCCCATCATGCCCGATGGGGACCCAGCTGAGGCCTGGCTGGGGGAGACAGCCTCACCATGTGGTGAACACAGAGCCAGCGGGTGCCCCTCCATAGAGGAGAGGGAGGGTCATAGCTCTGAGGGGCTCGTGGGCCCAGGCTGCCAGGCCTCTTTGGGGCTACCAAAGAGGCCACATGTCTGTTTGGAAGTGGTCATTAGTCCCTAAGGTGATCTGAGAGCAGCCCCACTGCCATGCAAGAGGGGTATTTAAGTATGAGGACTACCCAGGAAGGAAGGAAGCCCACCCCTCCCTGCTCCCTCCACCCCAGGAGCACAGAGTATCCTAGAGGCTTCTGGAAGCTCAGGAAACATCTGTAATCAGAGGTGGGAGGCTAGGGGCTCTGGCTAGGCCAGCAGGGCTCTTCCCCCCCACCCCCACCACCACATGCACTGACTATTTTCACCTCTCTTCCCAAAGATGGAATCTCTTCTTTACTGTCCCCCTGGGAGGTCCCCTCACTCTTCCTCCAGCCTCTCTAGTCCCTCAAGCTTAGATTCAAAGTCAGAAAGAGATGAGCTGAGATACTCCCTGTCTCTGGCTGGATGTCCCCCTACACGAATTTGTTTCTTAATCCTGCCTGTGTATATGCTCACACAGGTGCCAGTACTTGTTCTTGCCAGGGTACACGTGTGGACTTACACGTGTGCATAGACAGACATAGGCTCGTGGCTGCCTATACAGGGTACTCCGTGTGCAAATGTGCCCACCTGCAGAAGCAGGTGTACAACCTACAGGTGTACAACCAGGGAAGTCCCAGGCCTGCAAGTGCTCCCACGTGCAGGGTCGTGGCCGTGTAAACACGGAGTCCCTCACACACATGTGGACTCCTAGTCATGTATGGCGACACCCGTATACATGAATGTTATGTACACACATGTGGACAGACTGGGTGGGGTGTGCATACCTAGACAGGGCCCCCACACAGGAGGGGATGTCAGGGAGACCGCAGACCCTCCGGCGGAGTGGCCAGCCTCAAAGGCTGCTGGGAAGGCAGCGTGCTGCAGGCGGGCCAAAGGGGCTTGCTCACCACTGTTGTGTTTTCTCCCCAGCAGGGCTTTGAGGCCGCTCCCCAGGCGTCTGCGTCAGTCTGCCAAGGCTGCTGCAGCCTGGCCCAGGGCCTCCCCATCCCGTCCACCTCACTTCCCACCCTCTCATCCATTGTCAATCAGCCATGCCTCACCGGGAAGGGGGTGGGGCGGGGGGCGGGGGCCAGGTCAGCCCTGCAGTGACCCCTGTCCCCCTGGCCCAGGGACCCCCATCACGGTGCTCAATGGGCCCATCCTGGCGCTGGATGCAGACCTGGACATCTACGCCGTGGTGACGTACCAGCTGCTGGGTGCCCAAAGTGGCCTCTTCGACATCGACAACAGTACCGGTGAGGCTTGCGCAGCCCCGCCCCCCAACACTCCCAGCCGGGCTCCATGCCGCCCAGCTGTGCTGGGGGTGAACCCACTGCGAGGTCTAGGCCCTCCCTTATCAGCGTGAGATCTGGGCTCTCGGTGGAGACCCCATTCCTCACAGCCCCCACCTCGCAGCTGGATTAGGCCACCTGCGGGCCAGGTGGGAGGGCCCAGGAGCAGGCGTGGGGACAGCACAGGGCCCTGCTAGGGCATAAACTTGAAGCCTAGACGGACAGCCCCCATCCCACGCTCTCCATCACCCCATGACCAGAGACTCAGGCCTCTAGTCAGCCAGAAGCAGCCAAAGATGTAGCCCCACATCAGACCCAAAGCTCTCCAGAGACCTTGTCACATCAGTCTGTTCTTAGACAGTTGGTCAATTTGGTGACAGGTGACTACAAGGAGGGCTATCCTGTCACCTCTCTCAATAGAGCAAGTTAATCCTCCACCCTGGGTCACTCATTTCAGGCAGGACTCTGGAGAACTGCAGAGGACTCCTGGGGAGGGGACAATCCCAAGAGACTGGCCATTAGGGGACCACCTTAAACGCTGGCTGTTGAGACTTTGGGGAAGAAAGTCATTTGTTGCTTTCTCTGCTCCTCTTTCATCTCTTTCCCATATCATGCCCCGGTCTTTCTCTGTCCCCTCCTGGTTGGCGCTTACCCTGTTTCCCCACTGTACCCCTTTTCCTTCACATCTCCCCGGCTGGTGGTGCCGGATGTCAGGCGTGGTGACGGTGAGGTCAGGTGTTGTCATTGACCGAGAAGCCTTCTCACCTCCCATCCTGGAGCTGCTGCTGCTGGCTGAGGACATTGGGCTGCTCAACGACACTGCCGACCTGATAATCACCATCTTGGATGACAATGACAACTGGCCCACTTTCAACCCTGCTGCCCTCACCATCCACCTGCTGGAAAACTGCCCGCCAGGTGAGCAGGGCGCAGCCCCTGGCTCCAGGCAGGAGCTCGGTGGTCGGTGGGGTTTGGAGCCTCACAGACTGGAGGCAGAAGTCTCCTCCCGTTGAGAGAAGGTTAGGCAGCAGAGTGAGTGGAGAGAGCCCTGGAGGGAGAAGCAGGAGACCCAGGTCTCTCCTCACTTCTCTTCTCTGATCCACAGGGACTTGTCTGTAAAACAAGAGTATTAAGATATGTTCCACCCATGTTCCTGGATGGAAAGACTGACTGTTTTCAAATCAAAATAGATTCAATGTGACTCCCATCAAAATCAAATAAGATTTGGGGGTAATTTTGATTCTAAAGGTCTAGAAGAATGAGAACATCTTGAAAAATAAACATAATAAAGCCAAATTTGCCTTACCAGCTATTAAAGCATATTACAAAACTACAGTATTTCAAACCACGTGAATATCAGCCAATCAGTGATAAATGTGATTACTATTATTTATTATCACAGTTGGTGCCTTCCTTTATTTTCTCTTTAATTCTCCCCAAGACTGCTTGCAAAGCTCTTCTTGTATATGTTCTGATTATTTTTTTAATGAAGCTTGTTTTTCATATTGTAACCTGAATACAAATGCAATGTAGTATATATTCATTGTAGTAAATTTTGATGTAAGGGAAGTCTATAAAAAGGCCTTCATATCACCCAGAACAAATAGTATAATAATATTTCTGTAATTCCATTTAGTTATTTTTCTGTGAGGTAGTCTATTACAAAATACTAACTTTTGTACATTCTGAACTATTTTGTACCCTTAGTAACACACTGAATTTTGAGCATTTTCCCATCAAAGATATTTCAAAAGCCTGATTTTCAAAAACAAAAACCAAACCATGAGCTATGAGCACAAGAGTCTGGGACAAAGTAGCCCAGAAATAGATACGAGTAAATGAAAATAAGTAATATTATGCGATAAAGGAAACAATGAAATCAGTAGTGAAAATATTTAGAGTGCAAAACTATTAATATTTAGTGTAGATTCTCTCCCCATTTCAGACACCAAAATGAAATCCAAAGACATTCTAAAGAAAAAAATACAAAAAGAGTAGAGAACATTAAAAAATGAAAGAAGAAGCCTTAGGTGATCAGACTTTGGGATAACAAGGTTTTAAGCATATAAAAAACACAAGAACTTTAAAAAAAAGGAAAGTATTAAGTTATTAATACTTATATTTCAGTGCATACAAAATTTAAACTTCTTTACATCAACTAATTACAACCAATATCGAAAGTCAAACACCTTTGATGGGTCTTTGATGTCTGATGGGAAAAAAGACATTTGTCACAAGTTATTATAATTCTATAATTTGTGTAAGTTAACAGAAACTGGGCAAAGGACAAAAGCAGACAATTTGCAGAAGACACAACGAATCATTAAACTATTTCAAATTGTTCACTTCACAACTAAACAACGTACAGTACAATAAGATACTGTTTTCCTACAAAACTGCAAGCATGAAAAATGTATAAAAGATAAGATTGTGGCGAGGCTGTGGTGAGAACCTCCAATAAATGTATGTGGTGTGATGTTTTCAGAAGAGCCACTGTGCTCAGCTACTCTCCATCCCCCCCACCCCCGCCCCCAGGATTATCCATCCTTCAGGTCACAGCCACAGATGAGGACAGTGGTCTCAACGGGGAGCTAGTCTACCGAATAGAAGCCGGGGCTCAGGATCGCTTCCTCATCCACCCGGTCACTGGCGTCATCCGTGTGGGCAATGTCACCATCGACAGGGAGGAGCAGGATTCCTACAGGCTGACAGTGGTGGCCACCGACCGAGGCACCGTCCCTCTCTCGGGCACGGCCATCATCACTATCCTTATCGATGACGTAAATGACTGCCGCCCTGAGTTCATCAATCCCATCCAGACAGTGAGCGTGCTTGAGTCAGCTGAGCCAGGCACTGTCATTGCCAACGTCACCGCCATCGACCGGGACCTCAACCCAAAGTTGGAGTACCACATCATCAGCATCGTGGCCAAGGATGATACTGACCGCCTGGTACCCAACCAGGAGGACGCCTTCGCTGTGAATATCAATACAGGTACAAGGGCCTGCTGGCCTCCCAGCCCTCGTCCTGCTCCATGCCCCAGGCTCGGCTCTCTGCTCCTTCCCCACCCTCCCTCCTTTGTATTCTCTCTCTCTCTGTCTCTCTGTCTTTCTCTCTCTCTCTCTCTCCCTCCCTCCCTCCTTCCCTCTCGGCTCCTCCCTTTCCCTTAGCAGCTCCTCTGTGGACTCTCTCCTCTCTCCTATTGATGCCACATCCTTCCTTCTCTTTTCCATCTCTCCCCTTGCTCCTACCCTCTTTTCTCTTCTTCCTCCTCCCTTGACCACCTCCCTCTCTTTCTGATTCTCTCAGTCCACCAGTATTGCATGAGAATGCCCATCTCACCACACTCTTGCCAGAATTCAATAGTATAAAGTTTTTATGTTTGTAATTTTCTAGGAAAATCATACCTTGTTTTGATATCCATTTCTTTAATAACTCGGTGGTTGAACATTGTCTTTATATGTATACTAGGCATTTAAATCATCTGTAAGTTTTATATATGCTCATACACACACACACACACACACACACACACACACACATTTATACCATTTCCCTGAAAATAAGACCTAACCGTAAAATAAGCCCTAGCATGATTTTTCAGGATGACATCCCCTGAGCATAAGCCCTAATGCATCTTTTAGAGCAAACCTTAATATAAGACCCGGTCTTATATTTGGGAAAACACTGTATATTTATGTATGTATGTATGTATTTATTTATTTATTAATGATCTTCTTACACTATCATAAAACACAGAGCACTGTGACCTATCTTTTGTGATTTCTGCAGCTTATAATTTTGATGATTTTACCATTTTCCAAAAAATTCAGTGTTTTTACGTCTCTGGGGAGCTGGGGAAGGGACATGGGACCTTACAGGTATACTTCTTGGAAGGCCTAGAGGAATGACAGAAAAACTAACATGGCTGTTGCAAAATGCTAAAAATCATTGTTAGAGAAATGCATAGGAAAACAGAAATAAGGTATTTTTCTAAATGTGGTTAGCAGATATTAGGACGCTGGGAAATACTGAGTATTGGTCACAATGTGGGGACATCAGAACCCTCACACTCCACTATAGGAGTTTAGACCAAGTCCAGCGACAGACAGCAATCTAGCACCACGTACACTCGTACCCCATGTCCCAGCAATTCTGCTCCTGGGTACATGTCCCAAAGCAATTCTCAGATCAGTAATGAGACTCTCTGAGGATGTTCACTGCAATGCTATTGGTGGTAGGAGTTGCAGGCCACATGGGCACCCACCCTGGGGAGATGGGCGACAAAAATATTGTGGGTGCACAACATGGGATTCCAGGCAGCAGTTAGAAGCAACAGATTAGACTCACACAGAGCGACATTTAAGTAAGTACTTACTTACTGAGAGAGTAAGAAATAGGATGGGATATATATATATATATTATAATACCATTTGCATAAATAGAAGATATACACAAAACAATACATGATTTTCAGGAAAATCAATAAAGTTTAAAAATACATTTCAGTACATTATAATGTTTGCCCTAGAGGGGAAGGGAAGGGGCGAAGAGTATGGGAATCAAAGGGAATAGACACATACATAAAACAAGAATGGTGCCAATGAGCATCGTGTGCAATGAACTAAAGAGTATGATTAACTCAATCTGCATCTGAGGTCCAAAGGGAAAAAGAAGACAGGAAAACCAGGAGCACTAGGAGAAGTCAAGTAGGTTAAGCCATGTCCCAGGTTAGCAAAATTCCAGCTGCAGTGGTTGGTTAGGACCATGGAGAGGGGCTCTGCACCCAGGCCCACCTTTATACTGTACATTACTAGTGCCTCTACCACTTTCCTCTTTTCTGTTCTCCCTCCCTCCGACTGACACTCTTCTCTCTATTTTTCTTTCCAGAGTCTTCTCTGCCCCCCTTCCTCATGCTCTCCCCCCGCTTTCTGGCTCACCTTCCCTCCCCCTTCCTCTCCTAGCCACCTGGGCTCCCACTTGCTTCCCTGGCCTCCTTCCCCTCTGCCTCTTTCGCTCCACAGCCACCCTCCCAAACGTCCTGCCCTGGTCAGCACTGCGCCCCACTGTCCCCTGCGCCCTGTTCCACTCCATCCCCTCTGTACCCTGAAATAACTGATGTTAACCTTCTTCTCTTTTCCTCACGGCTGGCAGGCCCACAGGTTTGAGCTCTGTTTCTCTGTCACTTCCCACCTCATCTCTACTCTGCTTCACCCCATGCCTTCCTCCATACTCACCGCAGCCCCACCACCCTTCCCATCCTATGGGGCCCCGGCCAAGGCTGTGGCCCAGCCTTTGCAGACTGAATGCAGCCACCCTCTCCCCATCCTCGCTCCCCAGCCTCGGGGACGGGGAGCGAGAGTAGGAAGAGGAGAAGGAGGAGGAGGCAGCCCAGGGTAAGTGACTTCCCCACGGCTGGGGACCCGAGGAGGACAGAAGCCCAGCAGGGGGATCTGCTGAGGGGAAAGGCAATTCCAGAGGCCTGCGTGCCTGCAGGGGTGCTGGAAAGAGAGAGGGGAGGTCTCACCCTAGGCCGAGGATGGTGGGAGCAGGAGCCACCAGGCCCTCCAACAGGCAGGAAGCAGAGAGCTCCCAACACATGGGCCTTGAGATCAGCCAAACGAGATCTGTCCCGTCGAATTCCAAGTGTGTGGAGGGTTCCTCTGTGGTTGGGAGCAAGCGGGGGCTCTGGGAGGCAGTGGGTGGGAGAGAAGGAAACAACTTGCTAGTACTATGGAGGACTGCGTCCCTTTCCCACCATCAGCCCATGTTATGCTTCACTGTATGGAGACAAAGGAGTGGTCCTGACTCTCCAGCTTGTTCCACCATTGTTCCCTCCGGGGAACCCACAAAAGAGTTTTAGCGGCCTTGACCTTCCTTTATACTTGATCTCCCTAGAACACAAGCATTCTTTCAATTGTGATAAAAATAGAACAAAATTTACCATGTTAACCATCTTTAAATGCGCTATGCAGTAGTGTTCAGTATACTCACACTGTTGTGGAATACAAGCATTTTTCAACAATTACATGGTCCTTTCTATGTGCCAAGCACTGTTCTAAGCCCTGTACACTCATGTAAGTGTTGTAATCCTCAAAAGAGCCCCTGCAATAGGTATGTAATTATGCTTATTTGAAAAATGAGGAAGCAGGTACAGAGAGGTTAAATAATTTGCCCAAGGTCACCAGCTAGTAAGCAATGACAGGGCAGAACGATGTGCCCCAGCTTGCAGCTGACTGTGGTCTCATCCCCGCCAAAGATGAGACCAGCTAGTCCCGGGTCCATTGGGGACCACTGCCCTCGTGGGGATTGGGAGGGTTGGTCAGGAGCATCCCTGGGAGACCCAGAATTTGGCCTCCCCTTGGCCTGAACCTGACCTGGTCTGGTTTACAGGGTCTGTAATGGTGAAGTCCCCCCTGAACCGGGAGCTGGTCGCCACCTATGAGGTCACTCTTTCAGTGATTGACAATGCCAGTGACCTACCGGAGCGCGCTGTCAGCATGCCAAATGGTAAGGTTCCCCCACAGGTATCTCCCATTAGATACTCAGAGTTGATCAAGGCTGGGGAACAGGCCGGCAACAGGCACAGCCTGGCCCCAGGGAGGAAGCAGCAGGACCCAGAGGGGCGTGGGAGGTGGCAGGGCAGCTACAGTGAGGTTCAGAAGGGCTGTGTGTCCCAGTTGTCAGGCAGAACTCAGCAAGGAGGGATCCGGAAGCCCAGAATGGTGTGTGTTTATGAACCCCAAAGCTCAGAGTGGGAAGGAGGCTTGCTAGCGGCTGTATGGGAACTGAGAAAAGGATGGGTTACAGAGACTTGGGTCGGAATATGTTGTAAGAACTGGTAACGAGGGCGCGACTAGAATGTAAGACAGGAACTCAGATCTGATAGGAAGTCACAGGGTCAGTCCAGAGGAAGGCAAGTGCAAGGAAAGGTGATTTAAAGCTACAGACACTGCATTGGGGTGCCCAGGCGCTACCGCAGAGAAGAGAGGGTACGGATGCTGCCTTCCCCAGGCCACCCGGTCTGCAGCCTGAGGCATGAGCTGAGAGGCCGCCAAAGGCATGGATTTTGTGTGGCAAGAGTGGGGAGCAGGGAGGGCGGTACAGGGATGGACTGGCCTCCAGTGAGCGCTGCCATGACACGAGGCCAACTGCTGGGGTGTGGTCATAGGCTCGGCAGACATTGTCTGCTTATCTTTATAGCCCAGAGGACCAAGCTTTCAGGAAGGAAACACACACTTGGTCGTGTCCCCCATGTCCTACACTCAGAGAGCAAAGGGCCCAGGCTGGTTATACAGACAGGACGGTTCAGACGGGACAGAAGGCTGAATCATGGGAAGGGTCTTAAAGGTCATCTTAGTCCTAGCTCACTGGACAGGTTAGGAAACTGAGGCACAATAAAGACCAGGGGCTTCACCAAGGTTACCCAGCCAGCTGGTGGAACCCAAGCCCCTTTCCCCGATGGAAGGGTCCCATGCCACTGCTCAAGGGTTGGGTCAGGCTTCAGGAATCCCAGGAGGGCTGTGAGAGGCTTCCATCCTCTCTGCGGGCGTGGCTGAGCCTTAGGAAGGCCGAGCGCAGCCATATCGGCGCCCCTCACGTGACCCTCACCCTCTGCCTTCACCCCAGCTAAGCTGACAGTCAACATCCTGGACGTCAATGACAACACGCCCCAGTTCAAGCCCTTTGGGATCACCTACTACACGGAGCGGGTCCTGGAGGGGGCCACCCCAGGCACCACGCTCATTGCTGTGGCCGCCGTGGACCCTGACAAAGGCCTCAATGGGCTCATCACCTACACCTTGCTGGACCCGATGCCCCCAGGCTATGTCCAGCTGGAAGACTCCTCAGCAGGTAGGAAGGAAATCTGCCAGAGGAGGGTTGAGGGGTATGTGTACGCCTGCTTAGCCTCTAAGAGGGACCACAGCCCACTGTCACCCTCCAGCTGGGGCGACACCATGGCGTCTCAGTGGGCTGGGCCAGAGCCTATATGACCGCCATTCTAGTGACTACCAGATGCCCAAACTAGAGGGAAGGACAGAGGGCCTGGTCCTATATTGGGATGAAAGGCCCCTTTTGAGTTCTGCTGGAAACCTGAAATACTCCAGCACCATCTCTGCCACCCAAGCTTCCACTCCCGTCGTCCCTTGGTTTCAGGTCGCCCGCAGATACCAAAATGTGCAGATGCTCAAGTCCCATAGTTGGCCTTCTATCCATAGCCACAGTTCTGCATCCATGGGTTCAACCAACAGCGGATTGCAACCGCAGACACGGAGGGCAGACTGTTTTAGTATCACTTAGGGAACAAGAAAGCCAAGAGAACGTGCGTCAGAGTAGGCCCTGGGCACGTGGATGTTCACCCCTTTGGCACCCCTCCCGTAGGAGAATAGCCGCATGCCAGCTGCCCTCAGCCATGGGCCAAGGGATCACCCAAGGGATCACACCTGCCCCTCAGAACTCCCAATCCTTCTCTTCACGAGAGCTGCCATGAGTGAGGAGTGGCCAAAATGGCCCTGGGGGCCTCTGTGTTTTAGGGAAGGTCATTGCCAACCGGACAGTGGACTATGAGGAAGTGCACTGGCTCAACTTCACCGTGAGGGCCTCGGACAATGGGTCCCCACCGCGGGCCGCTGAGATCCCCGTCTACCTGGAGATTGTGGACGTCAATGACAACAACCCCATCTTCGACCAGCCTTCCTACCAGGTGGGTGGCCAGGACCGTAGTTGGGTCCAGGACCTGTGCCCATTGCTCGGGGCCTTTGGGCGTCCTCCACTACCACCCTGCAAGCTTCTGAGCCTCACGGGAGGGACCACCCCACGAGCAGCTTGATGCCCCTGGTCGTCTGCCTCCATGAGTTCCTAGGGCAGGGGCCTGGACTCCAGGCCCGACGTGAGCCTACTCTCTCTCCCTGCCCACTGGGCATCAGGAAGCCGTCTTTGAGGATGTGCCCGTCGGTACCATCATTCTGAGGGTCACCGCGACTGACGCTGACTCGGGCAACTTTGCAGTCATTGAGTATGGCCTCGGGAATGGAGAGGGCAAGTTTGCCATCAACCCCACGACGGTAAGCGGGCACTGGAGGGCACGTGGGTTTGGGGAGTGGAGAGTGAGGAGGGTCCAGAGCATCATAGGCTGGGAAGCCACCAAAAGGATTGCAGTCATCCCCCCACTTCTGGGTCCTGCCACCTGCACATGTGGTGCCTCAGAGGTTTGTAGCCAAGTCCGCCAGCCCTGTTCTCCAAGTGCCAAACGTCCTGCAGACTGTGGCCTTTCTGTCCAGCAGATGTGAAAGGAATTGGCCAAAGGCTTTCGGAACTAGCCCTTTGTGGGACACAAACTTCTGAGATGTGTTCCCAGGAGACTAGAAAACGCGATTCAAGTCCTTATGACTGCTTTTTGAAACTGTCGAAAGAGAGACACAGGCAGAAAGTGGGCACAGTGTTTGAGCATCTCCTGTACATGTGGCCCTATGCTCAGTACACGCCCCCATGCTCCCATGACTAGTGGGAGAGCAGAAACTCAAGAGGAAAGATGAGTGATGATTTCAAATGTCTGCAAATTGGCTAGAAGCTGCTGTTTCAGTATAGAGAGAGCCCTGTGGCCTGGGGGAGGTCAGTCAGCCACCGTCTTCCCCGGTTGCTGGGCTGGAACTGGACTTTCCCTCCCCCTGCCCACATCCCCCTGCATTCTGCCCTCTCAGCAGTGTTCTCTCCTTCCTGCCTGGTGTGAACAATCAGCCATGCCCCTGGCCTGGCACTATAAATAGCAAATATTTATAGAGTACTACTGTGTACCTGGCCAGGAAGCGAGCATCAGCCTGGGCTGTTCATCCCATCTCCAGGTGGACTGGGGTAGTGAGGGCAAGAAGAGCCACTAGAATGAAAGCTCTGTGGAGGCAGGGGCTGTTGTCTCTTCCATTCAGTGCTGTATCTCTAGAGCCCAGAACAGTATCTGGCACATAGTAGGTGCTCAATAAATATCTGCTGAATTGATGACGACCCTGAGTCCTCCCTCCTTCTACTAGGGTGACATCTACGTGCTGTCGTCTCTGGACCGGGAGGAGAAGGCCCACTATATCCTGACTGCGTTGGCCAAAGACAACCCTGGGGATATAGCCAGCAACCGTCGAGAAAATTCAGTGCAGGTGAGAGGCACAAGTCTGGGCCAGGGCCACTAAGGATTGGGGTTGTAGAGGCAGTAAGCCAATCCTTGAGAGAATGCAGAGCAGGAGCAGAGCCACCTGGCCCCCTCAGCGACATGGTGGCAGGAAGGAGAAGGCAGGAGCTTAACTGGGTGGGTCACAATGGCTGCGGCTTAAGGAGATGGGCAGAAATCTCTTGTGCCAAACCCCTGCTAATGCAGCTAAACATACTTGGGGGTAACCCAAATAAAGCCTGGGGTTCCATATAGCCCAGTGTCTCCATGGTGTCCCACTGAAAGAAACAGTCCAGCAACCAAACATAATTATAAAACAATTATCTTATGTTTCTTAAAGAACATTAATGAGGGATCAAATTCACAACCCCGTTCCCAGTGCAGTTCTAGTGTCCACACAAGTTGCTCGGGGACCAGTATCACAGCTTGTAAGCTCTACCCCACTTCTATCCAAAGTCCCGCTCCTCGAGGCTTTGCTGTCTCTTTCTTTCTTCTCCTTTCTTTCTGCCTTGTCTGGTCATGTCTTTCTGCATTCAGTTCTTCCAGTCCTCCCCCAACCATCCAAAACAAACTCTCTTGGGTAAGGGGGTGAGAAGCTGGTTGGGACCACTCATACACATCTGAGTCCTGTGCCTGTCACACAGCCGTGTGCTGTGCAGGGAAAGGCACTGTATTTGGAGTCAGAAGACTAAGGTCGCCTCCTTCCCAGGGCGGTGGTGAGTCCGGGAGATGGAGAGGTTGGGGGTGTAAAGTGCTTTGTGCGCCGAAAGGGGCTCTTCAGATCACTGCTATGAAAAGGATGCAGTCAGGCTGGGCCACAGCAGCCTGAGGAAAAGAAGGCCTCTGGCCTGGTGTGTCCACGGGACCTGCCCTGTGCTGTGGGGTCAGCAGAGAGAGCCAAGTCCCAGACCAGACACAAATCCCAGTGAAGAGGGGGCCTTTGGGGGTGGGGGAATCGCCATCCAGCATTAAGGTCCGGAGATTAGCCAGAGACGTATGGGACCGCTGAAGGAAGGAGCAAAGGGAGAGTAGGAGGTGGGCGGGAGGCTTCCTGCTCCCGAGTCCTCACAGCGTGCCTGTTAATCACAGTACCAGCTGCTGAGCGTCTCCTAGGCCACGTATGCGCACGTAGGATCGCAACCTAGCATACACCATCCCGTGGTGCCTCACAAGCCCGAGATATATATATTGTCCCGTTTGTACAATTAAGGAAACTGAGGCGCAGGGGGTTAAATACATCGTTTGCGGTCAGATGCCAACAGTGGGCACTGTCCCCCTCTTCTTACTTGCATGTGACGGTCACCTGATGTAGCTCCCAGTATGCGCCTGACATTTTGACCTCAACCCCCCCGCAGGTGGTGATCCAGGTGCTGGACGTCAACGACTGCCGGCCACAGTTCTCCAAGCCCCAGTACAGCACGAGCGTGTATGAGAATGAGCCGGCGGGCACCTCTGTCTTCACCATGATGGCCACCGACCAGGACGAGGGCTCGAATGCGGAGCTGGCCTACTCCCTGGAGGGCCCTGGCATGGGTACGTAGCCTGCTCCCCACTCATGATGCCTTGGGGGGGTGGAGGGGACAGGCTGCCATGGGAGGATGGTTCAGCCAGACCCATGCCCTGCCCTCCTGCCCCTCCTGCCTGCCAGAGGCCTTCCACGTGGACAAGGATTCAGGCCTGGTGACAACAAAGCGGCCCCTGCATTCCTACGAGAGATTCAACCTGACCGTGGTGGCCACAGATGGCGGAGAGCCCCCACTCTGGGGCACGACCATGCTCCTGGTGGAGGTCATCGATGTCAATGACAACCGCCCCGTGTTCGTGCGGCCGCCCAACGGCACCGTCCTCCACATCAAAGAGGTACTGCTGCCGCGCGGGGCCTCCTGCCCAGCAACGCCCGCCCCCAGCACCCAGCCCACTTCTCCATCCTACAGCCATGCCCAAGAGAGGGACAGGGACCCCACTGTGGAGATGGGGAAACTGAGACCAGCATAGGGAACAGACTTGCTCAGTGCCACACAGGGCAGCACTGAACAGTGCTTAGTAACATGGGCTGTGTCAGCAAAAGGTCTTGGGTTCAAGTCTACCACTTACCTAATTACCTTGAGCAAGTGACTTCTCTGAGTTTGGTTTTTCATCTGCAAAATGGGACTAATAAAAGTAGATGTTCCATCTCTTGCTCTTAGATGTCTTCCAAGGGCAGTCTCCCCAGAAACCCACTTCCCCCATACTTGTCTCAAAATAAACATACGTGCCCCTTCCGTCTGTCTGTTGCTCCAGCTGATACCCAAGTGAGGACAGCCTGGTTGTTGAGCATGGGCATCAAAATAAGAAACAAGGGGAAGTGGCTGAGCTCCTGGAACCTCTCCAATTCTTCCTTCATTCTTTGCTCTAAATGGCCACGTAAAGATGGGGAAGTCCTCCTCGCCTCCTACCCTTCCCCTTCTTCCTCTCGGCATCCAGGCCCAAAGTGCTCCTTGGTGGTACAGTCAAGGCGTTTCCCACTTGGTCTTTGCTCCCCAAACTTTAGCATGTCTCCGCATCTCAGAATGTCAGCAGTAAGTCCTTGTGGTCACTCTATGTCCTCTTTGAGATCCCACAGGAGAAATTTCTGCCAGGGTTGAGCTCTGGGAAACACTGTGCTTTTTATTTTTACCCTCTGATTTGCTTTTACCTGTGTCTACTGTCATGATTCAGTGGTCCTCTTCGCTTTGCCCACTGGGGAGCTCAGAGTGGTCAGCCCACCTTGGGTGGCCCTCCAGGGTCTTAGCACACACACCTTGCTTCCTATCCCTTAGTTCCCATTTTCCTGCCAACCATTTCTTTTCTTTACCCTGATTTTTTTAACTTGTTCACTCTTATTATAATTTATACTTTCTTGTAAGCTGCCTCAAATCCTCTCTGTGGAATGAGGCAGGGTATGAGTTCATAATAATCTAGTGCTTTTCCACACCAAAGGCCCCACTTATTTTTTCCCTTCAAGGGCTCCTTATTTTGAAAGAGTCATGTCTCCCAAACAACCAGCATTTGTTAAGTAATTACCTATTTGTCATCTCACTTTCTATTAATTAGCTGTAACTGCCATTCAGTCTCTGATTGTCATGATCAATGAGATTAACAGTGAAACCATGCTGAGCTGGTCATTTTTCAACTAAAAGCAAAGAAACTTGCTCTTTTTCTTGTGTCCTAGGCAGCCTTGTCATGGGTCAGTGTGTGATGTCAAGTAGATTTTTATACTTAATTCAAGGGATTCGGGAGACTGGGGCTCACAGAGGTGATTGGCGTGTCCAGGTCACATGGTGTAATTAGCAACAGACTGGGACCCAGGTGTCCAGTCTATATTCACCACGTCACCCTACCTGCCTGTCCCCCGATCCCGTGATTGCGGTAGCAGAGAGCAAGACAGACCCGGGACCAGAGGGTGGCTGTGGCCTAGCTTTTTGATCCCCCTTCCGTCTTCTAAACCTCAGCATACAATGGGGTGTGCGGGATGAGGGTAGGCCCTGGAAGGGCGGTCACCCTGAGAGTTTGAAGCATGGTGGATCCCAGGCTGGGCCATCAGTGGGCAGTGGCCTTAGCAGGAGTGGGCAGAGGGCATGTTCTAGCAGATGTTCAGACTCCAGGAGAGTCCAGCCAAGCGGGCAGATGTCTCCTAAGGATGCTGAAAGGTGGCAAGGACATTCTGATGCAGAAGGAGAAGGAACCAGAGCTCCGTGGAGCCTGGGTGCTGGGATTCTCTCAGATGCCCCAGGAACCTCCCTCCCATGCTCCCACGCCCCATAGGAGATCCCGCTGCGCTCCAACGTGTACGAGGTCTATGCCACAGACCAGGACGAGGGCCTTAATGGGGCCGTGCGCTACAGCTTCCTGAAGTCCACGGGCAATCGTGACTGGGAGTACTTCACCATCGACCCCATCAGCGGCCTCATCCAGACAGCGCTGCGCTTGGACCGTGAGAAGCAGGCGGTGTACAGTGTAAGAGGGCGGGGCCTGGCGTGGGGGCGGGGCCGAGGGTGGGGCTTTCCTCTGGGCGCTGGGCCAGCACCTTGCCACCTAGAATGTCTTGGAGGGTGGGGACCTGGCCCCTGGGGAGTGCCCACCTGGGGCCCTCTGTCTCCTCCTCTGACTGTGCTCCTCCTCCTCCAGCTCATCCTGGTGGCCAGCGACCTGGGTCAGCCAGTGCCATATGAAACTATGCAGCCAATGCTGGTGGTCCTGGACGACATCGACGACAACGAGCCCCTCTTCGTGAGACCTCCAGTGAGCTCTCACCCATCCCCTGCACCAGTCATGCCCACACAGGGACTCCCTGGCTGCAAGCGCACATGTGCACATACTCCCCTGTGCACCCTTTACAATATACACACATGGTTGCACACAGAAACCTGAATACACGTCACAGAACAAATATTTATTGAGCAGCTACTATTTCAAGGCACTACACAGCAATTTAAAAAGCAGACAAAAATGCCTGCCTCCTGGAGCTGACATTCTTCTGATTGCACATTGTACCCAGGAAGCCTGAAAATCAGCTTTGCTTTATTGAGCTGGGGCTGAGCCCCTTGTGTGGACTCGGGCTCTCTGACTTGGTTTTCCTTCTTGTGTGCACATGGGATATGTTCCCTGGAGATTTTCTGTGAGTGTGGGCCTATGTGCACACTCATGTGCACATAAGAGAGTGTGACCCCTTATTCAAACATCCACTCAGGTGCCACTCAGGTACCAGGAGACTTCTGAGAACATGCCAAGCCCCACCCTGCCTTCACAGAGGATGTCACTGGATGACATCCCTGAGGGCGGAGCTGGGGGCTCCCGGGCCCAGCCTTTGCTCCCTTGAGGTTACAGGTGTTCTGCTCACCCCACGAGATGTGGGCAGTAAACTCCCTCAGCACCACAAAGGTCCTGCCTCAGGCCCCCTGGCAGGAGCTGGCAGCTCGGGCCTTCCCTCAACCTCCTGTGACGGCATGCCTCTCCCTCCTGCAGAAAGGCAGCCCCCAGTACCAGTTGCTGACAGTGCCCGAGCACTCACCACATGGCACCCTCGTGGGCAACGTGACAGGCGCTGTGGATGCAGATGAGGGCCCCAATGCCATCGTGTACTACTTCATCGCAGGTGGGGCCTCGTGGGCTAGTGTCCCACCTACCCTGGGGCTGGAGATGACCCCAATATGCCCACCCTGGCCCTGCCTCCTCACCCTGTGCCATGGTCCCACCTTCAGCCGGGAACGAAGAGAAGAACTTCCAACTTCAGCCCGACGGGCGTCTGCTGGTGCTGCGGGACCTGGACCGGGAGCGTGAAGCTGTCTTCTCCTTCATTGTCAAGGCGTCCAGCAACCGCAGCTGGACACCTCCCCGTGGGCCCTCACCAGACCTGGACCTGGTCAATGACCTCAGCCTGCAAGAAGTGCGAGTCGTGCTGGAGGACATCAACGACCAGCCGCCACGCTTCACCAAGGCTGAGTACACTGCAGGTGCAGCGGCTGGACCTGGGCGCGGGGTGTGGGGTGGCCCCTGCCCTGCCACTTACACACGCCACCCATTCCTGCAGGAGTGGCCACCGACGCCAAGATGGGCTCAGAGTTGATCCAAGTGCTAGCCCTGGATGCAGACATTGGCAACAACAGTCTGGTTTTCTACAGCATCCTGGCCATCCACTACTTCCGGGCCTTTGCCAACGACTCTGAGGACGTGGGCCAGGTCTTCACCATGGGTAGGGCCCCGTCACACAGGGATGGCCTCCAAGACCTGTCACTGCATGGACTGTGGTCTGTGTGGGCACCACGGGGTGGGTGGCCAGCCAGCCAGCCACGTCAGTCCTTTCACTGCTCTCCCCATTCATCCATTCAGCCAGCCAGCCGGCCATCCACTGTTCATTCCGCTATCTATACCTGCATCTACCTGCCCACTTCCTTCTTCCATCTTCCCATTTCCTCTTCCATCCGTTATTTATCCATCCATCCTCCCACCTACCCATCTGTCCAGCCAGCCAGCTAGCTGGCCAGCCGTCTTCCCATTCTCCTTTCCATATATCCACCTCTTTCCACTTGTGCACCCGACCCTCCCATCAGGGACTGGGGAGTCAGAACTCGGAGCGCACTGGTACCTACAGGTGTGCACGTCTGCTTGTGTGCTTGCCTGTGTGGATGGCTGAGCCTCTCTGGGGCAGGTTCTAGGGGTCCCAGTGGGTGTCCCATTACCTTACTTCCAGCCCCACCCCCTTTCCTGCTCTTCTGTCTGTAGAAGTCCATCCAGACTCCTTGGCCTGGCATTCAAGTTTCACCAGCTCTTCTCCTAATGCCCCTTTCTGGTTCCTCATTGCCCTACTCACCTTACGGGCTCTGTGCTCAGCTCAGTCATGCTGGACTGCTCCCCAATCCTTCAGCCTGCTCTACACCATCGTCCCCTGGGCATTAGACCCCTTTGCTTCACTTCCTGGAATACCATCCTGACCTTCAGCACTACCTGAAGGTCATGCTCCCCCCCACCCATCCTTCAAACTGTAGTTTATATGCCACCTCCTGCAATCACCATCCTGCACACCTGCACACCACCAGACACCATCCTTTCATCCTCTGAGCTCCCACTGCTCTAATTTTAATAAAACACAGAGGGGCTAACTGGCTCACTTGGCTTTTAGCAAAAATCCACACAGCCACTTGAAGCAGACAATCAGGTGGCAGATTTTAAACCCAGGTCTACTGTCTTCTAACGGAAGCCTGGTCTGGGCCTCCTGGGGTCGTCTCTCCTGTGACTGTCAAAATCTGAAGTACGTGTGAGAGACAGACAGGTGGCTCAGAAGTGCTCCATAGCACCCAGCAGGGGACACCAGAGTCCCATTGGCGAGTGCAGTCCACAGCTGGGTTTTGTTGAACATGCAGAATTTCAATAGTTAAAGCTCAGGCACGTTCACTAGAAATCTCTAAAGAGGTGCAGGTCTGACAGCATGGGCTGTACGCTCTCATGACCACCGTCAGCCAAGCTGAGCCCCCACTGGGCTCTGCAGACAACTGGGCCCTGAGTTGCTGTGGGGCCGCTCCGTCTCTCCCCAGTGTGTCAGCAGCCCTGAACCTCCCCGCTTCCCTGGGGATTCTGGGGCAGCAGGTGGCCCCTGAGCTGCTCCCCACCCATGGGCTCTTCCTGCAGGGAGCGTGGATGGCATCCTGCGCACCTTTGACCTCTTCATGGTCTACAGCCCCGGCTACTTTGTGGTGGACATTGTGGCCAGGGATCTGGCAGACCACAACGACACGGCCATCATCGGCATTTACATCCTGCGGGACGACCAGCGCGTCAAAATCGTCATTAATGAGATCCCAGACCGCGTGCGCGGCTTTGAGGAGGAGTTCATCCGCCTGCTCTCCAACATCACGGGTGCCATCGTCAACAGTGATGACGTGCAGGTGCCCATGGAACCCACCTTGGGGCTGGGGGCAGTGGAGGGAGAAGGGGGATGAGGTCACAAGGAAGGACGAGCCATTGTGGAGAGGTCGGGGGCATGAGAGAGGGTATATGCCCATCTATCATTTCCTAACAGCATGGCCTTGGGAAAGTCCCTCCAGGTCTCTGGGCCTCAGTTTCCTCATCTGTAAAATGGAGCTAATAATAGTGCCCGACACTGTGCTACGATGGTCATTGTGCTTGGTCCTCAGCGCGCATTCAGCAGTGATGGGTTTATTGGGAAGGCAGGGCCAGGTTCGTAGCCCAGCCCGACCAATCCCTTGCACCTGCCACACCCTGTGATGCCCATTCTCACCTAGTTCCATGTGGACAACAAGGGTCGGGTGAACTTCGCACAGACAGAGCTGCTCATCCACGTGGTGAACCGCGACACCAACCGCATCCTGGACGTGGACCGGTAGGTGGGGGTCTGTGCTCAGACTGCCCATCGGCTTCCCCGCCCTGCAGCTGGGGAGGGGACCCACCAACGGAGGTGCAGACCACACCATCAGGCCTGCTATGTGGGGCTATCCCCCAGAGGTGGGCAGGGCGAACAGAGAGAACAGTTTATGGCTATGAGCAGAGCTCTGCCGCTCTGAGCCTCACTCTCGCCATCTGTAAAGTGGGAATGCTACACTGACTCTGAGGATCAAACAGGATCCTGTGTGAAGGGATGGTGAACCCCGTAAGATACAAACCTGGGAGGGCCTTGGGGGAGGGTGCTTGCAGGGGCCCTAGGCAGGAACTAGGCAGGCTGGCCTGAGCGGGGACAGCCCTGGGGGTTGTGAGGATGGCAGCCGAGTCCCCTGCCCCTTGCCCAGAGTGATCCAGATGATTGACGAGAACAAAGAACAGCTGCGGAATCTTTTCCGGAACTACAATGTGCTGGACGTGCAGCCTGCCATCTCCGTCCGGCTGCCCGATGATATGTCTGCCCTGCAGGTACCCCGGTGGCACCCGCCCCACTGCCCCCTCACCAGCCTGGGTGCTCTCCCCTGCTCATGCCTGGCCCTGTCTCCCCAGATGGCGATCATTGTCCTGGCCATCCTCCTTTTCCTGGCTGCCATGCTCTTTATCCTCATGAACTGGTACTACAGGACCGTGTGAGTGACCCCTAGCCCCCTGCTCTGAGATTGGCTGACCGGCCCTGCTCTCAGGACAGATATGAAGGCAGGCAGGGCCCCGAGATGCCAGCCCGGCCCCAGCCTGCCTCACCAGCTCCTCTCTCTGCTTCTCTCCAGACACAAGAGAAAGCTCAAAGCCATAGTGGCTGGCTCGGCAGGTGAGCGAGGGCTGTGATGGGTGGGGAGGTGAAGAGGACAGGAGGGGCTGCCGGGGAACTGGAGCGCTTGCCCAGGCCTCACAGGCCCTGGACCAGCCCCAGGCTCCCCGGCCCCAGCCGGGCGGCGCCCTCCCCTCCATGCCCCAACCGCTCCCTGCAGGGAATCGTGGCTTCATTGACATCATGGACATGCCCAACACCAACAAGTATTCCTTTGACGGGTGAGTGGGGTCCCCGAGCCCTGCCTGCTGCACTTCAGGGAGGCCTGCCAAGGCCCCAGGGGGTGACTTCCCCACTGCCTCCCAGGGATGGACCGCTGACCGGCTAAAACCCGGGGTGTGGGCGCCCCCTGGTGGGCCAGCCACCCCTCTCTCCGCTCAGAAACTGTCACTGAGCTGGGCTCCCCACGCGATGCGCCCCTACTTCTGGGGGAGCATTGACTGTGGTCAGTGGGTGCAGGGCGAGGCTTCCACGCCAAAGCTGGTCCAGACTGACATGTCCTGTCCTGGTTCTAGTGGCCTCCTGGGGGGGAGGGCATACCCACTGGTGCCACGGGCAAGGGGCCTACTGATGGTCCCCACCCACCCAGTTCTGTGAAAGGCGCTACAGCCAGGGAAAGGGACGGACACGGGGGAGCTGGTACGGCATCGGCCCCCTCACGCCCTCCCTCCTCCTCCCACCCCACGCCCTACCTGTAGGGCCAACCCGGTGTGGCTGGATCCTTTCTGCCGGAACCTGGAACTGGCGGCCCAGGCTGAGCATGAGGACGACCTACCGGAGAACCTGAGTGAGATCGCTGACCTGTGGAGCAGCCCCACCCGCACCCACGTGAGCCGGGGCCATGGCCAAGGAGCTGGGTTCTCTGGGAGGTGGTCCCCTAGTGTGTGTGTGTGGGGGGGGGGGGTCCAGCTCACGTCCCCTCTCCCCAGGGAACCTTTGGGCGTGAACCAGCAGCAGTCAAGCCTGATGACGACCGGTATTTGCGGGCAGCCATCCAGGAGTACGACAACATTGCCAAGCTGGGCCAGATCATTCGGGAGGGTCCCATCAAGGTGAGCCCTTTCCATAAGCTCCTATACCGGCCTCCCCGCCCCCAAAGCCCTGGCTGAGCTTGGACCCCCTCCAGAGGATGCGGAGGAGGGTGATCCTGGGAAACAGCTCTCTCCCTCCAGGCTCAGCTAGACCTGCCCTCCACTGGGGGCAAGACCACAGGGCAGTCCTGGGCACCCGGCCTACCCAGGGCCTGCTCCAGCCCACTGTGGCCCTGGCGCCGGGCCCTATCACCAGGCTCTGCTCCTGATCCTCTGCACTAGGATTAGAGGCCTGTGCCTCCTCGTTTCCCAGGGGCCTTCTGTCACCCCCACCGTCACCCCCACCGGAGTTGTTATGGGAGTGAGGGCGAGGTGGGGCAGGCCGGGGAGGGCTGTGGTTGGGGGTTAACCCTCTCCCTCCCCCAGGGTTCGCTGCTGAAGGTGGTCCTGGAGGATTATTTGCGGCTCAAAAAGCTCTTTGCACAGCGGATGGTGCAAAAAGCCTCCTCCTGCCACTCCTCCATCTCCGAGGTAGCGGGGCGGGCAAGGGACCTGTGTGCCGTGCCCCAGCCCTGGGGGTGCACTCTCGCTCACTCTCTCTCTCGCTCTCTCTCCTGCTGCCCTCATCCTTCTCAGTCTTTGGAGCTCAGCAGCCAGTTGCCAAAGAGAGCAATGAGTGGGGGTGCAGGAAGCCAGACAGTGGGCTCCGCAGTGGGCTCTCCCAGAGAAGGGCTGGGCACGGAGGCATTGTTTCTCAGATTTGAGGAACCCTAAAGAAGGTACCTGTAAGGGGTGATGTCATTTAAAGAAACTGGCTGTATGATCAAAAAGGTCTATATATATTTGTATGCCTGCAGTGATGCCAACACTTTAAAAGTCAGACTCATCTAAAAACCTAGATTACCAGCTGAGCCAACATTCCCAACCGGAATAGGCTAAAGCTGAGTTCCACACAGGCCAAAAGCATCATTTGTGAGTCTCCACTACACCCTCTTAATCCCCTCCAACTTCACCTTTGGACACTTTCACCCTGTGTTGACCCTGCTTGAGGCCAACTTGATAAAAACTCAGACACCACAATTGCATCACAGGAGCCAGGGCCAAAGAGCAATGAGTGGGGGTGCACTCATAGATTATCATAGTGAAAACATGAAAGTGAAGGCCCTCATAGGAAGCCCCTAGTCCTGAACCCCGCTGTAGCACCGTAAGTATCCATGGTTCCCCTCTGCACCCCGTTTGAGGAACACTTAAAGGTTGGACAGGCTGCTGCAACACGAACCCCAGGCACCTTGTGTGCAGTAGGCTGGAAATGGGCAGGTGGGACTCGGGGGCCATCCACCTGCTCACCCCTTTTGCATGGCCCTGAGCATGTGGGGATCCCTGAGCCAGTGGGGGGTCCCGGCCTCTTGCAGCTGATCCAGACGGAGCTGGAGGAGGAGCCCGGGGAGCACAGCCCAGGCCAGGGCAGCCTGCGCTTCTGCCACAAGCTGCCAGCAGAGCTGAAGGGGCCTGACGGGCTCCACGCGGTGCACAGCAGCACAGGCACACTGCTGACCACGGACCTCAGCAGCCTGCCCGAGGACGACCAGAAGGGTCTGGGCCGCTCACTGGAGACGCTCACAGCTGCCGAGGCCAGCGCCTTGGAGCGCAACGCCCGCACGGAGTCCGCCAAATCAACTCCCCTGCACAAGCTCCGAGACGTGATCATGGAGAGCCCCCTGGAGATCACAGAGCTATGACGTGCGGGGGGGGCCTCACTGTGAGCAGCCTGCCCCCAGCCCCTCCCACGGCAGGGGCAGGACCACGGGGGTGGGCCCCTCCCCAGCCAGTCCTGGGCTCACGACCTTCAGTCGGCCCAGACCCTGGCTTGGCCTAGCAGCGGCAGCCCGCATCCGCTGCTCAGATTCCACTTCTGCCAGACGCTCATTCAGCATCTGATCTCTACTTCATAAAATTTGTTATTTTTTTAAGAAAACCAAACAAAAATGTTAAGCGTCTAAGGATGAGGTAAGGAGCGTCACTGGGACTCCAGGAGTTTAAGGACTAATTCAGCCCAGGCTAGGCCGCCAGGGGCCAAGCAGGCCCGCCGCCATGGTCCCAGGCCCCTGCCTGCCCTTGACTCCCTCCCTGACTTTGGTTCAAGCCCCCGTCTTTCTGCCACATCCCTGGCTGGACATCTAGGAGCAGAGAGTGACCCCTGCCTCCCCACATGGACAAGGTGAATCGTATCCACAAACCACGTTCTCTCCATTTCACTCGCTTCCCAATGTGCCCGGCTCACAAACAGAAATGACTGATGTTCCCTTGGGTTTTGAATGTAGCGTGGTCGTGTGTATTCCTTTTTTAAATTAAGTTATTCCCTCAATATTTTCCCCTTGGTTTGTTTAACTGGTACTCACTGAACATTTCTGGAATGGTCTGAATTGTAAAAGAAAAGCAACTCACAAGGAACTGGCAATTCGCTCTGGTAAACTACCGTGTGACTGGCCTTGGGGGCTGGGAATGGGGGTGGGTGAAGGGCACAGTAGCTCTGGGCCCCACCTGGCCCTGGGTACTCAGGGAGGACCAGATGGACTTTCTTACCCATTTTGCTTTCATTCTCTGGCCAAGGGGGGGGGGGGGAGCACAGAACTGCCGGGCACTTACAGGTCCATGGCCTCAGAGCTAATCGGAAACGAAACTTCTGGATGAGGGGTCAACAAAAACTCAGGCTCAGGTCTGGCTGACAGACTTTATTGTTAAATCACAGAAACTTTAGTGCAAAACAAAAAATCATTAAGTCCGTTTAATAGCAACTACATATTTTGCTGTCTCCTGGCAACCAGAAGTGGGACAGAAGATTCAGCCAAACGAGAGAGAGGCAGGGCAGCAACCCAGGCCCCTGAGCAGCAGACCCTCTACTTGGAAGCCAGAGGCTTAGGCGGAGTTTGTCATCCACACTCATGTCAAGGTCAGAAAGAACAGCTACGCAACAAGCCTGTGGTGAGGGGCTGGGCTGCCCAGAGCGATGGTGGGCAGCAGCACACAGGCACAGAGCAGGCATGAGGGGGTCGCCACTATCCACAAGCTCACGCACAAAAGCCAGGCCCACGGGACCTGCACACAGAGCTAGCAAGTTACATTCACGCACATTTTTCCACTTCCACCCAAACCCACAGAACACAAAACAAGGCATCACCAGGAAAGACACAGGAAAACTGGACCAAAGGTGGACCCAGGGACAGCAAACTCGAACCCCACCCAGGTCTCCTGAACAGCTGCTTCTAAAATCTCTATTACAGTGTGAACTATATTGTTCAAAAAGCCTAATTGTTGTGAGCCTCTAACCTTTCCTATAAAACTGCCTGTGTTTAGCAGCCAACAGGCCCCGGCGGGGGAGGGGAGGGCCCTCCGTTGGGCAGGTAGAGACCTCAGAAGCCCACCAGTGTCCAAGCCCTGATCAGGGCTCAGAACAAAGCCCAAAAAAGAGGATGGACAGCCTTCTGTCAAGCAGCTCTGGCTCCTGCCAGCCTCCAGAGCCCCCTCACCCCCAACCCCCAGCTAACCAAGGACAGGCTAAAAGAGCTCCAGAGCACAGTATGTCATTACCCATGTAGCAGAAAGAAAAGGGACACTGCAGCAGCTATGTCAGTGGCGGGTTAGGCACCTCCCACACTGACAGCAATGCTAGAGTAAGGGAGGTAAGAAATGGAGTGAGGGTAAGGGGGGGCCGAAAGTCAACAGAGCTGTGTTTGTCCCCCCTAGACATACAAGTAGGAAAAGACGCTGTGGTTCCTCCAAGATGGAACATTCTTTCTAGTTCCACACGTGACGTTTGCAATGCTCGACAGCCTAACAGGAGAGAGAAAACGGGGTTTAGTCTTCAGATGCCAAACTCCACTGCTGGCCCTTTCATGCATCAAACATCACCCCAGAATAGGACGCGTTCATCTCGTCCTCCGTCAGACACTGAAGACCTAGGCCAGTGTCTCGTTTAAAGCCAGGGAGCATGTGGTGAGTGCTGGGGACTCACAGTCCAGCATCCAGAGCGGCAGGTAAAAGCCACTGGAGTACTCTGCAGAGAGCACACGCGCAGGTAGGCCCGGGACCCGTTCTTCTAGTCACACACTTCGCCCCAGCGTTCAGCTGACAGGCTGCATGGAGGGCCCCAAAGCAGAACTCCTCACCCAAAAGTCAGAGCTACATACCAGCTCGGCCTTGAGAAATGGGCCCACGAGCACATTTACTCAGGACAGTGGCAGAAACCTGTTCCCCCAATGAGCATGCTCTGGGGGTGGATGTACGGATGAGCTGGCTGGGGGAAGGAGCTGGACACGGCTGAAATGGGCCTCGCCACCCCTCCCTTCAATGGTCCAAAATGATGCAACCTCCCAACACTGGCCCAGTCAGGCCCCACTGGTCACGAGGAAGAGAAAGTTGCGCAAAGGAACATTGAGTAAGAAGCTGCTCCAAACATTCCCACCCAGAAAAGCAGCAGGTGGCCACCAAGCCAGGACGGTGCCACAGCACCCTGGGGCTGCAGGGCAGGTGACAACTCTCGGGGCCTTTCAAGAAGAACTCAGCATGGCCTTGGGTGAAGATTCAGGCCAGGTTCCAACCAGGACAAAAATGACCAACGGGCACAAGCACTTGTGCAAGAATTGGGGCAATGAATCCCACAGCCCTTGTGCAATCCCTGAGGTGACCTCGTGCAAATCTCACGCTGTCACAAGGGAACTGGAGGCAAAGCAAGAAAGCAGAAGCAAAAAGATTGAAGAACACCCACCCCCACCCTTCACTCCTCAAAGAACAGAGTTAGCCCTGCCTTGGTCGGGCAGCCAATGAATGGCCTCTCTTGGCCTCAGGTTTTTCACTAACATAAAGACAGTACAGAGGCCGTATCACTGAGGCTCCTAACAAATCAGGACTCACGCGAGCTGCCCACTGGCCAGGCAGGTGGGCAGTTGCGGAGCTACTCACATTGCACAGGGTTGCTGTGTCCCTGTTCTGGCACCAGTAGCTCGGGCCCCAGACACACTTCTCTGTTCCCAAAAGAGGCTTACGGGCTGCAGGGCAGGCTCCAATTTTCTACACGGTGAAGAAAGTGCAAAAGAAGAGGGAAGAATTAGATCCGCCCAACTAAGTCTTTTCAAAACTGAGATTATCAGCTTTTAGAAACAGCTAGAATCAGAGTTCTGATGTGCATGTTCAAAAACCATCAGGGTTGCTGAGTAAACTGGCGGGACCTAGAGGCCCGGTTCTCTAGCTTCTTGGCTCTCCCACGCCCCGTCCCCACAGACTCTGCCCCATGGCCCAAACTGTCAGAGGAAGCCTCCGAGGGACCAACCCCCTCCGCTCCGCCCCCGTGACCCTGCCCGGAACCCACAGCGCCGGCAGAGCTCACCGAGCACACGAAGGTCGGCTCCATCACCTCCACCAGGACCTCGATCAGCACGGGCTCATACTGGCTCACAAACTGGTCACACTGTGAAGCAAAGGGACACGGGTCCAGGTCTAGATGCACCCAAGCAGAGAGGGGACAAAACAGGAGGGGCGCCGGACGTGCTCTTTATAAGAATTCCTGCCACTGCCAGCCCAGTGGCCTGTCAGCCCGCGGCCTCCCTTCCCAGATGCCCTACCCACCCACACTCGGCCTCAGTGGCTCATGTTATTACCGCCCCGTGTCTCCATTTGAGCCAACAGATGGCTTATGAGAAAAATCTCCCTGGACTGAATGCCTAGGGGCAGAAATGGCTGGTTTTCTCTCAAAATGTCAGTCAAGGGTACAATCAATGAAGAGGCCAGCCTCTGCATTCCCCAGGCAGGTGTGATTCTGGCCGAAAGCAGCCCAGGACGTACCTCCTTCTGGTAAGGGTCAGGCAGGAAGCTGCAGCCTTTCTCAAGAGCAGCCAGGATCTCCTGCTTTGTGCTGTTTTTCTCCAGGTTGTGATCCAAATAGCCCACCAGCTTCTTGCACACCTCGCAGAAGCCACCGTCCTCCTTCTGCCGAGTCACTTGGACTACACGAGAGAGCAGAGACTCAGTGCTCCAGGGCCGTCCCAAACGCCAGCGGGCCAGCCAGCCTGTCCCCACCGGGCTCACCTGTCAGTGCGGGCAGCGGCTGGGAGGTACAGAGGTGGAGCATGGTGCACACCAGCTCAGGGCTCGCCTCCTGCAGGAGGATGGACAGGATGGACCTGCCGTAAGTGTCCACCACCTCCTGGCACTCATCGGACAAGGACACGGGCAGCTTGGAGCATATCGTATCAAAGGCGTGAATGATTTCTTCCTGAAACCCAAAAGGATCACGTGTGAAGATGGGAGGCTGGGTAGGACTGGAAAAGATTCTGAAAGTACTAACAGGACCAGGAAACCATTCAACAGCAAGATGCTGTTTCCTCCCACAAATCACTAGAACTACAAAGCAGGGCCAAGGGGCCGCCTCCAGCCCCAGCCCAGAGGCACCCACTGGTGGCAAGTGGTTGTACGGACTCCCAGGCTGGTGTCCTACCCCAGCAAGGGCCAAGCCCGCTGGTTCTGCTGGGTTCTCCTGCTAGGCCATTCTGGCTCAAGGGACAGGGCAACTCTTCCCTCTGCCCGGAGGGCAGCATCGCGGAAACCCACGTACCTCAGTCTTGTTGTTGTCAATCAACTTGACCACCTCCTTCACCACGTACTCACACAACTCACAGTACACGCTGGACTTCGCCTGGACCAGGTCCTGCTGCGGAGAGAGCAGGAGAACATCTGAATGCTGAGGCCCTCACCTCACCCCTTGGTCCTGCTCTCTAAAGGAGAGGGGACACAGAGGCCAAGGACAGCTGAGCGTCACAAAGGGCCACTTCCTGCTGAATTACCACGTGTGGCTCCCTCTCACTAAGTTGCAGTCCTTCCTGTTTTTGTGAGGTGGGAGACCCTTTCTTTCCCCAATCCTCCACCATCCCCACCTCCCACCACTCCACCCCCTGAAAACCAGGAATTCATGCTTCTAGAGACAGAACCAGTCAAAATGGCCCACCACCTCCCCAAAGAGCTGTCCGCGTCATGTTGTCTTTGGTTACAATCACCTCATCATTCAGTGTTCATCCTGGGGCGGTGGAGGGGAAGCAAGAAGCAAGTGAGGATTCACTATCTACTATTTAGAAGACAGTTTTAAACACATTTCAGGTTTGCTCAAGTTTAAGTCTTATTAACACCTCACATTGCTTTTCTACAGCCTACCGGGGGAGTTTTTTTGTTTGTTTGTTTTAACTGGGGAATATTGGGGAACAGTGTTTCTCCAGGGCCCATCAGCTCCAAGTCAAGTCATTGTCCTTCAATCTAGTTGTGGAGGGCGCAGCTCAGCTCCAAGTCCAGTTGCCGTTTTCAGTCTTTAGTTGCAGGGGGCGCAGCCCACCATCCCAGGCGGGAATTGAACCTGCAACCTTGTTGTTAAGAGCTCACGCTCTAACTGAGCCATCCGGCTGCCCCTCCGGAAGCTCAATGGCAGTTCACTGTCTTCAATCTTAGTTGCAGGGCGCACGGCTCACTGGCCCATGGGGGAACTGAACTGGCAGGTTGTTCAGATATCATACTCTAACCAACTGAGCCATCTGGCCGCCCCTAGAGCCTACTTTAATAAATCAATACTGCTGAATAGGACTGTCTGTGACAACGGAAACATCTCTGCTGTCAAATACAGCAGCCGCTAGCCACATGTGTCCATTGAGGACTTGAAATGTAGCTAGTGTAACCAAAGAAGTGAATTATTTTTAATATTTTAATTTTATTTAAGTAGTGACTACAGTATAGCTATAACTCTCCATTTTCTCTAGCCATTACTTCCAGTCAGTGGGGCCTATGAGCATCTGGACTGGGGACGAGGGGCAGCCAGCAGGGTCCCCTGACTCGGACACCTTATCCCTTCCTGTGGTCCACACACTGCACGTGCTAAAAGACAGTGGAGGGAGATGAGACAGCTAAAGGACAAGTGACATGGGAAGTTCTGGAACAAGAAGTGCATGCCTGTGCCATGTTACGTCACGTGGCCTGGGCCCATAAGAACTAGACTGCAAGCTCTAAGGACACAAGGACAAGTTTGCTCAGCACTGTGGGTGGGCTGTTCTAGGCCTCAATCTCTGAAACACAGCCTGACCCATAGGAAGTGCTGAATACACACTGACTGTGGAATGCAGGAGGATCTTCACCGTGGGAAGGGTACGAGGACACAACCCAGACACCGTACGTGCAGAAGCAGCACACCCCACGAGGCCCCGAGGGGTTCTGGGAATACCAAGTTTGTACTAGGGCCACAGCGTGGGAAGCCAGAGAGCACCGCACAGCGGACAAGGTTAGGCTGGAGCCAGGCACTGAAAAATGATCGTGAATGGTGTGCTAAAAATGCAGACTTGATCCCATGAGCTCTAGGGCTTACTTGTATAATCAGAAAAATAAATGTACTCAATGTAGCCTTGGTCAGTACGAAACAAAGACACCAGCTACCTTAACGGGCTCCACCAGTTCCAGGGCAGGGATAACGTCCTCCGAGATGACTCTGGCCGGGATCAGGGGCTGCATGGGCACCTCCTTCACCTCGTCACAGAAACCAACCAGCCCACAAATCTCCTTGGGTTGCTGAAGAGAACAGAGAAAAAGCAGTCAGGTGCAGGCCTGCGCCCACCATTGGTTAAGTCCCACCGTCTGCACACAAAGGTCAGGGTGCTGGGAAAGTACCCGGGCCCCAATGTCAAGGGCCGACTGCCCCCAAAGATTCCGTATTAAACTAAAGGGGCTCATGCAAACACAGATGGATCAGTTTCACGTGGGGGAGGAGGCCACACCAAGTTCTGAAGGGAGATCAGACAGAGCCACTGTCTCTGCTCCCACCAGGGAGCGTCCCAGGGAAGCGAGGCTCCCAGCACCTTTAGCAAGTGATCCATCTTCTCCAAGGACACTGGCTGCTCTAGAACCTGTTTTTCAGTTCACTCAGTTAGAAATAAGCTCTGTGTTCTTTCTAGGAGGAACTACTACGCTCCTAAATTAACAGAAAGCCAAATGTGTTAGAAATAAAAGATCTTTCAGTGGCAGGACCATTTAAAATGATGCATTAAGGGGAAATGTTGGCTGTTTAAAAACCACATTCTACGTTCACAATTGCACAAACACAGTACACACGAAACCTCAGTCCCCCAAATTAATGAATCATTTCAAGTCACAAGATCTCCAGATTGATCAATTCCCTTTCCCAACCAGACACCAAACCACAGAGAACCAGACAGTTTGAACACCTTAACCATTTCATTATAGGATGGCCAGCAAGAAAAGTATACATACTTTGTATACTTTGTAAACCAAATGCAACCAAGTTCTGGGCCTGATGGCATGTGCCTCCCACCACCAAACCATAATGCAGCGGAAACAGGACTGCTGAAAATGAGACCTGTTAAGGGAAGAGAACTAGACCATGGCCATGGTTCATCTTGTTTTAATATTGAGAAAGTTCTAGAATGAATTAATGTTGGAAGAGTCTGAAAGTATATCCTAAATATCCTGTCTTTGGCATCTTTTAAGAATGGAGGGGAGAATGAGAATGGAGCCAAAGATACAGCAAGCTTTTTAGAAAAAAGACAAAGATTCAGGAGGTGTGTGTCCGCTTTGTCTCAGAGCAGTTTTGTTCTACTAGACCATGACGCGGCCTAGGGAAAATTCAGAAATTTCAGCCAAAGTCCTCTCCCAGTAGACTTCAAAATACTTTTGAAAAATCTTTAGTTCCAGGGCTCAGGAGGCAATGCTCAGGATGGCCCCCAAAGGGCAACGGGCTCAGTAAACCCAGTCTGAGGGCTCAGTGCTCCACTTTATGCCATGGGCGGCATAGTTCTCAAGCTGTCTGACGTGGCCCCAGGACCCACAGGATCCCATCACCCAGAGGGGCAGAAGCCACAATCAAGAGATTGTTTCCAACTCTCTGGATCTAGCAGACGGGAACAATCTGCTCACTATTTGCAAATGATTAATTCATGCAGCAGAAGCATTTCTGGGGTTATGAAAAACAGGACTAAAGACATGCAGTGCTCTCTTGAGTCGTGATAGAAACAAGGTGTCCCACTGGAAGTCAGGCCTATGTTGATAGAAGCAGAGGCAGCTCCAGAGCCACCTGTGGCTCCCAGTCATCACACTGGTGGCCTCACATAGCCGACTGGGTATTGAGTTGGCCCAGAGTAGTATGGCTCTGCTGGCTTCATTTTCTGGCCCCCTGAAGGGGAGATGAGACCCCAAACACCTCAAGTGCTGCATCACAGGAGAGGGATGCAGAAGGTGCAGCCTATTCACAGAGAGGGACCCTGCCTTTTGCAATCTTTCCTTGTATTTGTCACAGCTGATCATGCCATACAATAAAGAGGAGCAAAAGAGCTACAAGAAGCAGCAGACCACTACTACAAGCAAATTCCCCATCACATACCTGATCCTGCTGTTGAACAAAAAAACAGGAAATCGGAGATGAAAATAAGAGAAAGGAAAGGACACACAGTTAAGAAAAAATTAAAATAACAACAATTAAGCAGTTAACCAGGTGTAAGGATATCACCAGACGTTTAGGGGATCCACCCTTGCAGCCACCTACCTTGTTCTTACTACTGAGTGCACACGAGGCCCTCCTCAAGGAAGAGACCACGCTGTCCAGCTCGTGTGTGCAGTCCCTAGGTCCCTGACGCCAAATCACGCCCCAAACACTGGGTGGCATGTCCCCAGAAAATACCATTAGGAAGGGCTCTCCATCCTCAGAAGCCTAACCCCATCATGGCTGCAAGGCCCTCCCCTCAGGCTGGTGATGAGTAACACAAAATAGCAAGGCTGCTCAAATCAGGGGCGTGTGCTATAAAACACACCCGAGGAGTCAGGACCCCCGAACCACACTCTCCACTGCCCAGGGCTCGTGGCAGTCGACCCCCAGGTGGCCAGAGGCCAGCTTGGAAGGCTGGTTGACACTATATTAAAAGCTTTGCCCTTTGGTTCAGCAATTTAGCAATTCCAGCTTTACTTATCTATACTAAGGGGAAAGAACAGGGTCGTGCACATATGTGTTTCTCTCTTTGGATGTAAGGATGGTCATCATGCTTTTTATCCCAAGGGCTAACCGGAAACAACCTAAACATCCAGCGATAGGGGATTTTAGTTATATAAACCATGTTATAGCCACACAGTGGAACATTATGCAGCCACTTAAAAATCATTTGCACAGAATATTTAATGACCAATATAATAATTTTAGATCAGAAATGCACTACGAAGTTTGAAGTAGTGTATAAAATATGACCACACTGATATTTTTTCCCCCACTGATATTTTTTAAAACCCCAAATGGTTTTTGATTTGGGGAATATCAATATTTTCAAAGAATTTCTAGGTAGTACAATTTTTACAGTGAGAAAATATTTTTTTAGTTAGCTATGAGGAAGCATTAACTTGATTAAGTCACATGAAAGGCTTATTTCTTCCCATTCTAGCTGCATGTCTTTGTAAGCTGCCTTAGAACAGGTGGGATGTAAAAATCCCAAATAAACTATTGTGACTAGATGGAGTCCTTGAGTGCTTAGACCAGGGCCAGAGAGTATATTGTTTAGGCTTTGTAGCCGCAAGGTCTCAACTACTCAACTCTGCTGCTGAGGTGCAAAACGGGCATTGCCATGTTCCAATAAAGCGATTAAAAAAAAACCCTGGTTAGAGCATAAACTCAAGGACTGTAGGCCAACCTCAACATAGAAGTCAGCACCACGGGGAGAAAAAGTACAACCTACCCCCCAACCCTGCAGATCCGGTCTCAGGAGGCCAGAGAACGATCCCAAAGAAATGCTGCTTCACACCTCCCTGCTGAGCACACTTGTCCTGCACGGAACTGGCTAACTGACTTCCCACGATCGGTACTTTCTATCTCTACTAATGAGGGGGTGCCCCTACCACCTGCATACAGCAGAAGCAAGTGAAAGAGTTAAGAGCTCATGCAGCAGCGACAGCTAACACTGCTGGAGAGCTCAGGGTCAACTCCAAGAGGCGGGATTCTGCCCTCCACAGAACTCAGGCTGCAACATAGCAATTCTATTCTATAGAACTCGGGCCTGGCTATAGAATAGACTATTCCCACGAGTCCAGGGGGAAAGCCAGACGCTAGAAATCTGATGGCCAGGTCACACAAGCACAGGAGAATGAACCGCCAGAAAGGCACCCGGGCAGTTGTGGGGTTCAGGCTGGGGAAGAAAACGGGGAGGTAGGTACTGAGCAGCAGGTGGAGAGTCTGCTGGTCAAAAAGGGCTCATTCTGGCCCAATGTAGTACTCGAAGGTAAAAATGGGAAACTAAACGATATGCTTTTCAAAGTTCCGGGAAATCACGAAGTTTGAGATGAAGAAAAGCGCTAACAAGGAGCTTCCCGGCCACCTACCATGTGCATCATCATTTGGACAGCAATTTCAGAATACTGGTTGATATAGTTCTTGCACTGGGGAGAGAGACACAGGTTGTTCATGAAATTAATTGCTCCACATACCAAAACAAAACAAAACAAACACCCCAGCATTTCCAACCCAAAACATACATGTCTGCTCTAGGCAAGTTGTAATGAGATAAAAATGGCAATTTAAAAATAAATAAATAAATAAATGAAAAATAAAAAAAAAATTAAAAAAAAAATGGCAATTTAACTATTCTATACCTTATAGAAAAACTCCTGTAAAAGGTGTTTTGAGAATGTTTTCCAAAGGTAGTTAGAGATAAAAGTCCTCCAATCTCCTTTATGGCCCAAATTTGCCCCAAAGTCACACAGCAAATATTCAACAGCAATTTAGAGTGAGTGTGGCTGTAAGATAAGCTGCTAGGAATCAAGAGATTACTTTGCAAATCCATTCACTCATTCTTGGGCAGAATTATAAAATTTAAATGCAGAAGAATCAAATTATAATGATTTCCCACCTGCCTATCATCATACACATCTAGGATTTCCTGTAGACCCTCCGAGAATAGCTCTGGTCATAAGTGGAGCACCTTCACAGGGAGAACACCAAGGGTAATAGGAGAGCCCTCCAAGATGTTAAATTGGAGAAGCCAATTAACACAGTAATATGCAAAGATACTTCAATGAGGCTAAAAGATTCCCAGGCTTTCAGGAGAGTAAGTCAAAGAAGAAGAACCCTTCGCTCCCAGAGCCAGCCATTCCCATCCAGAAAGGCTGCTCTAGATAGCAGATCCATGTAGCCATGACAACCAGCTTCCCTACTGGGCCCAGCCTAGCAGAAGCTGGTACGTTATCAGGTAGTAAGCTAGCATTCTAGCTTTGCACACCAATCTCATGAGTGTGGTTGATGTGAAAGGGTCCAAGAAATGAAGCCCCATAAGGAGCTCTCAAATGAGTTTCTGAGCTTGCAGGACTAACATTCACCAAGGTTATGAAGGCATCCCAGGTGAGCTTCCTGCAAGCTGCCAGCGCGGCTTCCCATGAACAACAAGCCTACTGGCTGTGGGGAGAGCATGCTCGGAATTATGCATATACAACAGCCAGGCTTTTAAAAAGAGTGACAAGTGATCCTAGTGTTGTTTCTTATATAAATGGTAACTGGGAGAAAAAGAACTCTTCACAAGAGTGGTCTCCTTCCACTATCTTGTCCCAAGAGTTGTGTTACACATACAAATGCAATTAACCAACCAAGTATTTAAATACCTACCACCTATTCTGGCTGCTTTCTAGTTAGAAAGAAATCGAAGTTGAACAATCTCTTCCTCAAAGCCCTCAGTAAGTTGGAAAACAGTACCCCAGGAAGTGAAGTCTTCTTGGTTCCCCACCGCCCCCCCGGACCCCCGCCACGCCTGTCCCCGGGGCCCTGAGGAGACCAGGCTCACCATGTCGGCCATGCCAGGCCCCAAGCGGTCACACTGCTCCTTGGCATGCTCTACCAGGGCCTCGACAAACGTGGAGTTGGTCCTCACAGCAGTCTGGATGTCCGTCACCATCTGAATGCAGTCCTGGCAGACGTCCCCACCAGCCTGCAGGCACGGGGGCGGTTAGACTGCAAACAGCACAGACTCCGAGGATAACTAAGACGATTCCAATTCCTGAGAAATTTCCCTCACAGGCTCACGACCGCAGCACGAGGGGGCGACTCCCTGAACAGTTAGTTCCTAATGTGCTTTTACAGTTTATCAACAGTTTTAAACTCGACTGGGCATTGAGTTTAGTGAAACTTAATAGAAAGCGGGGTAGGGGTGAATCTGCATATTTTAAAAATCCCAGTTTTTTTCATTTAGTTTACTTAATTTAAATATCCAGGTTCTTCAGAAACTCCACGGCACAACCATCAGCAGGCTGGCTGGGGTAAACGCCCCCCCCGCCCCCCGTTTTAGGATGGCCCACATACACTGCCGCTCTCCTGTCTCATCTCTAATCCGACCACAAAAGGTGCCGGACCAGGCCCCCTCCCTGCCTTACCTTCGGCTGGGGCTCACTGCGGGGGCCATCCTGAGGGTACAGGAGGAGGGGGATGTTGGCCATGAAGGGAGCCACCACCTCAGCCACGTCCAGTTCCGGGATCTTGTTGGACTCGAGCTGTTTCTGGTGATTCAGTTCTGCCAGGTGCTTCTGAAGAGACTCGCAGAGATTGAGAGAGGAGCACACCTCCCCGGGGTTGCTCTGGTGGGAAAGAAGCCCAGATGGAAATCCTTTCCCCAGAGGAACACACAACAGGCCCCCCGGTGCCTTGGACTTAGTCCCCTTCCTTCTCTCCCAGCTGGACGCATGGACGCAAACCCAGCTCACAGGCATCGCAAACCAAACTGCCCAATCCGCTCCCCTCCATCTCCAGCTGAGCAGATGGCCTCACCACCCTTCTCCCTGCGGCTCAAACCAGGAACCAGGCGACATTCCTAACGCCTCCTCCATCAGCAAGTCCAGCCCGTTTACCCTTTAAAACACAACCTGCATCTGTTCATCCCCACTGCCCCCCAGCATATCTCGCACCCGACTGTCCTGCCAGCTTCCCCTCTTGCAACTCCCAACCGGTGGGACCAAGACCAAACCGTTAGGAAAAGGTACCCATGATCACGGCACTCCCCCTCCTAGAAACCCCCCAAGGACGCCCCGCTGCATTTACAACCCTCAAATATGGCCTAAAAGGCCTTGCATGATGTAAGCCCACCTTCCTTGCCAAGACCTTGGCCCTATCTTGGAAGAGTGGCTCTCTCAGTTTTTTAAGCATCTCTTCTTTCTTAGGGTCTTTTCAAATTCCACACACCTGGCTCCGTGTCTGGAAACAACCTCTGGCACATGGTTGACGTACAACAGATATTTATTAACTAAAAAAGTTGAACATCCTTATAGCGGAACCCACAAATACATTCCCTGATGTACTCCTCAGGATAAAATCCCAGAAAGGAAATGAACTGCTTGTTCAAAGGGACAGTTCAAGATCCGACATGGGCTATCCAGTGGGCACCTCTGCTTTCCCAGTTTACATTCCTTCAGTAATTCTACCAGTTCCCGTTTCTTATACCCTCCCCAACTCTTGAAAGTTACAGCAGACTGTTCCACCATGCCAGAGCGATTTCAGATGTTAGAATTGTAGGAGAAGCTGTAGAGAACACCCAAATCTGTGAACGGACTTTCCATTTTAATCCCTCTAATCTGGTCTGTTACCTCCCCTGGGCCCCCGAAGTGCCTTGAAGGCAGACCTATTCCTCACCACGTACCATCTGCCCTTTAATCATGTCCAGGATGACCGGGAGGTAGGAGTCCACGATCTCCTTGCAGGAGGCAGTCATGTCGGGCTTAGGAAGCCAGTCACAGGTCTTCTCCAAGTACACCAGGATCTCTTGCTAGAGAGGACGCGGGGAAAGATCAGATCAGGATGCACTTCTCTACGAATGGGCTGAAAGCAAGGGGCCCTCTGCAGCTCCCAGAAAGGTGAAGGCTGCAAAACAGAGGCCTCGGGGAAGAGGACTTGGGAGAGGGTGAGCGCGTGTGCCATGGCTGCCAGGTCAGTGAGGTGAAGGACGAGCCTCTGCACTGCAGTCTCACAGGCACAGGGAATTCTGAGCAGGCAGAGATAGCCAAACGGACCTACAGGTTAACAGCACACGATACAGGAAAATCCCAATCAACCTTGGGCATTTACCAGCGGAGGGTGGAGGGCCCGCGGACCGTTTTTGTATTGCCGGTGGCAAAGAATGGTTTTTACATTTTCAAAGGACGGGGAGAAAAAATATTGTCTGACAGAAACAGTGTGTGGCCCGCACGACCTAAATTATTTCCTAGGGCGGCCTCGACCATTCCTTGTTAGACCCCCATAGTGACAGCTCGTTGAAGGAACCAATGCACATGGCCATGTGGCCACCATCACACACAGTCACACACACGTGGCGGCTTACGTCAGTGGCATTGTCTTTCAACATGTCGCCAGCGGCAGTGATGACATCTTTGCATATGTCGCAGGGAAGGGATTTCTAAGAGGCAAGAACATGAGGGAAAGAGCTCAGTATTTGTAGGATGTAACTCACACCACGCACAGCTAAAAATTCCCTTGAACTTTTTCCTATATTTCTAACCAGGGATATGATCACGGCCGCGTCTGACACACTGGCACGCCCTGGTTCCCCAACCTAAACATGAAGCACTCAGGTGCCATGGGGGAAGGGTTAGGTGTGACTGGCCAGAATACTCTGTGCTTCTGTACATAGTTTTCTTCTACCCTCTACCACGCAGCACCTTATTCAGCACACAGTACAGGCCAAATTTCCTATCAATGCTAACAACAGCTCTGTGTGAGGAAACAGGGTCAGGAAGATGAAAAGCAGAGAGCAGCAGATATCAGAGACAATCAGTCATGCAATGCAACGTCACCTGGGACCAATACCCTTATCACAGAGTTAAAAGGGGTCGGGCAGGGAGACAAGCCCCAGACACTGGTGCTTCTGCTCACTTACACTGGGCCTCTACGTACCTACCACCCCCTGGGTAGGGCTAGGTTCAAGTGGAGGCCTCATGTCACCACACCAAAGCTTACAGACAGGACACCCGTCTTCTGGCAAGCCGGGGTCTCCTGAGCCCCACGTGACCCAGGACCACAGGAAATCTAGGTGGTTCTCAAAGCTCTTGGGGAACTCCCTTCTTGATGTCAACAGATTTTCACCCCATAAACATAGAACTCACACATATAGGTACGATTAAGGGACAACTGTCAATGTAGCTGTAGTTAGAGAAACCAATCTGAACCTGTGGTTAATAATGTGCATCAGGCAAACCAAAAGAGATGCAGAAGAGATCATTCACGAAACTGTCCCAAGAGAAAAAAATCTAAAGTCCTCACTTGACACACATTCAACTTGGAAAGAGGAAGCAGTATTAAAAACAAGAGCAGAGGCAAATCTGAGAGTAAGTATGGCCACAGAGGGTGGTTTTTCCGTGAATTCGGAAAATCTTTTAGCAGTGTTATTTAATTATTCTTCTCTTACTAAAGGAGTGCCAGTGGCCACCGACGAGCATTGAACTTGAACTCCACTCAGCCAAACTTGGCCTGTAACCACTGGATGCAGCGCATCCCAGAGGAGCCAAGAGCATCACCTGCAGTCAGCTGGTGCCGCCAGGAAAGCTCAGGCATCTTCTGGGCGGGTTCAGGGCCCACGAAGAATGCACTTGAGTTTTGTTGTCTTAGAGTACTCCCCAGGAGGGTTAAAAGCCCCACGTTAACATGCTACATTTAACATTGTTGAAAAGAAAAATTAGTGGCATCTTTTCCAGTGTGGTTATAGCTGGAAATAAAATTTTAAATACCGTATTGCCCTGAAAATAAGACCTAACCGGAAAATAAGCCCTCACATGATTTTTCAGGTGGACATCCCCTCCTGAACATAAACTCTAATGCATCTTTTGGAGCAAAAATTAATATAAGACCTGGTCTTATTTTCGGAGAAACACAGTAGCTACTAAAGCTCTAGGGTCTAAATCGGTGACCCAAACAGGCAGCTGTCTGAGAGAGGCAAAGAGAAAACATCAAAAAGGGGGGAAAGATTTGAAAAGCTTAGCATCTACTGTTTGAGTGAGTGACCAAGGATGAACCTGTCCCCGAGAGCCCAGTCCTGGGAATGGGAGCTGCGAGCCTGCTGGTCCCTTCTCTGGGGTGAACAGATGGAATCTGCACAGAGGCCCGGAGGGCGGCATGGAACACACGGGGCGGGGGGCGCATGGGAGGACCTCATCACATCTCTGTCACCGAGAGACTGGGTGACCTTGGGGGAACGGAACCTTAACTTCTCCGACCTCCATTTCCTCTGTGGTACAGGGGTCCACCCCCCAACAGGTCCTGCCGCCCTCGCAGGATGCTGGTGAGGAGCACACAAAACGAGCGAGGCAACAGAAAGGGTTTTGTCAATGGCAGCCATTCCGGATACATGAAGGGATCGCGTCCAGAACTCAGGGCACTCACCACTGTCGGCTTGTTCCAGACAGTCTGCAGGCAGTGCTTCACAGCCCCACAGTCAGCCGCTGTCTTCACATTCTGGCACCACACTGCTGAGCCTCGGGTGCATTCTCTTAGGCCCAGGGCAGGGCTGGCTAGAGCTAAAGGGAAAACCGGTGTGAGGAGTTCGCTCGTTCCCCACACCAGATCCGCGGGGGGGGGGGGACTAGCTAGCCCTGGCATTTGGCTGGACACTCTGGCTTGGCCCCTCATCCAGCTGTATGAAACACAAACCACACAGAGGGACTGCATCCAGCCAAGAAGCTGTGTTGTCATGTAAATCATGGGACAGGAAGGGACTGGTTCACTTTTTTCCTCTCCAATTATTGTTAAATAGTCTCAAGAGATACCAGGCCTTTTCATCTTTAGAACCTTAAAAATTGAATTCCATAAAGTAGTGAAAGAAATCACAAGAGAAGAGACTAACGTTTAAATATAGAAGATTTTTACTGCTGCAGGATAAAAATTAGCCAAAGTTTTGGCTTGTAGGGGAAAACACCAAGATTTATATCCTTAGTACACAGAACGACGATTCGTAATGCTCTAGTAGAAGAACTCTTTCATAAACCTAATTATGTGAGTTTTTGTACATCAACAAGTTTGCTAGCAAAAGCAAGACCACATAATCCACTCTGAGATCACAAAGTAAACCTCTGGCCATTCAAAACCAGTGGCATTTCATCCACTGCGGTAACATGGGGTTAGGAACAAAACAGAAGGTTCAATGTCACGTGGGACAGAAGAAATGCAGATTAAAGAAGCCACCATATTTTGACAATTAAATTAGCCAAGAAAAAAAAATGTGACAAGTTTGTAGTAAAAGATACATTTTTATAAGGCTGGTGGTAGCAGTGTGACTGGTAAGTACTTCTTAATATACTTTGTATTTCAAGAACTGAAAAAAAAAATCCCTCTTCAAAAAGTAATCTACTTCTAGAACTACATTTTAAGGAAATACAGCAATTCCAAAGGTAAAATATGATATGCGTAAATACAGTAAGTATAATTCATAATACTAAAAAAACAAAAACAAAGAAAAACAGATGCAACATGAATAGCCAAAAATAGAGGGGAAAATTAATGATATTCTTACTATTATGCAGCTGTCAAGTATTTATAAAAATAACGTATAACAAACAGGAAAAAATTCAAGAATATGAAATTCTATACGAGTTGCACAAAAATAAGAATAACAAAGCAGGGTGGTTAGCTGAATTATTATTTAACTCCCAACGTTATGCTACGCGTATAACTTTAAAAATATTTTATAAACTCCCGTAAGAGTTCCTGTATGTCTAAAAACAGGTCTATGGTATCCTTGATTTGGGAACTGAAGTAAACAACAGATCACAGCAGGCCACACGAGCTGGACGACTTGCACAGGAGCAAACTCCAGCAGACAGCACAGTGGCTAAACCACTCCTACTGTACATAGGAAACACTTGGCCAAAGTCTGAGAAGAAAACCCCACAGCCACCTAAGAAACCGATTTAGAACCTCAGGAGTCATGCTGCATGTTGCTTCACCTTGTAAGCCAAGAGAGGGCACAGTAATTCTAAGACATGTAACACATGTGTACACATGCGCATGCACGCACACACAGGGTACACAACACATGCAGGTTGGTAAGAACTCTCCTTTTAGGAGACGGAAGGAAACAAAATGCTACTATTACTAGCTGTTCCACCAAAGCTATAGTTCCACAAACTATTCATGAAAAGACGGAGTCACAGGTCCCCAAAAGCGCTCAAGCCAGATTATCTGCACCCTTTCGGCTGCCCAGGTTACACAGCCTTCTCTGTCCCCAGGAGCCAACATCGCCACAATCAGTTCACTAACTCAAACGAACCAGCCACATTCCAAAAGCTGTTGGTCTGGACTCTGGTTTCCATGGGAAAACATGTGCCCGATTCAAAACAGTACTAAGCTCCCCTGAAGGCCCACGAAAGTTTCGTCAACCAGTGCTAGAGCCAAGCTGGGCTGGGACCAGCCCTCAGCGGCAGGTCTGGGGAGGTGAGAGAACAGAAACTGAGTCACCAGAGTTAAGTGCTCTGGGGGGCACAGAGACAGCATAAATGGGAGCCCCAGTCCGGGCAGCTCCCAGCAGCACCTCCCATGCTCCTCCCAGGCAATGGGCCCCCAAGACTCCTGAAAAGCACCCACTAAACTACACTGCCTGGTTCTACCTTCAAATCAGAGGAGGAAGAGCCCAAACAAAGAACAGGAAGCTACAAAATGAGTCTCTAGGCAAAGGGACACAGTGAGACACAGGGAAGCCAGAAGGAGTAGGGACATCAGCAGATAAAGGCAGGGCCAGTGAGCAGTCCTCTGCACAAGGCTCCATCACCATTCTCCACTCTTACAAATACTCAGTCAAGTAGAACTCTGACTCAGGGATTGTCTCCAACCATCTAGCCCTGGAACTGGCTACAAATGACCAAACTGATCAGGTTTGGGGAATTCAACTGCACCACCCCAGGCCCAAGCAGTAAGAATACTTTGTAGCTTGCTTCCTCCTTCTAAAACTCGAAACAGTAATTGTCAGCAACAATGACTTTGCCAACTGTCTTGGCCAGGCTCTTCTGGACTAAAAATTATCTTGGGTAGCCCCTTTTATCTGAGATTGGCCCAGCTAACGAACCCAAGGTCATTTCCCAGTCCCAACAGTAACTGTTAAGCACAGCAAGCCCCACCTCGGAACTAGAAGTAAAAGTCCTGCCTGCGGCCCATCTGGCACACCCACAAAGCCATGGGTCAGGCCTAAAATAGACTTCATGGGCACTGCGGACTGAAATTCAAGTCCCAGCTCCTGGAAATTCAGTTCTTAGCAAGACATCTCCATTTACCTCCGACCTAAAGCCAGATTTATAAAGGTGAGTATTATAAACAGTTTGTGGTATACAACAGATGGGATTTCCTAGTATGACCTGATGTGTGTAACAGAGGAACAACTGCATGTCCTCAGGATCTGTAACCGAGGCTGAAACACAAGCCTGGGTGACGCCAATGAGCTACCTGCTGAGAAGTTCAGGTGCTTATTTCAGGAGCTGATCTCCTGAGAGGGAATCACACACACAATGGGTGAGAACAGGTGGGCGCATGAATCCTTTCCCCAGAAAATGTATGCATACACAAAATCCTCACACCACTCCAGAGGGCTCTCAGGCACCGGGACACCTGTCCAGGGGCCCCAACGGTGGGCTGAAAGCTCTAGAGGCAAGCGTGGTTTTTCTCCACAGAGGTGGGAAAACCACCACGTCGAAAGCCAAGTCCACTGACTGGGCCACGCTCAGTGCCCTCCGATGGGAGACCAACGCAGACAGACGACAGACAAGGAAGTTAAATGGTGATATGTTAATAGAAATGCAGGGCCCACAAGCACCAGGAGCAGCAAAGAAAATGACTGACTACCTAGGGGGGAAGCTAGAGGTGGCTTCTTCAAAATGAAATTTAAAGTGGCACTTGAAAGATGGAGATACCAAAGACTGGCTAAGTAGAGAGGGCATAGAGGAATTCCTGAACATTCCAAGGCAGGGCAATTCTCTTTGTCAAAGGGGAACAATTGCCCTTTGTCTTTTCAGGAGTGGGCCAAAGGGAAGTGGCAGGGGCCAGGCTGCAAAGACAGACCTCGGGCAAATCGGGAAAGACATCATCTGGCACACTCATCCCCACATGGTAAGTCCATCCTGTGGACAATAGCTCACACAAGTGTCGTCACAGCCCGGGTGTGATGTGGCATGATGTGGCAAAAGGACAGAAAAGGAGGTAAGAGATTCAGATGACAGAGCACCTGACTGGAATTGAGAGCTCATTCCAGAATGTCCAAGCAAGAAGCGGTGGCAGCGAGGCCTGAGAGAGAGGCTCACAGGAAGATTCCAAGAAAACCAGATAGCTGGGAAAACGAAACTCAAAGAGTTAATGTAAAACGTGAAGTGTCTTAGGCTAAAAGAGAAAACGAAACAGCAAGAGCCAACAGCAGATGGGGGGGGGTGGTCAGAAGCTGCAGCTGCCAGAGCTGGCGTGAGCCAAGGCCAGGACACAGGCCACATGAAGGGCAGAACACATCTCACTTTGCTTTCTGTGAGCTCTCCACAAGCACAGCAGGTCAGGAAGGTGAAGGCAAGTGACGCCATTCCTGAGTCCCCTAGAAGACTGGCGGTGTTTAGCTGGGACAGAGAATGTTTAGGAGATAGCGCGTTTCCCCAAAAATAAGACCTAGCTGGACAATCAGCTGTAATGCATCTTTTGGAGCAAAAATTAATATAAGACCCAGTATTAATTATATTATATTATACCCAGTCTTTTATATTATATTATATTATATTATATTATATTATATTATATTATATTATATTATATAAGACCAGGTCTTACATTATAGTAAAATAAGACTGAGTCTTATATTAATTTTTGCTCCAAAAGACGCATTAGAGCTGATGGTCTGGCTAGGTCTTATTTTTGGGAAAACACAGTATGCAGTCACCTCCATAGGTAAAGGACACCTTCCACTTAACCTGTTCTGTGTGGCCTCAGACCTCAGAGCAACCAACAGGTTCAGGGAAGCAGACCACAGCTCAAGGTAAGGAACACATTTAACGCCCCCAGGAATATAAAAAGGGAACGGCTTCCCTCATTAAGTGATGAGCTCTCCAACAGCGGGAGCAACCAGGCAAAACAAAACGCCCAACCTATGAGGAATTTTGTGTGAGAGGGATTTGTGTAAGCAGGGCCAGAAGATCTCTTAGGGGCCATAAGTCTTCATTCTTATAATAAGGAGGCAAAGAATATTTTCAGTACTTATACATAACCAATATATAAAAATTACCCTAAACCACTTTCTGATGAGTTATTTCTCAAAACACGTTCCTAGCAAAGCTTTCATCTCTATTCTCATCTTCCCACACTCTGCCCCCAAATACCAACTTCCTTCTCTGAGGTAATATGTTGAACTCTAAGAAATTTCTTAGAATATCTGCCTGACCTGCTGGAGATTTCTGATTAAATGTGTCCTATGAAGACACGAACACTACTTTGGATGAAGCAAGCCCTACCCTTCTTAGTTCAGGGCCTGGCCTGGCATCTGAGCCCTCAATGACAAAACTCTGAAATTGGAGAACTTGGCATTTCGGAGACCCTGAAACCCTACAGGCAAGTTTCATTTTATTAAGACAGGCCTTTTTGTAAGCCTTCAATCGTATTTCCTTAGGAAAGGGGTGGGTGTGCTCTGTTCCTTTTTTTTTTTTTTTACTCCCCCGGCCTAGAAGAAAATAAGCAGACATGTTCTAAACCATTCTACATGTAGGTCATTTATCAAAAATAGGTTGTAACGGATGTTTACTGTACTGAGAAGGGCCACAAGCTGGACCAGCCGCAGGTTTGGGGGCAGCTCTAGATGCCAGATAAAAACCCTCAGTGGGCCTGGGAGGGGGGGAGAGTTCACTAGACTCAAGTGTGTTTCAGGTGCTCTTAGGATAACTTCTTGCAAAAAAAGGAACTAAACCGTGAGCTCCGAGTGAGCCTTCTAAGGCAATTTATCCACCATCTAAATTCAATGCTTTTCAAACATGACAAACTAAAGAGAAAATACAGTCTGCCTGCAAGTCCTGAAAAATGACCTTAAGGAACTCACTGTCCTTCTGAGCTTGTTTTTCATCTGTCAAATGATGAAGCCATTGGTGTCACTGGGCTGCTGTGAGAATCCCGATGACATAAAACCTCTTCAAGTGCCAGGACACCACACCTTACTGTTATGCCCTCACCATTCTCTCTCTGGCATTTCTATTTTTCCACGTATCTCAACTCCCCTACAGACTGGCTTGGAAATCAGCCAAGCCTTCAGATCATGGCTCCACCACTTCTAGTCGTGAGACCTCGAGACTTCAGTCTTCTCATCTGCAAAAATGAGCCTGTTCCTAGTACTCACTCCTAGGAGCCTGCAAAAATGAACCACTATTTGTAAAACATAACGCAGTGTGGGCACGCTGTAGAAGCCCAAGGAGTGCCATCATCATCCTCATCATCATCCTCTGTAGTAGCAACAGGACCTTCTCTGAGCTACTATCTTACCCAGAACAGACGCTCCTCAAACGGCTAAGTCAGGGTTTACATTTAATCAAGTCATCAGCAGCTCAAAGACCTAGAGGGCTGTATCCCAGCTATCCCAGAAGCTGCCAGTTACTAAATTCAAGAGCCAGGAGTGACGAGCCACACTGTCATGGGCCCAGGAGTCCACACCGTGCACCCAGGTGCCAAACAAGAAGTCAGCATGAGCAGGAACGAAAGGTGCCCCGCCAGCCAGCCACCAACAGTCCACAGGTGCAATGCTTCCAGTAATTCATGAAACTGCAACTGCAGGCGAATTTTCCTCTGATCCCAATAAAGTTGCCGTAGTTCCAATTATTTTTGGACCCCACCTTGTAGAAGAGCCCCCTCAAAACCTCTCCTTTAGGAACAAAGTGACTGGCCTGAGTGCTGGAGGCAGACAGGAGCTGCCGGAAAGCCCGGTTCTGCCTGCTAAAAGCCAAGGCCCGGACATCTTACAGCCACCAGCAAAACGCGAACAAGAGTGCCGAGTGCCCCTTCCTCAGGAATTCTGTGAAGATTACTGAGAAAGGAGAGGAAGCACTGAGAATGCCCAGTGCCTACAAAGCTGAGTTACTTTTATGCCTATCTGTTGCCCAACTGTTAACGGTAGACTTGAGGGGGAGAATGACCAAGGGACAGGCGTTCGTACACATTCTGATTTTGATACTTAGACACAATTTCATTTTTCCCGTGTGACCTTTAAAATCAGGGAACAAAACTGTTAAACCTTACAACCTGTTTCAAGGAACAACTGTTGCCCAATGTGGCAGAGACCACAGGCTGTTCCCTATGTCCATCCTTCACTCCTTTCACGGGAACACAACTACAGACTTTTAGTTACACACATGGCGGCAAGATTAAAAACAGTTCCCGGTTTCTCTTACAGCAGGGTCTGGCCATGAAACCACATGCTGGCTGACAGGATGTTAGTGGAGGGTTAGCACACCTTTAAAGAGAAGTGTGAAGGCTGGACCTTTAGCAGTCGTGTTGGACCATAAAGAAAGGAGCTAGACCTCAAAGATGCAGCACATCGAGCTAGAAGAGTCTCCAAGGTTTTCTGGGAGCTGGAAAGCCTGGCTCCTGAACTTCCTATGATAGGATGAGTTCTATCATATTTGAGCCACTGCTATCCTAGGTCTCTGTGGCCTGCACTCAAAACTAAGCCTAACTAAACACCAACTTAATCACCTACCTCATTCATCAGAATCGTCTCCAAATGACACGTCTTTACTAGGCTTACCTCCATTGAGGACATTTAAGAGCCTGTGGACACACGTTAATTACCAAAGATTTTGAAAAGCGACCTCAGAATAAAGGGGACAACCTTTCCTAGATGGTGTATCTCATGCTCTATTTCTTAAAACAATCTGTCTTATTATTTTAGCCATACAACATGCTTTTCCGTTTAAATATTTTAGGTTAACATATCCTCAATGCTGTCTAGCTACCAATAAAAGGTACAAAAAAAAGGTACAAAAAAAAAGGTACAAGAAAATGCAGGCAGCCTCCCAGCACCAACAATCAGAGCAAACATTCCACGGGGCAGTAGATCTGCTGCCTGGTAATGCATCGCCATGACGACAGGCAGGCTGCCAGGAAACCAAGAGAGGATAACCCCCGGAGGGGCAGCATCTAGCTCAGGTCCCAGGGATTCAGACATTTCTCAGAAGAATTCATGCGCTTAGATCCCCTACGAGCAGGAGGTATCACAACACACTCAACACTAACGTCCTGATCACAGCTGTTGTCACGAGCAGCTTGATGGCAAAGAGCACTGGTCTCTTCTTTGGATCCTCGCTCTGGAAAACATTCTGCAGAGCAGAATAAAAATACTGCCCATTTAATTATTCAGAACAGCATACCCTAAGAGGCAGCCTGCCTTGATCTGGAGAAAGTAAGGTCCAAACACTCCTCTTATCACAAAAGAAATCCATGGCAATAAAGCTCTCAGGCTCGCCAGGCTGCCATCCCATCACCTCTGGCCCACATAAGCTGTTTCTTCTGTTATTTAAGACAAAGCTTCTTTCTTCCCTGCTGTTCCTCTGCCACTATTGCCTTGCTTTTTAATTTTCCTCACAAGCCAGATCATTCTAGGACAAGAAATGGATCTACATGGAGATGGCAGTAGAGTCCTCAGGCAAATTACCTTGTGCAATGACACTGAGGGACAAGAATGCAATCTGCTTAGATTGTACAAGAGTGATGCAATGTGGCATAATTAATTTGGGGAAGAGAAATTCCTATCTAATTCACTCAAGCGTACTCCAGTCCAATATAAATTTCTGCCAACAAAGTTCTTCCAAAATTTCAACCTATCAGGTGATGATCAGAAATGAACTTAAATCACCTCAGATAAGATTATGCCACAAGTGACCCATGAAGTGAACCCCTGGCAGTACTGCCCAGGGTCCACTCAGGTAAACAGGTACAGGCAGGAGTCAAAGGCATACCTGCGTGGTTCCAGACCAGGCCCAGGGAGCTGCTCAGGAGACGATGCAGTGAGCCCCAGGACGGACACGGGCCCTAGCCCACCCCCACTAGCTGGCTGGGTGGTCTCTGCACTCGGTACAAGACAATAATAAGCTAAAACAGATTTCATGCAAACCCCACTAAGGAAAGTCAGTGTTCTGGACGAGAACCATGTGACTGTTCATTAATTCACATTTCAGATACATGTGTGTCTACATGTGCCTACTACTATCAAGTTACGTCACTTCTGACTTAGTTAATGCGTAATAGGAATACTACCTTTATCTGAAATGCCAAAATCTAAAATTCAAACCACAGCATACAATCGGGCAGGGTATATTAGGATACCCCAGCATTCTGATTTAGTTGCTCTCACCTCACAGGGCCGTTGTGAAGATGAAATCAATGGTAACAAAACGCGCTGACGTAGAACAGTGCTGGCTACACAATACACTCTTAGCGTCAGCCTGTAGTTCCCCCAAATCAGCTGTACCAGTGGTTCTCCAAGTGTGGTGCAGAGAACCCTGAAGGTCCCAGAGATTCCTTCGGGGCCCATGAGGTCAAAATTCTCTCACTACCAGGATGTTAGTTGCTTTTTCACCCATTCATTCACAAACGTGCAGTGGCATGTGACCTGAGATACTGCGACACACTGAATGCAGAAGCAGCTGAATCCAACCAGGTGCTACAAAAATGCCAAACAAGCCATTCTCTCTCAATATGTTCGTATTTTAGGAAAAGTTATTTTTTCATTAAAATTGTATGTTAAATGTAATGGGTTATCACTTCTATAGGATTCTTTTTTTTAATTTTGTCAGCTTAGTTTTATAAGATGGTTAAGTATCGATAGATATAACCCACATAAACAAAAGCTCTTTGGGGTCCCTCAATAACTTTTAAGTATTCGGGGATCTAAGAGCCTCGTTTCTCAAAATGTTTGAGAACCACTGCGTTAAACATTTATAAACAACCAATTTCTGGAAGAAAAAGGAAGGGAAATAATTTCACTTTATAGCTGGTTCCCTTTCCAGATTTACCTCAAATCAGAGCCCCCAGGGGATCCACTTAAGTCATGTGCGACTCCTGTGTCCCGACCAGCCACATAAAATCTTCTCCCAGTTTTTTGGGGGGAGGTCCCTTCCCCTGGACTCAAAATATTATAAAGATCAAAAGTCACCTTTGATTGGTCAACTCCTAAATACAATTTCTTAAAATTTCAGTAAATAAAATGTTTTCTTTAATGATGATAAATGATGATAAAATTTGCGGGCGGCCATATGGCTCAGTTGGTTAGAGCGCCAGCTCTGAACGACAGGGTTGCCGATTCGATTTCCACATGGGCCAGAGATGACTGTTCCACAATGTTCCCCAATAAAAAATAAAAAAACTTAAAAAAATTTTTTTTAAATAATAAAAATATTAGTAATACTAACAATAAAAAGCCTTGCACTATTAACATACAAGTGTCACGCCCACCAGCCCACCAGCACGTCCTGCGTTGACGTCTGCTTGGCTACAACTCCCACCACCACTCAGCAATGCTGAGCCTGTTAGATGCTGAGCACTGTAGCACATGTCGCAGATACAGCAAGGGACCAAGACAACAAATGAATATACCATCTAATGTCAGGTCGCGGTGATCGCTGTGAAGAAAAATGAAGCAAAGTCCAAGAAGAGCAGGACTCGGGCCATGGTCACTGCAGACAGAGGTGGGGATTTCTGAGAAGGCAACATCTGAGCAGAGAGCTGAACAGATATATATATATATATATATATATATATATATATGTACACACACACACACACACACACACACACACTAACCCACGAATATATACAATATTCGTAAAGTGTTTAAAACGTCCAAAATACTACACATACGGTTGAAAGCTACACGGACATGTATGGAAGTATAAAAGACCTGCAGGGGGATGATAAACCCCAAGTCCAGAAAGGTGGTTATCTCTGGAGGCAGGTGGGGCACGGAGGGGTGGGGGGCGGTGGCTCAACAGACTTACCCCCAGGTACACAGTTAGTACCAGGCCTAGGATCTGAGAAGGCAGGTTACCAGGCACCGGCCCTGCTCTGCTAGGCTGCTGTAGTAAAAAACGAACCTGGCTGCCTAGACTCCCCCACCACCCTCCTGCGGACTGACTACCCACCCTGGTTTGTTTTCCTGACCCAGTAATTATGTCCAGCACACCTATTTATAAGTCAATTTAATTTTGTTTTATTAAACTTATAACACCCTTTGAGATGAAAGACACCAAGGACTATCACAAAATCAAGGGCAGAGAAGGGTTGCTGTGCTGGTGGAACAAGGACGCTCGCTGATAAACACAATATTGTTTTCATTCCTGCTGTAACAGCAAGCCTTATAGTACTCACCACCTAAGCCCTGTCATACAATAATTAAAGCCCCACCGTAACCCCATTGGACAGGAACAATTACTAATCCCACTTCACAGGTGGGGAAGCAGTTTAAGTAATTTGCCCAAGGTCATACAGCCACCGTCATGTGATAAAGTTAAAACTTCTATTCCACAGAAACAATTCAGTCCCATCATAAGGAATTATAAATTCCAGAAAACATAGAATTTGGATAGATCACGTTATTTTCTGGAACTTCATGGAAAAGTAAAGCAGTTAGTTCTTCGGCCACAGCCAAATTCTTCATCCTAATCACTGCATTTACCATTGTTTTAAAATGGTTTCTTTAAAAAAGGCAATGTAATTAACATTTTCTTCTGTTGATTTAAAGAAAATCCAGAGCTTCCCTTGTGGTGGTAAAACCAGAGAGCAAGGCTGAGAGCCGGCCATCCAGTAATCCAGAATGCCCATGCTAGAAGACCGCCTCCAAAAGCCATGAGCAGCTTGGCCTTGGCCTTGAGAGCTGCCCATGCCTTATTAGGTGGGTCCCACAGCCAACACCCTGTCCACCCTTCCTCTTCCCCAGTGTCAAGTCCCAGCCTGGCTATTTCACAGTTTCACATACCAAGAAAATGGAGGAGTAAGCTCAAGTTCTCCTTCCCCTAATCTAGAAAAATCCAGACCACTCAATCCAATACCCTTCAACTCTCATAGGAGGTACTGGACACAACTTGTCAAATTCAATTAAAGCAATTTTACCAAATCATTGACTGGTTAATACAAATAAACACTTCATGAATTACATTCTTTTCAGAGTAAAACTGATTACTGATTGAAAACTGATATACAGGAAACTTATCCAAAATTCCTGGCAGGTGATAACTGGAATTCTGTTGATATTCAACGGACTATGATATAAATTCATGTCTTGCATCATAAACAGCAGTAGCTATCCAATGAATATACCATATCTGTACATAATACATTCTAGGATCCCTAGAGCCTACCTGCCTTGGTATTGGGCAAACATCATTCAGCTGGCCAGCCATTACACAAGGGACAGTAACAGGGGCAACCTGGCACTGTGCCACATGCTTTACACACCCACCTCATTAATACTAGATTAACCTTTCCCACTGGAGGAATCACCCAATAATATGTACTTACTGTATGATTCCTTTATAAAAAGTTCAAAAACAGCAGTTATGTTTTTACATCCACAGTGCTAAAAGCTAACCAAGTGTTTCCTTAGGGCCAAGTGAAATAGGGCAGTGCAGGGAGAAGCATAGAGGATTCTGGATGCTGTCCATGCTCTAATCCTTGACCTTTGGAACTGCTTATCAGGTAGGTATGTTCACTCTGGTAATTCATCAAGTTGTACACTTAAAATGTGTCTGCTTCCTGTGCGTAAATTACAATCCAGTAAGTGTGCAAAAAGTTAAGGGGTACATATTGATGGAAGGATACGGAAAAAGCAAGCACTGTCAGAAGTCTTGGGTTCTGATCCTGATTTCCACAGTAAACGGCCTATGATTTGGGAAAGTCACTTCTGGGGCAGGGGTCCTCAGTGTCTTCATTCCTTTTACAAGAGGTGAGATTAGACGCTCTCTGGTTCTCAGTTTACGGTCACTTCCCTTTCTTTTTCGGGTGGGGAAAAGGGAGGAATGACCGTGGGGATAGAAAACCAACTCAAAAGCAAGTGTCTCTACCACAAGGTCATCATTAAAACACACACCATAGGGCTTCTCCAGATTCAAGATGACACCCTGTACTACAGTAACACCAAGCTGGAACAGCAAGTTCTAAGTGTCTTTTGGGGAGCAGATGATGGCGGCAATCACTATTCACCTTTATTAACAAACTCAGTATCAATGAAATTTTAGAAATAACATTTCCAGAAAGTTACAATGGGGTCAGAGCTGTCAAAGCAAGGGGCATTCATACACTGTGTTATCAGCATGACCTTGACATAATCCAAAAGGCCTGGCAGCAAGGTTGGAGGAAGGCTATTATAACACACTCCCATTTACCCAAGTGTCCAGGGAAGAGGACCTCTTGACTAAGTTAATATTCTGGTTAACCATCTTCCTATATATACCACCAGAGGATTTTGCATTTCCAAAGAAACAATTAAGTCCCTTTTGGGTGATTTGAGATTCAGAAAGCTTAAAGGTCTCCAGAAGAGTGACTCACTGCCTAAGAACAATTGTTTGACACTGGGGGGAAAAAAAAATGTTTTCAATCAGTATAGAAAATTTAGAGACTAGCATTAGTTTATCACACAGACCACGGAATGACAAGTAGTATCAACCCCAGCAAACTAAATTTTCTTCAGTGACTATAAAACCAAAAATCTTTCTCTATAAGCAGATCACCTTTCATAGTCTACAAGTAAAACAAGTTTAAGAGCTTGTTTAAGGTTAAGATGCATTTCTTGGGAGTTGCTGAAAACTAACATGAGGAAAAATATCTTTAATCTATTTCATCTATATCTTCTTAATTCTTTGGTTTTTCATCAACTCTGTCATTCATTGTGTTACTATTTATTAAAATTTGGATGGCTGCGCGATAGTTAGAATGGAAGTTAGCCCCTAACACACAGTTAAACAGAAATCAAGGTTGGCCCTGAAGATCAGGTTCATTTCCGTCAGTGGGCTATTATCTGAAAATATCCAAAACTGAGATCCTCTCCACATATAAACAAAAATCTGGTTCCACGACTATCAAACTGCAGAATTTTGATAAGTACTCAACTTCAAACCTCTTTCCCTGTACCATTTGATTTAAGTTAAATTCGGGTAAGATGTCAAAGCAAGAGTTAGAAGTGGGGAAAAACGGTCGCGGTGACATGGAGAGGACACAAGGGCCCCTTCTAATTCCAGGAAGACAGTGCAGCGGGTCCCCATGCACTGCCTTCACAACTTGCAGTGATTTTAACAACCAGTATTATTTCAGGGCAATAGAGAGGTAGGTGTAAGAATACCCCGGTGCACAATTTCCCACCTACTGTTCCTTTTCCCCAAATGTAGGCCACTGCTTAAAACGGCCTATGGCTGTGCAAGACGTCTTAAAGCAGATCAAATGAGGGCTCCACTGCAAAATCATCGGGACCACAAAAACCCCACATCATCTTCAAGACGTCGGATCAAGAGTAAACATGTAGGCAAAGATAGACATCAACACAGATGGTATAGGGTACTTATATGCTTCCTGCAACTTCAATAATCTTAGAAAACTGGGGCAACTGAGGCCAGGAGCCAAAATGCGTCCAGCTGGATGGGGCTCCACTCCATCTCAATCCCGCGCCCTCAGCTCCCGCACCACGGGGCTGGTGGAGGTTTCACTCTAGTGGCCCACCCCGCACCCCCGCAGCTGGAAGGGGAGCCTGCAGGGAAGGCCCGGGGCAGCCCCCCCCCCACGCCTGCACCAACCCGAGCCCCGACAGCGAGGCCGCCCCCTCGCCCCGGCCCCAGGCCCTAAGCTGCCAGCCGGGGCACTGCTTCACCGCCTGTCTCCCCGCCAATCCCCGCAGCCCCCCCGCCCCGCAGCAGGTATCGCGGGGCGCACGCGCCTGCGCACTGCGCGCCCCTCGCCACCCCCAAATGGGAGCCGTGGGCCGAGGCCCGGTACAGCCCGCTCGGGGTCCCCTGGGCTGCGTTCTGCGGAGAACCCCTTCCCCAGGCTGGGGGGTCCCAAGGCTTACCCGTGGCCAGGACGCTGGCCAGGAGGAAGAGAGTGTGCATGGCGCCGCCGGACTCCGCAGTCTGCAATGCGGAGCGTCAGCTGATCGTCCGCGGATATAAACCGGCCCCGCCCCGAAGCTGCCCACCGCGCAGGCGCAAGCTCCGCCCCCGCAGAGCCCGCCCGAGCTCTCCCTGCGGCCTGACTCAGCGCCGCGCGGGGGCCTGCGCGCAGGGGGGCGGGAGGAGCGAGGGGGGCAGGGGAGGGGGGTCGGAGGGGGGCGAATGTGTAGTGCGAGGGAAGGGGCAGGCCGTCAAGATGGAAACTAATAATTGAACAAGTCAGCTTTAAGGATTTCATAGATACCTATATATAATAAACATACATTATGTGTTATAAATATATATAATATATAAATATATATAATACGTATAATAGCATTTGAGCCTCACATGTTTTCTATGACTTCCTATTTTCTCTTATTAGTATCATTTTTCAGATGAGACTCCACGCTCCTAAAGGTTAACAGCCGTCAGAATGCAAACTCACCACCCAACCCACACTGTATTTACCTAGCTGGGGCCAGCATGTAACTTCATTCTGGGACCTGATTTTTTTTCTCTTACTGTGTCATATTTACCACCACTTCTCCCCGATGACCCCACAGGCAAGCGTGTCAGTTGTAAATGTAATCCCTCCCAAGGTCCTACCACGGTTTGTCCGTGGACTTGGAGGGAGGGGAGGAATGCAATTGAGGAGTAAGATGGAGAATAAGGGAGAGAAATGAAGCCTGAATTTGAGAACCTGCTAAAAACAGGCCAGGGGCCTTGGTGGAGAAGGAAGAGGCCTGTACAGCCCTTAATCCTCATCTCTTTCCAGAATAAGAAAGACCCAGGTGGCCTGCACACTGGCCTTCTTCTACCTGGGGCTGATCCTGTTTGGTTCTGAGCAGTGCTAGGACAACCTCCCTGGCCTCCCCCAACTACCTACCAGCCTGAAGGAAGGAAAGGAGGGAAATCTCACCTATTGGGGCAGGCCCTTAAGGGTCATTCGGTCACCTTCCCCAAAAGGGAAACAGGCCTGGAGAGGGAAAGACATTCACGGTCACAAGTGACCTGGGTAGGGTAAATCCAGGGTTCCATCCACCTCCCACAATCTGTAAGTTTTCTTAGGAACAACTCACAGACAGAGATCTCAGAGCCTTTGGCTCACCTCTCCCTCCACCACCCCCACACTGTGGCTCTTACTTCCCACTGGGAAGCTGGATGAGGAAGTGTGCACCAGAGTGGGTGATATGAAAGGAGTGTATTAAGTTGAGACAACATTTAGGCTAGACTGCATGCCTCACCCATTGGTCTGAATAGTCAGATGGAGACTGCATGGCTGCCCCATCTGCAGGCTGCCGAAATCAAGGCACAGCATGGGGCAGACCACCCCAACAGCCAGATAAACGCAAGGGAGGTAGGCTGTAGGACACAGCCCCATCCCTCAGCTCCTTGCTGATGGAGGAGGCAAAGCATTCCCATGTTCCACGCAGAGGTTACAGGACTCCAAGCCACAAGGAGACTTAGATACCTTCAGATCATACGCTCTCACTTTAGTGGAGTTACTGAGCTCTCAGAGCTACTAAGTGATAGAACCTGAACCAACCGCAACTCTTTTTTAATACCCACCCACCCCACCCCACCCCCCCGCCATAACTAGAGGTTATGTCAATGTTTTTGAGGTGAACTTTTGCTGCCTTTCATTTACACACCCGAAACACAACGTAATATGTTCCTTCATCCACCTTCCCTGTAAGGACAGAATTTTAATGAAGAATATAAAAACAGTAAGTGGATTATTATAATTTTTTACTAAGTCAGTAGATGCTTCAATCCTCTTAAAATACCTTCATAACCATCTGTGCATAGGCAACAAGAGCCATGAAGCAATTCGGGCCCTTTGATCCAATCATACCATTCTTTGCATATATCGCCCCAGGGAAATAATCCAGAGCCAAGAAGTATTTTATCCAAAGTGTTCACAGAAGGGCCCCTTACAACAGCAGAACCTGGAAAGATCCCAAATGCTGAACAAGGGAAACTGGCCTGGACAAAACAATGGTACTTGAAGCCGCTTGGGAGCATGCGGTGGAAGCAGTGTGCAACAAGCCAGCAAGGAAAGTGGGTTCCAAGCAATGTGGGCAGAGCAAGGCCCAAAGCCCCATCTTCTAGTTTAAACCCTGCCACTGACATCCCAGAGAGGACCGTAGAGCTGGTGAGGAAGCTGCAGGATCCTCCGGTCCAGGCAGGCACTGGGGGCAGCCATGGCCCTCATGCCCTGTCTCTCAGAGGAGGCTGGATTGTCAATGAGGAGAGGAACAGATAACTGGAGGTGGGGAGAGAGTCTGCTGATTTTGAGTCAACTGTCTTTGCTTTATTTCACACATCACAATGTCTGCATGTTACTTTGTACTTTCTATAGAAAAAAGTTATAGGACATTTCACAAAAGAAAAGAAAGTCACCTTTACTTCCTCCCTCCTGTGAGTTTTCAGGGAACCGAAAACAATTTTTCCTCAGAAATGTGAGCCATACTGTAGATCCTGGCAGAGTTCCTGATGGCTTTCCAGTTTGGGTCCCAGTTCCTCATGAGGTTTCACTTCTGGTTCCTGACACCTCTTAAAACCGTCACCTACCAGTTTCTTTTAATAATGCCCCTGTTGGCCCCAGAGAGCTTCCATCTCTTACTGTTTCTACAATTCAAAGTCCTTGGTCGAGACAGCTGATATAACAGAGGCACCCACCAAGAAGGCCCGGCCCACCCTCTTGGCCCCAGAGCTCCACACTGGCTCCCCACATAGCCACCCTGGAACCTCATCCTGCCCTGGAAGCGCCGCCCCCCCGCCCAAACCCCACTATATCTCAAACAATGAAGCTCAGGTTCTTCTTCCTGCAGCATCTCCCTCATCAAAGACCTCCAGCCTCCAGTCTCTCCTACCTGAATTGCCGTTCTGCCTAGTCTGAACCCATCGGGTAGCCATTTAAGTAATCTCAGACCCTCCCAAGGACCCCTCTCCCATCAAACTTCAGTCACCCTACCTGCCAATTCCCAGCCTCTGATGTCTTCTCCTCTATCTCCACCTGCCCTGGGATACTGGTGAAATCAACCATCCCAGCCATTCTCACCAAGACCTCCTGGCTACTCAGCATATTTAGCCTCCCATGTGGCAGAGTTAGCTATTGTCTCCTACCGTGTTTTCCCCAGAATAAGACCTAGCCGGACAATCAGTTCTAATGCGTCTTTGGAGCAAAAATTAATATAAGACCGGGTCTTATTTTACTATAATATAAGACCGGGTCTTATATAAAATATAATATAATATAATATAATATAATATAATATAATATAATATAATATAATACTGGGTCTTACATTAATTTTTGCTCCAAAGGACGCATTAGAGCTGATTGTCTGACTAGGTCTTATTTTCAGGGAAACACAGTAATATCCTTCACCTCTTTTTCTTTGATCTTGATAGTTAGTGATCAAACCCCCTATTTCTTGTTTGTTCTGTTTTTTTTATTATTATTCGTTTCAGGTGTACAAAACAATGTAATAGTTGGACATATATACCCCTCACAAAGTGATAACCTCCTCCCCCAATCTACCATCCCTCTGCCATCGCACCTAACCGCCACAGTTCCACTGACCCCATTCCCTTCGCTGCACTCCACATCCTGTGACTATATATATATATATATATATAAAACCACAGTTGATAACCATCACTACTCAGCTTCAGCTTCAGGTGTATACCGCAGCCGTCAGGCACCTACACCGTCCATGAAGTGGTCTCCCCAATAAGACAAGTTTCAGTCAGATACCCTACAAAACCTTTACATTACAGATTATACTCCCCAAACGGTCCTTTGTATCCCCATGGCAATTTTGTGGTTACCAATTGTGATTCCTAATCCCCTCACCTTCTCGCCCTTCCACAGAGGGTCCCATCTAGCGACCCTCAATTTTTTCTCTATGTCTCTGAGACTGTTTCTGATTAGCCTGTTCATTTATTCTATTTTTTAGGTTCCACGCATAAGTGAGGTCATAATGGTATTTGTCTTTCTCCATCTGACTTATTTCATTAAGCATAATGTTCTCTAGGTTCATCCATATCATTGCAAATGGTAAGATTTCATTCTTCTTTATGGCCAAGTAATAGTCCATTGTATAAATGTACCACAGTTTCTTTTTTTAAAAAAAAGATTTTATTGGGGAAGGGGAACAGGACTTTATTGGGGAACAGTGTGTACTTCCAGGACTTTTTTTCCAAGTCAAGTTGTTGTCCTTTCAGTCTTAGTTGTGGAAGGTGCCATTCAGCTTCAAGTTGTTGTCCTTTCAGTCTTAGCTGTGGAGGGCGCAGCTCAGCTCCAGGTCCAGTCGCCGTTGCTAGTTGCAGGGGGCGCAGCCCACCATTCCTTGCGATAGTTGAGGGATCGAACTGACAATAATTGTGGTTGAGGGGATGCACTCCAACCAACTGAGCCATCCGGGAGCTCAGCGGCAGCTCAGCTCAAGGTGCCGTGTTCAATCTTAGTTGCAGGGTGCGCTGCCCACCATCCCCTGAGGGACGTGAGGAATTGAACTGACATCCCTGTGGTTGAGAGCCCACTGGCTCTCATATGTGAATTCTCATGTGGGAATCGAACCGGCAGCCGTCAGAGTCAGGAGCATGGAGCCCTAACCGCCTGAGCCACCGGGCTGGCCCCACAGTTTCTTAATCTAGTCATCTACCGATGCGCATTTTGATTGTTTCCATGTCTTAAACCCCCTATTTCTGATTGGGTACATGGCTACCCAGAAGAAAGATTACATTTCCCAACCTTCCTTGCAGCTGCCGGACTTAGTTCTGGCTGATGAGATAGAAGAACAAGTGCCCATTCTGTGATTTAGATATTGCTCTTAAAAGGAAGAGACATATCTATGCAACTATTTCACAAGTAGTACTGTCAGGACCCTGCCCATACTGCTGGAGGAATGTCCTGGAAAGTCCCAACTGAGCCAGGTTTTTGTCTTGGAGGGGTGGTGGTGGGAGTCCCAGAAGATGAGCAAGCATGGAAGGGTGGGCCTCACAGAGTCAGCAGCTATTTACCAGCTGGTATAGAAATATTTCAATTATTTTACTACTGATACAACTCTACTGATCTGTACCAGCTAAATCTCAACCTGACTACAAACTGCTTTCTTCTTCATGCTGCTTGCATTGCAGACATGATGGCAGGAGCTCGAGCAGCCATCCTGGCCCATGAGCCTTGTTAATAAAGACAGCACAATGGAGCCTTGTTAAGAATGACAGCACAACAAGATAAGAGCCTGGATCCCTGATGATTATATCTGCTCTAGACTGTCCAGCTCCAGACTTCATGTGAACATGCGAAAAGAGCCTATCTTCCTTAAGCTTTCATTACCTTGAGTTTTTATTACATTCCAGATCTTCTCAATGATACTCAAGCCCCTACATCATCTTTATCTACGCCATGCTCATTTCCTGCTTTACTTCTTTCCTTTTGTCTCTGAGGAGGAAATGCCTTTTCTTCTCTTTGTAAGGCTAAACTTTAGCTGCTAAACCGTCCTATGCTCTTGCTGATCAGCCCCTGTGACCTCTAGGACAGAACTGATATTCTGTCTATTCTTTTTGTTCATTGTTTCTGCCTTACCATTTGTTAAACATGTTTAATATCATCCCTCTAGCACTTTGCTCCATCAGTTGTCCTTTCCTTTTTTATATCTTCCATCCTCCAACTTTCCCACTGACTCTCCTCCCTCGACTAGAAATACACCCAAAGCTCTCCCATCCTAAAAGAAATCGTTTTTCACCCCTGACTTTCACTTAAATTGCAGAACTTTCCCCAACCTTCCCTTCACTGTCATATTCCTTGAAACAATCACCTGTACTTGCCATATCTACTACTCTCGCTTCAGACTAACTTTAACCCAGCCTACCACTCCACTGAATGGCTTTTTGAAAGTAAATAGTAAATTCCTACATGGAAAGCCCACCAGCACCCTCTTATTCCCTCCAGCCTCTGACACTTGGTCTGTTCTTCTTTCCTACACTACCCACCCCCCAACTTGGCATCAATGCCCCAACACCAGTCTGCAGGATAATGGATACCCAGCACACAAACCCCCATACCCACTTTCTCACCTATGGTAGACATCACTACTAGAACTTGAGCTTGTCAACTCCGTACAGGCAGACCTCAGAGATATTGCGGGTTCTGCTCCAGACCACGTAATACAGCGAGTATCACAATATAGTGAATTGTAATCTTTTTTTGCTGGTGGTGGGTCTTGTCTTCAGTTTGTGAAAAAATGCAACATCTGTGAAGTGCAATAAAACAAGGTACACCTGTAGTTCAGCTGCTTTGACCAACCTATCAGAGTTGGCTCTTGGCCAGCCTTTGTACCACCTGTCTTAGGTGGGGTTCTCAGGGAAACACCCCTGAGGCTGAGGCGTGTGGGCAGGAGTTTATTAGGGCTTGCTCTCAGGATCATACCTTTGAGGCAGTAAGGGCAGCAAGACAGGGCAGAGGGGGAAATTAAACCACCGCGAAGTTGCAACACAGGCCTCAGCCCAGCCCATGTGGCCGAGATGACCCTGCAGAATTGTCCTCAATTGAGGAAAGGGGAATGGCCTTTATACCTCAACATAATACTGCCTCAAAGGAGAGGTATCGCCTTAGGCCAGGGGCTCCCTTTGGCTCAGGGCAATTCCTGAAGAGGGACTGTTATGGGCTGAATATTTGTGCCCCCTGCCCAAAAAAAACCTCATATGTTGAAGTTCGAACCCCCAGTGAGACTGTCATTAGAGACGGGGCCTCTAAGGAAGTAATTAGGTTAAATGAGGTCAGATTGTTGGGGCCCTGATCCTATAGGATTAGCATCCTTATAAGAAGAGACGCCAGAGAGCTTGCTCTCTCGATATCAAGAAGGCAGCCATCTATAATCCAGGAAGGAGACTTCACCAGAAACCAAATCAGCGGAAACCTCCAGAACTAGGAGAAAATAAACGTTGTTTCAGCCCCCATCTATGGTATTTTGTCATGGCAGCCCAGGCCAACTAAAACAAGTGCACTGTCCAGAGCCCTCGGCAGGCTGCCCTCCAGGCAGCAGGAAAATGAGTTCCCCGGTGCTGACAGGGAGATCTGGTGGTGCCCTTCACCACTCTACCATCCCTGCTCTCAGTGGTTCCCCCACTTCTCTGACATTTCTTTTCAGAATACAAGGCCTGGGCAACCCAACTCTGCAACCTCTGTTCCCTCAAACTCCCAGCTTTGGCCTCCACCCCAGGACTCCAGCCACTCTGCCCCACAGCCTCTACTTGCCTAAAAAAGCTATGCAGTTTCACATCTCTGTGCCCTGTAAACATCCCCCTTCCCTACCTCAAATTCCCTTTTCTAATTCTTCCCCTGGTGAACTTTTATTCAACATGTAACACCCAGTTGAAAGGATACTCCCAGAGGGAAGCCTTTTCTCTGCTTTAGGAAATGGCAGAGGCTCCCTCCTCAGTGTTGCCACTGTTCTCTGTTTGCTTCTTTGCTTTACTTTAGTAAAACCAAAGATGGGAAATGATTTACCCGGTCACATGGCCAGTAAATAACAGAGCTGGGACCAGAACCGGCTCTCCAGAATGCCAGGCCTCTCAATTTATCAGCTTAATCTCTGTCCCAAGCATCTGCCTTCCAGCAGGACTCCAGCCACTCTATTATCTTGTTAATGTTTTAGCAGTGCATTTCTTGAGCCCCTGGTATACGCCAAGTACTGTACTAGGATCTGAGGACACTGAGTTGAAAGACACAGGCTTAATGGGAAGGCCACACAGGGGGTCTGATGCTACCCTGCCCCCTCCAGAGAAGCCAGAGTGCTCAGCAGGCCCACAGCTCCCTACAGGTGCCTTGACCACCAGCCCCATTTGGAGCCTTGAGGCCCTGCCACCCTCTGGGCTGAGAATGAGCATAGTCCCAGGAAGCCAGGCTATTCCGGAGCCTGGCTGCCCCCCAGGATGTGGCCAGACCCCAGAGCTCTGCACACGGGACATCTCATAGTGCACTGTGCCTGGCTGAGCCAATCGGATGCTCTGTGGGGAGCTCCAGCCGGAGCTGGTCAGAGCGCATGTCAGTGAGTCAACAGAGCTTGGGGGTGGGGGTAGGGGCACTGCTGAGTCACTGGGACAGTCTGCAAGTCCTTGAGGTCAGAGCCCTTTTGAGAATCTGCTGAAAGCTGTGAACACTCTGCCAAAAAATGCTCAGACAAAATATTTTGCATTGGTTTCAGGATTTTAGAACTCCACCATCCAACACTGAATGTCAGAATAGGAACTTCAGTAAACCCAAAGAGGGGACGTGACTTAACCAGTCACACGGCCAGCAAATAACAGAGCTGGGACCAGAACCAGCTCTCCAGGATTCCAGTCCTCTCAATTTACAAGAAGCTTAATCTCTCTGTCCCAAGCACCTAGCCTTAAATGAAGTCATGAGGCTTTGGCTAGAAAAAAGGATACTTATTCAAGGGTCTTAGGATTTGCAAACCATAAACACTACTAGGTAATAATCAGAGTGTTCCAAAGAAGGAAAAAAAGCTCCTGGATCGTTCTGGATAATGGCTATCATGTGGTCTGGATACATGAACATACTTTCTCTATTCCTGCTGGAGGTAATCAGAGGATTATCTGGAGGTTTGATGTATATCCAGGCATTAACACAGGACTGGAAAGTTCAAAAGTTGAAGTTCCCAGGATAGTTGCAAGAATCGAATTGTTTCCTCATGCCTCAGCTTGCTTGATTTTAGCTATTTAGCAGCTTGACAATAGTGACTCCATTTTATTTCTTCACTCAATTCCTCATACCAATCAACCCCCCGCCTCCATTTCAAGGTTTGGCTGCTGTCACCTCCTGGGAAGCCTCCCTGCACCCTCAAGCTTCAGGCATCTTTTTCTTCCTCCCACTTCTAGAGCACCCTCAAGCCCTCAAGGCCAAGCTTGGAGGGTGAACAATAATGAACATGAGATTGGCCCAAATAGTTCCTGAACCTGAAAAGAAAGCAAGAACTGGGTTATAAGCCAAGTAACCACATTAGCATATCTTTAAAAAGCAAAGCTTCCTTAGGAGCTTGGAATGTAGGGGAGGGGACAGACAGAAGAATCAAAAAGACAAAGTGGCACTATATAATAATCATAACAACAATAATAACAATGACAGCTGGCAGTAGTGGACTACCTGTGGTCTGCCAGGCTCTCTACTGTCCACTCCACACACATGATCTCAAATCTTTAAATCAAGGATTGATTTTACTGATTTTACAGATAAAGAAACTGAGTCTCAGGAAGGCTGACTTGCCTTGGATATTCCTGATCCTGGCAGAATCAGGATTCAAGCCCAAGACAGCTCGGGCCAATGTCTATGCCACATTGCCTCCACTGAGAATGCCCAGAATTGCCCACGGGTGCCCTGGCTGGGACACTCACCTTGATGCCCAAGGCAGGCAGACATTAACTATGGAGATGCCCCAGAACCATCAAGGCCTGATGCAATCACACAACCATGCCCCGATCACGGGGGAGAACGTATTCTTGGCTGGGCATATTATTCTGTCCATGTGACAGGGCTATTCCACACAGCAAAGACTGTTGCTGTGGCTGATGCACTGGGCTGCTCAGTTTGTTCATGAGTCTCATCCACTCTGGGCTCTGAAACCCTTAAACTTCTCACTCAGCCGGGTAGACTAAGCCCCTTGGACTACCATACCATCACCAATATTGTGACATCTTGTGAAGCCAAGTCGAAAGAGCGGTGCCCACAGAAGAAATCACTGTGACCCTGCGAGGCATACGCCTATTTCAAGGTCAAATCTGTCCATTCAACCACAAATTCAACTAAACCACATGCATGGCCACTCCCAGGCCAGGCACTGGGAATATGATGGCCCAGGAGGTCACAATCTGGGTGGGGAATCAGGTGGGTGAACACCTGCCTTTTCTGAGAGGAGACAATGGCTAAAGATCTCTGAGCAATCTCTTCTCCCCTCCTCTCCATGGAGCACTAGGAAGGTATGCTGCTCATGACTCTTTTAAATTTGAGACCGAAATTCTTCACCAAGTGGACCCATGCAGTGCCTTACTCTTTCAGGGGCTGTCCATGGGCACAACAACGTCTGTTCTGATCATATTTATTTGTATATATTGGGCGGGACCCACAAAACAGAGGCTGCCCCAGTGGCCCAACCCTTGTCACAAATCTAAACCAAAACCAGCCTGCACTGACGGGAAACAGCTGTCAAGGACACCTAACAAAAACCAACCACAATCCTCCAACTTAGTCTTAGCTTGCTCACCTTACCCTAGGAAACAGGGCTGCAGAAGGCAATCCCTGACCTCTGAGACAACCGTGTCCTGTTTTCCTGGTGCCTCTTCTAATGCTCTATAAACATAAAACCCCAAATCCCTCAGAAGAGGGTTCCACTATCCTTTCTTCCCCCAACCCATGGACTGTTTCCCTTGAATAAAGGACATTAAACTCATTAATAAATTGTATTAGTTGTTTCATTTGTCAATTCTCAACGGACCCTTGCCCCCCAACCTTTGAATGAGCTCCAGCCCTTTCCCTGAGGTGGGAGCAGCTGGGAGTACCAGGTAAATAGGAAAGGCTTCTCCTTTAAAACTCTGTCACACAAAACTAGAGAAATAATCAAAAGATCAGTGATGGCCAAGGGTGGGGGAGGGATAGAAGGATGCCTGGCGCAGAGGATTTTGGGGGCAGCGAAACTACTCTGTGATGGTGATGGGGAACATAGGACCTTGAAGGGGTTCAGAACAGACCTCCCCAAGATGTGCTACTTTGGTATGTGGATTATTTTGAGCCAAAGGCAATCGATACCCTGCGGGCCCAAGAGAAACTTTTACCTCTCCCTTAAAGAATTTAAACTGGGGGCCTTTCCCATACTAAGGATCATCACCAGAAATAACTTGCTGTGACCTATCTATAGGGCAGGGCAAACATCTAATGGCTGAACATCAGGTCTCATTGTCCTGAGAACGACCTTCTTCCCCTCTGAAGGCTCCTTACCTCATCCCTAGCTCAGAATGCCACATAGACCTCATTTTAACTTTCTGTCTCTGAACCTCTCATGTATGTGAGGTCTCTGACTCGGGTATGTGGGGTTCCTATACGTACATATGTACTTCAATTTGGTTATTTTCTCTTGTTAACCCATCTCATCATGTTTCATTACACCAGCCGAAAGAAACTGAGGGGAGAGAAAAGTTTATTCCTCCCCCACAACATTATGCATTTGTCTAAACTACAACACAAAGAATAAAACCTAACATAAGTTATGGACTTTAGTTTATAAGAATGTGTCAATGCCGGTTCATTAATTGTAACAAATGTACCATATGAATGCAAGATGGTAATAACAGGGGAAACTGGGGAGAAGAGGGAAGGAGTTCAAGGTCAGACAATTAAGTTCAAGAAATTATTGCAGCAATGTTGCTAACCTTTTTTGATATCAGAGGGATTATTCATTATGAATTTGCACCAACTGGACAAACAGTTAACCACGTTTACTATTTGGAAGTGCTGGAAAGGCTGCGTGAAAAAATTAGACGACCTGAACTTTTCGCCAACAATTCATGGCTCTTGCATCACGACAATGCACCAGCTCACAGGGCACTGTCTGTGAGGGAGTTTTTAGCCAGTAAACAAATAACTGTATTGAAACACCCTCCCTACTCACCTGATCTGGCCCCCAATGACTTCTTTCTTTACCTGAAGATAAAGGAAATATTGAAAGGAAGACATTTTGAAGACATTCAGGACATCGAGGGTAATATAATGACAGCTCTGATGGCCAATCCAGAAGAAGAGTTCCAAAATTGCCTTGAAGGGTGGAGTAGGTGCTGGCATCGGTGCATAGCTTCCCGAGGGGAATCCTTCGAAGGTGAGTGTAGTGATATTCAGCAATGAGGTACATATGTAGCATTTTTTTCTAGGATGAGTTCGCAAACTTAGTTGTCGGACCTCGTATATGGGAATTCTAGCACCTGCTCAATTTCCTGTAAAACTGCAACTGCTCTAAAAAATAAAGTCCATTAATTAAAATGAAAAACAGACAAACAAAAACCCTGCCACAGAAATCAGACCTTAAAAGGCCTCCAGGGTTCTGGTGTCGGGGATGCCTGATTTGCCCCAGCAGGAAATTAAAATGTTATGACCCTACAGATACACAGAGGCCTCCAGTGGCTCACACAGCACTAAAGCAATGGTAAAATACATGACAATATACAGTGGAAAATCAAAGTACAGAGAAGTTGTTTATAATGTTCCATTTGTGTTAAACGAAAAAGAACATTTGTACATATTTGCATAGAATATCTCGGGAAGGAATTAGGGCAGGTAGAAGAGAAACTTTTTACTAAACCTCTTTTGGACTTCATTTAGAAACCATGTAAAGGCATTTCCCATTTTAAAAAATAAAGAAGGTTAAAATTATTATAAAGTGGTCAATATCATTAATTATTAGGAGAGGCTCAACATCATTACTTATCAGGGAAATGCGAGTAAAAACCACAGTGAGTGACCCCTTCACACCCACTAGAATGACTATAATAAAATGGACAATAACAAGTGTTGGCGAGTGTGTGGAGACACTGGAATCCCCACACACTACTGGTGGGAATATAAAATGGTGCAGCCACTGTGGAAAACGGGCCGGCAGTTCCTCAGAAGGTTAAACATAGAGTTTCCGTACGGTCCTAGGTATACACCCATCGGAACTGAAAACGTACATCACACAAAAATGTGTACACGAATGTTCACAGCAGCATTATTCATGGTAGCCCCAACGTGGAAACACCCCAAATGTCCATTACCTGATGAGCGGATGAACAAAATGTGGTATATCCGTACATTATTCAGCAATAAAAAGGAATAATATATAAACACATGCTACCATATGGGTGAACTTTGAAAACATCATGCTTAGTAAAAGAAGCCAGTTTTTAAAAAAGCCATATATCGTATGATTCCATTTATATGAAGTTTCCAGAATAGGCAGATCCGTAGAGATAAGTGGTTGCCAGAAGTTGAAGGGAATGGAAGAACTGGGGGTGACAGCCAAGGAGGGCAGGGTCTCTTTGAGGGGTAACGATGTTATCAAGTTGATGGCGGAGAGTGTTGCACAATTCTGTAAATGCACTTTTGTACACATGTAAATGTGCAAGTCGTATGGTATGTGCGCTAAAGCTGTTTTATATTTCAAAAAGTACTTTAAGAAAATATTTTCCTTGAAAAAGATTAAAAACAAAAGAAGAAGAAATGCCTAAACAATCTATGCCCCAAAATGCCCAGAGGAAAAGATACCAGGGTCCAAATCTCAGGTCCGTCACTTGCTGTACCAACTGTGAGATTCTGGACAGGTTACCAAGCCTCAATGAGCTCCTCCAGAAAGTGGGGAGAAGAACCGGCCCTTTGTGGCAGGGCCGCTGTGAGAATTAGATGAGATCAGACATGTGGGGCACCCGACACAGGCCCCTTAGTCAGCACTGGCTAGAAGGGATCCATGAGCAAGAGAGATCACGGGTGACGGGTGACAGATGGTGTTGGTTTTTTGCTTTCCACTTATTCATTAAGAGGAGGAGGAGGAGGTTTCCTCAAATGGACAAAGAAAATGGGGAAACTGCCCCAGAGCCGACGTGTCCCAGGGCACAGTTGTTCTCCAACTCCCCACCCCCAACCCTGCTCCCCAATTGTATATTCTCCCAGTACCTAAAGCCACAATCCTGCGACAGGTAACCACCCTTCAACCCCATCACCATGCTCACCTCAGCCCCATGCTGGTGGCAGGGCGAGGGGCCTGCAGTGGCTGCAGTGGCTGCAGTGGCATTGATGTCAATGCTGGGCAAGGAGAGAGACCCCAGCCCACTGCACTAATCCTCACACAGCAGCTGCGAGGGAGCTTGCTCTGCTGGCTGTGGCCTGGGGCTCTTGCTTCCTCTGGTCTGCCCACAGCTCATTGGCGCTCCCACAGCTTCCCAACCCAGCCAGCAGGTACTAAGACAGTCTGACAATGTCCAGAGTCAAGATGGTAGGAGCCAGCCCCTGCTTCCTGGAGGGACGTTTCCTGGCCTAGGACGTCATGGCCCACAGAAAGAGAGCCCCGATAGGAGTCAAGAGGCCTGGTTCCTGCTTCCCGCTCATCCCGCCTCTCTGGCTATGTTGTCCCCATTACCGATTGGATGGTGAGAGGCTGGGGTACAGGCTCCCAGGCCCCATCCAGCTGTCAACCCCCATGGTGACACAGTGGCTCAGAAGCCCAGGGTTCCCCGGGTAGTAAGTATTCCTGGTATAACTGGGCATTTACCTGAGCTACCTCTGACCCTGGAAGGAATAAGGGGAAGGGCCATGACACTACTATGTGCTGGGCTCTGAGCCGCTGTACACTCTACCTCATTGAGACTTCCATGGCGCAGGCGCCAAGTGTGAAGAGGAGGGTAGGCTCATACAGGCCCTGAGGCTGGACAGCCTGGGCTCACATCCCAGCTCCACCATGGACTAGCTGAGTGATCTGGGCAAGGTATTTAAGCTCTCTGTGCCTTGTTCCCTCATTTATAAAATGGGATTGATAATAGTACCTTCATTATAGAGTTGTTATGAGGATTAAATGAGCTAATGCATGTAATGTGATTAGAACAGTGACTGGCACATGTTGAATTCACAATAAGATTGACTTATTATTTTCATTTTATAAGGAATCTGGAGCCCAGAGAAACTAGGTAACGTGTCCAAGGACACACAGCGAGGAAATGGTGAGGCCGGGCTTTCAGCACAAGTCTGTCTGACTCTAAAGCCAATGTTCTTCCCAGCACCCAGCACTGGGCTCCTTAGAAAAAAATCCTGAGATGAACAGTGGTGGAGGCTGGTGTCTTCAGGAACGGCATTAAAAATTGCAAGTTTCCCCCTACCCCATTACCAAAGCATATCTGTTCACTGTGAACAATTGGGAATAGAATGTGGAAAAGCACCAACAGGGAGGTAAAAATGCTTTTTCTTCCAGGGCTTTATAAAACCCTTATCTCCTGAGAACTGTAAAAAGGAAAGGGTCCTTCACTTCTCTTAAGCAAGGCCTCACTTAGAGGGGCCCCAAGGGATATTGCCAGTGGCCACCCTCCTTAGGGTAAATGCAGGCCCGCCTAGGGCTCATCCACTCCCACCCAGGGCGTCCGGGTCCCCACCTGGGGTCACAGCCATGAGGAAGTTTACTGCAAGTCACAGCCTGGGTCACACACTCCTTTCCTAGAAGTCAGATGGCTGAGAAGGCCTGCAGTCATATGCTGAGCCATAAATATGAGACCCATGTCTCCAAGCCAGAAGTTACTTTCAGAAAATGAGTGACAATCAAAATTACCCTCCCCCTCACCCCCTCAGTTCCCACTGGAACCCTGGCGGGAACCCTTGTGTGGCAAGTCCATCACAGGGCTGAGGAGACCCCTACCCTGAGACACCAACACCAGTTAAGATGGAATGTACAGTCCCTTAGAGAGCCCCCTAGGCCGACGGTCTTGTACAGAAACGGAAACTGAGGTCCAAAGGGGTGAGGGATTCCTCCAAAGTCACCCAGCGAGGGGCTAGAGCTGGGGCAGAACCCAAGTTTCCTGACTCCCTGGACAACGCTTTTGCCACTGCATTGGCCTTAGAGACAATCCGCTAATAAAATGTAATTTGAAATGTCATTTAATCTCTAAGGCCTAAGGAACCTTGCCCAAGGAAAGAGGAGGAATGATTATCCAGCTTGGTTCTGGAAATGTAGGCCTCACAGCCGAGCTGGTAGCTGACATGTGCTGGTAGCAACTGGTCTTTCTGGAAAAGGCTTAAATTGCATGGGCAGGTCCCAGCCCATGGCATGTTGGGGGATATTGCCCCCGTGAGTCAGCTGATTTGGCATTACTCCCTCAGTTTCCCTTCCTCATTCAGGATGATGCTGCATTCTGGCCCTCTGTGGGCCTTCCAAGGTAAAGTATGTGTGGGCCCTACAACCTATGGTAGAAGCACCATCTAGTTTGTCATTCTGACCAGGACTTTTGATCAGGGACATCTAGTCACCTCACCCACCTAGAGTCCCGAGCTACACGTTGGGTTAGAGGGTCAGTCAAGATGGGGGTTAAGGACCCAAGGGGCATGGGGTCCACACCTGATGGCCTAGAGAAGATGAAGTTCCTGCCCTGAGAATCTCAGTCCCAGTGGAGAGTAGCACACAGCCATGAAACCTAGGAAAGTGGAACCGAAACCATCAAAGCTGAAAGGGCACTTCAAGATTGATCTCTAGGCCAGTGTAGATTATTGCCATTATTGTACCAATGGGAAACCAGCAGCTCGAAGAGTCCAAGGGCACGTCCCAGAAAATTAGGGATCCAAACCCTGATTTCCAAGTCTCACCCCAGCCCATTGTGCACTATGCCATGTGCACCTGAAACTCCCTTTTGCCCTCCTCCCGCCCCCTTAACACATACCTATCCAGAAGCTGTGTGCACCGCTTTGCTAGCATTGGGTTTTAAAATTTGTTTCTTACCCTGGACTGGTGTGTACCTTTGTGTGTTGGTGGTGTGTGTGGCTTCCCAGACCTGCAGCCCCTGTGGGCGGGCAGGCTCTGTACACAGTGGGGCCTTGGGTACCTAGTAGGTCTAAACTCTCCCCATTAGAAGCTCAGCACCATGCCTTCAGAAGTCAGCCTGGCACACAGCAGGGCTTTCAGAGAGGAAACTGAGGCCAGAGGTGCTACTGTGAGGGAGAAACAGGTTGAGTAGGTGTGCCATGGCTCTTGGTGCCTGTTGGCAGCTCTTGCTTTCTGCCTCTGCTCTGATCTATGAATTGGGCCGTTCAGATCATAATTGAGCAATATTACTGATTGAGGAAATGCCCTTGAGTGATAAGCTTGGGCTGTGAGAAACTCAGACAGAGGCCAGGCAGCCAAGCTGGAATCCTGAGTCGCTAATCCTCACACCTGAGTCTCAGGGGTCCTACCCACTGAGGCTGGACCAAGTCTCCCAAGAGCCCAGTTGGCTGGCCCTTCCAAAGCCATCCCCTCACAAGCTCACCTTTACAACTGACCGGCAAGGCCAGGCTAACTTTTCCTATTTGACAAACGAGTCCCACAGAGTTTCAGTGACATGTCATGGTTACACAGTCACTCAGGGGTGGGATTGGGCCGTAAGGGCCCAGACCTTTGCTCTTTGCACCAGGCCTGGGTGCAATCACCTTTCCAAAGAAGTGCGCCAGACTCCAGAACCCACATGTCCCTTGGTTTTATCCCACAAGGGATGGCCTGGAGAGAAGCACCAAGGAATGGAAGATAGGGCACCCTCCCCTCGATATTTTGCAATTGCTATGGTGCTGGGGAAGATACCAGGACACATCCCTGACAAAGCAAGAGAGCATTTCTGACCAGATCCCAGAGGACACTTGTAGGAAAAGGTTTGGTGCTGTCCTAGAGAAGACAGAGGAGAATAATATCCAACTACATCTGACCTCTGGAAAACATGGTCAGGTACTTTATCTTTTAAGCCACATGGGAAGGAAGGCAGGAACTAGAGAAGGAAAATGGAGGCCCAGGTAAGTCAAGTGATTTTTCCCAAATCACCCAGCCAATCACAGAGCTAGCCATGATTTGAACCCACAGTACCCTGCTCTGTCTGCTAAAGCACAGGAGGGAGGGCAGAAGAGGAGAAAACTGAGTCTGTTTGCACAGAGAAGATTCAGAAAAAGAATTGATCTGATTAGAAAATGAAACGGAAAATTACCTCTGAGGGTGGCTGCTGTGTGTGGTTGGTGCTGGTCACGGAGACAGGCTCTGTCCTTTCAGAGAGCAATTTAGCAAGGAGTGCTGGGGCCTTAAAAGCATTCCTTCCCTTTAGCCCAGTAATTCAGCTACTACTGGGAATGGATCCTAAAACCTAAGAACAAAAAAGCATGATGCACAAAGATGCTTATCATGGAGTTGGTCATAATAGTAGAAGGTTGGCGATGTTCCAAATGTCTGACAATTAGAAAATTATTAAGAAAATTGAGACAGCCATACAATATTACACAGCCAATAACAGTGCCTGCCACTGAAGGGCGTTTTCACGGTGGGGGCAATTCTTCTATTAAAATGTAAGGTGGAGAAAAATAAGGATGTGGAATTATTTATACCAAGCGACAACAGCTATCTAAACATGGCATAGGAGAAAAAGCAGAAGCAAATGAGTCAAAGTGACACTGCAATGGCCTTTTTGGGACAGAACCAAGGGACATGTGGGTTCTTTATTCTGCATTTTCTGTATGTTCCCTAATAAATATGTATTACTTGTCATTTTTTATTTTTAAGAATGGAAAATATGTTAAACTTTGCTCAGACTACAAAATTAATGCATTTTGAGAGTAAAAAGTATTTTTTAATAACATAGGTGTGTATGAAAGTAAAAAGTGAGCATACAGAAAACAAATTGATGGTACCCAGACGGGAGGAGGAGTGAGTGGAAAAGGTGAAAGAGATTACAAATTACCAGTTATAAAAATAGCCACAGGGATGTAAAGTAAACCATAGGGAATATAGTCAATAATATGGCAATAACTATGTGTGGTGTCAGATGGGTGCTAGATTTATCAGGGTGATCGTAAAGTATATAAATGTCTAATACCTGTGTTGTATACCTGAAACCAATATAATATTGTATGTCAACTGTAATCAAAAAATCATTTAAAAAAATTTTTAGAGTTGTATTACCTTAATAATTGCAACAGTAGTATAAGTCTTAATTTGAAAAAAACAAAAAACAAAAAACAACATCCATCTTTATCCCATGATCTTCAAATTCAAAGGCAGAGCAACTTCAAAAAGGGGTGCACTCAAAGAGTGGCCTGAGGGGCCGAGCCTGGGAGTGGGCAGCAAGAGTCCTCCCCACCCCCCACAGTGCGGCTTTGCCCCCACCCTGCACTCAGGGCGGGCACCCCCTCAGGGTTCCCTGGGCTTCCATTTCCTCCTTTAAGGCCAGTAGCTTTCAAAATCTTGACATGGAACTCCCCCACCCCCACTCCCATGATCAGACAGTGCTTCTCAATCCCGGCTGTACTTTAGAGAAACCTGAAGAACTTTAAAAATATATAGGACATTCCCAGTGCCCACCCTAGAGATCATGATTCCATGTTTTAAAAAGCCGCCAGGTGACGATGAGCAGCCAGAGTGGTGAGGACGCACAGCAAAGCCCGGCTGCTCCGTCTAAAAGGAGGAAGAGTCACAAACTCACTCAGTCCCCCCCCCCCACCCAGCCCTCCTCAAGGTGGCTCTGGGGAGTCTTTGAGGCCGCAACTCCACAGCTGTAGGATGGAATACTATGCTGCCATGAAAAATAACAAGGCAGCCTGCATATGCCGATTGGGATAATATCCTACCATGCATGTTGAAGTGAGAAAGACAAGTTATGTATTGTGTACAGTCCCTGCGTTTTCAAAAAGCCTTTATGTGTGCAATAAACAACACTGAATGCATGTTTGCACATGCAAAACATGCTGATGCACATTAAACTTTCAGAACCCTTAGCACAATTTGTAGTTATGCATTTGTTTTCCATTTATTTGTCAACCTCCCTTCACTAGACGGTAAGCTCCTGGGAAGCAGGAATAAAGAGCTCTAGAGCCCAGAACATTCCTCAGCACCTGGTGGGTACTCGGGAAACATTTGTTAAAAGGAAGACAGACCAACAGAGAAAGAGAAAGGAGAGAGGAAAAGCCAAAAAGAGAAAAGAAGAGAAAGAGAGAGACAGAAACTTGTTGGAAGGAAGGAAGGGGGAAATTACAGTTGGAATTAAACTTTTACAACTTTAATTTGTCGAATATTTTTTTAAATATTTAAAATAAAATACTTTATTTTGTTGTAAAATAAAACACAGAGACAGAAACCCCTATGGTTCCAAGGTATGGCTTAACTAATTACTAGGTGACATCACGAAGACCAAGACAAAGAACTGCCAGCCACCCCACGTGCCCTCCGCAGTCACCACCTGTCCTCCAACAGCGGCAACTGTCAGCCCGGCTCTGAGGCGCACAACGACATTTTTAACAGCAAGTCTGAGGTCGGGGGTGGAGAGGGGATAGTGGGGGCTCTCGGGGAAGCTTCTCCCGCCGTGGGGGCCTAGTGCCCTCCGATGACACCCCCTCTCCCCACGCAGCTCGCAAGAGCCGCCGCGGTCCCGTGGGCGAAATCCTCATCCGCTTTCGAAATGCAATTTTATGCAATTCTAGCCGAGCTTCAAGCCTCCGGAAAAGGAGAAGCGAAAGAGGATCAGAAACCGCGCGCTCAGTGATTTCGGGCTCAGGGGCGTCCACCTACAGGGAGGTGGGGGGCAACCCGGGGTTTGTTAGGGCAGGGACAGCGCTGCGGGAGCCCCCCGCACCCTCACACCCTGAGGCCGGGGGGCCCGGGTGGGTGCGTGCCCGGCGTGGAGCAGCTGAGCACGCGCGTGGAGCAGCTGAGCACGCGCAGGCGGCGGAGCCAGAGCCGTCGTACTGGCACGGGTCCACGCGGGGGCGCCCACGCAGCCTTGGGGACAATGGGAAGCCCTGAGAGCCGGCTCGCGGGGCCGGTGCGGGGGTCTAAATGGAAAAGGAGTCAGTTGGAAGGCTCGGTTTTCACTTCATCCCTTTCCAGAATGTTTGTTGATGGATTTTACGATCACAAGACCACGCGCAGGCACGCACGCTTCCCTCCTGTCTGCCCTCCTGTGGGGCCACCTCCTCCAAGAAGCCTCCCGGTTCTCCCAGCTCCTCAGGAATTCCCTCTCCTCACCTCTCCTCAGACCTGGGCAGGTTGCTACTGCTACTGCTGCCTGGGAACCCCTGGGACAGCGCGCCGTGCCGGGTCTCAGCCTCCTCACCTGTCAGCTGAGGGCGTGCTGAGGGCTGACACCGCTCCTGGCGTGTTTGGAACACCTTCCACCTGGGAGAGGAAAGCGCCTGGAGGCCTGGATCCCACCCTTACCTGGATTCTCCCCTGCTCCGGCCTGCCACCAACCTGCTGATTCTCTGGGCAAGTCACCCCTTCATGGGGGTCTCCTTCCTCAGCCTTAAACCGCCTTGGAGAAGCTCGGGAATGTTATCCCAATGATGTGAATAACGATAATGAGACCTACGCCTGCTTTCCGACCACATCTGAAGGCAGCAGCTTTGCTTCCAAGCCCCAGCTTCCCCTCTGACCCTCCCGGTTCCCTCTCTTCCCTCCCTCCCTCTCCCCTGCCCCCCATCCAGCCCTCCCGTTGGAAAACACTTCCTAGCACTGTGCCCTTGGGCTGGAAGACTGGGTGGGATTTCCAAATCCATGAGGAAGTCAGTTGGTCCGTTGGAGCTTCAGATCTGTGGCCACCGAGTCTGTCCCTTGAAAGACGCGTTTGAGTTGCACAGTCTTAAAGGAATTATGTTTGGTGTTTAAAAATAATTTCAACGAGTTGCCAAAATTTAAAATAAAGAAAGGACACACAGACTTTAGGCCGATTTCCCGTGGGGTCCCAGTCACTCATTTGAGCCCTTTGATGTGTCACATCCAGCCCCATGCGAGTCCAGAGTTCTGCTTGAAGCTAAAGAAATGCACAGAAGTGCAGCCTGGCTGAGCACAGTAGAGAAAGGATTTTGGAGTCAGGAACCCTGAGATTCTGCAGACAAGGAATTTTACAAAGACCAAGCCTGGCCTTGCCCAGAAAATGTCACACTGGACTCTGGTCTCGGTTTCTCCATCAGTACAACGGTCGTGCAGACTGGTGGGAAGATTCCTGTGGACCTAGCACTTCAGACATTTCAGGGCCTGTGGACTTCATGCTTGATGGTTTCTTGTTTGGTCCTCACACACACGGTGCCTTCCCCAGGCAGGTGAGCGAGGCCCATGGTCCTAGCGTCATTAAGGCTGTGCCCTGCCCTGAGTCCTGCCTCCCTCTCTTCAGCCCTCTTCCCTCCTCTGACCCTGACACCCTCTGCCCCTGAATCACCCCCAGGGACACCACTTCCTTCAGGGGAAGCTTTTCACATAGCTCCTCTTTCTGCACACCAGCCACATGCCAAGCATGGGAATGTTGGCCACGTCTGGGGTGGGGTGGGGGAGCCGTGAGGCTGTGTTCTGCCATCCAAGCCTCCCACAGCTCTCCAAACGTGTATGGCCTTGTTCTCTGACCTGCCCCTGCCATTTCCCATAGCTCATCTTCCCCGTGTCCATCCCCAAAGAAACTTCCCTCCAGATCCATTGGGGTAACCCACACCTTCCAGCCTACTCCATTACTGGCCTCATCCATCAGTTCTTGAATATGATTACCCACAATTACTGGCCCTGTGTTAAGCCAGTGGAGACTCAAGAGAAAAGGAGAGCCGCCCTGCCTTCTGTGAGCTTACAGCTCTATTGGAATGTGAAATGGTGCAGCTGCACTGGAAAAAAGCCTGGCAGTTTCCCTAATTGTTAAACATAGAGTTAAGAATTTCACTCCTAAGTATATACAGAGGGTGCAAAAAAAAAGTATACACATTTTAAGAAAGGAAAAAACTATAAAATTGTAATGCTCAATATATACCGCTAACAAAAGATGAATGCAAGTTACGTCTGACTTCGGCAATTACAAGAGGTGCTCAAAGTAGTTACCATCAAGCGTCCAGACACTTCTGATTATGGCGAACTATTGCTTAAGCAACGTTGACCAAAGGGTCCACTTGTATACATTTTTGGCACCCCCCAATATACCCAAGAGAAACAAAGGCATACCCCCAACCTAAAAATCTGTACACAAATGTTCATGTCAGCATTATTCATAATAGCCAAAAGTAGAAACAGCCTAAATATCCTTCAACTCATGACTGCATAAATAAAATGTGGTATATCCCTACAATGGCATATGACTTTGCAATAAAAAGCAATGAAATAGTGATGCATGCTACATCATGGATAAACCGGAAACGTTGCACTGATTGAAGCCAGTCGTAAAACACCATCTCCTGTAGGATGCCATTTCTGAGCAATACCCAGAACAAACAAATCTTAGAGACAGAAATCAGATTAGTGGTTCCCTAGTGCTGGAGGGAGGGTGAACAACGGAGGGGGCAACAGTTAAGGAATAGGGGTTTTTTTTTGGAGTGATAGAAATGTTCTAAAATTAGATTGTGATGATGGTTGCACAACTACAAATATACTTTAAAAATTGTGATATGCTTTAAATAGGTGAAGTGTACAATTTATGATTATAGCTCAAAGAGCTGTTTTAAAAATGATCCACAGTACTTTCTTAAGAAGCTGGGGTTGGATGGGGGAAGTACCCGGTAGGATAATGTTGAGAACCCTGCCCTCTGGTGGCCAGTTCCAGGATAGCATCAGGGAGGCAAGGAAACTGGTACTTGCTATCCTAAGACTGACCACAAGAGGGCAGAAGAACACAAAATTTGCTGCAGTAATCCTTGGGGGGGTTGGTACCCTGTACGCTGCTCCTAATCTTTAGAAGCCTCACGCCCAGCCAGGTGCTCTGGTATACGAGCCAGGCTGAGGCAGGAGTAACCTTATAGAGTTTCCCACAGTAATGATGCCCAACGTGCCCTTATTAGCAGCAGCCTAAGCTGTCTCCTCTGGCTTCTACATAAGCCCACAGCGGCCCTAGGGAGGGGTACCCCAGATCCCTAAACCCAGAGAAATTGAGGAGGATGCAGAATTGGGCATCAGCAGCCCAGAAAGTTATTGGATGCCAATTCTGGCCACTACTGTACTTGGCTCTGGGAAAATATGACATACTGTATGACTCCATTTCTATGACATATCCAGGATAGGAAAATTCATAAAGACAGAAAGCAGATTAGTAGTTGTCAGGAGCTGGGGGAGGGAGACCTGATATAAGTCAGAGATGGAGTCCGCTGTGGGTCCCCACACCCTCGAATATCTCCTAGACGTGCTTATGGCTTCTTAGCCGGCCTATCCTGTACTCCGTCCTCCGGACATGCTGCTGGCTAATGCCTCTCCTAGGAGCTGGTGTACAGAACTAACTGAACACAATCCTCCCGGTGTGGCCAGAGAGGAGGTGGCAGATGCTCTCTCACTTCCTTTGCTCTGCACGCCATGCTCCTATTAAAGCAGTCAGAGCTCACATCTGGAAGCCACATCACACTGCTGACTGCTCAGAGGTGACACCAGTTCAAGCCCTAAGCCTTTTCTTCGTATAGTCTCAGTCAAACCCCATCACCCCTGTCCTGTAGTTCTGAATTGATGCTGTGGCGGTTTTGGACCTACTATGTTCACCTTGCTGGGCCGGGGCCAGCGTGAGTAAGGAGCAGATGGCCTGGTTCTAGCCTGGGTCTGACACACAGTTGTATGGTCTTTGGCAAATCACTGACCCTTCTGGGGCAGCCGAATAACCACCAAGCCAGGGGACCTCGGTTAGAGCCGGGCTCAGCCCCTCACTTGCTCTGTGACTTTGGGCAAATGACTTCATCTTCCTGAGTCTCCGTTTCCCCCTCTTTAAATAAATTACAATAATGCTCACCCCACTGGTGTCAGGACTGAATGAAATACTGGGTGTAAAGTCAGCACATGTGCCTGCAGGGACCCGGGTTCCAGTTCCATCGCTGGCTGAGTGATTCCGAATGACCTTAGGTAAGTTGAGTCCTGCCTCCAAGAGAGATGATGGATAAGAATCGTGCATTCATTCAACAAACACCACTTGGGAGCCCACTGTGGCCCAGGCCTAGGCAGCTGTGCCCAAAGCAGGACTTGGGCCCTGTCTTCAGGTCTCCAGGCTGACGGTGAATCTGGACACTCACATGGAGAGGTGGTCACACCACCACCGCCTGAGGGACCTAGGAAGGCTCAAAAAGCAAATCTTGAGAACCCAGCTCTCACCCCCTTGGCTGCCTGTCCTCTCTCAAAGCCATGATCTGCTAGAGCTGGTGGGTCTGGAACAGGTGGACGGGAGTGGCCGGCCAGCCTGAGGATGGCCTTCCCCCTTGGCCATCCCTGGAGGTGGCTCTGGGAACAAATTCCCCTAATACCGTTGAGGTCATTTTCTCATGTGCTCCTTTTTCTAGAATATGACCCGGGGGGAGCTATGTGACTGTTGCAATTTGGCCTGCTCCGCCCCCTCCCTCTCTCTCTACCTCCCTTTCTGACTTTTCCTTCCTCCCTCCCATTTGCAGAGCTCCTTACACATTTTTTTCCAAAGCAGCAACCCTGTGAATTGGTTTGGGTCAGGTAGGTGAAAAACCATAATATTGATTCAATCTTCCTTGTTGGAAACAAGAAAAGAAGGAAAGAAATGCCACCCTAGTCCTGCCTGTCAGAGAGAATCACTGAGAATATTTTTGAAAATATCTTTCTAGACCCTTTTGTAGTTCATAAGTGTGACGAGTGAGTGAGTATTCACGCTCCTGTGTGAGATGTGCCTCCCTCAAACCTTGTGGAGACATGGGCACATTACCCATCTGACATAAAAAAGAAGAAGAAGAATCCTTCTAATATTTTTTCTTTGTGTGTATCTCACTGTTTAAATTGATATATATTTTTATGCAAGGGGGTCAATCATATTGTATATATTGCTCGGTAATATTGCCTTTGCAACCCGTGTGCTTCCCACGTAAAGATAGGGAAACTGAGACAGAGAGCATCCAGTGACTGTCAGGGGGCAGAGTGGGGCACAGATCCCCTGACCTGTCCAGGTCTCTTGACTTTGAAGACCACCTGGGCCGCTCTCCATGGGGGCCTTGGAGCAGTCCCATGACCCACCTGGAGCCAGAAGGGCAGAGGCCTGACTGCCTCTTGGACAGACTCCCACGGCCCACTCTCCAGAGCGTTGCAGGACCCAGAGCCCTTTGTCAGCCTTCCAGTGTCACCGACATCCAGGCCCCCATGGGAGCACTTCCTGGGCCCATACTCACCCCTTCCTGGACATGTGCTGTCTCAGAGCAGCTCACGGGGCCTCAGCAAAGTGTCCTGAATTCTTTCCTTAATACTGAAAACCAGAGGGGGTGGGAAAAGAGCCTCAGTCACTCCATCTGTAAAACAGATTATAACAGTGCTCACGCACTAGTGTCAGGACAGAATGGAATACTGGGTATAAAGTCTGGCACATTTTTTTCAGGTTGGTATTTATAGATCTACTTTATCCTTTTACATCGCTGCATAGAATTCCATTCTACATGTGTTGTTTTCTGGTTTTCTGTATTACAACGTTGCCACAAACATTTGTATCTACATCTATAACTACGTATTTGTATCAGCCTCTAACTAATGTTTCCAGGCATGCTATATTTGTATATGATTCATTCCTAAAAGTAGGACGGCGGCGTATTCAGTGGAGCAGGTACTTGGATATAAAATTTTAGTATTGCCAGCAAATTATTCTCCTAGGAGGCTGTACCCAGTTCCAGGCCCACACACAACGGATGAGGAACCTGCTCCCCACGTGCTCCCCAGCAACGGGGATGATCAGGCTTTAAAATGTCTGCTCCCCTTTCTCCTTCACAAAACCTGAGGCCACCCGGGTGGAAACTAGAGCAAGCAGTGTGGGCAGCTGAATAACGTCCCCTCCAGGACATTCACGTCCTGGTGCCAGGCCCTGTGGAAGGTACCTGACAGGCAGAAGGACTTGGCGGAGGTGGTTAAGATTATGGACTATGAGATGAAAGGGATTGTTTACCTGGATTGTCTGGGTGGACCCCATCTCATCATGTGAGTCCCTAAAAGCAGAGGACCTTTCCAGGCTGTCGTCAGAGGAAGACCTGACTATGGAAGAAGGGTTAGAGACCTGTGAAGTTGCTGGCTTTCAAGGTGGAGGAGGAGGAAGAGTCCCTGAGCCAAGAGACCTGGGTAGCCCCTGGAAGCTGGAAGTGGCTTCTCCCCTGGGGTCTCCAGAAGAGGATGCGGCCCTGTCGCCTCTTTGATTTTAGCCCAGGAAGACCCATGTCAGACATCTGGCCTATAGAACTATAAGATAATAAATCTCTGTTCTTTGGCGCCGCTAAGTTGGTGATAATTTGTCATGGCAGGATTAGAAATGAACACAGTGGGCATGCACAGAGCTGCGTGTCGTCACTGGCCAGCCCTTTCAGGAGCGCTGAGGCCCTTCCTGGGAAGAACCCTTTTGACATTCTGGTCTTCTCACCACACCCAGAATGTTCATCCAGGGTTCCTTCCCGCATCTGTGCTGATTTGCCCACCAAGAAGACCCTGCTCTGTCCTTGAATTGCGTCCTTCGCCTCCCTTCCCACCCTCCAAGCCTTCTGGAGCCCCGTCAGACAGCAGAAAGCTCTGCGTCCTTTTCACAGTTCATTTCGGCTAACCTGGATCTCCTCTTTTGTTAGAAGGATAAAGGAAAGAGAAGAGATGCGTGTGAGACAAGCTCTGCTCTTATGAGGCCGGGATCCAGCTGGAAAGAACAGATGTGAGAAGTCCTGGGAAAGTCTGCTCCACCTGTGGTTACACCCTCATCTCCCACCTTCCTCCTCCTAGAACTTGCACTTAATTGCAATTAGGAGCACACTATACTCACCAACTACGGAGTACACATTCTTTGCAAATCTCCCGGGAATGCTGATCCAGATAAACCACCTGTCGAGCCACAAAACAAGTCTCAATAAATTGAAAAGGACCGAAACCCCAACATAATGCAGTGGCATTACATCAATGCTATTAGAAATCAATAATAACAGGATACCCAGAAAATCCCCAAACATTTAAAAATTAAGCAGCACTTCTAAATATTCTAGGGGTCAAGGAAGAAATCACAAGGGAAATTAGAAACTATTTCTAGATGAATGATAATGAAAGTATAACATACTAAGATGGATGCGGAGATAGGTGGGAATGCTGTTAATCTCCTCCAGGAAAAATTTTTTTTCAGCTGTGATCTTTTTAGGTTCTAAGATTTCCATTTGCTTCTTATTTCCCCTGGCCTGCTCAGAACGTGGCCCACACATGTGCAGTTCAGGAGCCAGCTAAGAATCTGAGAGGGGTTTTCAGGCAGATTTGGGGCCTTCCCTTCTGTGGTTCCCACCCTGCTGAGATTTCTTCCCTCAATCACTGGCTGCTCAAACAGCCCTGAACTCCGACCTCTGACACCTCAAGCCAGTGCACTGTGGCCTCTGATTGAGTTTGTCCGCCCCTCCCCCACCAAACACAGCAGGGCTTAGGATGCAGGGGCCTCCTGCAGGGGCCACATTGTTTTACATTGTGCCTTTTCCCCTCAGAAATGACGAGACTGTCTGTCTTTCCGTGTCAATGTTTATTGGTCCACATTGCTCTTTAGAAAAGCTACATAGTTTTCCATGGATAGGTGTAATTTATTTCCCAGATCCCAGTTCAGTACACAAACGGTACTGTGTCAAATCCTTCTGCAGACATCGTGTGCACGTCACCAGTTCTCTCTTGGAACAAATTCCTACCAATGCAATTGTTGGGTCCAAGGCATGCTTCCATGCCCTGCCCCCGTTTTTATTTTTTTGCATCTTGCAAGCTTCTCTACCGTAAGCAAAACCAAAAAGAAAAGTTTTCCGTCATTCTGTGGTCCCAGCCACGCAGCGCCCCTTCGTGGAGGCAACTAATGTTAGCAGTTCCTAGGGAGCTCTTCTGGGGGCAGAGACAGGTATTCCTTCCCAGCCAATTTCTCACACAAATGGTAGCCTGCTCTGCACATTGTTCTGCCCTTCTAGTGCATTTTGAAAGCCAGGATCCTTAAGAAAAATAGACAAAGCAATATACTGTAAGCTCTTATTATAAACCGGCCTTGAAATATTGTCCCAAGACTTTATTTTTTTTTTTTAAATCAGGCCCTAATAATGGGACAAAAGTGAAACAACTAGCATTAGAATTTTAAATCCTCTTTCTCGCCCAAGCTATCGCTGAACAAGTGGTTCTCAGCCAGCTGGACCGTAGGTAGTGACCAGGAGCTGGGATGCAGGGGCCACCCTGGGCAGGGAGGGCGCTCTGGCTGACTCAGGCAGAGGAAGTGGCTTCCTGGCCATGACAAGACCACGTCTATAGCTGCCCCAGTTCTCTAAGTGGACGGAGATGCCGCCCCTCACCTCTGAACCTTGGCCATAGATTATTTTTATACATCCCAATCACCAGTTAGCCTGGCAGCCCTGTAATTTGGAAGCCTGGCCACCTCTGGACTGTAATTCCCAGCAGACAGTCAGACCTCAGGATGGCCCCTTCGGCTTGCACTTTGGTGATGCCCTGTGGCCGGAAGTCTCCTCTGCAAACTATGGTCAGGACTCAGTGTAGTGGTCTCAAAATTGGGGCGGAGGAGGAAGCTGGGGCCTCTGGATCTTTCCCACCTGTCTCATTTCCACCACCAAGTTGGGTTTGGCCATCTTGGGAATACATGTGTGCAATCTATCTCTTCTCAAAGATGGGTTGGTGCTGAGTGTGGGGCTGGCTTTACAGGTGAGGCCGGAGAAGCCGCAGGGCAAGGTCACTCAGGCACCGGGTGACCATTGGTAAAGTGCGTCCCCATTTCTTCCGGCCTGGTGCACTTTCACCTGCAGATGTGCAGACTTTCCCTGCCATTGATGACGTGGTTCTCCTGCCCCAAGGAAGACTCCGGGGACCCTCTGTGTGCCTCTTACATTATTTCACTAAAACTCGACTTCCATCACGCCACTCCTGTAGGGTCCACACCATAAAGCTAACTCCTCAGGAGGAGGGAACGTGGTATGTTACTGACGGCTCACAGGGTACCCGACACAGTTAAGGTTGTTTTGTTTTGTCTTGTTTTGGGCTGGTTTTCATTTATTTCATGAGTATTCATGCATCAATACACACAGAGACCTTAACAAAAGGAACAAAAAGAGAAGGCTTCATAATGAAATAAAATCAGAAACGGGATGAACTCACTTGCTATGTTGTCCTTCCCCAACACAGGTCACTGGCAGTGAGTCTTCGGCTAAGAAATAGGTCATTTTTCCCAGCGTCATTTACTCTGGATGCTTAAGGCTTTTGTGGTGTCATTTAATCCCCACAACATAGTTGGGAGGTGGGCATGCTTCACTTCAGGTCATAGGTGAGGAAACCGAGGCTCAGATTTGGGCCAGGAGCTCTGCCCAGGCCAGGGTTCCTTCGAGCCATTATCTAAAGTAATTCTTCCCTGACGCTTGCCCTGGATTATATTTCTTCACAGCACCAAGCTCTACCTGGCGTATGTACCACACTCCACTGCATTCCATTCTGTTACTTGATTGTTCGTGGCCTGACTCTCTCACTAGACAGGCCCCTTGAGAACAGGGAGCTGGTCGGCTTTCATCACAGCGGTGCCTCAGCACCTAGAACAGGGATGGCCCATTGGGGTTTTTTGTTTTGGTGAATAAATTCAGAGGCAAAGCCTACAGACAGACCCTGGTCTGGCTGATTCCAAAGTGGGTGCTTTTTCTGTCTGACTGTCCTGCCAAAGGCTCAGGGAGGTTACATGATGGATGGAGCCAGCTGGAGACTGCGCTCAGGATTTGAACGGAGGTCCTCCAGTTCCAGGCACTCCTCTTACCAAACACCCATCCTCCTTCCTCCTACCTCCTGCCTGGAAAGTTTCAAGCAAAGGAATTTGAGGGGATGGCGGGTACCTGGGGCATTTCTGAGCATGGTCACAGAGCCCATTCAAAGTGCTCCAGCAGGGTGGGGGTTACTAATCTGGCCATCCCCGCTATATAACACCCCCTCCACAGCCAAGGAGGCAGACCCTTGGCCAACTTGGATTCACAGCAGGTGTCTTGTTGCCAAGCCTATAATAAGAGTCAGATGGGCCGTTGTGCTCTTCAGCAGACCCTGGCGGGCATTCTGGTCACCATGGAAACTGGGCCTATTGGCTTCCTTCTGATGACATCTTTGGATAGTGTGCCATTAGCCCACAAGCCCCCGATGCCCAATCTGGCCCTGGGGAGAGACTCCAAGTGAGATGAGGCCTCCAGGGCTTCAAGGCTGACCTGTTGACTGAGTTTTTGGTCAAGATTCCAAAAAAGGAGAGCATGCCAGGCATTGGCTCATTTTACAGGGAGATGTGGGTGGCTAGACCCCTGGCTCAAGGCTGGGAAACAGAATTCTGCAGAATTGCTGGTCCAGAGCACAAGGGACCTCCAGGATCAGCTGGTCCAATGTCCTCATTGTCCAGATGGGGAGAACGAGGTTCAGAAAAGGAAAGCAACTTGCCCAAGGTCACACAGCGTGTGTGTCAGGGTGGGAAGGGGCCTTGGAGATGATCTTAGGTCAGATTCCCTAAAGTGAGCCTGAATCTAGGATTCATGTAACTTGTAATTATTTGGGATTGTTATCCCAGGAAAGCCAGCAAGGGTGGGGGTGGGGTGGGAAGGGATGGAAGCCAAGCAAGGGGGTGATGGCAAGCTAAGCACCGGGGGTGGGGGTGGGGACCCAGTCCTACAGGGATCTGTGATGTGGGTTATACCTCAGGGTTGTCCCAATCAGGAATCAGACTCTGTGTCCACAAGCGCCAGCTATTGCTTGAAGGGCCGCCTTAGGAGAAGACGATCTCCCAGGCTCTTCCAGGGCTCCCGTGTGAGCAGAGGAGCCCAGGGCACCCTCGAAGAGAAGCACACTGGACGAGGGTGTGCGGGGAAGGAAAGGAATGCTTCTCCCTTGGGACCAACTCCCTGGCTCCTAGTCCAGTGAGTTTTCCATTTTACCAGATGTTTCTCATCATGTTCCAACCCCAAACTCCTAGAGAAAAGTCAGAGAGGTGGAAGAAGAGAGATGGAAAGCCAAGAGTAGGTGGGCAATGCCTGCACAAGTCATTGGCATGCCTGGTTCCAACTGGTGGGCTGGCCTTGAACACAGGAGACCGTCTAGAAATGCTCCTCTGAGAGCATTTCTGGCGGGTGGTGGTGTGTGTGTCGGGCGGAGCTCATCTAAAAGCAGCAGACCAGCGATCCAGAGAAGTCAGAGGGGCAGAAGCAAGGAGAGTGAAGCCCTGAACTGTCAGCTTCATTTCCTGCTTCAGATTCCCAAAGCAGGGCCAGGGCACTTACGCCCCTGATCTGCAGAAAGGGAAACTGAGGCCTTGAGAGTTAATGACCACACAATGCCACACAGACCATGAGAGAGCCAGAGCCTGGCCTGCAGAGTCCGAGGTGGCCGCCCTTCTTCCCTGTGGTCCCCAAACACTGGGCACTGGCTGGTTATTTGTCAAAATAGATAATACACATCAAAGAACGTTGCCTGCACCTCTCCCCTTCTCCCTGTCCACCTGGCCCTGCCGAGGCTCAGGCTTTCTTCACCTCTCTTCTGGACCATCCTCAAGCCCAGCCCCCTCAGTGCCTACAGAATGGTTGGGACCCTCCTGTTGAACTCTGTACTGGCTCTTTTTAGCACACATGCCTCTCTCTGTGGGGCACACAGCCATCAGTCTCTCAGGCATGCCCCACTGAACTGAAACTTCAATTTCAGTTACCCCAGACCTCCCATGGCTCCCTCAGTGAGTACTGATTCAACACCCACGAGGCTGTCAGCTCCAAGGTCCCTTGCTCTTGTCTATCTCGTTCCCAGTTTCTCCCCGCTGCATGGTCTAGTGCTTAGCACATAGGAGATACTGGTCACATATTTGATGAATGTAGGGCCAGCTTCGTGGGTATGCAATCACAGGACCTGGGGCTTCGAAGGACCCTGCAATTGGTTTAATGTCCTGCTGCTGCTGTCTTGAAGTATTTAATAATTTGTGAACAAGTACTGCTGCATTTTTATTTTTCACTGAACACCACAAATTACGTAGTTGGTCCTGGATGGATGAATGAATGAATAAATGAATGAATGAATGAATGAATGAATGAATGAATGAGTTCCTCAGTGCCTTCGCACATGCTATTTCCTCTACTCTAAAGATCCTGTCCCCTCTTCACCAGGATGCCTACTCAGGCCTTATTTAGTCAGGCAATCTTAGGGAGCTTTTGTGGAAGGAAAGAAAACAGAGTTGTGAGCAGGCTTAGGGGAGTCAACATGGGGAAATGCCCAGGGACTGGTATAGGCAGGAAACTTTAAGGCCTAAGGGGCAAGAAGAGGAGGCAGTACTACTGGAGCCAGTGAGAGCTTGAACCAGGGGTGAGGGGCCACCAGAGGCACTGTAGGAGAAAAGTACCCACCAACCTCTCTCCTCCAGAGTTTCCCTCCCCCGCCAGTGCTTCCCATAGGCTGAACCCAACAGGAAGCTGGAAGGCAGGGCCCCAGGTGTTGCAGTCAGTAGAGGTCCACTCGTTGGGGCACAGATCAGGTGGAGAAGGGCAGAGAATGGACGGGCAAACAGAATCACCACAAAACCTGTATTAAGCATCTTGCCCTGGCAAAGTCTTTTGTGACAACCCTGAGGATAAAGGGATGTTCCCGCCTCTGTCTCTCCCACAAAATGACAGTAGCAATAAGCACTACCACACTATGCTAAGTGCCTATGCCTCAGTCTGCTATTGGCCCATCTTACAGATGAAGAAACTGAGGCTTAGAAAGGTCACACAGCCAGCAGATGGCACAACTGGCATCTGGGCTATCCTGCCTCGCTCTGGTTGTCTTGCTCTGGAATACTCACTGCAGGTCTGTCTCACCACCAGCAAGCTCCCCAGGGACGGTGTGTCAGTGGTACCTCTGTCTCCCCAGCACTGAGCACAGGGCTGAACAAGTAACGGGCGCCTGGCAAATATTTGTCGAATAAATGAATGAATGGATGATTGTAAATTGCAAAGCTGTTTTCCAGTATATGATTATTATTTCTTCTCTCTCCTTTTTTTCCCTGACCTTGACTCCTTCCTAATAATGAAGCCTATCTCGGTGGCTCTATTTCCCCCACACCCCGAAAGGCTTTGGAAGCCCTAGGCCCACTAAGGATAGAAGCCATTGCCCCCAGGAGGCAGCTTAGTATAAGGGCTAAAGCTTATCTAATTTTGGTTGATGTTGTTTCATAACCTCTATCGTTTTTAAAATTTCTCTAATTTTGTTTTAAAATACCAAGTTACAGTTTTCATCTCTTGTGGACATGCTTTCTGGCGTGCTGTTTTTATGTGTAGGAATGTTATTTTGCTCCTTATTCTCCTTTTTCTTGTACTTTGACACAGGATTCAAACTTGATGCGTTTCTGATGCTCTTTTTTAAAGTAAAATGAATTTCCAGTACTTTTAGGAGACATGGGGTAAGTGAGGATAGTTTTCTAGCTTCGTGGATTTGGGGCTCCTGATTTTGTCATGTCTACAAAGTGATTGTTCCAATTCTATTGCTACATAGCAAGGCACCCCAAATTTAGCAGAGAAAACAACCACCATTTTATTGTGCCCGAAGATTCTCTAGGATGGACATGTAGACAGAGCACAGTGAGGATGGCACACCTGCATCATGATGCCTGGTTCCTCGGCTGGAAGACGAAGGGCAGGGGACTTGACAGCTGGGGGTGGGGTCACCTGAAGGCTCATGCACTCACATGTCTGGTGGAAGAGGACGGCCGTCTGATAGAATTCCTACATGTGGTCTCTCCATGTGGCTTGTTGGGCTTCCTCCCAATATGCTGGCTGATTTCTAAGAGTGAGCATCTTAAGATAAAAGGTGGACACGCATGGCATTGGAACTGTCTCGGAAGTCGCATGGCCTTTACTTCTACTGTACTCTGTTGGTCAAATCGGTCACAAAGTTCCAGCCAGGTACATAGATCCCAACATTTAAGGGACAAATGTCAAGGTCACGTTGTAAGAAGAGCATGTGGGATGCGGTGGTAATACTTGCAGCCATATTTTCAAAATAAAATCTGCCTCACTGGTTATATATATATATATATATATATATATATATATATATGTATATATATACATCGAGATGAGTGTGTATTATAATTATATGTACACACACACGGCTTGTACTTTCTGAGATTCCTTGATCTCCCATCCTTCACCCCCACCTTTACCTGGAGCTTCTCTTTCTTTGTGCCCAGTGTGCCTGTTCTGATCAGTTTGGATTCTACTCCCAAAATGGGACTTTGTCATGAAACGGAGCGTCAGTCTATTACTTTCAAGAGTTTCTAGGGGAAGCAAAAGTGAGTCTATAGGGTCCAGGTGGCTCTAGCACCATCAGACCTCATTGCGCCATAGTCCCTTGGCACTCACATGCAAACTCGATTTTGCAGAACTATTTTCCAGTTTCAGCTGCTGTTGCATTGGCCTGCCATATTTGGGGTATTATTTAGTGATTTGGGGGGTTACCTGTTCTCAGGACCATCAGAAGCCCAGATGTCTTCCTTCTGCTTCCTCCCACACAGACACTGCTATCACGTGAGTCCAGTAACTGTCTGAGGTTTGTCCCCAACCCAGCTGCATTATGGGCTTGTGGGCTGAACTTGTTACCCAGTTTTGCTGTAGATCTTCTGATTTTTTTTTTGTTATCTTAGTTGTTTTGGGTTTTTGTTTTTGTGTGTTGGGGCGTAGGGGGGGTAATCTGTTAGTGCTGCCATAAAAAAAACACCACCCATTGGGTGGCTTACCCAACAGAGATGTATTTTCTCACAGTTCTGGAGGCTGGAAGTCCAAGGTCAAGGTGCTGGCGGGATTGGTTTCTGGTGAGACTTTCCTTTCTGGCTCGTAGGCAGCCACCTTGTCACTGCGTCTTCACATGGCCTTTCCTCTGTGAGCACACACAGAGAGAGGGAGAGATCTCTGCTGCCTCTCCCTCTTCTTCCAAAGGCACAGACTTGTTGGACGAGGGCCCCGTCCTTATGACCTCATTTAACCTAAATTACACCCTTCAAGGCCTTGTCCCAAGTCCAGTCACTTTGGGAGTTATGGCTTCCACATACGAATTTTGGAAGGACACAGTTCAGTCTATCACAGGGGGAGTTTGGGGAGAGGCCAAAACTACATTCTGCCATCTTCCCTGAAGAAGAGAGTCTTTGGCTGCAGACCACACAGGCCCGTCACTCACGACTGTGAGTAGTGTGGAGAAAGGTGGGGAGTGGTCTGGAGGAGAGGGGAAGATGTCCAGCATGTGACAAAGGCCCTCTGTGGCTGGGCTCCCGCTTATATCTCCCTCTCACCAACTCCTGCCACCTGCAGCTGTCACCATTACCCTCTGGGGAGAGCAGACGGCTGCTTGGTTTCCCTGAACGCACCATCCTATTTCTGGTCTCCTCACCTTCGTTCACATAGTCATGACTGCCTATAATGCCCTTCCGTGTTTCCGATCCACTGCTCTCTATTTCAACCGAGAGCGCTCATTTATTTTATCCTTTAGCATTTACCTCGGCAATCTCCTTCTCTAGAAAGTCTAGGTGGCTGCAGGGAGCCCCCTCCACGCTCCCATAGCGTGCCTGCACACACTCCGGTATCTCCCAGCTATGCCTCCTGATTGCACTTACCTCACTGCGCTGTGATCGTGTCTTTGTGGGTCTTCCCCTCTAGACCATGAGCTCCCTAAGGGCAAGGCCTGTGCCTCGTCACCTGTGGCAGACTGGACCCCTGCTCTCGATTCTTCATTCCCCGGGTCATAGTATCTACTGCCTAGGCTATCACGGTGGCTTCACGGTGGGTAGGAGAGACTTCTCAGACTGTAGGTTTGGGCATGGGATTTGCTTTGACCAGTGATGTGAACAGAGGCTTTAAATGTGCTGGGGTGGTTTGGCTTGTCTCTTGTACACGTGTGATCTACCTTAAAAAGAAGGTGTCTTGGGTCCAAGGTGCCAATGGTTCCAGTAGAATGTAGGGACGTGAAGAGTAGACCAGAACCCGCCCCAAAGGCTGGACATAAGCCCAGCTAACCTGTGGCCTGAAACAGGATCCCTGCTGACCCACTGACCTGTGAATGAGGAAAATAAATACGTATTGTTGTAGCAGTATTGTCGCAATAGCTGACTATGACATCATCTATCCTTGTGTTTCCAAGCCCGGCGCAGTCCTGGGCCAAAAAAGGTTTGTTGACTAAAGAAGCAAATAATTTTTTTGATTCAATATCTTTACAGTATGAGTCTGCTCAAGTCACCACACCTCCTGAGACCTCTGCTACCTCCTCTTTTCAAAGGGGATAGTAATGGTTTCTTTGTGGTGTTGCTCTGAGGATTAAATGCAATAAGGTGGGTAAAGCTCAGGCACAGAGAAAGCTGAGACGGGATGGAGTTGTGGGGGAAGGCGAAGAGCTTACTCCAGACTCTTGAGCCTCTGGACCCTTTACTCCAGCTGAGGGAACCTCCTTATAGTGTTCCCCTTGCCCTCCTCCTTTGCTCCAGGATCCTTCCCCGAGTCACTGCCTGTTAGCTCTGCCTGGCCCAGCGAAGAGGATTTGCCCCAGACCCCAAGAATGGCTCAGCAATCCTGGCCCAGCATGCAGTGAGGGTGCCTGAAGAGGACAGGAGCTTACACTTCCTCTCTGGGAAGCCAGCCGCAACGTAAGAAGTCTGTCTACTCTGAAACTACCATGCTGGGAGGAAGCCCAAGCTAGCTTAGCCACATGGGGAGAGAGCGCCACGCCGAAAAGCACAAAGGTGCCACACATGGGAGTAAGTCTTCTTGGACTTTCCAGCCCAGCCCACTTGCCAGCTGAACACAGCACAGTGTCCTCCGCTGATGCCATATGGCACAGAGGAGCCTTCCGAATGCATCCAGTCAATCCACAAAATAGTGAGAAGTAATACATTTTTGTTGTTTCAAGTCATAAAGTTTTGAGGTGGTTTGTTATACAACAGATAAATCGGGACATGAAACTCTTATATATATGTTATATATAATAATTTTATATTATTTCTGAACCATTTGAGAGGAAGTGGCAGAAATCATGACCCTAAATATTTCAATGGGTATCTCTAATGAACCAAACATCATCTTACAAAACAGTACAGTTATCCAATTCAGGAAATTTAACATTGATACAATATCAGTATTCATTCAGTCTCTATTTATATTTTGTCAATAATCTAAATAGTGTCTTTCATAGTAATTTTTTTTTTTGTAATTCCAAGATCCAGTTTAGGATTACATATTGCATTTAGTGGTTGTATTAGTTATACGTAGCTGCATAACAAGTCACCCCAAAACTTAGTGGCTTGAAATAATAACCTTCATCATCTCACAGTTTCCATGAGTCAGGAGTCTGGATGTGGCTTAGCTGGGCCCTTTGACTCAGGGTCCCCCAAAGCTGCAGTCAAGATGTTGGCCAGGGCAATAGTGATCTCAAGGTTCAACTAGGGTGTCATCTGGGTCCAGGCTCACTCAGTGATTATTGGCAGGATTCAGGTTGTTGCAGACTATTGGCCTAAGGGCCTCAGTTCCTTGCTGGATGTTAACCAGAGGTCTCCCTCCCTCAGTACCTTGAAACATGGGCCTTTACACAGGGCAGCTCATAATTTGGCAACTTGCTTCATCAGACCAAGAGAATTAAAAGCCAGAGAGAGAATGCTAGCAAAGCAGAAGTGAGTCTTTTATCATCTCAGAAGTGACATCCCATCACTTTTGTTGTATTCTATTCAGTAACAGCAGGTCACCAGGTCCAGAAACACTCAAGGGGAAGGGATTACACAAGGGTGTGAGTGTGTGTGTGTGTGTGTGTGTGTGTCATTGGGGACCATCTTAGAGTCTGTTTACCACAGAGCTTATGTCTCTTTATTCTCTTCTAATCTGGAATGACATTTTTTTTTTTTGTCTTTCATGTCATTACATCTTAAATATTATAGGCCAGTTGTTTTGTAAATGTCCTCGGTTTGGGTTTGTGTGATATTTCCTAGTGACTAGATTCAGATGACGTATTTGGGGGCAGGAATATTTCATACTCACCATTGTGTCCTTCCCAGCATATCTCGTCAGAAGGCACATAATGTAGGTGTGTCCTATTCTTAGTGACCTTAACTTGAATTGCTTGGTTAAAATGGTACTCAGGCGCCCACATTTTTAACCATTCTACAATTCTGCCTCTGGCCTGAAAAGTCCTTTTAATTTTCCAAACAGGGTAAAAAAGAAAAAAAACCCAAACAACAAAAAACGGAACAAAAACTGACTGAGACTACTTCTCTTGTCAGAGCAATTGTGGAAAGAAGTTGAGCCTAGATACTATCTTAGGACGAAAATTCCCAATGTCGTGGATCAGACATTTATCCTATAACCCTCATTTGCACCCAAGAGACTCTCACTGAAGGCCCAAGTATTGGGTGTCATGCCAGCCTGAAGCTTGGGGAATGAATACCCTTTCATACCCTTTTCTCTCAATTGCTTGCCCCTTCACCTGGAAAACCCTGTCTGACCTCTATCTTCTACCTGCCGAACTGAGCTCATCTCTTAAACCCAGGCCTGGGGTCTTCAGCTCCAGGAATAAGGCTGCAGCATTGCACAATTCCAAGGGCCAATAGTCACGTCACATTCCGTGTGCCCTGTGTCCCCTGGAGTTGTTGTACAAGCCTGTGGTCTTCTTCTGGAGACACCCACGCCACCCCGGCCTCACCTCATGTAGACCATTGTATCACTAGTATTTATTCAGACACAGGTCTGTCTTCTCTAGACAGAAGGTGGGACTCAGTCGTGTTTACCTCTGTGGGCCCCAGTATGCAATATGTCCTCAACAAGCGCTGGGTGAACACAGGCATTTTCCAGTGACCAATTGTGCTCTCCTCCCCACCCCTACCTCAGTCGCACAGAATCCCATTCTCCATAATCTGGGAGTGACACAGTTCTAGGTTTCAGCCTCTGTATCCCTCTGAAGTGCATCACCAAGTTCTGGCAAGAAAATCCAAGACTCCCCATGTCCCACAGGCCTCCCTTATAAGGCCAGCAGGTGCAGTTAAATGACAGGTTTGTGAGGCTGACCTGGAGACCTTCCCTTCTCAGAAGAGGTGATGGAGTCTGGAGAAACCCATGTGTGAAGACACGGGCTCTGAAAACCTGTTGGAGAGCATGCAGGCTGATCCAGGGCAGAGGCCGGGCCCCTGTGGATGGGATGGTGGGACCAGCCAGGAGATGCAGTTATGGAGAGAGGTATTCAGGGAGCTCACCCAGGCGGTGAGCTGAGGTCTGAATTCTCACCAAATCTCTGGTCCCCTATAGCAGGTCACAGAACTGTTAATAGAACCGAAGCACCCAGTTGGGTTTTTCTGCTAAAAGAGAAATCAAGGTCTGCCTCACAGTCTGGAGCACTTGGCCAAGGCTCCCTCCAGCCCACAGCCCGGGGGAAACTTGGGCTGGTCTGGACCCACATAATGATCGGGGACCTCTGCCTTCCCCCTCCTGTGAGGACCAGCTCCTGGGAAGGCCCAGGTCATGCTCCATTCTATTTGGGTTTCTCAGGAACAAATGTTGAGAATGACAGGCGGGGACAAGTGCAAATGCTGAGTTGTGGTTTGTTTGTTTTTTTGCCTTTTTGGATTCTCCTATTTCTCCTTTACAGGAAATGACTTATTGTGTCTAAACCCAATTCCCATTATATGCCAGGACCACTGTCCTAGACAGGCCTGAATTATTAGCTCATGCTGCTCGATGCTGGGGCGCTCAGGAGAAAAGCCTAGCAAGTCGGAATCCAAGTCTGGGAGTGTGCACATCAGCAGGGTTCCCGCAAGTAAGAAGGGGGCTCGATTTGCTTTGCGTTCCAATTCCGAGCCCTTCCACGTTCCTGGGGAAGCTTTGTACCCCAGAGTCCAGCAGGGCACTGCCCCACGCTCTGGAGGCGACAGGGACCCCACTCATCCAGCAGCCCCTGGCTGGAGGCACCAGCTACCCGAGAGGGTCAGACCATAACGTGAAGTGGCTCCGCGTGGGTCCACGTGGACCCTGCTTCCTTCTCACTTCCAGGGGCTTGCATGCGGGGAGCCCTGGACTGGCGACTTGGAGCCGCCCAGAGAGGGGGGTTGTGGTCTTTGGAAGCCCGAGGGACCGTCATTTGGACCACCGGTCCCCCCGAGGGGTGGGGGCGAAGATGCCCCCACCGCGGAGAAGGCGGAGAACCCTCACAGCCAGAGAGGTGTCTCTGCGGAGGAACATGACGGGAGGCCGGTAACCGGCTGGGCTGCTCCGCCCGGGTGACGCGCGACCGTGTCCACACCGCAGCTCCCACCTACCCACCCAAGGCCCGGAGCCCCTCCCAGGAGTCTCCGGGAGGGGTCGGGGGTCCGGGCGGCCCCCGGCGAGTCCCCGGGGAGGGGCGGGCGGAGGTGCGGCGCCGGGAACAAAGGCCCGGCGAAGGGTCCCGGAGAGCGCGGCTCCCCGGGGGCGGCCCCTGTCCCGGCCCCTCCGCTCCTCCCTCTCCTCCTCCACTTCCCCCCGGAGGCCCGGCCCGCGCGGAGCCCGAGCTGCGCCAAGTTCGCCAACGGTTCCCAAGTGACGGGCGCGCAGGGGTGGGAGCCGGGTGGGGTGAGGAGGACGAGGAGGGGAAGGAGGGCTCCCCGGGCGCCTTGGCCGCAGTTCAGGAATCCGCCGGCGCGGCCCGGGCGGGGAGGGCGCCAGGCAGCACCGACCGCTCGCTCGCTCGCTGCCCAGGACGGCGCCCGGCCGGCGCCTTCCCGCCGGCGTGAGAACCGGCCCCGCGGGCCGCGCCTCCCTCCCGTCCTCCCGCCGCCCCGGGGAGGGCGCAGCGCCGGGGCCGCGGGGGCGCGGGTGCTCCCGGGAGGAGGGCGAAGTTGTGAGCGAAGGCTCGGGTCCTCCCGGGCCGGAGGAGGCTTGCAGGCTGGGGTAAGGCGGGCGCTGGCGTCCGGAACCGCCTCCGGGGCCGGGGGAGGCCGGCTGCCCCGCGGGCGTCCCTTACCGTCCCCGGCCCGCGCACCGAACTTGGGAGGAAGAGGGCAAGACACAGGGAGGGGAAAGGAGTTCCCGGCTCCGAGAAAACTCCACGTCGGCGCCCACGTTCCACACCCACTGCACCCAGATTCACAACGGCCAGGCACACACAGCTCATCACCCCCGAAGCCCCGAGCAGCGCGCGCTCCGGGCGCGCCCCACGCGCCAGCCCCAAGCCGGAGGCCGAAAGGTACGATTCCGGGGACCTGGGTCTGTAGACCACGCGTGTCCTCCTTCCCTCAAATAAATGCACGGCCTCTGCTGCCCCTGCAGTCCCCAATGAAGACCCCCAAAGAGCGACGGGGAGGGGTGGCTCTGCCTTGTCTTTGGAAAGTCGTGGCCAGGACCCCCCGGCCGAGACGTGGGGAGGGGAAAGCAGACGTTGCAATCGGTTCTCTGGGCACGTCAGGAGCGAGTCTGGTGTGAAAACTCGATGTCTGGGTGATGTGTCTGGGTGTGGGCAGCCCTTCCGGAGGTGAGGCGAGGTGGGGAGACAGCAGGGAGTGATTCATACCCTCAGAGCCGCGTGCTGGGCTCTGTGAGCAGAGTGGAAAAGGCTGGCGGGCTGGTGCTGAGCTGGACAGCTGGGTGGCGGCAGTGACAGGGCCTCGGAAGGAAGCACAGGCCCTCCCCCCAGCGGATGTGCTTCCACAGGAGAACTTGCAGGGGGATACTGAGGAGATGCCAGGCCTGGGTGTGGACGTGTAAAATGGGGTGGGAGATGTTTAAGACTCTAATTTTACAGAGAAATCAGGGTGGTTCTGAAGCCTTATTTATTTTCATTGCACCTGAAGTTGTGTTTGTTTTCAGATGTCCGGGTGTCCTGGGGCCCCAGGATGTTTCACGGATTGCCCTGGACCTAGCACAGTGATTGGCACGTAGTGGGACTCAGTCGTTGTGTGATGAATAATGACACCAATCATGTGTACCCGTTAAGGACTCACTATGTGCCAAGCCTGGTGGCCTCAGCTGGGTTGGAATTGGTCTTGCTGCAGGGGGGTGAGGGTGCTCAGTGGTTACAGGGAGCCCTGCCTGATCTGGTTGGGAAAGTGGCCCAAGCAGTTGGTTCGACTGTGCCCTGTGGGCTGGCCATCGGGGACTTGAGTTTCATCACGGCCTCTGCTCCCCTAAGCAGGACAGCAGGAAAGTCTCCATTTTGGCAGCTGGTTAACCTGGGGGTGGTGTTGGGTGTTTCTACCTGGCTACTGCGCGCCTGGCTGGAAATGGGTCTCATGAAGAGTCTAAGAGCTGTGTCCTCCAGCAGGGGCTTGTGTCCGTGGTGGCAGCAGGTGGAGGGGTGGTCACAGTTCCTGCACTGAGCATCAAGTGGGGGCCTCTGCAACAGCTAGCTGGAGCTTCCCAGAGGACCAGCAGTGTCTCATGTTCTTGGAACTGTGATTGCAAGCAGTCTTGGGAATGAGTCCCTACTGGCATGGGATTGAGAGCGTGCAAGGATGTGAGGGCCATGTAATCGCAAAGAAATGTGCCATAGCCCCACCGCTGTCCCTTTGTGACTAGGTTCTGTGTGCAATTCAAGCTTCTAAGTGGTCTTGAGGCTGAAATTAGGAAAGAATGTGGACAGCACCCAGGACGGTGTCCCCAGAGAGATGCAGTGATCTGGGCTTGGCCACCCCCAATTGCAGGTGGAACACTGTGGCCAGTCCCTTCCTAATATTACCTTTCCACGTTCATTATGTCTCTGTGAATTAAGAGCTCTATATACATACATGTTCTCATTAAGCCCTTACATACCTGTGAGGTTAGCATTTTATCACCATTTTATAAATTAGGAAGCTGAGGCTCAGGAAAGTTAAGTACTGTAACTTTTTTAAGGGCACACACCTAATGAGGGACAAAGCCGGGATTTGAACCTGGACAGTCTGACTCTGGACCCACGCTGTCTCCACCAAGCCAGGCTGTCTCCAAGGTCCCTACTGGTTCTCCATGGCAACAAGGGAGCAACACCGATGCACTTAGTAACATGGTCCTGGGGCCTCTGACGGCAGTCTTCTTTTTCCACACACTCTGCCCAGCCCGGTTACGCCATGGGCCATGGGACTCAAAGGCTGGTGGTACCAGGCTGCTAGAGTGGATCTGGAGTCAGGAAACTGGGGGTTTGGGAATGATTACAGGGAGATGTTACAGTAATTCCAGTGAGAAATGACTCGCTGCTTATCTGAGAAGTAGGGACAAAGCACAGTTTGGATTTGGGAGAAATTGCCAGGTAAACATTCTCAAATGGATTACTATATAGTATCCAAATGGGATACTATATATCCCATCCCACGTGCCCTGGAGAGCTAGACTTCTCTACGGTGTCTGGTTTTCAAGAGAGCCAGGGCAGCAAGGTGGGGGGGGGGCATTGAAAACCTCATGGCTCACCTGGTCCCCAGCTTATGCCTTCTCACACATGCCCCACAGAGGGACAGTGGTTCCTATCTCCATTTTACAGGTGAAGAAATGAGGCTCAGAGAGGTGCAGTGGATGCCCATGGCCTTGAAGCTGGGGAACTGCAAGCCATGCTGCCTTCAGGCCCCTGCAGGCACTTAGGGGCAGCCATGGTTTCAGTCTGATTGGTATTCTATGCCCCCTCAAGGGCCAAGAGGGATTAGTCCTGTTGGGGCAGGGTTCTCATCGCTCGGCCCACCCCCACCTCTGCCCCACAAACCTCTGATACAGGTGTCCATAGTATGGCAAAGCTGGCAACCTTAAACAGGGAGCCCCACCCAGAGGCCCAGCCCACCTTCCATAGGCAGCCCACCTGGGTGCATTCTGAGAGCCTTTGCAGGGTGCCGAAGTCCCTCTCCCCGCCTCCATTGTGGCGTGGACATGCTATCAGGATGGAAGTTGGGGAGCAGCTGCCCACCCGAGGGACAGGGCCTATTCATCTTTGTACCCCTGGCTCTACCCTGGTATCTGACACACGGACGTTCTTGGGAACGTTGGCAGATGATGGGTGAAGGCGAAGGACAGGCTGTGAGTCCTTCTGCTGGGAAGTTGCAAAGCAGGGGAGCCAGGGGAATCTTAGCCAGGAGGAAACATTCAGAGAGGTCTCTGCCCTTCGTGAAGTCACACAGGAGGAAAGGAAAACAGCTCTCTTTTCATTCCTTAAACAGAAATACTTGTCCATTTTTTTTCTCTGATGCCTAAACAAATGATAAAATGCTGCTTGTCCTGCCCTGCGTATGTGGATTTCACAGCTGGATGTGGGGTGGTCCCTGGCTGACTGGACAGTTTGTTCTGTGCTTGAAGGTGGACACACTCAGCCTTCATCTCCATCGCCTCAAATCTGGCCTGTTGCTCCTGCAGCCCCCACCCCTAGCGTGGAGGGAGGGGGCAGGCAGGCCATGGGAGCCCCTGACCACCAGAACCTTCATGAGTACATCCCTGCCATCGCTCGCCACAAAGATGGCTGTGTGCTGAGAGGCTGTGGGTTTTTCTGGGCCCTGGGAAATTTATCACTAGGGTTCCGGAGAACTCTCTGAGAAGGTTTTGCTGGAAAAGTGTGGAAAATAAATAAGCCAGTTCCCAGCTCGGCCTCTCCTGAATGCCACAAGTAAACAAGCATCGCAGAGGCCAGCCTGGAAGCTGTTTTGGCCTCCGCTCCCATGGCTACACCTGGCTCACTGGTTGCCTTCTCCAGCTCCCTTCTTCCTGCCCCTCCTAGTCCAGCCCCTCCTCTTGACTTTGGGAGCTTCAAAAGTCAGGGAACACACCCATCATTGGTCTGTCCTTGTGCTGCAGGACGCTGGCACACAGGCGGCTGGGGCAGGAGGAGCGTGCTGGAGAGACGACTGCCGCGGGTTGCAGCTCAGCCTTGCTCCATCTGAGTAAGTCTCCCAGTCTCGCCCAGCTTGGGCGAGGCAGAGGGTGGTCGCTAGGTTGCTGAGTGCCTTTGATGACAGAGAATAGTGACTGCTTTCCCCAGTTTTGTGGCTTCTGAGGAAGCTCTTTATATCATGAACATTGGTTTAGAGTGGATAGCCCAAAGGCGGTTTTCCCTGTCGTGATTCTCCAAGGTGGGGTTCACATGTGAAGAAACCCTGAAAAACCATCCGTTTACGTTGTAGGGTTTCCTGGCCTCACTAGAATGTAGAGGTTCTTTGCTTTTAACTACAGTCAAATCAGCTTAGGCCTTATCAGCTTCCGGTGCTGGGGGTATGAGTTCACACCCGTGGGTTTAAGAAGCCCGAGCACTGTGTCTGTGGGATAGGAGGGAGCAGATTCACGATAACTTAATAACTTCAATGAATTCACTCGGTCCACTCTAAAACCCAGCACCCAGTGAGAAGGGGAGAACCAGACCTCTGGGGTGGGGGCAGTCCCCCTGGAAGGGTTGGCAGCTGAGGGCCTCTCTCCCTGACCCAGGGAGTGGCTGAGGGGCCTTCTCACTGGATGTGGCTGTGCTGAGCTGGGTCAGCACACAGAAACCTCTGGGAGCTGGGGAGCTGGGAGCGGGCACTGCCAGAAGGTTCTGGGTGCTGCCTCTGGGTGGGGAGACGCTTTGTCTCACTGCTGCCAGGCTGCTAAGAGGGAACTCAGTGCATAGCTTGCAGCCTTGGTGGGAGAGGCTACAAACCCACGTACTCACAGGCCACCACACACATTGTCATGGGCTGAAATACACACACACTGAGATATAACCCCTACACACAACTATTTCTATAAACAGCCAGGCACATTATACACCGGAACAACATTTGGAGGCACAAGTACATGCACACACCACTCACACACACACAGATACACAAACACAGGGGACACACTCGTTCTAAAAAGCAAGCTATGGAATGGTTAAGAGCACAGACGCTAAAGCCAGAATGCCCACAGCACTGCTCAGTAACCATGTGACCTTGGGCAAGTTACTTAACCTCTCTAGGCCTTAGTGTCCTAATTGGTAAGAGGGGGTTGCTAGGTCATAGGTAACAGGGCTGTAAGTGAATTAATATCTGTGAGTTTAGAAACGTGCCTGTACATAGTGAGAGCTAGGCTTATGAAAATTGTTTCATCAGAAGCCTGCACAGCTTAGACATTTGTAAGCCTTCTCTTCAGATCGATCTGCTTTCCAGCCACCCTGTGTGTATATACATGCCTATTTACACATGCTGTGCCCATGTCTGTACTTGTGAGCCCACACAGCTACCTGAGATTTGGCCCCGGGCCTCTCCCACTCTCTTCCCCACTTCTCTCTTCTCCCTTCCTTTCCAGCTGCCTCACCATCTGCAGGATTCTGGAAAGTGCTAAAGTGTCTGAGCCAAAGCAGCGCTATCTGAGGAAATATTGTGAAAACAAACTGGGCCTCCCTCTGGCTGCGACTGCGCTGATTTTCAGCAAAGAATTTCACAACTCTGACCACACGGGCAGGCGGGGCTTCGGGGTGGCCCCTGGCTCTCCTCTGGAGAAGGCCTGTTACAGCACGGTTAAGAACAGACATGCCTGAAGAGGCCCGAGATTAGAACCTAGAATCTCTGAATCAGCATCAGAATGGGGAGGGCGTTGTCGCAGGGGATGAAGAACCAAAACAGCCCTGACCACAAAGGTCAGACACCCCGTCTTATTTCTATTCTGAGAGTTGTGATTTTTCTTTTACTTTTCGTCATCGCTTTGCACCTGGTCCAGGTACCTAAGGGTGGGGTGCACAGGTAATACTGGTGATAACAACCAGCGTGCGTGCCATGGTCCTTAGCACCTCTTGGGCCTGTACTCATTGAGTTCTCACCTCTTGAGGTAGGTACCACAGTTACGGCCATTTTACAGATGGGCACACAGAACCAGATAGGCAGCACGCGTCGCCGGCTTCCCACAGCTAGTGAGTGTACCCCTGGGTCTGAGCCCTGCAGCTGGGTCCAGAGTCAGTGCTCAGCCCCCTGCCACGATATCGCCTGTATGTGCGTGTGTGTGTGTCCTGCTGGGGCTGCAGCCCGAGATGCCGAATGGCACACAAGAACTTTCTTATTTTTTATTTCATAACTGTGGCCAGGAAGTGCTGCTGGTTCAGGCCAGGTAGCTATGGGGAGGCTGGCTTCAGAGGCAGCCACAGCCCCTGTGGGCACTGCAACTGGATGTTTTAGCCTCGTCTTCCCCAGGCTGACCTGGGCAGGGCATTTCTGACAGTACGGCAGCCTCTTTTGCAAGTCTGGCCATCTGCTGATTGCTGCTCACCCTTGGCAATGACCCCGTCTCAGGAAGTGGTGTAGATGGCAGCAGGAGGGATTTAAATGAACAAAGAGGAAGTGGCAGAACGGGACTCCATCTCCCCGATGGCCATTCTAGCAAGACAGAAACCCCACCCTGAAGCAAGCACTGAACTGCTCAGGACACCTGATGGCTTCCATGGGCCCTGTGACTTCCAGTGAATATTCGCTCCCAGCCTCTTCTTTCACCAGCCCTCACCTTGTTTTCAGTGTTCCAAGTTTCAAACTGTCCTCATTTCCTATCTGCACATGTCCTGCTCTCTGTAGCCTTTCCAGCTGCTGAGCACACTCTCTTCCTTCCTTTCTTGTGGCCAGCTCCCATTCATCCTCATGCCTCGGCTTGGATGTCGCCTTCTGGAAGCTGAGATCAGTGGCCCTCCCTGTGGCAGCCTGCATGTCCCCCTCGTCACACTTTCCCCAGCTGTGTTGCCATTGCTGGTGTCATGGTCTGTGCTCTCCACTGGGTCTAAGCTCTGTGAGGCAGGACAGCGTCTGCTTTGTTCCCCTTTGTGTGTCTTTAGCACAGTCCCCCTCCCCCCATGCATGCAGTGAGTACCCATACCCAACTGTGGAACCATGAGCGATGAATGGGACGCGGGGCCCTGGGAGGAATGAGGCATGGATCTGCCCCTCCAAGAGCTACTAGCTGAGCTGTTGGGACAGTGCCCCTCTTCCTAGGACAGGATGCTCCTGCTGGGAGGGATCTGTTTCTGGGCAGAGGTGGTGGCTGTCGTGGTGAGTGGGAAGGGGCAGCTGACTTGCACCAGAGGCCCTGTGTGGGACAGGGACGGGAGGGGAGAGTAGGACCCTGAGCAGATGGCCTCTTGCAGTCGTTACCCTGTGGGCATTGGGCTAGGAGCCTAAGGATGGGCCTGAAACCCTCTGAGAGTCCCCTGTGAATTAGATGGGCTGGTGGGTGATAGCACTATGGGCCCCACTACACAACCCCACCAGCAAGGGCTTCTCAGTCCTGTCCCCTTTGTGGATGGACATGAGTTCAAGCTCTCTAGGGTTCAGCCCTGAGCCCCAGGCAATGGTGGCCTCCCATGCCTGAGTCCTTTCCCCTGAGCAAAGAGAAGGAAGCCCAGCTGGCAGGCTGCCTCCCTGAGGGTGGTTCCAGCTGAAGCCCTTGAGCTGCCCTTGCAGACGTAGTGGGGCCCTGAGTGTTGCATTCTCCTCCACACCACCTGCAGAACGTGTATGAGGGTCCTCTGGCCAGGGCATCACCTATCTAGGTACTGCATACCTGCTCATGCCTGACACTGTGCAGGATGGGCTGGGGGTAGCAGAAGGCAGCCCCAGGCTAGAAGAGGAGAGCAGACCAGCACAAATAAAAACCTTGAGTCCAACTGTGATGAGCCTACAAAGTGGACAGGAAGGAAGACCTGCGGAAGGCTTCATGGGACATGGGTATTCCAGTGCAAGAAGGAAACCTGGGCAAAAGCACTGGGATGGCAAAGTTCAGATCAAATGCAGAGGATGGTGAGGAGTCCCGCTGGAATGAACTAGAACTTGTAGGATGCACAAAGAAGAGAGAGATGATGTGGGATAGAGTTGTGGTTACATATGCAGGCTCTACAGCCAGGCTGCCTGCATGGTTGAAACACCACTCCCCACTTACTGACTGTGTGACCGTGACCAAGTTGCTTAACCGCTCTGTGCCTCAGTTTTCTCATCTGTAAAATGGAGATACTACTAGTACCCACCACATGGGAGTGATAGGAGAATAAAAATGTTTTTCTATTCAAGTGTTTAGAGCACTTCTTGGTACCCACTGACCATCAAAAAGAATGCGGTATTATCCCCCCCTCACACACCTTTTTAAATGCAACTGGAGAAGTAAATTGAGGTCAGATCATAGAAGCCCTTGAATGCCATACTTTCCATTTGCTAAGCACCTGCTGTGTGCCAGATGCTTTACAGACATTCTCACTAAATCCCACACAGCCCAGCAACGTCTGTTTTACAGATGAGAAAACTGCGGCTCGGAGAGGCCGAGTAATCCACCCAAGGTCACTCAGCATGGAGGACTCAGAGGCAGTAATGAAACCCAGGTCTGTCTGTCCTTGGACCTTCCTTCACTGTGGAGATTGGACATGACAGAAGCAGCCTGGGGATGTGCCCTGGGCTGGGGTCACAGCCAAGAGCAGAACATAGATGCTGTAACCATGGGACCGTGAGGCAAGGGAGGGCAGGAGGTAACAGAAGGAGAGACGCTCGGCAGAGAGATGGGAGACCGTGAGTCCACAGCACACAGCTCACCATTCACAGCGCAGGGGCAAGCCATTGAGTCATTGTGGGAAAACATGACATCACTGCGTCTCACTGTCTGCTGCCCACTGCCCACCTGCCAGTCTGCCCTCTGTAGTTCTTCCGGTGACTTTGTGCCACAAGGGGACCCTCACGTCCCAGGTGGCAGGATGAGGTCAGCTTCAGGCTTCCTGTCCGGTTCCCCTCCCCAACCGCTGTTTCCCACTTCTCCACCCCTCCCCTCCTGACCCGGGGCCTCCCACCCCACCCCTACTCATACACCTGGCTGAGGCAGGAGCTTCTGGAAGTGGTGATGGACAAGAAGAACTTCCCAAAAGGCCTCCATACCAGGCCTCTGGTTGGAATTCTGGGTGTGGCGGGGACAGCTCAGGAGCCTGTGTCAAACTTGGAGAATGGTGCCTGCTATTCTCTTAACATCACTTTTTAAAAAGAAAGCTTGGCTGAACTGTGTGCCCAGCACTATGCCAGGTCCCAGAGGCCTTTGCCTTTCTGGAAGGTACTATTGAGTAATCTCAGAGCTCTTGATGAACTAAGCATCCTCAGGCTAAATGATTTATTTGCATCATTCTGATTGCATGAGGTAGCTCCATTTTCCAGATGCCAAAACTAAGGCCCAGAGAGGGTAGGTGACTTGTCCAAGGTCATACAGCCAGAATTCAAACCCTTGACTATTCAATTCCAGATGCACCTATGTATGCTTTTAGCCACTCCACCATCCAGCTACAAATGAAGCCACCAGAGAACCACAAGAGGTGAAGTGTACTGAATCTGTGCCTGCCAAATGGTGTGGTGCAGACAGGAAGTGCCAGGGAGTTTTCAGCTCAGAGTGTGGATCACTGACCAGAACTTCTTGGAGATTGTGGATCCATTTAGGAGGTGGCAGAGGGTATTCAGTTCCTTGGCCATGCAAACCCTGCTGTCGTGGCCTTTTGAGATAAGACTCTCCCCTCTGGAAGGAGCGCCGAGGCTCATGGGGCGCCTGTCCTGTTTTTGGTGCGCCAGACCTGGAAAAGGGATATGAGTCAAGCAAGAGGCTTAATGCCAGCCTCCTCAGCCCAGTCTGTTGGCACAGGCTGCCAGGCTGCCATAGCTACTGCTGTGACTCCCCTCCAGCCTGTGCCATCCACCCTGCAGCAGCTCAGAGGAGGGACCAGTGACCAGCCCTGCACTGAGTCTTGAGGGCGGCCTGATTATCCCCATTTTCCTGGTGAGGACACTGAGGCTTGGGGAGGTTTTCTGGGTCCCCTGAACTACCTGGGCTGGAAAGGGGAGGAACCGAGACTTAAGTTTTCCTGCAGAGAGAGAAACAGAAGGAGGAAGAAGTCAGCTTGCCCTCTGATCTTAAGCCGTGCAGGCTGGCTCTTTTTTCAGGCTTGCATTTCTGATTCATTCTACAGTCATGGGTCCCTGTGTTACAGGGCAAGTGAGACTCTGGGGTGAGAGAAAAGCTCTGATTTCCATTGGGCCATGAGTCACCATTTTTCCAGGAGCAGTTCTAAAGCCATGGGGGCCCTACCCAAGCTTCCAGTTGGGGGTTGGAAGGCAGTTTTCTTTTCCACCCCCACCCCACCCCCTGCTGGAGTGCCACCTCCACCCTGGTCCTGATAGTGCTTTTTCCTAGAAAGGCCTGGAAACAAAGGGCCTCCATGAGAGGCCTGACCTCTGTGATTACCCAGCAGGTGACAGGTCGCCTTGCTCTCAGTGGACAGGTGCCAGACTCCCAGTGGTCTGCAGGGTCTGCAGCCTTCAGGGGTCCTTCACCCCCTTTAATGCTCAAGTGCCACATGGTTAGCACTATTCCAGTTGCCTTCCACAGGGTATCTGGGAATCCCTTAGGATTCCATAGTCTGCAGGGCAGCTCTTCCTGACACTGCCCCCCTCAGCCCCCCTGTCCTCTCAGGTTTTGGAGGTGGCCACTCCTCCTTCCACAGGAGGGAGGGGACAGACCCAAACCAGTTACCACTTTTCTCACAGAGAGAGTAGACAGTTAAGTTCCACTGTATGGGCAGTTTTGCTTCTCATCACCCCCAAATTTTCCTTTCTAGCTTGGCCTCTGCTTAAATTTAGAGGCCTATTAAAATGACTTGTCCAAAATGAGAGTCTAACCTCGAGGGAACTTTGCCTCTCTACTTTTATAGGTACAAACTGGTGTCTGCTTTTATTTTGATTTTTAAAATTTGATTAAATTTTATAAAATTAGTAATACATGCCCATGGTACAAAATTGGAAAGGCACAAAAAGATACATGGTAATATCTCTTTCCCATGCCTGCCTCAGACAAAGGCAACCAGCATGATCAGTTTCTTGTGTATAAGCTGCTTTTAAATTGTCCAGTTTTAAGACAATTAAAATCATATTTACTGGGCTTCCTATTTCACCATTAGTCAAACTGAGGCACAACCTGAAAACAGCAGCTTAGGAAATAGCACAGGCCCCCTGCCAACCCCAGCTATGCCCAGGACTGCTAGTATGACCACTGCGTGGGGTCACTGCTAAGGGGTTGCTCCCTCCCAAGCTACGCCTCCCAGCCCCCATGCTCAGCAATCACCTTTGAATCCCCCCACATGACACCGAGCACACAAGGCCCCCACATCCCTCATTCCTTGCAGTCCCAGCAGACCCTTCAGCTTCCTACATACTGTGTTTCCCCGAAGATAAGACCTAGCTGGACAATCAGCTCTAATGTGTCTTTTGGTGCAAAAATTAATATGGCCCGGTATTATATTATATTATATTTATTATATTATATTAATTTTATTAATTTTATTAATTTTATTATTTATTATATGATATTATATGATATTAATTATATTTATTATATTAATTATATTATGTTATATTATATTATAATATTATTATATTAATTATATTATATTATATTATATTATATTATATTATATTATATTATATTACATTATATTATAATGTTATACCTGGTATTATGTAATTGCCTCAAAAGACTCATTAGAGCTGATGGTCTGGCTCTGTCTTATTTTCGGGGAACACGGTAGCATTGTCCAGGCTCTGGGTTAACGCTGTGCTCCTGGCTGTTCTTTCTTCATTCTCCCCTCTTGTCTAGCTGGGCAGGTGCCTACAGCGGGAGCCTGTGGGCTCAGTCTGGCCATGGTGATCTGACTAGGTCATGCTGCCTCGTGGCCAGACTGAGTGTTCCGAGTCTGCTTTGTGTGGGGGCTCACACAGGCAGGGTTCACCCTTCACTCTCATCTCATCCCAGAATGCGACCAGAGTGTGACTTAGCTTTTTGGGATCTTCCTTTGCCATCTGGATAATGACAGAGAGGGTAGTGGTAAGTACCCAGGGTGCACACAGGGCTGGTGTGAGAACCAGGAGATGCAAAAGGTCTTTCTAAGGAGGAGAGGGTGACAGATGTGTAGAGGGGTAGAGGAGGTGGGAGGGGACTTATTATGGCCATGGGGGCCCAATCAATGAGGGCTCTGGGGACCCGTGGGATGCCAGCCCTCAGCCTTAGGTGGAACTTGGCCAGGCATGCATAGTGGAGGGTGCCTTCCCTTTTCTGTATTTCCGTACATAAATGGACCCTCGGCTTTGTATTTTTTTAAGTAGTGACTTTACTGTTTTAATAACAATGATAGATGCTTAGTATGCAAAATTCAAGTAAAATGGTCAAATACAGAGAAGAAAGCAACAAACCACCCCTCAGTTCCACCATCCAGATGTAACCAGTCATTTGGTCCACGTACTTCTGTAGGTATATATACATAGAAGGGGGTGCAGTAGAGGGACAGCAAGTTTTACAAATGTGGGGAAAATGCACAATTTAACTTTAGGCCAGCATTGTAAAGAGGCTGTCTGCCCCGAAAGCAGCCCCTCTCATCTGTTCATCGCCTGAGTACATGCTAGGGACAAGGGAACTCTCATTCCATGATCTTTCAAACCTCCTGATTCAGACAAATTGCAAAAGGGAAGCTGGTTGAAATTAGTACATTCCAGCTCGAGAACAGTGGCTTTCAATCATTTTGCTTTGTTCAATCAGAACCTCAGACAAAGACTTACACATACAACTGAAACAAAAGTCTTATGAAACCCATATGTGTCCTTATTACACATAATGCACTCTGATAGTTTTTGTTCTACACAATTGTGTTCCTTTTTTTTTTTTGAAAAGCGTGTCTGACTTACCAAACTGATTGCACAATCTGAAGTTTGAAAAACATCACTCCGGAACAGTGGTTTTCAAACTTGAGCATGCATCAGACTCACCTGCAAAGCTTTTTGAAACAGCTTGCTGTGCCCACCCCTAGAGAGTTTGATTGATGCCTGGGGAAGGGCCTGAGAATGTGCTTTTCTACCAAGTTCCCAGGTGCTGCTGCTGGCCCAGGACCCCACTTGGATATCCCACCCTCCTAGAACATTTTTTTAAGGCAATGTACTCCTTTGGCGGAGACTTCCAGAGGATTGCTTTCTCCAACAGATGAGAATCGCTGGTGGCTAGCACAAGAAGTGTAGGTGTCTAACTGTTTTGAGGATTCCGGTCAGGCCACTATCTTTGGGATCTTAAACCCCACCCTCCTGAAATCCATCTCGCACTATTAATATCAAGTGCTAAATGTAGAAAGGGTCTACGAAGCAAAGGAACATTGATGTCCAACCCTGGTTGAATTACCTACCTCTTAAATCCCAAACCCACAGAATATAAAACCCTCCCAGCCCTTTTGAAAACACTGTTCTTCTATAGGCAATGAAAGGTGCCATTTAACATATGGATTTCACCTTTCTGTTTTTTTAAAGGGAAGAAGGTAGGTCACACATGACCACCCCATGGGGAAAGTGGTCCCCCTGGCTCTGGTTGGGGTCTGGTATGTTTCATTGGCTGTTTCTGGCCTCCCAGCTTTAACTAGAACCTCTTCCTGGCATTGTAGCTGAGCGCCTGCACCCCAGCTTTCCAGCCTGCTAACTTATGAGACTAGCCTATGTTCTAAGCTGCCTGTGCTCCTCCAAGCAACCCCCAACCCGAATGCTCCCCTTTCATAGCCTGGGGGCCCCTGTGGCCCCCTCCCCAGCCTCACAGTCCTCCAGAAGCCAGCCCTCAGCTGGGAGCAGCCTCATGAGGCGGGGAAGTGTTAAATGGGCACAGAGGCCCTCTGTTCCATTAACAATGGCCCGTTGATGACTGAATTCTGCCCAGTCGGCCCCCTCGACTGGACTTTGGGGAGGAGGAAGGACTCCAGCCCCCCAGGCAGCCATTTCTGGGTGTGAGGTTGATTTGGAGGCCTCAGCCTCTGTCTGCCCACAGAACCTCATTCTTCAGGCCATAGTGCAGCAGCAAGAAACCCTCTCAGCCCTCCTACCCTCTCCCCGGGGCAGTTTGGGGCCCCAGGAGTAACTCCGTTCCATCTAATCCAACAAACTTCCATTGAACAGCTCTTGGGCACTGAGGTTCAGTGCTAAGTAGCTGTGGGGAATAAGAATAACTGCTAACACGAATTCAGTGCTTATTATAGTCAACCCCACCCCTGGCTGCCCAATAGTCACTAGGGAGCTTATAAAAATACCAATGCACAGACACCACCATCCCCACCCCAAATCTGTCGGACAAACCCAAGGCCCAGCTGGAATTAAGCATCATGGGTCTCTGTCAGTTAGATACCATGCTAAGCATTTACCTTGTAGTATCCCACTTCATGAGGTGGGTGCCTGTGAGTGGCTGAATAACTCCCCTCCCCAAAGAAGTCTGTCTATGAATCCCCCACACCTGTAGATATGTTACCTCACATGGTAGAAGGGACTTTGTGGTGTGATTAAGGATTTTGAGATAGGAAGATGACCCTGGATTATCCAGTGGGCCCCATGTAATCATAAGCGTCCTTATAAGAGGGAGATTGCCTGCAGAAGAGAAGGTCCATGTAATGAATCAAGGAAAAGACTCAACCAGCCATTGCTGGCTTCCAAGATGGAGGAAGGGGCCTTGAGCAGGCAGCCTCAAGAAGCTGGAAAAGGCAAGGAAGCAGATTCTCCCCCTAGAGCCTCTAGAAGGAACACAGACGTGTTGACACCTTGAGTTCAGGCCAGTGAGACTGACCTTGGATGTCTGACATTCAGAACGATAAGATAATAAATATGTGTAGTTTTAAGCCACTGAGTGTATGGTACTATGTGACAACAGCCATAGGAAACTAATGCAGGGCTACTACTAATCTGTTTTCCAGATGAGGCACGGAGAGGTGAGGCAGTCACCTGGGGTCATACAGCTAGTGAGTGACAGAGCTGGAGGAAGAACAAAGCAGTTGTGTCTGACCCCTTAATTAGTGCTCTCTCCACCTCACCACACTGCCCACCTTAGCGCCACACAGATATAGGTTCAAATCCCAGCCCTGCCGCATTCTATCCTCGTGTCCTTTGCTAACGGTGGGGCCCACTGGCCAGGGGGTGGCTGCACAGGGGGAGGGAGGTGTGGAGACCAAGTGGAAAGCTAAGGTGGACCAGGACCAGGTAGAACTCCACGTGGAAGAGTTTGGACTTGATTCTGGAGAAATGGAGCCCGCAGGATGCTATCCTGGTCTCCTCCACTGCATTTCATGGTGCTGTCTTTCAGGCCAGCTCTGTCTCTGGGATCTGACCTACTGCAGCAGCCCAGCTGCCATGTCAAACTGCAGGTTTGGGGCCGGGAGGAGCCAGGGACAGCTCCTTATCTGGGACGGCCAGTGGGCAATGGCCTTGTGCCTCCAAAGCATGGCTCTTCTAAGACTCCAAGGACCTGATATTTGGGGACATGTGGGGCTCTTAGAGGAGGGTGAGACATAAAGAGGTCTAGAAAGCAGTCCAAAGTCGCACAGAAAGTTGGTGGTGGATCCTGGCAGACTAGTTCCTGGCCAGGACTCAGAGCTGCGCTCCCACCTTTGGCGAAATCTGCGTGCTCGGTAATACAGCACGTGATCGAATTCATGGACTCGGGAGACAGACTGCCTGCTTTCACGTCCCAGTTCTACCTTGTAACTGAGGACACGTTGCTTGGCCTCTGCTTGCCTTAGGTGGGGGGCGGGGGGGGTTATTATCTATTATTATCTAGGAAGGTACTGTTGTACCTTCCTCGTAGGGTTGTTCTAAGGACTGAATACATGTATGTGTGTGAAGTGTTCGAAACGGTGCCTGGTTCATTATAAGTGTTAATTTCTGCTATTATTCAGCTCATAGGGCAGAGGCTCTGTCTTTCCCTATCTCTATTCCCAGTACCTCTTACCATGCTTGGCCTAGATCAAGGGCTCAGTAAATGGATTTACTTGTTGAATGTGAGCTTGTATCACCCAGAGATTCCCTAGGTATTTTCCCAAATGTTTTCCCTTTTAAAAGTTTCAGCTTAGTTCTTCAAACCCTTCTCCTCCTCCTTCTTGCTTGGGAGGTGAAGAATTTCTACAAAGCAGCCTGACTTGCTTTCCCTTGGGAAGCCCCGTGAGCAGTTAGTTCAAAAGTAACCCAGATATCCCCAGGTCTTGCCAAACCGTGAATGCCAGAGTTGCACAGTTAGCATGGCTGTCCAAATCACCTTCACTCCAAGGCCGTGCCCCACTGACCTGCTGAGGTCTCCCAGGGATCTCTGGGCATCTCCGTTTGGGCTCTGAGTCTTATGTGTCCTCACATGGACTCCATGCCTGCTCCTAGCTCCTCTCTAATTGCAGCTCCTGCCAGGCCTTCCAGCTGATGGGACAGATATCACGTCATTCCCTCCAGATTTCTGCTCCCTCTTTCTCTTTCCCCTACTGTAAGGATAGGACTTTCTCATCAAGTTTTACTTCCTCATTCAGCCTCCCCCTCAAAAAGCCCCTAAGTCTATCCTTGCACGTGAACAGACTCCAGGAGAGTCACCAGTCCATGGTTCTACAAAATGCCAAACTGGGAGTTCCAGTTTGGATTTAACTAGTTCACTCTTCTACCCCAGAAAGACCATTCTGCTCAGTCTTATGACCCACCTCTAGCTTCATTTTTCCAAAGATTCTTTAAACCCTGCCGACAGTTGTGGGAGCTAGTTTTCTTTGGAATTAAACCTTTTTTGTTTTAAGCTAATTATAGATATACATGCAGTTTTAAGAAATAATACAGTGAGATCCCATGAACCCGTGACTCAGCTTCCCCTGATGGTAACATCTTACAAAACTCTAGTACAATGTCACAACCAGAATATTGACACTGATACATTCAAGGTATACCATACACACTGGTACATTCTGTCACCACAAAGATCTCTCGTGTAGCCCTTTTATAGCTATGCCTACTTTCCTCCTGCCACCACCCCTTCCTTAACTTCTGCCATACTAATATAGTCTTATAATTTTGTCATTTCAAGAATATTGTTTTTAAAAAAAGAATCATGCAGTATATAATCTTTTGAGTTTTTTTTTTCCACTCAACTTAATACCCCTGAGACTCATCCAGGTTGCTGTGTATATGAACAATTCGTGCCTTTTTAACTTCCGGGTAGTATTCCCTGTGTGAGACCCAGCTCCTGGCACAGAGCTCCTAAAACCCGTGTGATTTCCTAAGTGACAAGAGCATTAGGAGCATCTCTTGTTCTAATGAGGTGACTCTGGGAGGGCTCCTGGATGGGGTGGGACGCAGGGGTTGGTCATCAGAAAGACCCAGCCATGATTAGAAGTTTGGACTTTTCACACACACCCTTCTCCAGAAAGGGGAGAAGAGCTGGAAATGAAGTTAATTGATCATGCCTGTGCGAGGAAGCCACCATAAAATCCCAATAGTAGGGGGTTCAGAGAGCTTCCAGGTGGGTGAACACATCCATATCGGGAGGGGGACGCACCCCAACTCCATGGGACAGAATCACCTGCACTCAGGACCCTCTCAGAGCGTGTCCTATGTATCTTTTCATCTGGCTGTTCATCGTATCCTTTAATAAAATGGTAAACAGAAGTAATTGTTTCCTTTAGTTCCGTGAGCCACTCTAGCAAATTAATGGAGCCTGAGGAAGTCATTGGAACGTCCCTGGATCTATGAGACCTACAGCTGGGTGGTCAGAAGAACAGCTGACAACCTGAGCTTGCGGCTGGCATCTTCAGTGGGGCAAGGGCAGTTTTACGGGACTGAGCCCTTCACCTGTGTCTGACACTCTCTCTAGGTAGCATCAGAATTGAATCAGGGGCCGGCCCTGTGGCTCAAGTGGTTGGAGCGCTGTGCTCCTAATGCCGAGGTTGCCGGTTCAATTCCCACATGGGCCAGTGAGCTGCGCCCTCTACAGCTAAGATTGTGAACATCAGCTAGACCTGGAGCTGGGCTGCCATGAGCAGCCGGAGGTTGGGTTTGGCGTGGGCTGCCATGAGCAGCCAGCGTGGGTGGCCAGCAGCCGGTGAGAGCTGCCGTGGGCCACTGTGAGCCGCCGACTGGTGACCGACCGACTGCCTCAGCCGGGAAGGAGTGGGGGAGCGCAAGGCTCATCATACTAACATGGGACAAGGAGCTGTGTCCTACACAACTAGCCTGAGAAACAACGGCTTGAGAGTGTGTATGTGTAGGGTGGGAGGTGTAAGAAAGGGGAACAAAAAAGAATTGAATCAAATTCTGGACACTCTACAATTTGTCAGATACTTGCTTGTTGTTGGGGGAAAAGCCCCACACATTTGGAGACTAATAGCGTTCTATGTAGAAGTAAAGGAGACACACACGGAAGAAACACAACGTGGGGAAGAACTAGGTTTTCCCCTGCATAGGAAGGAAGAAACCTGAGTTCTTTCCTTTACACCACGGGGAGCAGGTTTTAAATGGGCCACTCAAACACGGGCCCAGAAACTCCCCAAGCACTTATGTCTCAAATAAAACAAGGAACACAGACCTGTTCATCCGGCCTACCTGTCCCCCTGCCCATCTGGCCTGGCTGCCGAGCCAGAGCCCACACAGACAGGCCCTCCTGCTCTCTGAGAGACCCTGAGGTACTGCTCTTTAAAGAAGCTGGGTGCTATAAGGCGCAGCTCTCAATCTTTGCCAATTCTAGGTTAGAATCACCTGGGGAGCTTTAAACCGTCATAACCAAGCCATAGCCGGACCAATTCAGTCATAATCTCTGAGGGTAGGAACCAGGCCTCAGTAATTTCTGAAACCCCCCAGATGATTCGCACATGGTGTCAGGATTGAAAAGCAGTGCTCAAGCCGACTCAGCAAATGCACCACAGCCATGGCAGACACCACCAGGCAAGGCAACGCTCTTCCTCTGGATGTCTACCTTTTCCAGGTAGCCACTTCCAATGGATCAGCCTCAGCCTGGGCGTTGAAACTGACTTGCCCTCCTAGCTGGGAAGCCTGAAACTGCAGCCGCCACGTTCAGGTGTTTCCAGGCTGCGGAAAACAATCTTGACCTCAGAATTCTTCTCATCACAGTGCTCCAGGCAGCCAATACCAACCTACTGGCTTTGACTTATGGAGTGAAAATTATTTGCTGTCCTCAGCTCCATAGCATTTTTTGGTTCAAGATGCTAGAATTAGTTACTATCTTTGTCAAGTTCCCTCTTGCTTGTGCTGGATTAAGGTCATCACAAAGCTTCTTAGACAAACGCCATTAAAGGAAATATGAAGCACTAACTGTGTACAGTAAGTCCTCACTTAACGTCATCAATGGGTTCTTGGAAGCTGCGACTTTAAGTGAAAAAACATGTGATAAAAACCAATTTCCCCATAGGCTAATTGACACGCACAAGAGCTAAGTTCCTATGGCATATTTCTGGTCCCAAAAACATCACCAAACTTCTAAATAAATACCCAAAACACTTCTAATATTAAACATTGAAATAAATGTGAGCTCTACATGCATTTAAGATTCATAAAAACAAGAATTATTTTCCAACACACTTATTCCAGTTCAGGGTCATGGGTGGCAGAGTCTAAGCTGGCAGCTCAGGGCACAAGGCTGGACCCCAACCTGGACAGGATGTCCTTCCCTCACAGGCCCACTTACACACACCCCACACTTAGACAGGGACAAGTGAGATTCAGTTCACCCCACGTGCACATCTGTGGGCTGTGGGAGGAAACAGGAAGATCTAGAGAAAACCCATGCAGAGTTAGAGAGTATGTGCAAACCCCTCCCAGTGGCCCCGCCAGGAACTGACTTTTCTTTTATTCTTAACATTATAATGAAATGACGTTGAATGAAGTGACATTATTCGAGGAACTCCTGTGTAGGGCAATGGATTGGAACACAACTCTATACACTCTTTTTATTTCTGTTTATTTTATAACCACTCCCTTGTATTTGGAGAAAGTAATAAATAAATATGGTAACAAATTCAAACAATGCAAGAGGGTCTAAGTGAAAAGTGGGTCTCCCTTACCCCCCTTTCGCAGTGCCCTCAACCACTCTGGCCAATTTCTTGTGTCTCTCTCTAGAAATATTCTAAGGCTGTCCCAGCATCCGTGTGGACCCACCTCCGTTTTCACACAGATGGTAGTACACCACACACACTCTTGCCCCTTGCTTGTAGCATTCATATCTTGCACAGCATTTCATATCAGCCTATCCAGAGCTGCCTCTTTCATTTTAATCATTACAGTATATTGCACCGACAAATGTACTGTCATCTAACTCGTGTTCTTTTTTTTTTTTTTGCCTATTCACAGGCATTAAGGTCATTTTCAGACTTTTGCAATTATAAACCGTTTACTGTTGTGTCCTTGTGACCGTGCAAGTGTATCTGCAAAATTAATTCCTAGAATTGGAGTTCTAGAGTTTTCACGGGGTCAAAGAGTGTGCCTATTTAAAATCCTGATGGTTTTGCCAAATTGTCCTTCAAAAAGGACACTCCCATCAACAGGAGAGAATCCTATGTATTGGGACAGAACAGGCTATGCTGTAATAACAATTCGACCCCCACGCCTCAGTGGTTTAGCACAACAAAGGCTTGTTTTTCGTTGCATCAAATCTGATGCAGGTTGAGTGGCTCTCCAAGCAGCAGCTCAGGATCTGGGCTGCTTCTCTCTTGTACTAAGCCAGCTGGCACATGTGGCCTCCAGCGTTGCTGCAGCAAAAGACAGGGCCAGAGGAATGTGTGGCATCATTTTAAGGACCAGGCCTCAAAATGGCTTACATCACTTTCACCTATAACCCACTGATCAGAACCTGGTCATATGACCTCAACCTAACTGCAAGGCAGGCTGGGGAAGGCAGAGGGCATGTGGGCACTTGATGAGCACCAAGTCTCTGCCAGTTGTTTCCCCAAACTTCACCCACACAGTATATTATAGAACATTTTGTTCTTCATTCTAACATGTGGAAAATTGGCACCACCTATCATTCCAGTTTGTCCTTATATGTTTTCTTTAGGCAATTGGCCTCAACCTTTTTCTGCTCTAATACCCATAGCAGACTCTGTTCACACTTCAGACACACTCCAATGGACTTGCTCAAATTTTCCCAAAACCCAAAAAGCATTTTGTGGGGAAGCCCGAAGACTTTTTAAATTTGGGCTCTTATTCATAAAAACATATAAAGGCATGTGAGTAATAATATAAAATTAGCCAGGTAAAGATCTTTGCCAGCTGTGGTGTGGAATGGATTGGCAGGGGTTCTGTGCAATTTCCTAGGCTCTCTGCAACTCCACCTCCAGTCTCGTTCATGAAGGCACAGGCCAAGCAAGGGAGAAAGGTGGAATTCTTACCTTGCATCCATTGCAGTTCTCGTCAAAAAAACAATATTTGTTTAGCAAATTTTGATGCTTCAACTATTCTTAGTAACCTCACTATTAATTGTAATCTGTGGTGTTTTCTTCAGTAAACGGCTTTATGGGCTAAATTAAAGGCTTGGAGGATGGCATATGTGCTTGAATGGAGGGTTTATGTAAGAGGGTTTATGTATTGGAATTTAGGCTGGCATTGTGGGGTAATGCCAGATAGTAGAATGCCAAACTGAGGGGTGGTGAAGAATTTTGTTTGGTAGCCACTAAGGATCCCATAAAGTTGGGAGGGCAAATTGGTTTTAGCACATATTCCAACTCTAATGGATTGGCATTACATTGAGAAGGCTTATGGGAGTACATCTAGTCTCAGCTGAAAAGAGGATGATGATTGATTAGTGATGTCTGCTCCAGGCACAGGACTGCTCAGTGGTGGACTGTGTGCCATGTATTTGTGCTGAAGGTTCTTGAGTGGATAAGCTATGAGAGTCAGGGTGATAAAGTTGGGCAGAGCCACTACTAACCTGGGAGACAGGAGATTTATGTAGTGGTTTGTGTTTTGTCACTGTCCAGTTATATGCTATTGGTCAAGCACCTCCCGTCTTTGAGCCTGAATTTCTATAGATAAAAAATGAGGAAGGGTGGATAAGACCATTTCCAAGCCCTTTCAAATCCAGTTTTAGGGCAAGAGCCAGGATTTTCATGATTGGTGGGATGGTGTACAGGACAGATTTCTCTTGGACCTTTTAGAAAGAAATACCCCCTCAGAGCTGTACTGTCAAAGGCAAGTACAATTAAAGTTGGAAAGCCAAGCGGCTTTGCGTAAGGCTGTTCCCCTGAGCCACTGCTGCAACATGATTTGGTCCTAGGGGCAAAATCCACTGGCATTCAGCTTGTCCTCAGCCTGACAGCTCCAAAGCCTGATGTCTCAGTGCTTACTCTTCACAACAGTGAGAAAAGAGAAGGCTGCCCTACAAGGATCCATTGTCCCACCTCTACCTCTGTCATTCCTGTGGCCACACTCTTGTCAGCATGCTCAGCCCTTCCTGGCCATGCGGGGCCATGTGGGATTTATGAGCAGCTCAGGCCTGCAGGGAAGTTGAGAAGAGAGCATCTTTGAAGGTTCTGTCTATGGTGTTTCTGGGTCTCTGACTGGCTGTTCTGCTGCCTCAGGGCTACGGGTGGCTGGAGTGCCTGGGACAGAGAAAGTCAGAGAGTTTATCTCCAGATAAGGCCAAAGGTCCAGGATGAGATGCCCAGGGCCAAATGTCATCCATATGTGAGTGGGTGGTGGCTCTGCCTGACAGACATTTCCAGCTGGTGGTCAGGGTAGGTTATCAGTGTTTCCTTCATCTTGGGTACTTTTAGGGGACTAAGACCTTCCGTTCCTACACTCATCAACAGTGCACAAGCCACAGATTCAGCTGCATCTGTAAAGATAGGGCGAGCAGTTCCTTATTAGTCCCACTCACATCTTCAGTTTGGGTTAAGCATTTCACTGGCTTCGTCTCATTGAAGTCCTCGTGGCCATCTATTACAATAGATGCTGTAAATATCCCCATTTGCAAATGAGGAAGCCATTGAGGGTTAATGCAAGGTCACAGGGCTTCCAAAACAATAAGTAAAAGCAAGCAAGTCAAATATACTCACAGCTACAGAGAGAGTCACTGTTAACTTGCTCAGACTTTTCCAGAGTGTCTCTCTCTCTCTGTCTCTCACAGAGTATATGTATACATATTGTGTGTGTGTGTGTGTGTGTGTGTGTGTGTGTGTGTGTACACACACATTTTTTGACTAAGAGGAATTCTACTTTAGATACTGGTGCGTTCTTTTTTGGTGCAGTATCATGACATGAACATCTTTCTGTGCAATAAATTAACAGTGCCAACATTCTTTGATCAATGGCAAATTAATCAAGCATTTTCTATGTGTCCAGTACAACACTAGCACTGGGGAAGAGAAGACCATTCAATAGGACACCACGGCTAACTCTTCAAGACGATGTATGACTACATTCATGAACTGTACGAGTATTATTGAGCCCTGCCACGTGCCCGGCTCTGTGCCAGGTGCTGTGGGTGCAGTGGAGACTAAGACTGCTGTCCAAAGGAAGAAGCAGGGATCCTCTTAGAGGCTTCTGTCCCTCTATTTTCTCCTGCCTACTGTCATCATTGTTTATTTGTTTATACTGTGGAGAATATACATACCATAAAACTGACTGTTTTAACCATTTTTTTAAGTGTGCAGTTCAGTGACATTAAATACATTCCCAGAGTTGTACAACCATCACCACCATCCCTCTCCAGAACTTTTTCATCTTCCCACACTGATACTTGGTCCCCATTAAACACTAACTTCCCATCCTCCTCGCCCCCCAGTCCCAGGCAACCACTCTCTACTTTCTGCTTCTGTGCTTCTATGAATTTGGCTCCTCTAGGCACCTCATGTAAGTGGAATCATACACTATTTGTCCTTTTGTGCCTTGCTTATTTCCCTTAGGATATGGTCCTCCAAGCTTATGCATGTTGTGTGTGCCATGGACTTCAAGATGGCTTCCTTAACGTCTCACAAGTCTATCCTCCCCTCGGCGCCCCTCTGCCACCACTTGCTCAAGACACCTCCTCTCTCCTGCACCACTGCAGAAAGAACCAGCTGGTCAACCAGCCTCCAGTCCTGCCCTCATCCAATGCATTTTCCACACCACTTTCAATATAAGTGATCTTCTATTTCTCTTTTGATGTTTCAGATTAGATTTTAAAACTTACTAAAGTGATATGCTCATTAAAAATCCAAACAATATGAAAAGGCCTACAATGAGAAGAATCATCACTTAGTATTCCATTTTTGTAGCTGTGCGGCATATTTAACCCCTGCGTCACTTGCATTTCTTGGGCCCATGCCCCTCAGTTACTCAGCCAGCCCTGTCTAGTGGGGCACTTGGCTTGCTTCTCACACGTTGGATTTCCAGGGCTGGGTGCACATCCTTGGCCGTGAATCTTGGCCCACATCCAGCTCAGTCGAAACGAGCCAGCAGACTCCTCAGCAGGCTGCTTGGCTGCATGGTCATGGGCGTCCTGGACGCCAGCCAAGTGCAGCGAAGCCCAGCACGGTGGGTCAGCTCTGACCTGCCCCAGGACCTGAGGCTCAGCATCAGAGGCATGGGAAGTGCCTTCGCCGCCTGGGAGGCCTGGGAGTGTTCTCTGGGGCCCTGTATTTTGTACAGCTGTCGGCTTTGGGGTTTACACAGGATGTGTTCACACAGCTGAGCCAGCCCTAATGAAGTGACTGTGTCAAATGAGGGTAGCGAGGGTGCTTCCCCACATCCTTCCATAGCGAAACAGGCTAAGGGACAGCCAGGGTCTGTCCCAGCCAGGGCCAGCTCCCTGAGAGTCTGTGGCCACCCCACCCACCAGGCCCCAGCCCCCTGGCCCTCCTCGGGGCTCCGGCCCACAGCGTCTCACAAGTTATCGGATGTCCACGGCCAGTTAGGTGACCACACCTTCCCCTTTGGCTGCTTCTGGTCTGTCTTGAGTGAGGCTAAACAGGTGCCCATAGGAGGGCATAGATGGGTTTGTTCTGGGAGCGGAAGTTAGAGCCCTGGGGTGTGAGGGAGTAATAACAGCTCTGAGCTGCACAGGACGTACCAGCCAGGCATTCATTCATTCACTTCCTCATTCTTTCATTCCTTCTCTTCTTCATGTACCGGTTCATCCAACAGCCGCTGGGCATTTACTCTCCTGTTGGACACTAAGCTTGAGATATTGGAGGACTTGGTTTTTCCCAAGCCATCTCTGGATATCGCCATGGGAAATAGAAGCTAACCGAACAGGCTGCTGAATGGACTCTGCATTCCCCAAGCCAAGATCGCCTACAACAGAGGCAGGCCCAACGTTTGAGCTCCTTCTCCCTGCCTTGCCTCTGTCTCCACTCTCTAGGGGATTCAGAGCAACTCACAGAAACCCTCCCCAGCACTCCCCTCCCAGGTGTCTGTTCATGTAGCATGGATGGGGCGGACTCCCAGCCCCCCAGGGCCGCAGCTCATGGGTTAGTTCAGAGTTTTCCCACAGTGGGCTTCACTGCTGCCATCTCTGCCCAAGGAGCCTCCTCTCTCTCAACTCTGGCCGTCCCTCAGCCTCCTTTCTCTGGAGGCTCCTCCCTCTCCTGGTGGAGAGGCTGAGTGAGCAAGACGTGCAACAGCTGAGGCCCTTGGCCCCAAAAAAGTGAGGGGAGGGGAGTTTTGTGGCCTGATGCAATGTCTGGCAGGGCCTGTCCCTTATCAGAGCTCCATTCACAGCAGACGCTGGGACCCCATCTTTCCCAGGGGGTGGCAGGGGTGGGCTGCAGTCCATTTGGGGCCTCAGCGGAAGGCTCGCGGAAGCCAAGGGCCTGGCTGGGAGCCATCCAAGTAGAAAACATGTCTGTGAGGCCCCCTTGCCAGGCCATGAGCAAAAAAGGCCCCCTGAGGGAAAAGTGGGGTAGTGATGGTTGTGCTTGGAGTTTAGGGCCTCAGCTCACAGCCCACTTTCTTTCTAGTGTTCCCTCATTAAGATTTTCTGGGGTGCCTTTGGCTGTTTTCTGTTCTCCCTGTCATTGGCACATAGCTGCAGAGGCTGCAATGAAAGCCCTACAGCTCAGTTTCTTCATCCTCAAAGCAGCAACCCAGAGGAATGTGATAATTCAACAGACGAGGTATGTGAAGCCCCAAGCATGAAGTGCCCATAGCACACCCCCGGGTTACAGGCCTAGAGTACACACTCAGGCATATACTCATACCACAGGCCCATTGCACACGCTCCCCGCGCACACACGTGGTTCCCTCATACAGGGAACAACTGCTTTTTCTTCTTCATATTTCCTATCAACTTAGAACAATTACATCTCACACTGGACTAAATGCTTTGGGAAGGACATTCTTCCATTCCTCCAACTAGGACTATGGAGCACCTGCTCTGTGCCTTGTGCACGGCCTAGGGCACTGGGATTCTGGGCCTGGAATACAACGGTGAAGCGGACAGACAATGCTCTCCTCTCCCAGAGCTGACATTCCAGTGGCTGAAAGAGGCAGTAAACAAGTACATCCCATCAAGGAAGGCCCTCCTGTTAGGGCAATGCCACGATGCTGAGAGGAAAAGTGATGGGGAGGGGAGATGGTCAGTGTGGGTCAGTGGTCAGGAAACTCCAGAGGAGGGGACATTTGAGCTGAGCACTGGGTATAAGTGGGCCGAGGGCAGCTGTCCCACCACCTGCTGCCTCTGTGCAGAGCTGGGCTGGCGTGTGCCCCTGGCCTTCTTCACCCATTGGCCCACGTGCCCCAGAAATGTGACCTGGGCTTCTTCACCCATTGGCCCAGGTGCCCTGGAAATGTGACCTGGGCTTCTTCACCCATTGGCCCAGGTGCCCTGGAAATGTGCCTTTTCCTTTGGTTGTCACATCATTGCTGGGCGTTGCGGGAAGGAAAAGTATCAAGTATTCCCTTGGGAGGTAGAATCTACCAAGAAAAGGAAGAGATTTTTCATTCTTCCCATGAGCTAAGCAAGGGAGCAGGGATGGGCTCATGCATCACGGGTTCCGGGAGGGAAAAGGTATAAAGTTTTGTCCTGTGTCACTGATACACAGACCCACTTCTTGCAGAGGGCTTCCTTCAGGGCAGGTTCTGCCTGGAGCTTTGCCGGGGGACCCCCCCATCCCAGCCCTGTCCTCTCTCATGACCCTTCGACCCACCCCCACTTACTCGGTGGGCTTCCAAAGCTAAACCTAGGGGCAGCCTGCCTGGGGCAGGCCAAAGGAGCCAACTGCCTGCCTTGTGTTTCATGTCAGAGAGAGTTTTCGTGCTTGCTTCCTTTTAGGGCAATGCCGGGAGAGTTATTAGGAACCCTGTATTAATCACAGGGGTGGGAGGGGAGAGGCTGGGAGGGCAACTCAAAAATAGGAACAGTGCCTGGAAGGGAGGCGGGGAGAAAGCTCAGGAGCTTTGTCATCAAGGCAACCAAACTTCTAAATCTCACCAAAAATGTTAGAGCCAGAAGGGAGAGGAGAGTGAAGGCAACTTATCCCCGCCCTACCCCACCTTTTCTCCCCTCTCTTGTACTTAATGAACGTTTACCAGGCACCAGGCACTGTTTCTCACAGCAACCTTAGCAGTAGGTACCTCCCTTTCCATGCTACAGGTGAAGAAACTGAGGCCCAGAGAGGTTAAGTCACTTATATAGGGTTACACAGTATGTTAGACATGCAGGAAAGACTCGCACACAGGACTTCTGATCTCAGCTTCTTCTGCTTCGCTCAGCATCAGACCCAGACAGCTCTCAGCCAAGAGCCCAGAGGGCAAAAAGTCAGGATTTCAACCCTTGTGCTCTGCAGTTCAGGTGTTGGGTCTCACGCTCCCCAAGGGACAAGTGGCCTCAAACTCCACCCGGGGGCTAAACGAGGTGCTTGGGGAACGTGGCCCTGTCCATTCTGAAAACACACCAATAGCCATCCAGGCAATGAGCCAGCCACCAGCTTTGACAGGTTCACTCACCAGTGATTTGTTGGGCAACTGATTATGTGCTGGGTGCTGTTCTAGATGCTAGTCCCGACTTCAGGGGGTTTGCAGTCTGGGAAAGAGAGACCGACAAACAGACCATCAGCTGGAAAGCCCTACCATATGTGCTACAGTGGGAACCACTGGGGAGCATTAAGAGGCTGGAATGTCCTGGATCTGAGAGGGGTGATCAGGCTGCTGCTGGAAGAACTTTGGGCAAGTTCCTTAACCTCTCTCAACCTCTGTTTCCTCGTCTGTAAAATGGGATAGTTGTTACCTAATAGGGCTTTTGTGAGAAATTGATGAGGAAATGCAAATCAAGAGCGTAGCATGGCACTTGGCACAGAGTAGCAAGCACTTATTAAACTTAAGCTGCCCATATCATTCCAGTTGGCCCTTCCAACCAGAGTGTAAGCCCCATGAGGGCACGGACCAGGTCTTCCTGTTCACTTCTGTATCCCCAGTGCCTAGATCAGAGGCTGGCACATAGTAGGTGCTCAGGAAATATTTGTTTCATGAGTGCATGGGAAAAGGCCCAGATGAATTCGGAAGAGGCGGGAATATTCCAATTGCCCTGGAGCTTGCCTTACAGCCCTCCTCTCTCCTGGGCCCCTCTTCACCCATTAACACTCAGGAAGCACACCCAGCACCCCATCAGGAAACTGCCCACCACCCCACCACCACTCTGCCCTGAACAGCTGGAGAACTCCAGGGTGTACATCTCCAAACATGCAGAATCCCAGTCTCACTGCTTTCCCCTAAGGACACTTTTCTGGCACTCCCTGAAGCTACTTCCATTGTGTGACTATGGTGCAGCCCTGGGACCCACCTTCCAGCTCTCACACTCCCCTGTGTCAACACCAGCTGCTTCCCTTGGAAAAATCCATCTTTTCCAGATAGAGGGATGGTCCTGGGTACCCTGCATGAGGTCACAGTAAGATTTTTCCCAACTCAGAGCAGATTATCCACAGTAAATGAGGGTCCTTGTGGAAAAAAGGATAGATTTGCAGATGAGGGGGTTGTGTTGGAATCTGGGGCCTGTGGTGCAGGACAAGCGTGTGACAGTCAGGAAGAATGAAAGAAGTGGTGATCCAGGCTCCATTGGGCAATGCTGTATTTGCTCCAGCTTTTGAAAATACACACCTTCCGCCGAGGGTCATTTATTCCTTAATCCATTTTGTCATGAGTGTCTCCTGTATGCCTGGCCCCGTGCTAAGGGATAATGAGGGGCCCGGACAAACTCTCCATCCTCCGTGAAGGAATGGTCAGCATTGAACAAGTCATTACAAGGGGGTTTGTTTTATGACAGTCATAGGTGTTAATGGGAGTCTTTGTACAGTGTGGGGGCTGGGGAGCCCTCACCTATCCTGGGGGAGGCTGCCCCAGGAAGCTGAGACCTGAAGGCCAATGCCACATAAAGAATTTTGTTAGAATTCATGTGCTATGGTGGGTTTTATCCTTTAGATAATTTTTAAAAATTAACGCATGGTAAAATGTCTAACAGTGTGCAGGGTCACACAGCAAATGTAAGACTCACCCTATCCTCTCTCCTGACTTCCCAGCCCTTTGACACGAGGCCTTGTGTGTCCCTGCCGTTACCATCCATGTATATTACACATCTATATATTTCTCTCACTGAAAAAATTTTTTCAAATGGGATCATACTGTATCAAAAGGTTCTCAACCTGGGGTGGTTTTGTACCTCCCCCTTGCCCAGGGGACAGTTGATAATGTCTGGATACATTTTTGTTTGCCACATCTGAGCAGAGGGGACGCTATTGGCATCTAATGAGTAGAGACCAAGGACGCTGTTAAATATTGTACAATGACGGGACAGCTCCCACAACAGAGAATTATGTGGTCCAAAAATGTCAGTAGTGCTGAGGTTAAGAAACCCTGTCCTATGTAAACACACTTTGTCTGCAGCTTGTTATATATATGTACATATATATAATTAATATCTATAGATAGATTATTCACATAGCATTTGTAGATTCTCCTCCATCATTTTTTGTTTATGTATTTGCAGTCTTTTCCTATTGTAAACATTTGTACTGCAAGGAGCATTCTTTTCTATATACTTGCCCTTGAGTCACGTGTGAGGTCAAAAGATAAATTGGCAGAGGTGGCATGGATGAATCAGAAAGCCATTCGCATTTTAAAGGACCTGATTTCAAGTCTCTTTGGGGCAGAGTCCATTAGGAGAGTGGGTCTGGGGCTCTGGCTGCTAAGCAGGACTGGGCTCCTCAAAAGTCTGGCGGAACAGCTCCTTTTCATTCTCATCTACAAACGAGGGTGTCCTGACTGCCCATCTCTCCACAGGATGAGGGTGTCCCCCACCTGAAGACAACGAGCCAGGTCCTGAGTGATGCCCCCAAGCTGAGTACCCACGGCCCCACTCTTCCCCATGGAGAAAGGACTTGTTTTGCCCCAGGACTGCCGGGACTTTCTGCACAGCCTGAGAATGAGGAGCAAATATGCTCTTTTCCTGGCTTTTGTGGTGGTGGTTTTTGTCTTCATTGAAAAGGAAAATAAAATCATATCGAGGTGAGGGGTGCAAGCACAAGTATTCCTTATGGGAGATGGGGTGAGGGGCGGAGAGGCAGCTGTAGGGCTCTCTGAACCTGAAAAGGCAATCCTTCAACCGGTGATCGTCAGGCCCTTCCTGTACCCAGACTGTGGGTCATGCACAAGCCCTCAGTGGGGTGACTTGGGCTCTGGATTCAGGCAACCTGGGTTGGAATCCTAATTCTGGCCCTTTCTGGCTGTGACAACTTAGACACATTACTTCCCTTTCCTGCCTTAAATTCCTCTTCTCTGAAATGTGGCTAATGATCGGGCCTGCCTTGTTGTAAAGATTAAATGAGAAAATGGAAAAGCTTTTGTTTAGCCCAGTGCCTGGCACCTAGTTGGTGTCCAGTGCTTGCTGGCTGTGGCTGTGATTAACTTCCTGGCCTAGGACAGTGCCTTGCATTAACAGCATATCCCCTACGCCAACCTGAAGTCATGGAGGAGGGTGAGCCCATGGAAAGGCGGGATCTTGGCACAGATCCCGGGTGGGCAGGGACGCCTGTGCAGCTGCCCAGGTTGTGTGTTGCTCAACTCCAAGGGTGTGCACTCACATAGGCTACTCTGGGAAGGCTGCCCCCCAGAGTCGGCAGTATAGCTGTGTGCAGTGGCCCTGCTAGACATAGAAAGACTTCTTAGATCTGCTTTCCCAGGCGTAAGCCCTTCAAGAAAGCATCAACCAAGATGGCTAGGGACTGGGCTGTAGCGCTCTGAATCAGTGCCCTGCCGGGATCCCTCAGCATGGACGGCTCCTACAGGGAACCTGTGCCTGCAGGGTCCTAGGAAGCCCTTCCCACTCTCTACCCAACAGCATACTCTCCACCTGCACACCGCCAGGCTGCCAGGACTGGGGAGCAGGCCTCAGCCAAAGCCAACTGGGAGCTTTACCCCCGAGAGAGAACCCTCAGGTGTGTTCTACACTGTCTCCCAGGGCCCAGGGCCGCCCAGTCAGAGTGATTTGCCCACAGGTGTAGCCTGCTCACCCCTTCTGAACTTCTTTTCCTCCCTGCCTCGCTTTCCTACCCCTTTCCCAGTTCTTCCTATGATCATGCGCCAAATCATCTACTTACGCTGAAAGGCGGCTTCTGGGGAAAGCCACAGACGGGCTTTGGGTGGTCATCCCGGGACACGGCACAGGGGGTAGGGTCCCGAGCCAGTCACTGACTCCGGTCTCCCTTGGTCCTCACAGGGTCTCGGACAAGCTGAAGCAGATCCCCCAGTCCCTGGTAGACGCCAACAGCACCGACCCAGCCCTGGTCTTGGCGGAGAACGCGTCCCTCCTGTCCCTGAGTGAGCTGGATTCAGCCTTCACGCAGCTGCAGAGCCGCCTGAGGAACTTCAGTCTGCAGCTGGGTGTGCGGCCCGCCGAGGACGCCCAGCGCCGGGGGGAGGGCGCGGAGGAGCAGCCCCCCAGCCCCCGCGGGGCGCGGCCCCGGCGCCACGTGCTCCTCATGGCCACCACCCGCACGGGCTCCTCCTTCGTGGGCGAGTTCTTCAACCAGCAGGGCAACATCTTCTACCTCTTCGAGCCGCTGTGGCACATCGAGCGCACGGTGTCCTTCGAGCCGGGAGGCGCCAACGCCGCGGGCTCGGCCCTGGTCTACCGCGACGTGCTCAAGCAGCTGTTCCTGTGCGACCTGTACGTCCTGGAGCATTTCATCAGCCCCCTGCCCGAGGACCACCTGACCCAGTTCATGTTCCGCCGGGGCTCCAGCCGCTCGCTCTGCGAGGACCCCGTGTGCACGCCCTTCGTCAAGAAGGTCTTTGAGAAGTACCACTGCAAGAACCGCCGCTGCGGTCCCCTCAACGTGACGCTGGCCGCCGAGGCCTGCCGCCGCAAGGAGCACATGGCCCTCAAGGCCGTCCGCATCCGGCAGCTGGAGTTCCTGCAGCCGCTGGCCGAGGACCCCCGGCTGGACCTGCGCGTCATCCAGCTGGTGCGCGACCCCCGGGCGGTGCTGGCCTCCCGCATGGTGGCCTTCGCTGGCAAGTATGAGACCTGGAAGAAGTGGCTGGCCGAGGGACAGGACCAGCTCAGGGAGGACGAGGTGCAGCGGCTGAGGGGCAACTGTGAGAGCATCCGCCTTTCCGCGGAGCTGGGCCTGCGGCAGCCGGCCTGGCTGCAGGGCCGCTACATGCTGGTGCGCTATGAGGACGTGGCCCGCAGGCCCCTGCAGAAGGCCCGGGAGATGTACCGCTTTGCGGGCATCCCCCTGACCCCCCAGGTGGAGGACTGGATCCAGAAGAACACCCAGGCGGCCCGCGACGGCAGCGGCATCTACTCCACGCAGAAGAACTCCTCTGAGCAGTTTGAGAAGTGGCGCTTCAGCATGCCCTTCAAGCTGGCACAGGTGGTGCAGGCTGCCTGCGGCCCTGCCATGCACCTCTTCGGCTACAAATTAGCGCGGGATGCCGCCTCCCTCACCAACCGCTCTGTCAGCCTCCTGGAGGAGCGGGGCACCTTCTGGGTCACGTAGGGGGCCCGGGGCCACGTGCACCCCTCCTCGTGAAAGTCCCACCCTGCCGTCCTTGCACCTGAGCCAGCGGTGAGACCGCGGCGCTCTCAGAGGATGGTGGGAATCCGTGCAGTGAGCAGGCCGCCCTTCCGCTATAGAGTAGCCCCCAGCCAGATAGCTTCCCCACTGCGGCTGTAGGCTGGGGTTTCTTGCGAGAGGAGGACAGGGCCCTGTCCCCTGAGGGCCATCAAACCCAGACCTAAGGGGCTACAGTCTCCTGAGCAGGCTTAGGCAGGCCCGGCCTATTGATGGTTTCTCTCTCTCTCTCTCTCTCTCTCTCTCTCTCTCTCTCTCTCCCTCTCTTTGTCACACACAAACACAGAGAAACATACATGAAACACACATAAATGTCTGCAGACCCTCTGGGCCAGAGTCCAAATATTTAACAACTAGAAGGGGCTGTGGGCACTGACCAGTCACAGTGGACCTCCCACTGTTCTCAGTGTGCACCTTTCTTCAGTCTCTGGATTTCGACACAATCCAGTGTGGATTCTGGTTGGGTCTCTGGAGAGGGACTGGGACAACCCAGGGTGTTAGAAGATGGTAGTTGAGGCTTACCAACCAAAAACGATTCAATCTTTTCATAAATGGGATAGCTGTGTTGGTTACTGTTGACATCAGCTCTGTATACAGCTACAGAATACATATAAAGACCATACCTACACACACTGAAAAAAATCATAAAAACACAATTCCACATACACACATGTAAAAACACAGACAAGCTTCCCCGTTGCTTAAAGCCCACAGGGTTTACAAGATTTCTTTGTATCACACATCTAAAGAGGAGCCTTTAGCTATTCTGGGGCAGGGGAAGGAAATATGGTCATGGGCCATTACCCAACCAGGTTTAGGATGAACGGTGGACACACAACTGCAGAGTCCCAGGCCCCTGTCCGCCCTGAAGTCACGCGACTACCTCCTCTGGCCCATTTACATCCTCACTGCTGGCAGGCAGGATGTTTTGAAATGGCGTGGCCCACCCTCACGTGACTGCAGCCCATCGGCCCTGTTCCAGTTTGGCTGGGGTCCTAGCATGTCTATATTTGAAGGCTGCCTCAGGCCTGATTGGCAAAAGCAGCTGTGGTCCCTGGAGGCAAAAGGCAGCTGTGGGTCCTGCTGCTTCCAGCCAGGCCCCGAAGACAGTCCAGAGCGCTCTTCAGGGAGAAGTCACATCAGGATAACCCCTCCCCCAAGAAGACGGGACAGGGGTCAGCCTCCTGGATGGTCGCCATGGTTACATGGTTAGAGTCTAAAATTCCTCCTTTACGCTCTGGGAAGAGTATTGCTCAACTCAGGAAGGACTGGGTGTTTTATTTTTTAGTCTTTTTTAGGGTATTTATAGTGTGGTGTCTTGTTTTGTGGCTGTGTTTTTGGTTTTGTTTCTGCAGGAGTGCCACTTGGAAGCAGTCTGTGTTTCAGGGTCTGAGGGGGTTCTGGGAAGACCAGTGGAGAGCACTCTGGCTCCTGCTGGAGGGAGAAGAGGAGGAGGAAGAGCCTTCCCCCAGAAGGAGCAGAGCCTAGATGGCCACATGGCAACCCACAGTGCCATCGGCTTTTCTGTTTGAACCCCACATGGAACGAATCTCAGAAACCACCAGGTTCTTAGCTGCATGTCCAGAAACAGCAGAAATTAGCAGCCCTTACCCTCTCCTCGAGAAGAGGCCAGGTTTGAACATTTCTCCCAGGTCCAATCACATTTTCTGGGGGGTCAGGGGCCTATGACCAAGCAGCAGATGTCCCCAAAGTGGAAGCCTTTCTCAACTCCCACCTCAACCCAGGGAGCAGAACTCAGTACCACCTTGGAATGTGCAGAGAGCTGTAACAGTTCACTAAGGGCTGTTTCTGATTTCCTGGACAACCTCTCTGTCAGATCCGTCCCATTGTCAAGCCCAGAGGGCTGGGTTTTGGTTTGAATGATATGGACACGAGGGAAACACAGGATCTAAGTCCAGCTGGTGTTGCTGTGGGGAAGGAAAGGGAGTGTCCTGGCTGGAAATCGCCTTTTGAAAAGGTGAGATGACAGCCATCTTGTGGGATCTATTATAATCACCATATTTGAGCTGCTGGTTTCCATCACCATGGACTTCAGCCATTCAAGGAGGTCTCCACCCTAGGTTTTCCAGCCCAAGAATAAGTTGTGCAGGGAACTGGCTCTAATTTGGGGTCCAAAGGGACTTGAGCTCTGAAAACTTGACCCTGGGGTAGAGTAGGGCCAGGATTTTCCTGGCAGGCCCAGAAATGCTGGTGGTTCTTCCCTAGTCTCTGCCCTGCTCTCTGCACTGTTCCCCACCTGTGGGGGTGTGGGGTGGGGGGCAGTCTCCTCTCTCCAGCGTTCTTCCTGGAGCCCTCCTAGCACGGACAGCAGACGTCTTCCTTCCTTCCTGTATCTGGGGCCAATGCCTCCACCCCTGAGCTCTGAGGACTGTACCAAGACTGGGCTTTTTGGATTTCTCAGGACTGATAATTCGTACACTGCAAGTTGACTTAATTTATTTATTTTGTGAAAAAGAAGAGACAGAAAATACCTTGTTATTTGCAGGGATTCAAAGCTCTACCCAAATCAAGAAAGACAAACTAATAATAATGGAAACCGTTCACTCACTCCACACACACACAAGGACATTGCAAGATGACTCAGAATACAAGAGGGGACTAAACCAAGAGTGGAGGAGTCAACATGACCCCAGGCTATTGTTTAAGGCGCTTCCTTGGTTTCCTCTTGTTGATTTGAAGATATGACAAGGCCCTTTCTGCTGTATGACCTTTGTCCAGGTGTCTGAAGGTGGACACAACTCAAGTGAGTGTTGCCTCGGTGCCCAGTCATGCTCCGGGGTTTAGGGAAGGACAAGGTGGGGGACAAGGTGACTATTGACTTTACACTCTGTGGGACCTGGTTGGAGTCCCGCCTTTGAGGTTTTCAGCATGGAGCTGGGCTGGGGAAGGTGGTCCAGCTGGGGGCTGGTGCCTCCTTTTCCAGTGGGGTCAGCCCTGGTTTCCCTGCTCCTGATGGTCCACCAGGAGCCTTCGCCTCCACAACACCCACAGGCCTGGAGACAGAGGGAGCAGTTGAGGCCTCACCTCCACAGCAGCCAGCTTCCCCAGAACAAGAGGCCCATTCAGCAATGAGCGTTTACTCATTTTCTTCTTTTTGAAGAAGACCTCTTTAGCCCAGCCTGTATAAATAGTTCAGAACATTCCATGTGCTGGTGAGACAGGACAGTGTCTAACCTCTGTGGGCTGTCGCCACCACTGCCCGTTCCTGGCTTCTCCTCAGCACCTTGTGTGTAAACCCTGGAGTGGATGAGGGCACAGGGAGAGGGGTCTTTGGGAGTAGTCGATGGGGACAGGATTCCTGAGTCCCCGTGGAGAGGGAAAAAAGAAGCAGCAGATGCATGGCTCATTTACATACCTCTGCAGGTTATCTGCGAGTTATTACTAAGGTTGAGAGACATGAGGTAATTCTAGCCTTTGTCCCTTTATGTGATGCACACACTTGAAAATAAATAACTAAATGAACTGAAAAAAAAATGTTTAGTGAAGAGTTTATCCATGTCTGCCAGCACCCTCAGCCAGAGGCTGGTTTAATGGGGCAGCTGCTGACCAAACCCCCAAGGGCAGAGGACACCCACTCAGCTCATGACAGTGGACCTTTCCCTGCCATCTGATGATGGAACAAGTGCCAACAGAAGGTCAGGGTATCTGTCCCAGAAGATGGATGCTTGGCATGGACACCAGACGGTCTGGTCCTGACCCTGAAGGTCTCTTCCAGCCATGGGTGATCCTCTCCCACACTAAGATCTGTTTTAATTGACTATAGGACCTGTCCCTCGATAGGTCCTGGATGAAGGACAGCAGCAGAAGGCGGGTGGCTGTGTCCCCAAGGCAGACCTCTTCCACTCCCATCCCCAAAGGCGGAAAGCAAAGGCAGGTCTCAGAGGGACAGGTTCCGAGGTGGGGAAGGAAGGGTTGGAGGTGGGCGACAGATGCCTGCAGGGGCCAGTGGGTCTTCTCAATGTGCACAGACTGAAAGGAGGAGCATCTGCTGACAGCAAGGGGCCCCCGTTGCTGAGTTTGCTTGTGAAGATCCCCAGTACATGGTCCAACTAGATGGGAGGGAAGAGGCCCAGGTTTTCCTGAATGCGGCCCCTTCGCCTCTCAGCTGCCCACCGTTTCAGGAAGAGTAGAAGCTGCTCTTTACCTCAAAAGGACAAAACAAAATTGGCAACTTCAGGTGTCTCAAGAGCTTCAAGATTCTTTGGTCTTGTGTCCTTTGTCATTCCATAACTGTGCCTGGGGACATATCAGTTACCTGTTTCCAAAGAGACCGACATGGTGCCATCCTCATGGGCCTAGCTCATGTCACAGATCAGGTATTTTATTTGGGAAAGAAAACGACCCATGTGTCCTGCTTCCTCTAACACTGGGCTTGACCTGGCACCCCAGGAAGTCTCCCTCTCATCTGTATGTTCTAGGCCAAGTCTGCCTGGCTCTCCTGCTCCCTCTTGGATCCTGCGAACTCTGTCTGTCTTTTTGCTAAGACCTCAGCCCTGTGTCATGTTTCATGGCCACATAATACAGGACACTTCCTCCATGGTCATGTGTGGCCATGGTGTGTACATATGTGTCCACGTGTGTATGTGTAGCATGCAGCACATTCTGCTCAGCCACATTGCTCCCAGCCCTCTTGCCATCAATGTCCCATCTGTCCTTGACATGGCTACAATCTGCCATTTCCTGCAAACATGGGTGCTGCCCTTCAGAGAGCTGGCGGCCACCGCTGGTCAGGGTCTGCTTTGCGGAACAAAATGTGAACCCATCACTTGATGGCTTACTTGACTTATTAAATTAAAGATGAAAACACGCAATGAGCAAAATTCAAAGTGTCTGCCTTTCTTTTGCATTTGTTCTCAGCAACAATCATAAAAATTAACAGGTACCAGTTAGCAGCTGTAGGAATGGGGTGACTTCTAGCACGAAGCAGGGCATAGGAAGCCCTTGCCCCCTCCTGAAGAGTGAAAGACACAAGGGAAGTGTGCTACGTGCAGGGGGGGTGATGAATGTTCTGTATGATACCAGGACGGCAGACGGGTGATGCTGGCTGCAGGAATGAGATCTGAGAGAGAAATACCCAGGCATTGTGGGGCAGGGACAGGAGCATGGGCGAGAGTTCAGGGGACCTGAGGACAGGTCCCAGCTTTGCCACTATCTGGCCCTGTGACCTCGGACACATCCCTTCCCTTATCTGAGCCCCAGTTTCTTTTGAAATGAGGAGTGTAATCCAGGGTTTACAACCTTTGTTCCAAAAAGCCCCTTAGGGATTCACAAGCCAGCCCCCTCACCCAGAGCAGCTGTGTGTTGATTGGCTTCACATATTGAAATAGCACTGAAGATTTCATTTGGCCGTCAATAAAATCTCAAAAACCCCATGAGGAGAGTGCTACGGATCCTTTCTACTAAGAAATGTAAGGGAATCCTTTCAAATGGCAGTCGCGTTGCTCTGTCAGTCATAACAACTTTAGTGCAAATTAGATTTCCACCCTTTTGTCTCCTCACAACCACCTGGGGGAAATGGGCGCTTCCCCGGGGAGAAGGGAGAAGGCTCATTTTGAAACATGGGAACTCAAAGCTGGTGGAGCTTTGTGGGTTGGGCGGGCCATGGGAGAAGCAGGAACAGCAGCTATCCACAAGCAGGAAAGAGCTGAGCCCTGGAAAAATGGTGCCTAGAGTGAGGAGTAACGCCTGGGTGAGGCGTGATATGAGGGAATGGGATCACTTCCCCAAAACTCAAACCTGTGTCCCTGCCATTTCACCCAGGCCAGGCCTTGGAAACATAAACCATTTTCCTCCCAACCCTTAACACAGGAGTCAATAAAATGATATCCCAACCTGAGTGAAATCTGCACCAGCCCGCCCCCGGCCAGGTGCTATTGCTGTCTCCCCTCTTCTGGGGACTGGATATATTTAGTGTCATTTCTGGGCTGTGTTTCCTACCACAAATGGCCCCCTGGAGATACAAACTGCCCTAAACATAGAGCAGAAAAGACTGGACATCTCCCCACCCACTTCCCTTCAACCACCAGCCCAGGCAGAAATCTATTTTTCCTCCCCAATCCCAGACTTCTTTGGGCTCCTAAATCTTCCTTCACTACACCCCAAGTTACCTAACCCTAGGAAGGAGCCTAACACCCCACGAGGTCTCTGAGGGAGTGACAGTCAGCTAGACCCACACCAGGAAGCAGTTGGATTACTACCCAGGGCCTGGGACCTGTGCCACTTGCTCCCAGAGCCCTGCCAAGCAGGCCCATCACTAGAGTCTGCAGCAGCGAGTCCCCAAGTTTATATGGAGGAACTGTGGTCACCTAACCACTCTTAGGAGGTTACAGTGCACATTAGCATATTCAAGGCTCTGAGAAGTCCTGCTTTCCCTTCACCCAGCTTGCCAGGATTCACTCAGAAACATTTTTATGGGTGGAATTCTTTTATCATGAAAACTTTTATACATATATATTTTGCCAAACAACATTTTCAAGACTCCGGCATTCTATAAAACAGCTGGTAGCAACCGGAAACCTGCAAGTATAATAAGCACATTGCACTAAACGCCCCCAAAAGAAGGCAAGGTGGTGGGTGAAGAGGCTGGGGAGAAAAAGTTGAGGATCAGGTTGCAGGGCCCCCTCCCACCTTCACGCTGGTCTCACTGAGAGGCAGGCCAGGAGCAAGAGCTGGCCTGGGGAAATTGTAGCAGAGTCAGGGTCACGGTGAGTCCATGGCCCCAAGCAATCCATGCCACTGTCAACACCTGCTGGTAAACTGAAGCCCTTGGTCCTTGGCTTCCTCAAGTCAACCCACACCTGCAGGGCCTCTGTGGCCTTACCCGAAAGATGTGGTGACCCCCACAGAGAGTGGGGACCCTGGGGAACCAGGCCAACCATAAACGCCACAGGACACCATTAATCTGAGACACTGGAGTTTGGGGGCCTTCTTAAAGGAGCCATTTCTGAAACAGCTGGACAAAGGTTACTGACAATAAACAGGTTCTCTGGAGATATAATCCTCTAGTAGCGAGTCACCCCTTGCTAAACGCTGCTGCGCAGTTTATTGGAGGAGCAAGCTAGTAGTAAAGGCTCAGCAGGAGCGGCTTGCCCAAGAAAACCAGAATGAGAGAAAGAAGGAAGGGAGGGAGGCAGGGAGGTTGGGAGAGTGACAGCGAGGAGGGGCCGTTCTCCTGAGAGCCGGGGAGGAAGACAGCCAAGCTACTGAAAAGAACACCCGGGACTAAAGCCACAGCCGTGATGTCCAAGAATTTGGGGACGTGTAAGGTCAGGCCAAGCCCACGTGTGTACGGCTGTGAGCACCAAATCTACCCTGTGTGCGTGTGGCCCACGCAGTGTCTGGTTTCGTTTTTAACAATTGGCGTTAGAGGCTGACACTTAAAAATTAAAAGGTTTTATATAAAAACCAGATTTCTGCTTCCTCTTAAAAATTGGGTGTCTTGGTTTGAGTTACTCCAGAAGCTGATGCTGAGACAGGGTGAAGAGCAAACAGTCTATTTGGGAGCCGCAGACAGCCCAGCAAGGGAGGAAGGAAGGGAGACAGCCAGCAAAGGGAGCACTGGTAAGCCAGCTGCCACCCCGGGCAATTGGCGCGGAATCCCTCCATGAAGGTATAAAGGCCGAACCTTGGAATGACCAAGGGGTGAGGCGAGGGAGCCGGACTGCTACCCTGATGCTTGTCAGTCTTGGGCTGACGGCTGCTCCTAGGGAGTATTCATTCCTCAGCACTGTCCCACTGGCAGAATAGCATTCCAAAATTCTGGGAAAAGCGTCAGGCCCAGAGATGAAGCTACAGGCAGATGGGAGTTTCCAGACCACAGTGTCAGTTTCCAGAGTGAGGTGTGAGACGGGGAGGAATCTGACAGCACCTGCTCCCTGGAGTGATGGGTCCCTGGGGGCTCTGTGCCCTCAGGAACAACCACAGCTGCGACTCCATTTGTTACCATTGCACCTCACACCCTATAGACCATTGAGTTTTCAACCCCCCGCTTAAAGTCCTGGTGCCGTGCTGGGTCTGGGTTGGCTTTCCCGACTGTGCTCAGCCTGGGCTTCTTAATGCTTAGACGGGGAATAAGGTCGTTAGTCTGGAAACCTAGGTTGGCCTGGTCAGAACACCCTGGAACTCAACTACCCCACTGCCATCAACCAGCATACCCGCCTGGATCTCTCCTGCCCACCCGTACCCCAGAGCAGCTGCTGAATAGCAGTGTAGAAGAGGACAGGTGGTCGTGCCCCCCTGAGGGTGGACGAGGCCCGGTGTGCATCCAGTCCGTATCAGAGCCGCCCTCCCCCGAAAGTTTTCAGCTTCTTTCTGCTCCAATGAACAGAGCGGGGATGCTCACCGGTGGGGCCCAGCAGGTCCCTTGGCCGTGCTCTTGCAATGATCAGTGTGGCGATCCCCAGGGCCTGGGTTCAAATGCTACCCTGTTCTTACCCACTCAAGGAAAGCTCAACAGAGTGACCGAGGAGACGGTGTGTGCAGAGGCCTGAAGGATGAGGAGGACTTGGAAAGTTTGGGGACCAAGAAACAATTTGCTCTGGCTGAGGCAGTGATGAGATAGGAATCTGGAGAGAAGAACCAGGGCCTGAATGTGCAGGAGCCACGCCAGGAAGATACTGGCCTTGATCCTTAGAGCTATAGGGAGCCACTGAAAGGCAGAGTGGACTGGTCTGATTGGTTATATCCCATTTTACAGACGAGAAGAGTGAGGCACAGAGAGCTGACATGACCAGCAGTGTCAGGATGTGAATCCATGTCGCTCACCCTTACAGTTCCTTCTGTCCTATCTTTTGTCGCAAGGCTCCCACTGCCACCTGTTGAAACCCCACAGGCCACGTAAATGCCATAGAGGCACAAGCCTAGAACCAAAGGCTTCCTTTTGGGGTCGTACAGAACAAGCCTGAACTTTCCCCTAAATGCAGCTTTTCAAAGTCAGCCCCAGTCTGCTCTTCTCCAGGCTGGAATAGCAGAGTGTATTCTAGCTATAGGAGCTTAGGCCAGTGAATTGCCCTCTCTGAGCCGTGGGTTGCTCATGTGTCAAATGGGGGTCATATCAATGTGAGGGCTGGCCTTGTATGCCGTGTACCTGGCTCATGGTGAGCCTTGTAAAAACAGTGGCTGCTTGCCCTTGAAGACAGTCAGAAGCCCTTCACTCCATGTTCACCCTCTTCTGGGAGCTTCTCGGTTAATTAGTGAATCAACAACTATTTTGAAGGCTTGAATGAAGGTCCAAAAAGAGCTTAGAGTAGAACCCGGGGCCAACAGAATGTGTCCCTCGGCATCTGCCCCACGCAATCGGGCTGCCGCCTACCGGATGAATCCTGAAACCTAGAACTGAGCTTCCCGGGACAGACGCCGTGATGCCCCACAGAGCAACTTCTAGGGTTTAGACAACTGAGTAGGGGTTAATCTTCATTTTCCTTTTGGAAGTTTTCATTAATTCCACTTGTGTGTTTTAAGATTCTCATCCCTCTGGCTTGATGTGGATTTCTTCAAGCAGTTTCCCTTCCAGGAAAAAAATGCCCTCTGCCTTCTGTCTGTATGAGTGGAGAGACTGACACTTGAGAACCAACCAGACCTGGGTTTAAATCCATTCATTCAAAACACTGCTGGATGAGCAGTGCTTCACCCCCCTGCCCTGGCCTCGGAGGGGTCTGGCTGGCCCAAAATAGAGGTGTGTTCACACTTGGCCTGGAGCCCACTGCTTCCTGACTCATGTCTTTCTTGGCAGGGGAGCAGAGGAACAGTTGAGAAAACATGTGTCAAGACTTGCCCATGGAAGTAGGATTCCAAGGAGTCCATTATGGGGAAATGCTCCTGACATTTCACTTCTAGATGTCGTGCCTTTCTTTCTCTTTCACAGATGATTTGGCCTCAGCAAAAGCCTTCAGCATTCACCTCGACTCCGAGCCTGACACAGCACAAAGTGGTGGTTGAATGAATGAAAGGTGATGAAATAGAAGACGCACTTGGAATAAACACTTTCATTTTTTTGTTGTTGTGGTAAAATACACATGACATAAAATTTACTATTAGTGACATTTCATACATTCATACTGTGCAATCACATCATCACTATTTCGTTTCAGAACATTTTCATAACCCCCAAAAGGAAACCCCTAGTTTCCCCTGGCAACCACTCGTCTGCTTTCTGTCTCTATGGATTGTACCTATTCTGAACATTTCACGTAAATGGAGTCATACAATATTTGTCCTTCTGTGTCTGGCTTCTTTCCCTCAGCATAATGTTTTTAATGTCCATCCACGTTGTATCAGAATTTCATTCCTAGTTAAGGCTGGTAATATTCGATTCAGGAATATACCACATTGGGTTCATCCAGTCACCGATTGACGGACACTTGGGTTGTTTCCATCTTTGGGCCACATTTTTATTTAATAATCATTTCTTGAGCGCCTACTATGCCTCAGGCACTATGATGGGCTCATTATCTTTTATTGAACCCTGAGAACTGCTCTAAACCCGGTGGAAGTTATTCCCCCATTTCACAGACAAAGGAAATGAGGCTCCAGCAAGGTTTAAGGAACTCGCTGAGATAGGAAGTAGCAGAAACAGTGCAGCCCAGCAACGGTTGGCCGTGTGCCTGCAGGACGCCAGACCCCACACCAGGCTGCAGGATACAGAAGCGAACAGTCCCTGCCTGCCCAGTAACAGACATGCCACGTCAGACTCCAGGCAGACTCAGTACTTACTCCTATACTTTCCAAGAAAAGAAATTCATTCATGATTACCAGGTGGTTTCATTTGTAATCCTCTGTACCAATAAATTCCCAGGCAGGGAAAGATAAAACCCACCATCAGACCCCTTATCTGTGTCAGTCCTCCTTGCATATGACTGATGAAGTTGTCCAGTGTGAAGTGTCGTGGGCCTCACCGGTTCAAGTGTAACTGACCAGCTCCTTTCTGCCCTTGACAATGTGCAGTCACACAGGACATATCTGCAGCAACAGCTTCCTGGGGGAGCTTTGTCAGTGGGCTCAAGAGGTTGAGAACCTCCACTGTAGTATATTTTATCCTGGACATAGATGCAGGGTGACCAGACCCCAGTCCTGTGGCCAGCTCACTGGTTTCTCACCATTGCCCTAGGAAAGCCCTCTGGTCGTGTGGCCGTAGGAGCAGGGTAGAGTTCTGAGGACAGTAGCAGGAGATGGCTCACTGGAAGGTCCTGCCAAAACTCCTGGTCATTGAAATCCCCTGGATAGGAGGTGGTCCAGAGGCACAAAGTGGCAGAGCCGGGATGGCCCAGGGCCCACACTCTTTTCTCAGAAGCTGTAGGGAATTCAGTGCCTGCCCTGGGAGCTGATGGCAGAACCCTGACAGTGCCACATGGGACCTCTCTGAAGGTAAACTGAAGCAGAATTTAAGTGAGAGTGAGCATTTTTTCTTAAATACACAGAGATGCTGTAATCTTTGCAAATGTCAGAGTTTGTATATCATGAAGGATAAGAGTGTGGAATCTGGAATCAACCTGTCTGTTCTCAAACCCTGGCTCTGCTCACTTCCTCGCTGTGTGACCTTGGGTAAAGTACTCAAACTGTCTGTGTCACAGTTTCCTCATCTGTAAAATGGGGATATGAATGATACTTACCTCATGGGGTTGTTGTAAGGATTAAGTAGACTAATATGTATAAGAAGCCTGGCATTTAGTAAGTTCTCATAAATGTTAACTATTTTGTTAAGAACCTGGCCAGAGGAGGGAATAAAGAGTAAAATGGAGTTCTCATGGCTCTGCTTCCCAGACATTACAAGATCATGAACCCATGAACGTTTTAAGGAAGTATATATTTGTAATACTGTTCCTTAGTCAAACTACTTCTCTTAAAACGCTCCAAATACGCATACTTGATCAAAAATCATAATGACAATGATTTATTGAGCAAGTACTATTTGCTAGGCGCTGTACCCACCACTGCCTTCCATGCATTATCTCAGTGGACGATCCTCCCAACCCTGTAAAATGGGCACTTGATTAAGACCCATTTTACTGACGAGAAAACATTTTACTGACGAGAAAGGCTGGGAGAGGTGGAATGAGGGCAGATCCAGGTTGCAAACCCAGGTCTTTCTGCCACCAGAGCTTGACTTGAGAACGGCTGTGCCACACCACTGTGGGGCTATCCATGTACTCAATGCCTTTGGCGCCTTCATCCCTCTCCTTGGTGACAGAACAAATAAAAGGCACTTATTTGTCAGCCCGGTTGTCTGGGATCTTGGGCAATCCTTGCAGATGTTGTCTGCCTCTCTAAACAGTGCTCATGGGATCTTGACTTGGCCAAGAAAGAGGCGGCAGTACCTGAGACTCTCTTTAGAACTTGGTTTTCAATGGCAGCGGCACGGAGGTAAGGCAAGGAATCACCGTGTGTGGAGTGCCTAGAGGAAAGATCTCCTATTGCCCTCCAGATAGCTGACCACCGTAAACAGAGGAGTAAAGCTCACACTCAGCACGGGACCAAGAAACGCAAACCGAAACAACATGGCCTCTTAAACTGACAACCGTTTTTTAAAAATAGTAAAACCCAATGCTGGTGAAGGTGTGCAGAAACATCCGTTCATCTGATGAGAGATTTTGGTGGAAAGTTTGATAGTATATATCAAATGCAGGAAATCCAGCACAGGAATTTATCCTGAGGAAATAACTGTGGCTGAATGCAAAGATTCTCAAACATTAAACATTGTTTATAATCATGAAAAACCAGAAAACCACTTAAGGGTTGAATAATAGGGGATTGGTCAAATAAATTATAGTTACACATATGATGGGATACTCTGCAGCCATTAAAATGATTGTGCAGAAGACTTTTTATGGCATTAACAATGTTTAAGATATATTAGATGACAAAAGTAGTCTATAAAACGAGTACCATATGACTCCATTTGTATAAAATAAAGCATTCTCTATAATGTGAATATATACGCACGGAGAAATGTTTGGAAAGAGATAAACCAGACTGTTGACAATAAATTACTTATCTGAATTTTTAACAATTTCTGTAACAAACATGTATTCCTGCATCTGTCACATAGCATTTAAGAGCGTCGCCTCTGGTGTTTCAAATCCCTATTCCAAGCTTCATTCACGGAAACCTCTCCGAAGTGCAGTCTCCAAGTACAAGTGGGGATAACAATTACACACAGGCCCCTGCTCAGGGGAAGCTGGGGGGCTGTAAAGGAGATGATAAACGTGACAGTCCTACCACCATGCCTCACAGTGAGCTATCATCTCCATTACTAGGATTACGGTGCCTACTCATTGTGATTTTATTACTACAACTCTTGCAGCTAGGAAGGAGAAAAGCCTGAGCGTTTGTCCACTTCTGCTGCCCACCTAGCTGGAAAGCCACTGCTGCCAGCACTCCCCCCGCAAGGCGAGCGCTGGCTCTATGACTTGCTCAGGGCGTTTGGCTTCCACTTGCCAGGACTCCGGTGTTCCGCTCTCCTCACCTCTGTCCACAGACAGGACTTGGAAGAAACAGCCCAGCAAACACTGGTCTGCTGGCCCCAGACTGAGACGTGGAAGTTTACAGAAATGCATAAGCAAATGTTTCATTTGGGACGACCGATGGAACAGAGCCTGCACCAGGAGAGGAGACTTCTCAGCGAGGCCCGGGAAGGCTGTCCAAGGCTGGGCCTCCTTGTTTGTTTCTTCTCTTCGTCCCGACTGCCTCGTTGGCTGTGGGGCATCTGTCCCCAGCATGGGGCTGATTTTAATAAATCCAAGACATCGCCCTTAGCCAGTGGACTTGGAAGAAGCCTTGGAGAAACCCTACAGTGTTGCCGGCAGGAGCCCGGAGAGGCAGAGACAGATAGGAAAGAAGAGCGTGGTTGATAACCTTGTGAGGACGGTGGTGCTTCTGCGGGGGGAGGCCATGTTCAGAAATGGAGGGGGATGGGCCAGAGAGAGCCATGCCCACTGCAGCCAGCACAGCCCCTGGCAAGCAGCCACCTGCCCTGGTTTCCATCCTCTCCCATGGCCCCTCACTAGGCAGCAGTTGCCTCGCTCAGGTCACAGACTTCTCCAGATGCGGGAGAAAAACACGATTGAGGACCATTGTTTCTCCTGCACAGTTGTTAAATGCCGTTGAGTCGGCTCCAACTCCTGGGGACCCTGTGACTGAGTGCTGTCCGCCATGTCCTGTCCTCTGCAGCCCTGCTCAGCTCCTGTAGACTCACGCCTGTGCTCCTTTTATGGAGTCAGTCCATCTCATATGTGGTATTCCTCTTTCCTGCTGCCTTCTATTTTTCCCAGCATTACTGGCTTTTCCAAAGAACCCTGCCTTATGATGTGCCCGAAGTAGGACAGCTTCAGTTTTGTCATGTTTGCCTCCAGTGACATTTAAGGCTTAACTGGCTCTAGAACCCATTTGTTTGTCTTTCTGGCGATCCAGGGTATCTGTAGAGCTCTCCTCCAACACCGTATTTCCCCTACGTAGACCTAGCCACCAAGACACACCCAGAGGCGCACACACAGAGGAGGAAAGCAGAGGGCTGTGGAGTTCCAGCCAGACTCCATCCTCCAGTTGGTTTAACCACCAGCAATGCTGTAGTGTCCTCTGCTTGAAAATACCAACACAGATATTAAATTCCGGTGACTCCAGACAAAGCAGAGTAACTGTTGCTGGACAGAGCATCCGGGAAGGCAGACAGGAAATTAGATAGAAAATGAGAGAAAAAAGTGAGGGGGGAAAAAAAGCTGTGATTCCTAGAAATTCCCACTCCACCCACTTCCCACAACTATTCTATTACTGCAAAATAAGAAATTAATCCTCCAGGATTAAGATCGTGAAGAATGTGCCAAAAACCCAAGAAAAAGGCTTTATGCTTACAGGGCGTGAACTTGGCTTAAGTGGAACAAAGACACAGCTAAGGGAGCCTGTGCCTGACTTCCTCGCGTTTCAGTAAAATCTCAAAATACAGTTTGTCAGGATTCCCTGGGCAGGCTTTGGGCTGGCCTCTTCTTTTATTGGTGTTGGTAATAGAACAGGGTGGGCAGGGATATTGTGACAATGATTTTTGTCCTGTCCTCACTTATGTATGGAGAAGATGTTCAAAGAATGGGAAGGTCGCTGTCTCCTTCCCCCAGCAGAAGCAGAGGCAGCTGCCCTCATCCTCAGCTCTGAACTTCATCAGGAGGAGATAAGCCACTGCTGAAGAAGCCACTAAACTCAACACTACCTCTTTTACTCTTATTTAAAAAGAAGGAAAAAAAGATCTCCCTGAACTACCCCAATGGTTTTCAACTCTGAACACACTCACCGGTTCTCAAACTCTGCCTCAGAATCTCCTGGAAGACTTGTTAAAGCACAGATTTCTGAGCCCCACCCCAGAGTTTCAGGAGTCAGGTGTGGGGCCTGAGAATGTGCATTTTAACAAGTGCCCTTTGCTGGGGCTGCTGGGCCTTGGTCCATACTTTGAGAGCCACTGCCCTCCCCCTGAACTCAGAAACGAATTCAATTGGTCTCGAGTGGGGTCTGGACATTGTTATTTACAAGTGCCAGGGGATCCTTGGAGAACCAGCGCTAACACTTTCCGGGCCCATTAAGGTGAGATCTACTACAAGAGCACGCTATAAAAATAAGTACAAACATCCAGTTATCAGTTAAGTACTTACTAAAACCCAGCTGTTCTCAATCACGGCCTTATCTCGCTCCTATTCCTTTTTCACATCAAAGAGAAATCTTGACATCTTCCTGTGACTTGGCCCGCCTACAGCTTCGCAGAAGCCATTTTCTGCATGTCCCTGCTTTGTTCCTGGCTGGGCTTTGGGGCATCAGCCATTTGTTACCTCTGTTAGCTCTAGTTTGCAGGTTCATAGGTGTCTTAATGGTCTCCCTCTTCCCTTTGTTCTGAGAGAAATGTTCCCTCTCCTCTCACATGGTGCAGAGAACCCCGGTGTCTTGCCTTTCTTATGAATGAGCACAAGAAAAGCTGACTGGCCTTGATCCATGTAAAAGCGGAGGCTTGTGAGCCCATGTCCCCTGCCCCGCAGGCAGCTCTGAGAAGGGCGGTCTGTCTAGTGAGGCTTGGCAGAGGGGGAGCTTTGGGCCTCCAGGGCGCTGTGGGAAGATTTACAAAACAAAGAACAGATGCTTGGAACAATGACTTCACCACAGAATGGGGCCCAACACCTTCACATCGGGAGGGGAAGGGTCAGTGGACTCTGGCCAAGTCCTGCTCAGCGGAGCCTCAAAGAGAGACAGGGAGGCAGACACGTGACTCCTCCTGCAGAACCAGGGAGCAGAGGGTGGGGAAGAAACACACTCTGCCTCCCCTGGGTCAAGCATTTGCAAGCAGTGTCTTATTTAATCCCCACAGCAACTCATGACCCCACAGTAGATGCTGTCACGGCCCTCCTATTCTGCATATGAGGAAACAGGCTCAGAAACGTGAAGCACACAAGCTAACTCACTATATATTACTTACAACTTACTTACTGAGTCCTTACGATATCTACCAGGCACTTCCCCAGTCGCTTTACACATATTGACCCATTTAATCCCCACTGCAAGCCACGTGGTAATGTGTTGGTCAGCATAGGCTAGGTTGTGCTGTGGTAACAAACAATCCCAAACCCTCCGGGCCTAACATAAGAAAGGTCTATTTCCCACTTCCACAGAGTCTGCTATAGGTCCATGAGACTCTCCAGGGCAACTGGCAATCATGCAGTGACCCAGCAAGCCAGTCAGTCTCCATCTGGTGACTCAGCTAACTGAATAGGAGGTCACCTTGGTGCTGAGGCAGAGGAAAAGACGGCCGGAGTGTCATGTGCTGGCTCTTTTATGCTTTGCCCAGAAGTGACTCATGTCACTTCAGCACACAGGCCATTGACCAGTGGTAGTCACATGGCACCTACCCAATTCAGGGGCATGAGGGGACAGGAAATGTAGGGAAACAAGTATTATGTTGGTGCAAAAGTAATTGCGGTTTTTGCAATTGCTTTTAACCTTTTAAACTGCAAATAACTTTTGCACCAACCTAATAGAATATTTGGTGACCATCACTATCTCTGCAACAAGTAGGTTCTATTATTACCCCAATTTTACAGACGAGAAAACTGAGACAGAGAGGTGAAGTAACTCGCTGTTTTAGTTTGCTGGGACTGTTGCAACAAAGGACCACAACTGTGTGGCTTAAACTACAGAAACGTACTGTCTCGGTTCTAGAGGCCAGAACTCTGAGATGAAGGTAATGGCAGGGCGAGTTCCTCCTGCGGGCCCTGAAGGGTAATGTGTTCCAGGCCTGTCTCCTGGCTTCTGGTGGTTTGCTGCCATCCTCGCCGTTCCTGGGCTTGTAGAAGCCCCACCCCAACCTCTGTCTTCAGCCCCACATGGTGTTCTCCCCATATGCATATCTGTGTCCAAGTTTCCCCTTCTTATAAGAACCAGTCATGTTGGAGTAGGGGCCCACCTTACTCCAGCATGACCTCATCTTAATTCATTTCATCTACAACAACCCTATTTTCAAAGATGGTGGCATATGAATTTGGGGGGGGGGCACAATTTAACCCATAATACTTGCTCAAGGTCACACATAGCTAGTATGTAAAATAACTTGAATCCCTGTCTGTCTAATTTTAACTCTCTATCCAAGGTGATAATTACTTCCTCTGAGAGGGAAGGTCTGTAAGTCCTTGGGAGCCATGTTGATGATGAGAATGAATTGTGTCAATCTCGTCTGTTCCCCAAAGGCAGGGATCATACCTCATGAAACCCCTCTTACACTTGTCCTTACTCAAAACACACAACAGTCCATTTAACACCCGCAACAAGGACGTTGAAAACCTTTGAGAAATTAGAATTCCTCTCCCTCCCTACTCATTCCACCCAAACGGGAGGCAGTGTTCTCTCTCCTTAGAACTGTGGGGGTCTCCTCGCTCATGGTCCCACCCACAGGTCTGGTGTAGAAGGAAAGCATCTCTGCCTTTCCCATCTTCACCCACCAGGATGGTGACCCCACGGCATGAGTGGGTAATGCAAGTGACCGTAGCCTGAAAGCTGTGCCAACTGGCCTGCTCCGCCTCCTGCATCTGATAATAAGCTGGAAATGGGAAAGGGTGTGTGTGTGTGTGTGTGTGTGTGTGAGTGAGAGAGCATTCACACGCCTTCTTGCCTTCTCCCCCAGGTTCTTACCCCCCACTCCTCCCAGCCCCAGAACACACAGACCCCATCTTTATTTTCATAAATCTTCCTCTTTGCCCATAGTGTTCCCCAGGGGTTCTCCTTTGGGGTTGGTGAGGATTCCCTTAGCGCAGACTGGACGAAAACAACCAAAAGGTTTTAGAGTCTGGGTGTTAATAGTCATGCCCTGTCTTTTTATAACTGGGCCTGTGGAGCCCCGTAGGAGCCTCAATTTCACCACATACAAAATGCAGGCAATGAGGGGGCAGGGAGGGTTTCTGGTCAAGTTAGTTTTACATTCATGCTTTGAGGGCCCTATGGTTCCAGAAACATAGAAATATTAGACAAAATATTTTTTAAAAAATTAAAAGGCTTCACCCTCCCTTTGCCAAAAAGACAGGGTCACGGTCAAAAACATAGTAAACATTTTTGTGGTGAAGAAGTGGAATGAAAACCCCAGCTGTGAGAGGGGCTGAAGTCCTGGGCTCAGGGTCGGAAGCCCCCACAGCTGGTGAGACCACCCAGGGGACAGGAAGCAGCAGGACAGAGGTGTGAGTCCTCCACCGGGATCCAGGGCAGCCCCTCTCTGCTCAGGAAGCTGTGTCGCGATGCCACATAAGACCTGGGTAGTGGCCTGAGAGGGCAAAGCTTGAGACAGGCACGGTGAGCAGGAGGGAGAGAAAAAGTAAACAAAATGCGAATCAGCCTCCCACTTGCTGCTGGCCTACAACAGAGCATTCCAAATCAAATGATGAAATTCAACACTAAGAAAACGGACAAACTCAACAATAAGAAGTGAATTCACTGCAGATGAATCTAAAAAATTCTTTAAAGAGGTATGTTTAGGCTCCCTAGGGATCAATGCAGAAATCAGTTTTTTAAAAGAGAAGAAACATTTATGAAGCCTATGTAGGAAGAAATGAGACAAGAGCAGTAAAAAATGTAAAAATATTTTTATATCTTTGAAGTGAAAAATATATCATTGAACTTAACAGAATGGATAAACCGCCTATGGGACGCAGCTATTTAGCCCAAAGGAATTCACCCTGAACGAAGCAAACAGATAGGGAATATAAACATCATTTTAATGGTTGTGTAATAGTCCATCATATATGAGCTCAGCAAGTTTGCAGGATATAAGAGCAACCCATAAAAATCAATTGCATTTCTATTTACTAAAAATGAGCATGCAGAAACTGAAATTAAAACCTTAACACCACTACAATAGCTTCAAAAAATCCAATACTTAGGTATTCACTTAACTAAATACATGTAGGATCTCTATGATGAAAACCACAAAACACTGACGAAAGAAACAAAGACCCAAATAAGTGGGGAAACTTTCCATCTTCACGGATTGGAAGACTCAACACAGCAAAGACGTCAATTCTCCCCAAACTGACCTATACGTTCCCGATTCCTATTAATACATTCCTAATTCCTATTAACATCCCAGCCAAGAATTTTTGTAGACATAGCCAAACTTAGGATAAAATTTATATGCAAAGACACAGGTCCTAGAATAGCTAAAGCAATCTTGACAAAGAAGAATAAAGTGGGAAAAATTGCTCTACCCAATATTAGATCTTCTTCTACATCTACAGTAATAAAGACTATGCAATGTTGTTAAAGGGAGAGACTCATAGATCAATGGAACAAAATAGAGAATACAGAAATAGACCGACATAAATATGTCCAACTGAAGGCTTATTTTATTATTGTCCCGTTCTTAGCCTCAGTTTCCTCATCTGTAATAGCTCTTGGCGTGTGTGAACCCTGTGAAGGTTTAATCAGATGATGCAGGCAAAGAGCTCACAAGAAAGCTTGGCATGTAGAGAGCTTTAAAACGTTAGTTTACACTTATGGCAGGGATGAACTTTAAAATTACCTCTCCTCGGGGAGACTCGGGGAGAGGATGGGCAGTGGTGACTAAACGACAGCCCCTTCCAGGTCCTGTAGAGCCCCAGGCCAGAGCTCCAGGGCAGATGGATTCTCTGAGCCCATGGGGTTCCCCGTGTGGCACCCTCCTTCCAGACCCCACTGCCAGCCTCCTCGGCCTCCTCTGCCTTTCCCCAGACACACTGCCCTTCTCTGAGGCAGATGGTTGCTCGTGGGTGTACCCAGGGTGTACTCCATGTGACTTGGCCCAGTGGGAGGCCAGGGTGAAGGCCAGGAACCCAGGAATCTGTCACCCTCAAAGACAGAAACGACACTTTGCTGTTGTTATTAAAAAGAAAAGAAACCCGGCTGTCCAAACCCACCCTCTGCAGACAGCGCCAGCGCCAGCCCCAGACTCTGGGCCCGTCCAGGTCCCTCCTGGGCTTTCAGGACCCATATCCTGAGGGGTGACCCTCCCCCTCACCTGACGTCTCCCCTCAGGGCACTTTCCATCCCTATACTACTTCCCCAACCCCTTGTTAGCAACAGAACCCTCCCCCTCAATATCTCACATGGGGCTTTAACTGGAAAAAAATAAAAATAAACTCAAAACTAAAAGTACAGGTGTTATGCTTTAAGCCCCATCCTCTGATCCAGTTTTTAATAATAATAATATCAATAACAACAACAATAGCTATCATTTATTGTACTTTGTTGGAAGGACATCAACTAAATTCAACACAATAACCTCAGGGATTTGGATTATTATTATCCCCACTTCACAGATAGGGAAATTGAGTCACAGAGAAGTTTAGGCGCTTGCCCAAGGTGACACTGATTAGACTGAGGATCGTATAAAGGCCTCCTCCACAGTCTATCCCTGACTGGTGTGGCCCCCTGTGCCTTCTTTGGGCCATCTTACTGCCCACCCTGACCCAGGAGTCTCTGCTGTCAGGACTGGGCACAGAGAGCCATCCAGCTGGCCACAAGTGGCAGTGTTCTGAGCAGAATGCCAAGCCGGACTTAGACAGCCCTGCCGCAGACAGCGAGCATGAGCATCTGCCGCTGGTCGCCTTCCCATGTTTACCCGGAGGCTGCCCTGCTGGACAAAGGCTCCTTGTGCAGCCCTTGGAAGCGGCAGGGTTTTCAGGACATGGGTTTAGTACCAGGGCTCTGCAGTACCCACACTAGGTTTCCTTTCTCAGAGGTGAAACAGTTGCTGTCACAGACTGTGTGGAAATCCATGTCATCCTCACCACCTCTTCCTCTGCTCGCTGGCCCAGCTCCCTGCTCAGGTGCGCGATTCCACCTGACAACTTGCCACATACGTACACATGCACACGCACACATTGCACATCTGCAAACACACGCACATGCATACACACACAGCCTTCCAGGAAGCAGAGGAAAGCAAAACGGGCCTGCTTTGAGTCTTTGAATGAACTCATGGGAGGCCTGCACATCTAAAGTCATTTACAAAATTGCAATGTGTATGTCTGCTTGTGTGTAACATGCAGGCATAGGCAGGACATAATTGGCAGGGCCCAGTGCAAATTGAAAATGTGGGACCCATTGTTCTAAAAGTATTAATAATTTCATGATGGCAACAGGAGCACATTAAACCAAGCACAGGTGCCTTCTGAGAACAGGTCCCCTCTGACTCCACAGGCCACACACCCAAGAAGTGGGCCCTACTTGCCTGGGTGGGTTGTGTGTTTGTACTGCAGGCACTTTTCTGGTTAGAAGCCTCAGGGCTTTCGTTAGAATCTGAAAGGGATCCATGACCCTACAGGTTAAGAACCATTTGGTAGCAGAAGGCCAGAGGCAGACAGGACTGGGTTTGTGTCCCATACGCATCATTTATTAGTTGTGGGACCAAGTTCCATAACCTCTCTGAGCCTGTTTCCTCACCTGTAAAATGCAGGTTGCAACAATACCGACCTCAGGGGGTTATGGTGAGAGTAGGGCAGATGGGATAGGGGGCATAGCACATTAGCACCATTAAGTAGTTAACTAACTTAGTGCATTCTGATCAGCTTGTTCTATGGGATGGCACATCCTCCTGCCAGCCTGACCTTGGTAGGCTGTGCCTTCAGTGGATGTCCCAGCAGGCCCAGCACCGAGCCTGGCAGGGGCTCCAGGGGCATGAGCTGACATTTCTGTCACAGGCCTCGTGTCCTGCTGGCCTTACCCCTGTGTCTCCTGTGACTTACCTTTTGGCTGACCTGACCAGTTTGGTCTGCAACACCTGGGCTACACGAATATGTGACTGGTCGCAGCAACCTAGGAGGCTTCAGGGCTGGCAGACAGATTCTAGGTGGAGCTTAAAGGAACTGCCCCCCTTAAGAGGACCACACGTTTCTGAACTCAGTGTCACCCTTGACAGAGCCTCTTTCCCAAGTGGGGCATCCAGGAGAAGGTTCTTCGGGAACCTGGGGCCCAGTGGCTCTTGGTGGCCTATATTTCCCCTGCGGCACCAGTGTGGCGGCCGTTCTGGGGCCTCTGTGTTGTCCCACCAGAAATCTCCACGGCACCTGCCAGCCTCTCAGAGACATGTGCCCCTGGGACCCAGCCACCCCTCGTCTGGTGTCTGACCCCCCTCACCTTTCTCATGGTGGTGACTCCTGGTGGAGCGGAAGAGGGGAACACAACGGGACTGAGACTGGCTGTGCCACCCCCAGAGGGAGCTGAGGGATGTCTACAGCCTCCATGGTCTCCGTTTCCGTATTTGTAATATGAGGATGGAACACCTCCATTTCTGTCCTGTAGCAGCCCTCATCCATACACCCAGGGAGGCCATTCAACATGTACGATGTGCATCTTTGTTCTGGTGAAAAGTGGAGGCAACCAAGTGTCCATCTAGAGAGGAGTGGCAAATAGATGGCGGTAAGTCATATTATGAATGTCATCCAGTGGTTCTTAAAAGCTAAGTGGCTTGACATAGAAAGGTATCTGGGATGTATCTTTAAGCGAAATATTTTTTTTTTGCTTCATAATACATTGCAAAATAATACATACAGTGCAAATCATTTATGTAAAAATAAACTATGCATTCTCTAAATATATTTATGCATAAGGGAAAGTCTGGAGAGACAGGTTTCAAACAGATCATGGCTGCCTCTGAGGAGGGGAGGGAATTGAAAGAGTGGTCAAGAAGTACTTAGACTGCACCCTCTGGGGCCCTTGTCCCAGGTCCTGCAAGCTTGTCTCAGTTCCCAGACCCCCCCAGACCGCATGGAATTCCTAATCCCAGAGCCAACAACATGCTGCACTGCTGGCATCCTGGGTGAGAATTCTGAGGAACTTGTGAACAACCAGCTTACCATCCACTGATAGTAAAATTGTTCCCAGCACCATTTATTAACCCCCATGCAAGGCTAGACACAGCCTAGACCCCCACCCTCCCAGAAACGGGGTTGTTGTTAGACCAGGCCATGGACTGCCAAGAACTATAAGGGGGCTGAGGGTTCACTCTGCTTGCAAGCTAGCAGGCAGCCTGCCAGGTCCCTAGATGCTGGCAGAAGACACGAGACTTCTGGGACAGAAACACAGGACTTAGCACTCCAGGCAGAACAGGCTATGTGAGCTCTATGTTCACACTGGTTCCCTTGCCCCCTTGTCTCGCAGGCCAATTGGAAGGTGGGCCCAAGAGGATGGTATGCATACAGATGGTATGCATTTCAGCTCTGTGTCACAGCTGAGAAACCCTGAGATTGGGAAACCCCCAATCTCATTAAGGCGCTTTAAGCAAACCCCCCAAACTTTGCCCTGCAGAAAGACTTTGTTTTTATTACCCTGCGAAGCAAACAAATCTGCCCTCTGGCTTAGAGGGAGAAACTACATTTATCTTCCAAGAATGTTTGCTAAACAAATAGCCTTGAAAAGATAGTCCAAAAGAAAAGCTGTCACAGAGACTTGCAGAAATTCCAGAGGCTCTAGTAGAATTGTGTCCCAACATGGGCAGACTGGGGAAGAGAGGTACTGTGAAGAAGTCGAGTCACTTCCAAAATGTCACACAGGTAGGACACAGCACAGCTGGGATTATGCCAGGTCATCTGACTCCAAAGCTCTGCTTTTTCCTCCCTGCCTCGAAAACAGGCTGTTGGTCTAGCCTGGGAGCCAAAGAATCACAGACAACATTGCTTCCGAGGGAAGATCCACTCTGAGTTCCCAAGAAAGATCTCCAGAAGAACTGTGGGAACAGAGCATGTCTGTGGCCTGTGGACCAAGCACTGCCCACCCATGCCTGGCCTGACACCACCACCCCCACCCCCAGGGATGAGAAGAGAAAATGCCTCTCGTGTCCCCTGGGTGATGGCCCAGAGGAGCTAGAAATAAGGAACAAGCTTCTGGAGACGGGATAAATACTCTTTTTCTTTTGCAGAAGGAAAAAAATGTCATGTCATTCCATATTTACTTAAATGTGAAATTTATTTATGGCATGAAAAGAGTTGGTGTTGGCTTTCATCACCCAACGAGGAAATGGTCTGGGCTTGTTTTTGTCTCCTCGAGCACCCTGTCTCCCGGTGACCTAATCTGATATTTCAGAGGTGAAAAGAAAGCTGGATCCTGTCCCCTAGCTCGCCGGCCTCTCTTGACCCACCTTCTAGTCTCTGCGGCCCACAACTCCTGCCTGGAGAGCAAGCAGAGAGGGGCCGAGCTTGCCATTGGGGTTTCTCTATAGCTCATGGTCCTCATCTGTAAAATGGGGACACATACGCCTGCCTCTCCTCTCCCTCATCAGTAAAAAGCAACTAGTAGTGATAATAACAACAATAATAGTAGCTTCTAACTTGGTGAGTTGCTAATACAAGCATTAATGAGATATTAGGATTCCTACTTACAGATAGGGAAACTGCGGTTCAGGGACATTGGGAAAATTGGCCACTGTCATACAGACACACTCGAAGAATGTCTGCCTCCTGTCACATTGCCCCTCCTGAATTCCTCCTGGCCACCAAGGAAGACACATCACCCACATCTGCTCCTCTGAGCGCTGTCTGAAGTTGCACGAGGTTTATATTCTCAGAGGCTTGGGCAGGGCTGCGGCCGAGGTCTCCTCTTACAGATAGGAACCCCCTTCCCCAAGCTGCTCTATATGGGGCCCTTTAACATTGTTTGTCTTCATTTTGACCTCATGACAACCCTGAGAGAAAGAGAGCTTTATCTCAGTTTTGTAGATGGGGAAACTGAGGTTCTGAGAGTCTTTGGTGGCCAGGGCTCCTGTGGTAGGGGTCAGGGATGGGACTAGAACACAGATTCCACTCTCTAGGTTTGGCTGCTTGTCTTCACACCATAAACACTCTGAATCAACACATTGTGACATGGCCTCTGTTTCCCCCTCTGCAGCATGGGCTCAATAAACCAGTTTCAGGGTTTTTTTAGTCCCCTTCAATTGAAGTCTGTGCTGTTAGTTTGTAAGGCTCAGAAAGAATAGGTGATGTGCCAGGGTCACCCAATAGGGCCAGGACAAGCTCTGAGCCTTGCAGCCAGTGCTCTGTCACATACACCTCATGGCATAGGCCTCTTCAGTGAGATGATGGTGGTAAGTGTGTCGAGGTCCCGTTTCAGAGAGGGAGCTACGGACTGCTCTCCCCCCGAGTGAGACCAGTCCTGGGTAAGTCCCAAATAAGCTCACATAGCAGACAGGGAAATTACAGGGTGGGGTGGTGGGGAGGCCAGGCCGAGGCTGAAGGACAGAAGAACAGGAAGGAGCAGGCCGGAGGCCCGCGTTCCTGCCCAGAGGTGGTGGTCAGCTGAGGAGACAGACACTTGCAGCAAGGTGGGCCTGGGGGCTACAGGGGGGGCTGGGCCCCACCTGGGAAAAATCCTACCTGAGCCAAGGCTGGCAAGTGGTGGCCTGAGGTGGGAGGGGGATGCCCACCCCACCACCCTGGCGATGTCCCTCACCCCCCAAGGCAGGGTGACAAGCTCTTCTTGCCCCCTCTCCCTTCAGGTCTCAGCATCACCTTCTCAGGAAGGACCCCCTGGCCTGACTGTATAGAGCAGTCCCCTATCCACCCCCGCCTCCTGGGAGTTCTTTGTAAGTGGCGACCGTTTGTTATCTGCTTTATTTCAGATTCATCGTCCCAGACCACCCACGGAGTCTAGGCCCTGTCTGGTTCTACCTCATGTCTGCCTCTAGCACGCAGCCCAGGCTTGTGTGCAGTGGGCGATGGGCCTATGAACGGGGCCCAGAATTGTCATCAGGACTCACTTGCTCATTCAAGGGCATAACAGGAGAGTGAGAGGGACTTTGTCCTGTGGTCCCAAAGCAGAGGAGCTCCAACTGTGGATTGGGGGCCAGGTTTTAAGACAGCCCAGTTGGGGCCCAGCACCTCCCCCAGAGCATACCAGGCTGGCCAAACCAATCCCACCCCAGCAGCCTGACCCTCACTCACTCACAGGCAGATTGTAGATGGACAGTCCCTTGAAGGGAAAGTGTGCGGATGATGAGCAGCTATTTGCACTTGGCTCCACAGTGGGAAGGTGGCTCACCTTGTCACAACCCCCAGCCTAGTGTTGGGGGGGACCCTTGAATTCTGTGTGATCGGGCGTTTCTATGAGGAAGAGAGGCTGCCATCTGGCGACCCAGAAGCATAGGCACAGTTCTCAGGAGACCTTGGCCTGTGTCTCCTTGAGTCTGAGGTGCTAGAGAATGGAGAAACTGGTTCCTGGAAGCAGGCGCCATGGTGGCTGCACCAGGGGGTCCTGAAGGAGGTGTGCGTTAGAGGGCCCCGTGCAACGAACATGTGAGACCCTTGTTCAAAGATGATAGAGCAAAGTTAAAGTCAACAGTGATAAGTCATGTTGGTACCACATACCCTCGATATGATGTGATGAGAAAGGCACTTCTGCTATGTACTCTCCCCACCCCAACAGGGAGGGCCTCCCCAAAGTATCTACAAAGCAGGAATTGAGAAGAGGAAAGCCAATGGCCAATACAAATTTGAAAAGATGCTCAGCCTCATTGGAGTTTAGGAAAATCAAATTAAAGCAGCAACGAGATACTATCTTTCACCCCCAAAGAAGAAATAATTTAAAAGACACAATACTACTCAGTGGCACTGGGGATAGCTGGGAATATCCAGCCACACACTTTGTTGTAAGCATGTCACATTGCCCTATTGGAAAATAATCTGACATTTTCTTCTAAAATAGGAAATACACACTTTAGCCCAACAGGCCCAACACTAAAAAGTTTCCTATAAGAATAAGAACACCCACCATCACCCGAATAAACTTGAATGACACACAAAAAAATAAGAACACCCACCAAAAGGATATATAAAAAGGAATGGTTTTGCAATATTGTTTGAAATAGTGAAAAGGAAAAAAAAATCCTTAAGTATCTGATAGCCATTTCTCGACATAAGAAATCGTTGAATAAACATGGGAAGATTCATACTGTTACATATTATGCATGTGTTAAAGACAATGGATTAGGTACGGTTCCACTACCTAGAGGGCTGTGTACATATTGCTAAATTATGGGCAAGACAACTTGATGCGAAAACTGGCCCACTCACTGCAGGACATTTAGCAGCCCTGTTTCTCACGCCAGTACAATTTCACACCATCCCAGCCATTGTCAAAAAAAGAACAACAAAAAAGCTTTAACACATTTCCAAATATTCCAGGCTGAGAACAACTGTAATGGTGAAGCCTGGAACTTAAAAAAAAAAAAAAAACAATAGTAAGACCCTAGTTGTGTAAGATATTTGGACCTGGGACCCGGGAAGGCGTGGAAGGGCCCCAGGGCTGATGTTGGAATAGAGGTGGGGAGATCCATATACCCTTTCTTCAGCTTTGTATGGATACACCAGGCAAAGGAGTACATTGCACTCTTGTAACTACCAAAACTAATAAAGAGAAAAACCTTCGAAAAGAAAAATGATGAAAGAACAAAAGTGGGAGGTAGGATGGATGGAAGGAATGAAAGGCAGGCTCTGGAGACCAAAGCCCCCAACCGCTGGCACTACACAAAGCCCTCCATGCCCCCATGACAGCAATATGGGGGTGACCTGGGAGCAGCACCTGCCGACCACCTCCCTGGCCACACAGTGCTGGGTCCTCCCTCCACTCCAGCAGAAGTCCTCTGCTCACCACAAAGGCCCCTTTCTCTGCTGGCTGTTTGTGTTGGGCCCTGCGCACTCCATGGACAGCCTCTGGTCGTGCTGGCGGCTCCAGGACAAGCCTCTGCCCACTCTTGAAGGCTTGCTTTATGGACATAAAGATTTGCCGGCCGGTGCACCAGGCCCTTGGAAGCGGCTATTTCCACCCTCCTGCCACATTCCCAACCCTACTCCCCCCACACCTAGCTCTGCCTGGCCCTGGCTCCAGGTGGGAACACACAACCCCTGTTCTTCCTCAGCCCATGACATAAATCACTGCTCCTTAGGGTAGGCAGCTCAGCCAGATCCCTTGCAGCCTGCATCACAGACGTCCTTGACACCCAGGGGGCTAGAGACCACACCAGTGCCTCTCCTCTCCTGGCCGTCACTGAGCCCTGGGTGAGGCTGCGCCAGGAGCCCCTGGGCGACACCCCAAGGCCATGGTTGGGGCAGTTCCAACTCATGTATTTCTCATTTTTAAAGCATTGCATATATTTCAACATGTCCTGCCTTGCTCCAGAGAAAATATAAAACAGCCACAAGGACACATAAGATGCAAGCAGCATAAATTAAGACTCAGACAAGATTCTTAATAATGATGTTGCTATAGAGATTTTCAGTATAGTTTAAAACCGTGGAACTTTAGAAGGCACCTAAATGTCCGACAGTAGGAGACTGGGTAAGTAAATTACAATATAGCCACACGATTGAATATTAGGCAGCCATAAAAATTGAAATTACAGACAGATCCAAAATGGCGGGTAGACAAACACAGTGCCTGCTTCCTTCCGTGAACACATTCAAACGGCAACTAAATTATAGAACAATCAACCTGGAGAACCAGCTGAAGTCTGGCTGAACAGAAGTTTTATTAACTAAGGATATAAGGAAGAAGCCATGTCGAGACAGGTAGGAGGGGCAGAGACGCGAACAGGTCCCAAACCTCCAGGAGGTGGCTGAGAATCAGGAGAGATATCTCGGCCGCGGAGGTTCCCCCCGGAGGAGTGAGAGACCCCAGCCCCACACCGGCCTCCCCAGCTCAGAGTACAGGTGCAGGGAAGACGAACCCCCACAATGTCTAGCTATGAAAAACAGTGGGGATTCTGACCGTTTGGGTGGGACGGGAGGCTGTGGGGAAACCCAGACGTCCTCTTAAATGGCCCGCACACAGACTCACTCACTCACAGACACTCACCTTGGGCTCTAGCAGAGGGATGGTGACTCGGGAAGGCATTGGAGGCAAACGGGGAGCAGACTGAGGTGTGTGACTTCATGTGAGGGCTGGAGGACAGCTGCCGTTTTCCCTATGAGTGGGCCTTCTCCCGTGCAGCCGACAGGTGAGCGCCATCTTTCCTGTGTTGAGCCCGCCCCCACAAGCCAAATCTGAATCTGATTGGCCCTGTGAGCTCTGCTGCATCACCTTGCTGACTCACTGAGACCCTGCCTCACCCAACTTCTCCCATGCCAGAGGCACTTTCTCTCGAGCATCCAGCTCCACCCACATTGTACTCTTTCTTGAAAAACTATCAGAGTCTGTGGGCTCCAGGCAGGTGGTGACTGGCCTGGGTGTGCTCTGAGACTCTTTCTGACTAGCTCCAGGCTCATTACTGGCACCAAACCAGAGTCTGCATTAACCTGGTGACCACAACTCTTCCCACTCTAGTGATGCCCTGAGACTCTGCCTCACCCAACTTGCATACTGCATAAGGCTTTATTAGTGGCTGAATCTCAAGGGAGCTGGCAGGTGGCAGCAGGCCTCAGGGTGTCCTGGCTTTTTGCAGAGCTACCCCAGGCCTGGCATGGGTGGCAGCCATCCTAGGTTTGCGGCGTGGCCTCTCCCACGTGCCTCCAACTTGAGCACAGGATGAGAAAAACCACGGATCACTTTGTAGCTCCTACCAGATAGTCCTCAACTGGTCACAGGCAGTGGGTGACCTGGGTCTGCACCAGAGCCCCTCCCAAGATGCCCCAGAACCAACATACTTGGAGATTGGCTTCAGACCACAACAGAGCACCATCCAATTAGCCCCACAAGTGGCACCCACAAAGTGTGGTTTCAACAGGCACCAGAGCTTGCTGAGGTGACTCCCACTCAGTGAGGTAAGCCCCTGCACAGCAGCCCATAGCTGTGGACGTGGCCAAACCCCACAGCAAATCAGCCTGAATGTCAATCCCACCCACTGATATGCCAATAGCAATCAAGACGCAAGGCACACACAGCCCACACAAGGGACACTCCTAGAGCACCCGGCTCAGGTGACCAGGGAGACTGTGCCACAGCCCCACAGGACCCCCTACTACACAAGGGAGACATAGCAGATCTACTTAACACAGAGAGGCAGCCAAAATGAGGGAACAAAGAAATGCATCCCAATGAAAGAACAGAAAACTTCAGAAAAAAGAACTAAACAAAATTGAGGCGAGCAACCTACTAGAGAGAGTTTAAAACAATGTTTATAAGAATGTTCAAGGAACTTAGTGAGAATTTCAACAAAGAGATAGCAAACATACAAAAGGACATAGAAACCACACACAAAAAAGAAGTGAAGAATACAATAACTGAAATGAAGAATGCACTAGAAGGAATCACCAGCAGACTAGATGAAGCAGGATTGAATCAGAGATTTAGAAGACAAGGTAACAAAAAACACCCAGTCAGAACAGCAGAAAGCAAAAAGAATCCAAAAAAAATGAAGATAACTTAAGAGACCTCTGGGACAACATCAAGCATAACAACATTCGCATCATAGGGGTACCAGAAAGAGAAGAGAGAAAGCAAGGGATTGAGAATTGAAAATCTATTTAAAGAAATAATGACTGAAAATTTTTTTAACCTGGCAAAGGAAATAGACATACAAGTCCAGGAAATGCAGAGTCCCAAACAAGATAAACCCAAAAAGGCCCACACCAAGACACATTATAATTAAAACGACAAACGTTAAAGACAAAGAAAGAATCTTAAAAGCAGCAAGAGAAAGGCAACTAGTAAATTATAAGGGAGCTTCCATAAGACTGTGAACTGATTTCTCAACAGAAACTTGGCAGGCCAGAAGGGATTGGCACAAAATATTCAATGTGATAAAAAGCAAGGACCTACACAATAGGAGACTGGGTCTTACACTAAGTTTTGCTCCAAAAGACACATTAGAGCTGATTGTCTGGCTAGGTCTTATTTTTGGGGAAACATGGTTATTCTGTGCAGCAAGGCTGTCATTTAAAATTGAAGGACAGATAAAGAGCTTCCCAGAGAAGAAAAAGCTAAAGAAGTCTATCACCACCAAATCAGTATTATAAAGAATGTTAGAGGGACTTCTTTAAGACGGAAAAAAATAAAAGTAAAAAGTATGAATAATAAAATGACAAGAGCCACATATCTATCAACAATTATTTTCAATGTAAATGGTTTAAATGCTCCAATCAAAAGACACAGGGTGGCGGAAAGGATAAGAAAACAAAACCCTTACATATGCTGCCTACAAGAGACTCCCTTCAGATCAAAAGACACACACTGACGGAAAGTAAAAGGATGGAAACAGTTAGTTCATGAAAATGGAAATGAAAAAAAAACAAAAAACAAACAAAAATCTGGGGTAGCAATACTTATACCAGACAAAATAGACTTTAAAACAAGGACTATAACAAGAAACAAAGAAGGACCCAGTAATCCCACTTCTGGGTATTTATCCAAGGAAACCCAAAATGCTACTTGGAGGGGATGTGTGCATCCATTTGTTCATTGCAATATTGTTTACAATGGCCAAGATGTGGAGGCAGCCTGGGTATCCATCAATAGAAGAATGGATAAAGAGGAGGTGGTACATATACACAACGGAATATTGCTTGGCCATGGAAGGGAATGGGTTCTTGCCATCTGCGGTGGCATGGATGGACCTGGAGGGAATTGTGCTGAGTGGAGTGTAAGACAGATACAATGTGATTTCACAATATGTGGAATCTAACGAGCAAAATAAACAAAGAGAAACAAACTCATGGATACAGAAAACATTTTGATAGTTGCCAGATGGGAAGGGGGTTAGGGGTGTGGGTGAAAAAGGGGAAGGGATTAAGAAATAGAAACTGGTAGTTACAAAATAGTCATGGCGTTATAAAGTAAAGCATAGGGAATATAGTCAATAATATGGTAATAACTATGTATAGTGCCAGGTGGGTACTAGACTTACCAGGGGGATCACTTCTTAAATTATATAAATGTCTAACCACTATGTTATACACCTGAAATTAACATAAAATATTGATTGTCAACTGTAATTGAAAATTTAAAAGGGGGGGGGAAAGGTGAAAAGAAATAAGAGGTCCACATTTCCAGGTATAAAACAAACAAGTCATGGAGATGTAATGTACAGCATGAGAAATATAGTCAATAATATTGTGATAGCATGGTACAGTGTCAGATGGTTGCTGGACTTATATCATGGTGGTCACTTCTTTAGGTATGTAAATGTTGAATTATTATTGTGTACCCCCTGAAACGAATATAATATTGTATGTTAGCTATATTTTTAATAAAAATATTTTTAAAAATTGAAATTACAGCTATAGAACGTAATTTAGTTATAGTTTATTTATTTATAGACCCTAATGCCAAATTTGTACGTATATGCCTAAGGGTATTTTTCTAGGAAGGGGATTAGAAGTTTCACGAGCTTCTTGAAATATACAGGCCCCCAAAAAATTAAGAGTCACTGCCCTATAGAAAGACATGTTATGAATGCATGACAAGATGTTTATGTTTGTATGTAAACTGTATGTGTTATAAAGTCCCACTTTTATGTTTTATGTATGGTCTGGGAGGCCATACCACAAAATCCAGTTTCCTTATCTCTCAGTAATAGAATTGTAATTGACTTTTTTCCCTTTGTTTTTCTACCAGCATGAGCTATACTCTTATCATGGTGAGCCACAACTGTGGCCATACATTTTCTAGCAACCAAAGGAAAAGCAAAAATGTAGTCAGTTATTAATTCCTAGTGTCCATAGAAGAAAATTAAGTGACCAATTCTGGTGTTAAAGAGGATACAGTTCTCTGGAAAAGTGGATGGTGTGGGGAGGGAAGTTGGTTTTGAAAGAGTGTGTGATGGGTTCCCTCCTGCTCCCTGAGGACTGGGTGGGGGCTGAGGGGTCTACAAATGTCAGATGGTCTGTCCAGGGGACACCTTGCAGCACCCCTCTGCTGGCCCCCTTCAGGAAAAGGAGGTGACTCAGTCCCTCCCAGTGGAGTGGGGTGAGATGGGGTCAGAAATTTTCTGTGTTTACCTCTCTCAAAGAGAGGCAGGGGCACATCCCCAAAAGCCAGCCATTCACGGTGGACTTTCTGGCACAAGTAACAGACGTTTGGGAGTTACTGAAATCAGAACACACTGAAAGCTATTTACTGCACCCAAGGCGAAGAAGTTCTTACTCCCCACACCTGGGGAAGCAGAGGGTGCTCTGCCAAGGGAGCAGGTATCACTAGCAGACAAGAGGCTCTAGTTGTCAACAACAAATGAATATTTAAACTGTGCGGTGCTCCAGGCAGGTGCTAAGAGTTTCCCAGCACATCACAGGTAGAATCTGGTGGACAGAGGGAGATAGTCAGGCTGCCATGCCAGCTCCTGTTCAGACTCTCCAGAGAGGCAAACTGAAATTGCAATAATCAATAACAGTAGCAGCAACACAACAACAGTCACAAAAATAATACAACGTGACGATAGTCACAAAACCAACAATATGGTTATTATTGCTAAATAACAAATCATCCCCAAGTTTAGTGGCCTAAAGAACAATTATTTTATTCTCGCTCATAGTTTCTGTGGGCCAGGAAATCAAGGACACCTCATTGGGTGGTTGTGATTCAGGATCTCATGTAGCTGTAGTCAGATGGGGGCTGGTGTTGTTACAGCATGAGCCTGGGGCAGCTGGGGGATGGCTGCATCTCTCTCTCTTCTCAGGGCATCTGCATGTAATCTCTTCATGTGTAAGAGTCTGGGCTTCCTAACAGCATGATGGCCTCAGGATGGTCAGCCTCCTTACCTGACAGCTCAGGCTTTAAGCCTGAGTACTCTAGTTAACCAGGCAAAAGCTGCATCATGTTTTATGGGTCAGTGTTGGAAGTCATCTGTGTTGACCGCTGTTGCATTCTGTTGGTTATGAGCAAGTCACAGCCCATCAGATTCAAGGCGAGAGGACACAGACCTCACCTCTCAATGGGAGGAGTGCCAAGGTCACTCAACAGCACGCAGACTGGGACGTGTTGTTGCAACGATCTTTGGAAGATACAATCTCCCACACAGAGCCCACACCAATATGCAGGGCAGGCAAGACAAACTGAGGCAGAAGGAAGTCCTATGACTTTTGACATTGACACCCACACACTATCTTTTATCTACACAAAATCAGCCATTTCATGCTTCAGTTGACCCACCAACACTTTGAGCTATGAAGGCACAGGGGCTCTGAATGTCAGTCAGCAGATGGAATTTGGCAATGGCTATATTTGGCTCAGTTTTGGGCAATTATTTGAATACACTATTGAGTTTTACCCATCTTATCTGATTTTTTTAAAATGAGTGGAAAACAGAAAAGTGAATCTGCCAGTGGGAATAATGAAAAAGTGATGAAAAGGGTGTGCCCCCCCGCAGACAATTGAGACTGAGATGGAGTCGAGAGGGGCTCTCGTTGGCCTGAGTTGGGTGGTGATCGGTCTTGAGCCAGTTGGCCATGAGTTCTCTTGTGAAGACAAAGAAAAACAAAATAACAAAAATAAAAGAATGTGTACTACTAAAGTATTTTGGGGTGAAATGACAAAATGTCTGAGATTAGCTTTGAAATACTCCAGCAAACAAACAAACCAAAAGTACATATTGGCGGGGGGGGGCAAGATTTGTCATGAGTTGCTAATTGTTAAAGCATGGAGGTTCGTTATACTATTCCCTTCATTTTTGTAACTATTTCGACATTTTCATAACAAAACACAACAAACATATTAAATACTGGAAATATGGTACATCATTTAGCTTTGTATTGAAAAGTCAAACTGTGATTACGTGTAATTAAATTCCTGGAAATGCCTCCTCCCCATATCTATGATGCTCTCACCCTGGGATTTTTATAAGGATTTCCAGGGCCATATGTATACAGAAGTCAGTAACCATTTGTACTGATATACACAACTCCATTGTGCAAACAATGCAGAATTTTCCTTGCCAGAAAAGTGTATTACATATGTGAAACAACAAAAAATAACCCCAATTCCTGAATTCAGAACTCTTGAAGCAAGGAGGAAGGGTTCACAGAGATGGCTGGCGTGGGAACAGGAACACTTTGTATGGTTTAAAATATTTTGCCGTGTGCATGTGCCCGTTTTTTAAGTTAATTGACTTATTTAAAACAAAGAAACGCTGTCAAACTATTGGCGATTCCTCTCTTTTTCCTACAATACATCTTGGCTACCTTAGAACTAGTTTTGTCTGCCAAGGAAGCAGGTATCACTAACAAACAAGAGGTAGCAGGCATCAAAGCCTGAGATAATGACGGAAGAGTAAACTTAAAATGCAATGAACTCTGTCCATTAGCTTAATACCATTCTCCCACGCCACCTCCCTCCTGCTGCCTGGGACTGAAAAACTCGTATTGTTGTGTTTCAGGCCCTGGACATCTCCCAGGCCTGGAAGGAAGTGGCATGCAGAACGCAATGACTGGCGCGCCATCTGGTGGCGCCTGGTTGAAGTGCACAGGCTGTGGATGGCTCACAGAAGCCGAGTTCGAGCGCCCACTAGAGGAAGCTCCTGGAATGCTCCAGAGCATTGGCCTATGTACTGTCTGTAAATGTATAGATGTAAGGATCACAATGTTTAAAAACGCTTTGAATATGTTGCCAACATTTAAAACTCTAGATGTTTTACATAAAAACCCAGATCTTTGGCTTCTTTTGAAAGCTACATCAAATGATGACGGGCTGAGAGGCCTGTGCCCTCTCCAGTTACCTGTCTGGCCTCTACTGTGGCCTCTTCGGGGTGTTTAGTTTGTCCTATGCAAGATCCCTGTCGTGTGTTGAATAATGTCTCCCAAATATCCGTGTGCACCCAGACTCTCACAGTGTGACCTTATTGGGAAATAAGGTCTTTGTGGGTGTAACGAGTAAAGGATCTGGAGATAAAATCATCCTGGATTTAGGGTAGTCACTAAATCCAATACAGATAGGACGGGTGCCCTTGTGAGAAGGGGAGAGGAGACAGAGAGACACAGAGGAGAATATCATGTGAAAGAGTCAGATATTGGAGCGATGTGTCTCCAAGCAGGAATGCCAAGGATTGCCAGCAAACACCAGAAGCTCGGGGAAAGACTTGGAACGAGTTCTCCCTCAGAGCCTCCAGAGGTAACTAACCCCACTGACACTTTAAGTTTGGACAGTACCAGGAGTGGGGATAAATATTTCAGACAACGGTGGTGTTAGGGATGAATTGGGACAGATATCAGGTTTCAGGGATACAGATAGGACAAGATGTGATCTGTGTCCTCAGGTAAATCTAGCAGGGAAAGTCCTGTTCTAGGACATAGGCCTACACAAGGCCAGTGAGGAACGGAGGGAGCTCTCTGCCTGAGGAAGTGGGAGATGGGAACAGGGTGTCTACGGATATGTAGGAGTTCACCAGGTAAAGAAGGAGAAAGGGGGGAAATTTCAGAGCCTAAACTAAGGCTCTGAGGCACAGGAGGTAGAGAGGAAAGAGAAGAGATGGTGCTGGAGTGTGCGGGCCAAATCACTATTCTTCAAAAAAAACCAAAAAACAGTGAAAAAGAACTTGACTTTCACCCTGTGGATAATAGGGAGTCATGGAGGGTTTTATATGGAGGAAGGAAATTCCCCTGCCGCCGTGGCTGTTGTGACAAAGATGGACCAGGCATGCTGGATAGGAGGGGGCTGGAAGGCAGGGTCAGAAGCAATTGGAAGCAATTGTCCAAGTGATGAACAGGGCTGAGTTGAAATTCATTCATTCAACAGACTTAGTGATCACCATCTGACTAGAGACAAGCGCTAACCCAGGTGATCACTGCGGTGGATTCAGCAGTGAGAGAAGCTGGGTGACCAAGAGTGAGGCAGAGGGAGAGCATTCCAGACAGAGGGAACAGAATGTGGGGGTCCTAAAATGGGAACAATTTAGGTCCTTTCCAGGCACAGGAGAAAGACCAGTGTGGCTACAGCCTTATGACTGCGAGGCTGGAAGAAGCTGAGACCAAGGCTGCAGTGGAACTGAGGCCAGTCCTGCAGGAGGTTGCTCTTCCACATTTATGTCTGCCCTTCAAGGCCCAGTGCAAATGCCACCTCCACCAGGAAGCCTCTCCTGATCACAGCCTCTCTCATCTCCTTGCCACTGTTACCACGATGACTGCTGGAGTGGTTTCTGGCCCAGAGTGGACACTCCAAAATGTTTGTTGACTTTTTGAAAGATGGAAAATAGAGTGGTGTGGGGGAAGTAGTGCTGGTGGAAGGGGGAACGGTGGCAGAGAAGCCAGAAAGCAGGTGGCCTGAGGGGAGCTGGGTCAGCCTGAGCAATAGTCAAGATGGTGACTATTTTCTGACTTCAATTCACAATTTAGTGAGCACACAACCAACATTTTTTTTTTGAGAAAGTAAATAGAATTAAAAGATAAGAATTCAGAGTGCCTAGTAAGGGTTAATATTGCTTCATGAAGCCTCTTCTAGTGACACACACACATCACAGGGTACAATCTACTTCTTTCTGTGATCATGGCAAGAAAGCTTGAGACTCTGAGAATTAGAAGATAGACTTGGCTCTTGTATCAGACCAAACATAACAATGGCTTGAACAAAATAAACATCTATGTCTGTCTCCATAACAGTCAGGCCTGGGCAGTCCCAGGCTGGGACGTGACTCCAGGGTGTGTGGGGCCCTGGCTCCTTCCTCCTGGTTGCTGCACGGACAAGATGGAGCCACCATGTCCGTGTTCCAGCCGGTGGGAAGAGGGCGTTCTGGCAGCAGGAGGGCGGAGGGCACTGTCTCTGCTCTTGAAGGCCACAAGCAGTGGGTGGTGTCAACCAGTTCTGCTCACATCCTACTGTTCAACAGGGAGTCACCCAGCCACGTGGAGCTGTGAGGGAGCTGGGAAGTGTGGCCTTTGTCCGGGTAGCCAGGTGCCCAGCTAGACAGGGGAGTTCTGTTACTATATAGAAAGGGAGAGTAGACATGGGGTCCTCCAGTGGTCTCTGCTCCAGCCTGTTTGAGGCACTGCTAGGAATCCCTGGGCTTTGGAATCTGTTGCTGGGGCACATGCCAGGCCTTCCTCCCCCACACCGTGTGTCATCTCTCTGGACATCAATGGCTCCCAGAGCTCCCCATGCTCATTAGACTCTGTGAGGCGTGAATGAGGTGACCCAGGTGGGTGTAGCCCACAGATGGGGCCTGGTACAGAATAAGCCCTCAGTGAATAAAGTCATTTGCATCATGGTTTCCCCTCGAAACCTGCTCCTCCTCCTCCGTAGTTAGCCCAGTTAACAGTGTCACAACCCCCAGGAGCCCAGGCTAGGAGCTCCCAACACCCACCAATTTACAACTACTCCACCCTATAGCCAAGAGACAATCCTGCAGAATCCTGAGAAAGATGAGATTAACTGTGCCACTTACTGACCTAGGAGGTTCCTGTGTTGGGGGCCCCCAAGACCCCCCATTTCAATGTTTTGCTAGGCAGACTCGCAGGAGCCCACATATTCACAGCTGATATCTATTACAGTGAAAGGATGTTGAGCAAAACTGGCACAGGGAAAAGCTGGAGGAAACCATGCACAAGCTTCCAAGAGCCCTCTCCCAGGGGAGTTACACAGGACACACTTCATTCCTCCCAGTTGTGACAACACATGTGAAACATTTTTCTACCAGGAAAGCTCACTGGAGACCTAGTACTCGGGTGTTTATTGGGGGTGGTCATACAGACACCCCCTGCCTAGCACATACCAAAATTCCAGCCTCCCCAAAGGAAAGCAGGTGTTTGGCACAAGCCATACTGTTTGCACAAATGATTTAGGCACAGTGAGCCCCTCTTCTCAGAGAAGCATGGGAACCCTCCTGAAATCCAAGTTCCCAGACTCCAGCCAAGAACCCATCTTGCAAGCAGACCTTTCAAAGGATGGCTATCTCAGGTCTGCTCTGCTCACTCTGCTCTGTACTGTTCCCAGAGAAGGGGGCAGTGGAGCTGGGCCTTGAAAGTCAGGTGCAACATTAAAAGTCAAAAGTCCTGCCAGGGGGACCCCAACTACTTGTGCAGACTTCGTCTGAGCCTTTTCCTGACGCCCCGTCATAATCTGATGTGAATAGTGGCCAGATCTGAGTAGTGACAGCCCCCTTTGCACAAGCCATGCCCCTGCCAGAACAGCATGGCTCCCAGCCCTGCCTGTTGTCACCAAGTCCCTGTCATCTTTCACAACGACTTTGCAACCCTGGGAGAGCTCCTTCCCATGCCAGCCAGAATCACATTCAGATGTGTATTCTTCGTGTAAGACCATCTTCTCAATTAGTCTGTGGGGCTCCCAAGGCAGGCTGGATCCTATTTCTCTCACCTTCCTCTCTTCATGCCCTGATAAGCAGAGAGCCTCGCATCCAACAAGGGCTCAATAAACTCAACTGCGTGGAACTTCCCATCTCCACGGGTCAAGGACGGTGTAGCTCTGGGGAAGAAACAGACCAGATGAGCTCCGATATCCCTGGGATTTGATGATTCCAGGATTCTCTGAGTCAGAGAATATCAGATTCAATGTGGTCACCTGAGTCCTGACCAGGGCAGGCTCTAGAGCCTGGCATGTGGGCAGAGGGAAGGGAAAAGTTGCAAAACCACAGACCCAGTTAGGTGAAGGCCAGAGCCTGTAGGGGAGAGCAAGCGAGGGGCCCAGCATCACCCTTGGCACCTGCTCGCTGCTGTGGGCAGGACCTCAGCCGGGCTGCGAGTGGGCAGGAGCCCTCAGGTGTGGCCCACGGGCCTTGCCGTGGTGGATGTGGGCTGCCTGTGACTGATTTTGAGGCTCCTGGGGCTGATATACTTCACGTTGAGCAGCTGGACCCTGCCAGGCCCTGGGCTTCCCCTGGGGCAAGGCAAGTGTTGGAGGAGCCAGCTGGGACCAGCTGCCTGGTGTGGGTTTGGGGAGGACGTGAGGTGTGGGATGGAGGGAAGGCTGGCCTGCTCAGGGCGCGGTTTCCGCTGCTGTCACCAACCATAAATGTGTTTGAGAGGAGACAGTGCAGGGAGGGTCTCCTCCTCCAGAGTCCAGGAAGCAAATGTTCAAGAGAAACCACCCACTCTCTCACTGCATGGTGGGAATCAGGAAGGGAGGGGAGAGGGGAGGAGGAACGTGACCCTGTGTGCCTTCTCTAGAGGCCTACCCATCCTGGAGGGAGAGGCGTTGAGGCTGCCCAGGCTTCTAGAGAAGCAGCACAAAGAGTGGCCTGAGGTGACCTCTAAAACTGGTTCGCTATTCACTTGACCCAGAGAAGCCCACAGAATCATGCAAATCAAAAGATTCAAATCTTCACGTTCACTTTAAGAACACTTGTGAAACTGCCCAGGCCATCACGGTATGCATATCCAAAAAGCCACCAAGTACCTGAAGAACGTCCCTTTCAATGTGTGCCATTCTGTCATTACCATGGTGGAGCTGGGAGGTGTGCCCAGGCCTAACAGTGGGGCTGGATGCAGGGTCGGTAGCCCAAAAGGAGTGTAGAATGTTTCCTGCACATGCTTACAAATGCCGAGAGGAATGCTGACCTTGAGGGTTTAGATGGAGACTCTGGTCACTGAGCACAGCCACGTGAGCAAAGCTCCCAAGATGCAGCGCGGAGCTCACAGAGCCCAGGGGCGGATGAACCCACACAGAGCTCCCCCTGTCACACTGAGGTGATCCTCACTGAGAAAGCAGGTTGTTCCTAAACCAGGAGAGGAGGCTGCACAGGGAAAAAGATCTCCCAGGAGAAACTGAAGAAACAAAATTTATGGCCTGGGACTAAATAAATGCAAATAAAAGTTAAAAAAAAAAATTATATCTCGTGGCAGCTCAGAGTACGGCCCCTCATGCCAGGTGGCCTGGGTTCAAGTCCCAGCTTGGCCACTCACTCAGCCATGTGCCCTTTGCCACCCATGCCCTCAGCCTTACCATCTATAAAGGTGGAACAGTGAGAAGACTTGTCACAGACGGTTGTGTGACTAGTTTCCTCATCTGTAATATGGTGAGGGCTGTCATAAGGCCCAGATGAAATCACGTGTGGGAAGGCTCTGGCCTGGCTGGGCCTGAGGCCAATGTCTGCCCCAGCCACTTGTCAGTGACGTGCCGCCTGGTCTCAGCCTTCTCTGCTGTCACATGTCAATATGCCTGGGCTGAAGGCCATGGTGCTTGCCTCTTCCAGCCTGTTTGCCCAGCTTTAGAAAGCACCATGCTCCAGTCTGGCCGCAGCCTCTAAAAATGCCAAGCATCCCCCTGCCTGGACATCAAGCACCTCCAAATGTCCCAAACACAAGCACTTGGTCATTTGACCTTCAGAAAGATGGCTGCTGTGGCTCACCTTTTGTCTCTAGTGTTCTCTTTAAAGCACAGTTAATTTTCTTTGCAAATGTGTGAGCCCTAGGGGTTAATTAGAGCAACTGTGGAATGTCAGACAGCGATAGAGTAAGAAGTTCCTGAAACCGATTTCTGGATTCATACCTTTGCACTCTTCCACAGAATCACAAAACTGGGCAACCTACTCCAATCCATTCAGCAGGTGGGGAAACTGACCCAAGTTTGGAGGCAGAGCCAGGTAAACCCAAATGTCCTGCCTTTTCCATGCTCTTCCTCGGCACTCGTGCTCCCGTCCGTATTTGCTCGCGACTTGTTGATGAAGGCGTAGGTTCTCTGCGGTATTTGCTGTCACGGTGGGAGTAACACCAGCATTGGCAGCAGAACATGGGGCTGACATTGGAGTCAGCCAGGCCGGGGTGAGATCATGGCTCCACCTTGTACAACCACAGGAACAAAGGTCACCCTGGAGGTGTAGTTGTCCTCTGTATAATGGGGGGAGAGATTTGGGGGGGGCATACTACCTGCCTCGTGGGATTGCTGGGAGGACTGATTAAAGAACACAATCTAAAAAGCATGTAAGATGTTGATGGCAATGTACAAATGCTCGAGTTTTCCTCCTGTCTCACCTATTTTGCTCAAAAATTAATCTTAAAAGGATGTTTTTTAGAGTCAGCGTTTTTTTTTGTTGTCGTTGTGTGTTTTGTTCTTCAAACTCACACCCTGTCCGAGCCCCCACCAAAGGGGTGGGACCAGCCACAGCTCAGGGCCCAGGTGGCAGGTGGGGGAGACTAGTTCTGGTCCTTTGTACCTGTATGGGTTTACTTGTGGTTATTCATTTTTCAGATTTGTTCTCTGGCCCAAGTTATTCTCTTAAGTGCAGTAAATATACAGTTCCTGTTCCCAGGAAACAAAATCCTGAGGAAAAACAAGGTGCCAGAACGAGGTGGCGCCCACAGTGCAGGGGAGGGTGTGAGGACCGGTGCTGAGGGTCCCTGTCCAGGAGAAGTAGTGGGTGCTTCCTGAACAGCTGTCGGCACTCGGGACAGTGCTCTCTTTGCTGCGGGCCCGGAAACCAGGTTGCGAGATGGTAACAATGGATGTATTGTTCCAGAAGCCAGGGCCCTGCTTGAGCAAATGTTGACAGCTGAGTGCAAATGCCTGCAATTCCCTGCGGGTTAAGGATGCTCAGTCAGAGGGTTCCAGGCTGCAGGCTCCTCGGTGACTGGTCCCCAGGCCTGGCTTGGTGATTGACAAGACGTTGGATGACAAAAACAAAATGGAAGCCCTCCTGCCAGGGAACTGCTGGAGTTTCTGGTGCCTGCCCTGGCACTGGCCGGCAGGCCTCACACTGTCCCCACCCAGAGATGAAGGCCCAGTCCTGGCTCCTCACAGGCGTATTCCTGCCCTGGCCTCTTGCACACCCTACCCTTACATGAGGGACACATCCTGCATCTGTCTGCTTAGCCTGATAGCACATATGGCTGCACTGACACCTGGAACCCCAACCCAGAACAATGAAATCAGAATCCCTGGGGGTAAGGCCTAGAATCCCCAACAATTCTAATGCACAGCCATGACTGAGCCACGAGATCATTCCTACCTATCTAGGGGAGCTAGCTGAAATCCCATTCCTCCAGGAAGCCTCCCTGAACTTACCCTATGCAGGTGACCTTCCTCCTCCGAGCATTTGTGGGCCGTAGGAGGAGCATAGTCACTGGGCACTGACGGCAGCCTGCTTTGCTTTGTGTCAGGTGGTAGATGGGATGCAGAATCCAGGCTTTCCCCTCGCTAGCTGTATATCCTTGGTCAAGTTACGGAACCTGAGACTCATTTTCCTCATCTGCAAAATGGGCATTAATAATAGTACCTCATAGGCTGATGTGCTTTCAGTGACCAATTCTAGCCTTAAGCCCACCCCTACCCCATGGCTCCTCCATTACCAAAACCACAGGTTCCTACAAGGCCAGAGAATGAACCAGTTCACAGGTATCTCCTTCCCCATCTCCACCTACTTTCTTCTTCATCCTGTGTGCTAGGAGCAGCTCCTCAGAAAGACACATCCCTCCTCATACTTCCTTCCCTCCAGGGAGACTCCTGAGCCTCCGAGTCTGAACTTGCAGGTGGCTGTGAGAAAAACAAAAAGGCAGGAAACCATCCTGCATGGCCTCCCACACCCCCAGGAGGCACTCCTTCCTTCGGATCCGTTCTAGCAAACGGGCAGAGCACGCCTGGCTATGGGCTGGCACAGGGGCACAACTAGACACTTGGGCAGGGCTTTCTCTGTCCAGAAAGCACCTCTACAGGTTACACTACATGCTCCTTGTGTGGGGGGGTCTTCTCCCCACCTGCCAGATGACTTGCCCAAGGTCACGGTGAGCCAGTCCCAGGGCTTGAGATGACAGTATCAAGAAATTGGAAACAACAGAAATGTCCAAAAACAGGGAAATGGTTAAATCCATTAGAGTACATCATATTGTGGAATACTGTGCAACGGTCTTCAAATAATTTTAATAACATGGGGAAAGGTTAATAATAGGCTAAATGAAAAAAGAAGGACATAGCGTTTGATCTCCACTTTGTGATACAGGTGTATTTCGTGGCACATATATAGACAAACATAGATTGCATATATATTTGCAATAATACCGAAAATATCTCTACGTTGCTCCCGGCCCTCCCTCAGGAAGTCAGGCCCCTCTGCCCAGCCCCGCCCTCCCCAGGTCTCCTGTACGAGGGTGAGTAAGAGGTGCATGCTGACCAGGACTCTGTGCCCTGGAACCGGCGGCTGGGAATGCCACTTCTGTGAAAAATGTCACAGAATCCTAATGCACAGCCATGATTGAGCCACTAGGTCATTCCTTCCTCGTGGGAGAAGAATCAGAATACTGCCAGGAGGTGGTGTTTATAAAGTTTTTATTTTCCATTTTCTTAAAAATAACAATTTGATTTCCTTTATGCATGTGTGGAGTGTACTGGTTTCCTTAGGCTGAGTAATAGGCAGATAAAGACAACACGAGGCAGAGTCCCCAAGTGGAGGTGGAGGCTGGAGCGTGAGGGGTGGGGGGCACAGGATAAAGGAAGAGGGCGGGGTGACCCACGGGACGCTTGAGTGCCCATCAATGCACACACACGGTCTAACACTTTGTTTTTCGGTTTTTAAAAAGACATCTAAAATTACTGAGAGATACAATTTCAGCACTTAAATATACAGACGGAAATCCAAGCACTTGAACACAATTCTTAACTCTAAGCTCAGTTATTGCACATGACACAGTTTAAATAGCTTCAGGCTATAAAGCAGTTTGCTCTGCTTGGGACTTCCTTGGGATGTCTCGAGTCTGCTTTTGCACCCCCAGTGGCTCTTCCCTATGACCCCTGCCAGCCCACAGCCTCACAATGATGCCAGATTAGCCATTCTTTCTCCCCAAGGGCCGAGGGTGAGGCTTTGGTGAAATGGACAGTTCCCATGTGAATCCCGATGGACCCACCCACTCAGAGGTCAACTGGAAGCAGATGGAACTCATGAAAGGCTGAGTAGGTGGCCTGCCCACTAAAACCAGGCAGGCTGGCACGAGGAAGGAAGGATAATGAGTGACCCATGTGGTCACAGACCCAGCAGGACAATAGAGAGCAGTCATGATGCCCCGTGGGTCTTATCAGCCTCTCCTGCCTTCCTGAGCGCCTGGCCACGCCTCCTCCCACATCACTCTTGGACCCTCTCTGAGGTGTCTCTCAAGGCACATTTGTTCCCTCCAACTCCAACCTACCCCACCTTAGACACACCCGTATCTCCCAGCACCCATGGGTAAGGAGGTTTTGGGCAGCTCCAGGGCCAGGCAAGAAACTGTTTTTAACATTTTGGTTGAGCTCTTTTCAACACAGCCTTAGTTCTGCTGCCTGCCTAAGCCAGGGGAGTGGGGACAGGACAGACAGAGGACACCCAAGGAGAGTAGCATGGGAGGGCCAGGTGGTAGGCGGCGTAATCCAGGGAACAAATCCAAGGTGCTGAGGAAGGCCACCCCGAAACCCTGACCATGAGGAAACCTGCCGCTTGTTGGATGGGAACTCACTTGGGAGGCCTTCAGCTTCCTGGGCACAAGCTGCTTTGTCTACTTTTGGGGACCTCTGTCTCAGAGAGTGAGGTGAAAAGCAGTGCGGGGGCTTCAGAGGCAGGGAGGGCAAAGCTGGACCCCTGAGTCCCACCAGGGTCCAGTTCAATGCCTTTTGCTTTCTTTCTACAACATATTTACAAGGTCATAAAAACGTGCACAACCAGAAGACACAGAGAGAGCATACGCACCCCTGGGAGAGGAGAACAGTAGGAGAGAGGCACCCCTTCCTCCCTGCCCTCCCACCCAGAATCCCCCAGCATCCTCAACAGCCGCCGCCCCCAAGAGGACGTTCCAGAAGTCGGAGCTGGGGCAGAGGGGAGAGACAGACAGATTTAAATCCTAGCGAGAGCAGGAAGTTTCAAGTAGCTCCGAGTGAAAGAAGCTGCTGCTCAGAGAGCAGAGGGCGGATGTGAAGGACATTTCCCTGAACTGAACTGAGCCGGGGACCAGTGGGAGGAGGTGGGAGGTCAGGGAAGGGGACAGTGGGGAGACGGGACGTGGGCGACCTGGAGCAGCGCGACACCTTAAGGGCCAGAACTGTGCTACAGAAGAAGCGGTTTAGGGGGGTGGCTGGAGTTTCATTATTTCCCCCGAAGAGAAGATGTGGAAGATGTAGATTCCAGGGCGCAGTTAAGGGGCAGACTAATGGAGGTTCTTCCATAACGTCCAACAGATGCAGCGAATGCTACAGAGGCCGGGAGAGCCAGGCCGGAGCCTTGCGCAGGGAACCTCGCTGCACGGACCCCACCCCCCGCTGCCGACCCAGCACACAGAGTGCCCCTCCTCAGATCCCAGGCCCCCAGGGGTGGCCCCTTGGCTCACACACAAGTGCACACACGCACACACACGCACACTCACACTGCACTCACCATGCACCCAAGGGCATCAGTGGCCCAAGTCTGGGCAAGAAATTCTTCACCAGCAGTGTTAAGGGAGAACTGGACAGATTGGGGCAGGGAGGGGAGAACATGGGGACCTTCGCATCCACCCCGGCCCCCACCTGATAGAGAGAATTGGGGAAACGGCAAGGTGTGGCCTCAGGGCCTGACTGTCCCAGTCCCAACCCCTGTGACTTTTCACCACTCCAGAATATTTACTTCAGAGCTTGGAGAAACCTCTCCACTAGAGCAGCCCTAGGGGACCCTCAAAGGGGACAAAGAAAACCCCAGGGGCTGAAAGGAGTGGGGCTGGAAATGGGCCACGGCACCTCTCCCTGGAAAAGAGACAGAGAAAGGTCATGGTCTCTGAGGGCAGGAAGGCGGCAGGTTTCCACTGCTCCTCCTTCACAGGGTCTCAAGGACAGGCCTTTCTGTGGGTCTGGCTGGGAGGGGAGCACTTCCGAAAGGGTCAGGGAGGTGGACACACAGCCTCACCAAGCCCTGGGCTCTTCACCCACAGCCTCATCCTCAGGCTCCCAGAGCGGCCCAGGGGACCCCAGCAAGGAGGAAGGGCTGGTGCCACACTCCACGTGGCCAGGCAGAGCTCACCTGTCCCCCAGGGAACAGCCCCCACCTGAGACCCAGAGAAAGAGGCTGACGGTTCCGGGTCTGGCATTCAGGGCTGCTCTGTCTCCACGCCTAAGATCTCCCCCCAGATTTATAATGGCAGACTCTCCCTGCCCAGTCGGCTCCTCTCCTTCAGACCCCACTCCCTCCCTGGGCAGCGGGCAGTGTGGCAAGGCCTTCCCGTCTGCCTGCTTCTCAGCTTGTGCCCCCAGCTCCCTCTCGGCCACCTCTAGCCACACTAGCCTGGCTTAGGAGGGTTTTTCTAGTGCTGGGGAGTCCAGCCAAGGGCAGGGCTGGCTGTGGTGGGTGTCCGCGCCCATCTCATCTGAGGCCGGTGGGGCTGTCACAGCCAAGTCGGCCAAGCTTTGGGAGGACCCCCAGCCAGCAGAGCTCCTTGTCCTCCCTCCCCTCTGCAGTGGGGACATGCCCACAGGCCAGAAGGGGAGGAAGAAGGGCAGGCAGGGGCAGGAGGAGGCAGGGCCGGCTGAGCCGAGGGCCGCCCATCAGGACAAGGGTATCAGGGCAGGTCCGGAGATGGCCAGGAGATGTGGCGAGGGGGGCATCTTATTTCATCAGTTTTGACCTTTCGGTGGGTATATATGTGTGAACATGTATATTTTTAAACCAACAACAAATGGAAAGAAAACAACTACAAGGAGGCCAAAGGGGCCTTTGGGTGACACTCTGCTGGGAGCAGTGTGGATCAAGAACACGTCTGTCAGCACATGTCCACACACGCACGAGTCCACACACGCACTCACACACACACACACACACACACACAGGCACGCGTACATCCTGACCACACATGGCATGTGTGTGCCATGCACACTCACGCTTCCAGTCCTCCCCGTTGGAGCCAGGATCCTTCCAGCTGTATTTTCCGGATCCATTCGTAAGCCGTCTGCTTCTGTCCAGGTGTCTGCTGGCCCGTCCCCTGGCCGCGGCCCCCTGGCCCACCGCGGCCCCTCGGGCCGTCTACCAGATGTAGCCTCCGTCGTCCGCCTCGCCTGCCTCGCCCTCCTCCTCCTCGGCCTCCTCACCCGCTTCCTCCGTCTCCTTCTCTTCCTCGTCCTCCCAGCCGACACCGCTCCCAAAGTCCCCTGAGAAGCCCACGATGTCATCTGTGAGGTGAACAAGCCAACGTCAGTCAGATGGGGAGCCTGCTGGCCATGTCAGCCCACTGCCCACAGGCCCTCCCAGGAGCAGGTCAGCCCCCCACGTGCCGCCTGGCCCTCACCGCAGTCGGGGCTCCCATGCATGCGGGTGCCGGTCAGCTCCAGGCCCAGCTGGTCCACACACCAGCAGTCGCCACTGCCCTGGTCACACTGCATCTTCCGGTAGTAGCCATCCTCGTCACAGCTCGGGATGAAGACTCCTGGATGGGACCGAACCCGACAGGGTTACCGCAGGGATCTTCGGAGAGGTGGCCCTAGAGCCTTGGGCACGAGCAGGGGGTCCAGACCCCACCCGCCCAGGTACCAACCGCCCCACAAGCCTGGATACCGGCATTTCTTGCAGCCCCGTTGACTGGAGATGAGAAGACCCGCCTCCCTAATGACCTACTCAGGCCCCGTGAAGGCCCCCATCCACCTGCACGGCGCCTTGCCTCCGTGGCCCCAGTGTTACAGGACGGCCGCTCTGATCTCCTCGTGCTCCATACCCTGCCTCGTACGGCTGCTCCTCTGGCCTGGCTGTCTTCCGCCAGCAATGCCCAGCCTGCCCCTCTCCGCCCTTCTGACTCTGACCTGCCGTCAGGACCTATCCGCTTTCCCACAGGCTGCAGAACTGCTGCTCCTCTGTCCACTCAACAGACGTCTTCTGAAATCGCCACTCTCGGGGCCCACAGATAGACTCTGCCCACTTAAGGGGGTGAGATGCACATGGAATTGACCGGCCACCGCCAATGGGTGCCCAGAGGCCCAAAGGCCCAGCAAGCACGCTCAGGAACACAGACCAGAGAAGACAACAACGGCTTCCTGGAAGAAGCGGCACTGAAGTCCACCCGGAAGGCCAGTGGGCTCTCGGTCCTTAGGGCTGTGACGTGCGGCTCCAGGATTTGTTTTCACACGTGCTGGTCTCATCAGCCCCATTAAATGCCATGCTGCTCTCGGAGCTACGAGGCCCCATGCGACCTGCCTCTCAGACCTCTGTCCCCTCACTCACCACGCTCCAGCTACACCGGGCCTTTCCTTTTATTCCCCAAGAACCTCGAGTGTTTTCTTGCTCTCAGCTCTGCACTAGGCTGCCTTGTTCTCATTCCTCAGGTGTCCCCTTAAATGCCAGCTCCCCGAAGAGGCCTTTGCTGAGCCCCCGGGTAACTTATGCCCACACGTGCTCTACCTCACACCATACAGACGCAAGCCACAGTTGGTAGTTCTGCTGTTTTCGTGTGTTGTGCTTCCCCAAGTTGCCTGTGCGCTTTATGAGGCCAGGGACCTGTCAGTTCTGACTTGGGCTGTATTTATCACTGTCTCCCCCGGGCTGGGTGCCAAGCACTTGCTAAGTAGTGCGTGTCTACTGTGGAGGGGGCCTCGCTAGAGCTTTGCACTTACCCTTGCTGAACTGAACTCAATGGAGGGTTCTAGAAACCTTCTGTATCCCAGCCTCCAGCTCTAGCACGGATGGGCAAAAATTAGTGCTTAAAACACACGTACTGTGGGGCTGGTTGGAAGACCCTGCCCCACCATGAGGGTGGAAACAGGAAGTGAGTTTTCCTCTCCTGTCTTCCTAGGCCAGGCTTCCAGGGGTTCAGCATCCTCCCTAATGCCCAGAGCTGGGGGCATGAAGCCTCAGAGGGACCCCGGGCCACCCCTCCCTGCCTCCTCCTGTGGGTCCAGGGTAGCCCCTTACCTGGCTTCTTCTTGGCAGCCTCCTGGATCTGGATGCGTTCCAGCTCCATCAGGCAGGGGGGTTCTGCAGGGAGAGAAACAGCCTCTGATGGGGATGGCCCCATGGTGCTAGTAGGATTTACTGAGCGTCCCCCACCCCAAGGCTTAGAAACCCAGGGAGGGGGCACACTGCAAGATGAAAATACCAGGCTTGGATACAGGGCCAACCCCACAGTGGGGGAAGGTGCACTGATCCCTCTAAATTCCCGAAAACTGACACAGGAGCTCCATGAGATAAAAACACCCAGGCTCCAACTGGCGGAAGCTATTCCATGGTGGTGGGGTGGGCTCCAAAAAGCCCAGGGCTCTCTGAAGGGGTGGGGGACCCATGGGATGAGTAAACAGGACACAAAAGAAGAGTGAACGCAGACAGTCCCCAGGGGGAGAGGCCCCAGGGGGGACGTAAGACCAGAGGGGCCGTTAGATGGAAGCCTAAAAATAACTGGCAGCTAAATCTAATTTGCCTGTGACCTTGAGAAGTCCCCTAGCCCTTCCCAGCTGGAGGCCTGGCTGATAGTAAAATGAGCTCCGTTCCCTAGCTTCTGCCCAAGAAGGCTGTTGTACAGAATCGACAGAATGAGCTTCAGAGGCCTGGAAAGAAAAGTGTGACAGTGAGGCAGAGAGTGGATGCTGGGCAGTTAGGGGCAATAAAACTGATCAAAAGATCTCACTTGGCAGAGCAATGTATCATTTACAGAAACCTGAGCCTCGGGCCACAGGTCATGTACTACTTCCACTCCACGACCACCACAGAGCCAGGCAGGGCACCAGGGGCCACCCCAGGGGCCCAGCCGGTCAGCGGACCCTCAGGACCTCAGTTTCCTCATCAGTGACAGTCGCCACTTGGCCTAGATGATCTCTAAGCACATGTCCAGCTGTGGACCACCCACAGAATCACATATTTGGGGCAAATAATGTGAGATGCACCCAGAAGTAGAATCACTGAGAAACCAGTGTAGCTTTAGCTTCAGAACTCCTCAGCCCCTTCCAAGGTCCTGCAAGAGTCCCTAGAAATGTTACATGTGTAGTTTCTAATACTCTTTCCTAAAGAAGGCCTCCAAAAGTGCATAAGCTTCAGGACCCACACAGCCTAAGGAAGGGAGCCTGACAAGGAAGGGAGTTCGAGTATTGGCTTCGCTGAGAAAGTACAGGAAGTGGGTGAGCTGGGCAAGTCCTGAGACCAGGGAGTTGCCAAGATGGAGGCACTCCGCCTCCCAAAGCGAGCCTGGAGTGAGAGGCAGAACCGGGCGGACCAGGGGCCCTGGCGAGGAGCCACACTCACTCTCCCTCCAGAAGCAGAAGCACCACTCAGCGGTGGAGACACGGCCGTCCTTGTAGGTGTCGCAGGAGTTGAAGAAAGGGCGGATGCAGACCTCGTATTTGTCCAAGTTGATGGCAGCCAGCTCTGTCTGGTCCAGAAAGAGGTCGGCACTGGTGTCCAGCTTGGAGAACATCCAGCCGATAGAGTCCTTGCAGCTGGCCCCCAGGCTCTTGTCCAGGCCTGGGGAGAAGGCAAGGTTCCGACATGCTCAAGGTAAGCACTCCATCCATCTGTCCATCCATCCTCCACCTTCCCATCAACCCCAGCCCTCTGTTCAGGGCCAGGGCAGCTCGGACTCTAAGCAGGGGGTGAGAGACTCAAGAATGGCCAAAGGTCCATCCGTCTGCCTCTACCCAGGACTGCACCTAAACCATTCAAAACCGTGTTTGAAAGGCCTTCAAGAAAAATAATTCTTTACCTTTCCTTGGCTACCCAACTCAGCGTTTAAACTCCCTCTACCTATTTTAATAAGGTCTTCCCATTAACCAACCCAAATCCCTCCTGTCTGGCTGAAGCCTACTGACACTCATTCTGGACTTCAGGCCCTTTTAGGGGCTCAGAGTCTGGCAATGTGAGCACAAGTGGGGCTGGCCCCAGTGCACACCTGTCTCCCCATCTCCCTCCCTCCTCCCAGGCAGAGCAACTGGCTCCTGTACCACTGGCCGGCCTGGCCCCGCTGCTGGTTGAGCTGTTCTGCTTGGAGTTCTCATGGAGGAGCTGGAACCAGTCCCGCAGGCGATCCCCCAGGTCGGCCAGGTCCTGCCCCGTGCAGGTCTCTGCAGAACAGGGAGAAGGAGGTGGAGTGAAGGTGGGTGAAGCAGCAAGCGTGGTCTGAGCTGGGAATGCTTCCCTAGCGGCCAGGAGGCCAGGCAGTGATCAGGGATGCTGTAGGAAGGGGAGTTAGAAATCAGGGGTTCCCTCTCTCACCCTGTCCCGTCTTCCTCCTCCCCCTCACTCCCTAGCACAGGCTCCCTTGTGGCTGAGGCCCAAGCCCTCCTACGGTGTTAAGCAGGCCCCCCCCCCCAACCCCACAGGTCCCTCAGGCCTGTCCCTGTTTTTGCTACTTCTCCCTTGCCACTCCGCAAACCTCTCTTACCATCCTGGAGCCCTGGCAGTGAGACCCACCCTTCCCCCCCAATCCTGTCTGTGACCCAATGCTCATTACCTGGCTTGCCATCGGTGGTGGAGGTGGTGGCCTGCTCCGTGGGGCATGGGCAGGGCCCCTGGCATCTCACCATCAGCTGCTTGCTGCTCAGGCATGCCTGCTGCTCCAACTTACACTGTGAGAAGAAAGGTCAGATTGGGTGATGGGGGCCTCACCCCAGGGATCCCTGCAGCTGGGGGCACCTACCACGGCAGCCACATCTGCCTTCCCCTTTGGAGACAAGAGGACAGTGCCCATGAAAAGCCTAGAGGGCACCCCCACTCCCCGCCGCCGGTCCCTCTGGAGGCACGGGTGCACAGCATAAGGGGCAGTAGGCCCAGGAAGGGGAGCCTAGCAATCGAAGGCTGTCAGGAGCCCCGCTCTGCACCAGTCTGCCCTCTCTGCACATTTGTCTTTCCCAGGACACCCGTCTCCCCATCCCCTTACCCCCAGCCACCCACCTCTCCTGGTTAGCTACTGCCCACCCCGCCTTGCCCTCATGGCCTCTCCTTCTCACCACAGTGCCTTGGTCCTGGGTACCTGGCTGCTGGCCCCGCCCTCCATGGGCTTCCCACAGTCACCTCCACGGGCTTTGCTCAGCTCTCTCGATAACAAAGCGCTACTGGTTATTGAACATCTGCCAGTTCCCAGGCCTTTACTAAAAACACTTGGCCGCAGCTGTTAGCCAAAGCCAGCTGCTGAGAGGAGCTCATCCATTCCTGGCCCTTAAAGCGTTTTCCCCTGGTGGTGTCTGGTTTCTCCCCGTGGGGTGACTGCTAATGAGAGGCCGGTCATAGCATTTTACAGCATTATCTCACTTGGTCCCCCTCAGCTCTGTGAGGGAGGAATTGTGTTTCTCCTGCTCAGCAGAACACATGGAAGCACAGAGACGCCCAGGGACTCACCCAAGGCCACAGGGCTGGGATGGAAGCCAGACCTCCTGATGCCCTCTGCCTCCCCACAGGACAGGCTGTGCCCCTCAGACCACAGCTTCCTGCCCAAACCCCTTGTGCCCTGGGGCATGGGACACAGCACTCCCCACTTGTCCCTCCCTCTCTGCCAGCACCACCTGTCTCCTTTGTATCCCTCCCCCGCCCTCAGGGCAGCTCCAGCCCTCAGCCTCCCCCTCCCTCTCTTCTCTGGGAGACCTCATCCCCTCCCCAACTTCCATCATCACTCACAGTGAGGGCTGATCTTAAAACTGCGTCTCACCCCCAAAGGGTGCTTAAGCCCTAGAACTCAACCCAAGCTAACAGTCAATGCTCTCTGAACACCAACCAAATCCCAACTCCCGTTGCGAGTAGAAGCATTCACAAATAGCCCCTGCACTTCCATCGTACTCTAAAGGTTATGAAATGCTTTCACGAATATTGTCTCATTTAATCCTCACAAAAATCCCGTAAGGTGGGAATTCCTTCCCCCATCACTGTTCCTTCCTATATCGTCTCACAGAAGGGCACTTCCTCCTGCCCCAGAATGCCCTGTGCTTGCTGATGAACACCATCCCCTCCAACTGAAATCTGCCTGTGGAAAGCTCCGTCCTTCACCCTGTCCTTCACCTCCAAACAGCGGACCACAGCATTCCTTCCTTCAGGAGACCCTTTCCTCATTTATGCTGACTTGGAGTTACCTGCCCATCTGCCTCTTCCAGGCCCCACCCCCTATCTGCACCTCAGGGTCTGGCTCAGACTCTCAGGTGGCCCCAGCCCAGAGCCCAGGCGTCCCTCCTGTGACTGGCCACACCGACTGCACCGACTGAGCCCTTATGGTCCCACATCAGCACTGGGAACCCCCCAGGAGACCCTCTTGCTGCTGGCTACATAGTCCTCTGTTCCCTGTGGCCTCGGGTGCACCCCACCCCCGCCCCACCTGGGCCCGGGTTCCTCACCACTGAGCTGTAAGTGTGACCATCAGAGCCACAGACAGAGGCAAGCTGGGCCATGTGACAGGGCTTGCAGACGGTGTCTCTGTTTCCGTGGAGTTTCAGGGCAGGCTGCTTGATCCTACGGGACAGGGGTGGGAAAGGCACATGGAGAGGGGTGAAAATGAGGCAGGGACAGGGAAAGCGAAGGTTCCGGAGACTGCTTCCAACAAGAGGCTGGCAATCTTTAGCACATACAGCCGCTTCTCTGCCCCTGCCACCCTCCTCCATCACTGCCAGGCAGACCCTCCTCCCGCTATTAAACGTGGAACCAACTAGGCAGGGTATAGGCTCCCAGCGCCCCCTTCTCCAGGGGTTACTGAGTCCAGCAGGGCCTTCAAGTCCAACCGTAAGATACAAAAGGGAGTTGCACTTCCCTTAAGGGGCCAGACCAAATCAGAGGTTGCAAACGGATGGCCCATGGGCCACATCTGGCCTATAGACTCATTTCGTGTAGCCACTCAGGGTGTTTGTTTTTAATGGAGTGACTCACCAACATTTACAAAATGGAAGAGTTCACATAAAAACCTGGTTTCCTGGCCTTTCTTAGTAAAATGGAAGATGTGGAGATCCTGATCCTTCACTCTCAGGCCACCAGGATCAGCCAGTGCCTCTTTCCACAGGGCCTGGGCTCACCACAGTGGTCTGTCACCACGCTCTCTTCCTACATTTACATTACCTGTCAGGCCCCTGCAGCATCTAAGATTACAACCCTAAGTCTCCGGGCTCTGATTCTGATTCAGGAAAGAGGGGAGGGCATTGGGATCTTTTCCAGGGGTCTTGTCTTTGGACTGGAGCTGAGGCCTTAAACGCCCCTCACACATTCTCTCCTATGCAAGTCTCAGAAGCTACACCTCTCAGTATTTCATCAAGTTGTTGCATGTCAGAGCTGGAAGGAACCTCAAACTATCTGGGCCAACCTATTTGTCTTAACAGATATGGACATCAAGGCCCAGAGAGATCTGACTTTCCGGAGGTGATTGAATGCCCACAATGTGATGGTTTTAAAATACGTCTGCAAATTCTGACCCTCCTGCTTTCAAAAGCTGGAGCCAGATCCCCCTCCCTTAGAGTGTGGCAGTACGTATGACTTGCTCTGAACAACAGAAGTGGCAGAAGTAACGCTGTGTGATCTGAGGCTACGTCATAAATGATGTGTGGCTTCCTCCTTGCGCTCTCTCTCGTGGATGACTCGCCGAAGGGGAAACCGGCTGCCATGTTGTGAGCATCCCATGGAGAGGCCCATGTGACCAGGAACTGAGGTTTCTGGCCAACAGTTATGGGAGGAGCTTAGAAGTGGATCCTCTAGCCCCAGTACAGCCTTCAGACAATGCAGGCCCAGCAGCATTTTGGCTGTAACCTCACGACAGACCATGAGCCAGAACCATCCGACAGAACCACTTCTGGATTCCTGACCCTCAGAAACTATGTGAGGTAACATACGTTTGTTATTTTAAGCCACAAAGTTTTGGGGTACTTTGTTTTGCAGGAAAAGATAACTAATACATGGGAGGGGGTCAGTCAAGCCGTTACTCTTTACGCAAACCCCACCTCCCCAAGCCCCTCACCTGTGCTCCAGCTTCTTGCGGCTGATGCACATGGCCCGCTGGTAGCCCTGGGCAATGCACACCTTGTGACGGCTGCACTTCACCTTCTGGCAGGGGTCCTTGGTGGTGTCCAGGGCTGCAGGGACACACGGTCAGGACACAGGTCATCTGGGAATCAGTGCCAGAGAGCCCAGGACCCGCCCCCAGTCCCACTTCTGAGCTGGGAAGCCCCTCTCTCCAGCAGCCCTTGCTAACTAGGGCTCCTTAGCTCAGAAGTCCCACCCTCATGGGGCCTGATGGCCCAAGGAGCCCCCAAGGCCAGGGGCAGGACTTGCCCTCAGGCCTCAGGTCTCCACGGGTGTCAGTCCCCTTCCCCTTCCTGGGAAGGACGTTACCTTCTTCTCCTTGCTGATTACCCTCCCAACTCTTGATGTAGTCATCCTAGGGAAGGACAGAGAGAGATGAAGGAGAAGGGACAGGCTAAGAGTCACATCTCAGAGCAGAGGATCACCTCCAGGGCCAGGGAGAGGACAGGGCCGGGCCACTGTTTCCACATGCAAATTGCCACCATCTTGGTGGCTGCCCAGACGACCCCTGTCCACCCAGGCCCTGCTAGCTGCCTTCCCCAGACCTCTATCCCCCTAAACCCATGTCCAAAATCCCTTCCACCTTCTCCCGTAAGCTCCTTATTCCCCTCATCCCACACTGGATGCTAAAGGGAAGAGGTCAGGGCAAGGAAGAGGAGAGGAGAGGAAAGGGAAGGGGAGGGGAGGGGAGGGGAGAGGAGAGGAGGAGAGGGGGAGGACAGGGAAGGGGGGTGGGGTATGTGGCTGCAGAGTGACCAAATGCAGCGGGGGCCCCAGGCAGTACTCACCTCTACCTCCTGGGGATCAGAAAGCAGCAGCAGGCCACAGGAAATGGAGCAGGAGAAAGGGAGAAATAGGGATTTCAGTGTGAGGTCCCAGGGCTGCCCTGGCCTCATCACATGGCTGTGGGTGCTGGGCAATGGTCTGATTGCTATGGTCCTCTGACCCCTAGAGCCTCTAATTGGAGGACAGTATTCCTATATCTTCACCACAGAAAGCATAAGACCCGGGCCCACTTAGGGCTGGTCCTAGAAGTAATAGGGTGAGGCCCGTGGCACTGAGAGGGTGAAGCCCCATCCCTCTCCTCTGGGCCCTGAAGATGTTCCCAATGGCCAGCGCTGGCTCCACCATTAGGACAGATGTCTGAGGGCCCGTACTACCTGGGAAGAGTGCTTCTCACACCTGGGCCCTGGGTGTCCCAGAAACGCCACTCTCTCCCTTTACTAGGGGCCCTCCTTGGCAATCCCCTCCCCTGGCACTCGCCTACCATATGAGTGAGGCTGAAGGAGGACCTCTCTTCCAGGCTGCACAGGGACTGTTTTTTACTCAAGGTCTGACTTTCCTGCCCAGTGCAGATGGTGCACTGAGAGAAAGGGTGGCCACAGCGCCTCCCATGTTGATGGTTTCCTCAGTTACCACCGGCCACCTGCAAATCCTCAGATTCAGAGGACCCTGGAAAGGCCCTCTGAAGTCACCTGGCCCCTTTGTGTGCAGGAGAGTCTGGAAAGCCCAGACACTGGAAATGAGCTGCCCCAGGTCCCACGGTCACAGAATCCAGGTCTCCTGATACCCACCACAGTCCTCTCTTCTGACTACAACACACGGTCTCGGAGACCAAAGGCACATGCGAGATGGCTCCCCACTCTGCTCTGGCCACAAGGACCTCCCCTAGGCCCATGGACCCCACAGGGGCCAGAAGCAGGGCAGCTCCCACCCAGCCTAGCTCACTAGCACAAAACCCCCAAGTCTGGTTTTCCCACTTTCCTCTATGGCGGCAGTTGTTGAAAACCAGCAATCAGCTCCCAGGGCACTCCTGGTGGAAGCTCTGCCAGCCAGGCAAGAAGAGGACTTCTCAGGACTGGAGGTTGGCAATGCCAAGGAGCCAGCTGCCAGCCTCCTCTGGACGGAGGTAGATGGGCATGAGGAGCCACCCCTCACCCTGAGTCCCGCCCACCTGTCAGGCCTAGGGAAAAGGGCATGGGGCTGCTGCCCCGGAGGGCGGCCACCTGGGAACAGCAAGGGGCACAAAGGAGGGCATCCACAACTGCTTTGAAAGCCCCAGGGCTCTGGGGCCTCTGAAATCTCCCCTGGAAGTTGACGACTTCAAAGGAACAGGCAGGGATAAGAGTCTCATCAACACTGCCTCCCAGGCAAAGGCCAGCAAGGGAGCAGGGCGGAGCTGGCAGTTGGCATCAGCACCCAGGCAGAGCGCACTGTGGTCGGGTGCACACTGAGTGGGTGCTTCTGCACACGTGTGTGCATGCATGCACACTCACGGGAATGTATTCTGGGGCACGTATATGTGCAGGTCCTCATTTGTGAGCATGTGTACATATGCACACATGTGTGAACAACACTAGGAAACAAGGACACTTTGCGGCATCTCACCCAATGCCAGATGGTTTTTATCCAGAAACGAGTGACAAGGCCCATTTCTGAGAGCAGTCCTCAGTTTCCTTGAGCACCAAGTCTCTCCCTCTGGCTTGGTCTTCCTGCCTCTTCCACAGACAGAGGGTGAGGCAGGGATGGGAAGGAAGGGAGAGGGGCAAGAGACCAGCAGACTTGTCCCCTGTGAGGAGGATCTGGCTTGCACCAGCTCTGTTCTCTTTCTGTCTTGCTTTCGCATGTGTCTCTGTGTGTCTTCGTCCACATCCTTCTGCATCTCTCTCCTCTTCTTCCTCTCTTTTGCCCTCTTCATTCTGCCCATACCTGGCACCCTCCACACATCCAAGCAGCCAAATGTCCTGCAGCCCTTGAACCCAGGAGCAGGCAGGAGGAAGGCCTCGGAGGGGGTTCTGGGGAACCTGGCCTGGGTAGCCTGCTGGGCACTGGACAGACCAAGCCAGGCTGTAGGCTCAGGCACCCCTCCCCCAATTCCATAGGGCATAGCCTGAGCCCACTTGAACCCCTGGGCGAGCTTCTAAGGAGATCACAGGGCAGCTGACAGGGAATTGAGGCACAATTTCCCTCATTTGCTAGGGCCAAAGGAAGCCAGCCTAGACCTGGCCCTTCTCCAGGACTCCTCAGGGTGGAGGGGTCTTCCCCTGGTATCCACTCCACCACAGATGGAAAATGGAGGCTGAGAGTGACCAAGCAGCTGAGGCCAGGGTTACAAGGTTGGGCAAAAGTAGGGTCTGGCCTCAGCTATAGGAGCCTGGTTCCGTCCTGCCTCTCTTGCCGATGGACCGTGTTTTCTCCTGAGAAAGTGGGATTTGCTCTGGAGCAAGGGCCAGTCCAGAGGGGAGATGAGAGGAGCCATCGGGTGAGATCCCAAGTTTTGGGAAAAGGACAAGCACGTCTATTTTACCTGGTTGTTTCAGCTGCTTAGTTCAGCCAGCTATAACCACCCCTGCCCCAAGCTGTGCTCAGCATAGAGCAGGCGAGTGGGAAAACGTTTGGAATGTACAAGTATGCTATGGCTAGTATTTTATTCCATGGTGCTTTTCAATGAAGTCCTCTCCAAATATTATGTATCAGTCTTCCTTTTACCCTCACAATCCTGTGAAGCAGGCAGGGCCATTAGAATCAACCCCATAAAAAAAAGAGAAAACTGTGGCTCAGAGAGGCAGAGCTATCGGCCAAGGGTCACAAGACAGATGAAGAAGCCAGACTCCCCGACTGGGCCCCACAGGACGGACCCTATACCCGACCTTATAGGTGGGTGGGGTCTCTCGGTGAGAGGTGCACAGTCTTGCACGGGAAGGGGGCAGGAGAAGACTTTGGACACACAATCTGCTCTAAACGTGGCTCATTGCACGGCCTTGGCAAGTCAGAGCCCCTCTTGGGGTTAAGAGTCCTCTCTGTGCCATGTAGGTACTTCTCAGCTACGCCTGCAGTTTAGAATCACCTGCAAAGCTTCTTAAACCGTCCATTGCCCAAGCACCACCTGAGCCCATGGCCATCTCCTGGACAGCAGGCTCTAGAGAGTTCCCGCTGGGGCTAAGCACGCAGCTCAGTGAGCCCACTGCGCCAGCTCTCTGGTCTAAGGGCCCTCCAGAGCCGCGTCTTATGTCTAAGGCTCGTCTCATCTTCCCTGGATCTTCATGTCTCACGTGGGGCCTCAGGGGTGAAAAAGAGCAGCTTTCCTCTCTCTATCGGACGGCGCCTCACACAAAGCAGGTGCTCAGCGCTCAAGCAAGAGGCCAACGCGCTGGAGCCCAGTCTCCTGACGCCAGGCTTTCTCCTTTGGAGCGCTGGTCAGACCGCTCCCTCCAATCTTACAACATCAAGCCAAAGACTCTGCCCTGTCCAAGTCTTCCCCGTCCGGTCCACTCCACCTCCTCGTCTCTCTAGCCTGCCCTCCCCTCACCATGCCCACGGCTCCTACCTTCCCAACCCTGGCCTCCATCACTTCCTGCGTTCATCTGTCCGTCCATCCATCTTCCACACTGCTGCAGCTATAGGGATCTTTCTAGAACACAATTCTGATCATGTTTCTCCCTCCGTAAAATCCTTCACCGAATATACACTTTGCTCTCATTCTGAAAACAAGTAGGTAAAAAGGATTCATACTAACACTGGTTTCCCCTAGAATAGAGAATTTGGGCACATTTTTGCCTTTTCCCAAGTTTCCAAATTTTCTACAATGTGAACATGTTTTACTTTTTTAATGAAGGGGAAAAAACCACCATAAATATATTATACGACCCTCAGTGGTTCCCTGTCACCCGCAGAGGAAAGACTCTGGCACAGCCTTCTACCCAATCTGGAACGTGTGTTTACATCCAGCCCAAGAACTTCTATTCATCTTTCAAAACTCAGTTCAGTCATCATTTCTACTAACCTGCCTCATATCCAGTTTTCCTTCAGGCGAGGGTACCTGGTAGAAGTTGATTATTACTCCTGTTACACCGAGCAATGTTGTTGCTTCTGCCCTATTTAGATGACTAGTTCCTCGAGGGCAAAGACCATATAAAGCTCATCTGTCTATACCTAGCACATAGTTAAAAACACTACTACTAATAGCTAACATCTTTTCAGCAATTACCATGTGGGAGGCATTGTGCTAAGCACTTTATATTCATTGGCTCATTTCCTCTTCCTAACAACCCTAAGAAAAAAATTACTATCATTACCCCCATTTCTCAGGTGATAAAATTGAGGCTTGGAGAAGTTAAGGGACTTATTCAGGATCACACATCAATTGCACAGCAGAAGAGTACTGGCATCCCCAGAACTGTGATTCCAGAATCTGTGCCTCAACAGGACTCTGGACTGCTCCCATACATATTAGCAGGTGAAGAAAGTCCCAGGCTGGAAGCTGCACCCAGGCAGCCCAGCCTCAGCGCATGGTGGTTTCAACTCCCAGGCAGGGAAACCTGTAGCCACAGAGGAGGGACTTGCAGATGTGGGGCAAGACACCTGGGGGCCCCCCTTCTTCAGGCACTTTTCCAAAATCCCTTCACACGCCCCTGGTTTGGCTGGTTTGGAGCTAACCCATCTCCAGCTTTGATCTCTGTGGCTCAGCTCAGTTGCCATGGAGACGGGGCCCACCGTGCCAAGCCGGGGAGAGATGCTGGTGAGTGCGCAGGCCTAGCTGGGCTTAGGGGCACATGCTGGGTATTTCTAAACGCTGTTTACTTCCTGTCATTTTAATTAGCACCCAAATCACCCGCTCACTTCACTGCTTGAATTAACCCAATCTCTCCCAGCCTGTCCATCTGGTGGGGAGTGAATGGAGCAAAGGAAAAGCAGCCCCCCTTCCCTAACCAAAGCCCTGATTTATTGGCTAAAAGCCACCTGGGCAACTCTCCACCTGCCTCAGCAGCACAGGATGATGGGGAGACTGACCCACAACATGGAATCAGGGCACTGGGTTACCGCTTGGCCTTGCAAGACTGTGGGCTCGAGTCCTGCCCTCGCTGGACCCCACTTCCATGTCTAGAAAAGGGAATGATGCCCTTGTCTTCCTCCCGAAGCTGCCGAGTACTCTGTAAACTGGGGAGTTCTGTACTCTCCAAAGCCACACAACAGGACCACTGAAGCCTCTGGCACCCAAGGTGGGAGACTGGCGGAGGGCTGGGCAAGATGTACTTTTGGGTTTCATGGTCACAATGGGTCTCGAATGTAGACTTTTGACATTGTCTCTAAGTGAGGATCGACAGCCAAAGGCACCCCGACGGGACCAAAGGATGCCCATCACAAGACTTTAAATAAACCATAACTTTGTAACCCTGTTATGGTATTTCTTCATTTTTTAATAGTTCAAGAGCCTCTAAAAATGGGAGTGGGCCAGGCCTCTCTCAGTCTCTGACAGGCCCCGTCCCCGGCATTATTTCTGTCTCATTCCTCAGGTGAGGGAGCCTCCAATGGAGCCCAGTCCCCCAGAAAAGGCCCAGGGTCGGGGGATTTGTGGTCAGGGCCTCCTCCTGCCCACCCCTGCAAACAGCCAGGGGAGCATGGAGTGAGGGGCCCAGGAGGGAATGAGGAGGGGCCACAGGGGCTACCTGGGCTCCCTTCTCAGCTGAGGACTGACACCCCCATCACATGCCGAGCAGAAGGCATCTTGAGGAGGCAGTACCCTCTGCATGGAGGAGGTTGGGAACAGGCACACTCATTAAATATTTGCTCCTCTCTCAGAGGGAGCGGCAGAGGCTATTAGGCCTGGACAAACAGAAGGAGACAGGCATCTGGCAGACTCCCCGCCTCTCACTCCTCTCCCCTGGGAGGAATTTCCTTGGAGGGCAAAAATGTGCTTATCACTCCCTGCATGCCACGAGCTCTGACGCTACCTGGCCACAGGTATGTCCGCACCAACCCTCCCTCTGCTCCCCAGCCTGACCTCTCCGCTAATCAAAGGGGCATCTGGGGCCACTCCGCCAGTCCTTGGGTTTTTACTCCAGGTGGCAGCCCCTGGGGTCCATAAAGGGCAGAGAACAGGGGAGCTGCCTTGAGACCTCGGTTTCCCTTCTGGAACATGAGTGGGAGGCAGCATTTCAATCCCCAGGATCTCTGAGGAAGACCCAAAGATGGGAGCTGAGGAAACACAGATATGGTGTGGTGAGAGGGGAGATGGGCTCTCAGGTGCCTCCCCTTCTCTGGGTCTGTTTCTCCACCTGTCAAACGTGGGAGCTTAGTGCTTAGTGCTGCCGAAGCTCCATGGTTCTGCTCCTCCAGCTCTTCCAAAATGAGAACTTTGAGAAGAGAGGAAAAGGAGCCTGAATGAGTTCAGATCCTTACACATCTTCCGACCTGTGCAAGGGAACAAAGGACCAGGGAAGGAGCCAGAGGTTGCACCCAGGCAGAGATAAGACACAGGCCTGGCCTGGCTTATCCGTCCTGCTGAGTGCAGCCTTGAGCTCTCTCAGATGTCAGGGAAGAGGGCGGGCGTGGCAGGAGGCCCTGCCTTGGGCAACCTGTTCTCCACCTGAGGGAGCACAGGTCTGATGGGTGATTGGCCTGTTCTGTGGGCATGCTGAAGTTGGGCATGGCGGGCTCTGGGCCCTCAAACCCCCAGGAGAAAGCGGGAGGCTGGCTACAGTCAAGCCCAGGCCCACAGACACAGGGACACCTGAGGAGGCCTGGAGGACAATCCTCCTGCACGGTATCATTCACTCCCTTATCCTACCAATGAATCATTGGAGACTCAGGGCGTCAGCATTCTCGTTGTAACTGTCCCAACATTTTGGGGTCCAAAAAGAAGAAGAGATCTCCCCAAACAACCAGCATGTCTCAGCCCAGAGCCACAGCTCCCCCTCAGGCCTCTGCTGCCTGAATGCACAGTGCTGCTACCCAAAGAGGACAGGGAAGGGCTCAGAGGGTGGGTTGGTTGAGATCCTTTCTGCCTCTCGCATTCCACAGTGCATACACTTACATTGAGCACCTACTGTGGGCACAAACATCCTGTGCAATGCTTGAGGACCCGGTGGTAAGGTACACCAAACAGTCTATTCCCAGACCCTGCCCTCAGGGGCCTGCCCTGGGAGGTATGTGGTAAACACACGTTAAAAATACCAGCAAGAGGACTCTTGAGCTACAAGCCCACAGTGTAAGTGAGGCCACGAGGCAGCGCCAACATGTGCCAAATACATTTATGGCCAATAAATATTGCAGAAACCCTGAGAAAGGTGCCATACCTGCACCTGAACACTGGCTGGGCCCTCGGGGAGTCAGACACCGGCCCATTTCAAGCACCACGTCACCCTCCAGCCTGTAGCTGGGGCTAGGTCTGCCCCAAGGTTAGACACAGTGGTACATACGCTTTGTACCCAGGCCTATGGTTGGGCACACATTGTCCTTGTTTCCAATCCTAAGACATTTCCAGGCCATGTTACAACTGCAATAAACATATACAGAAACGGTATGCCCACTCCCAGCCAGGTGTTTGCCCCAAGATGACATGAGTCCCCATTTCTCAGGTTTCTTAGTCTCTGGCTAATACATATCCTACCCTGTCTTGTCGCAGATACTTCCTCAGGAGCAAAGGGAAATCCCTTTCCTAAACCCAAAGATTTGCTGCCAAGCTTGTCACAGGGATGGGGTGGGAAGGCGGGAAATATCTGTGGGTGAAGGGGCTGCTGACGGGCTCTAGTGCCACCTCCCTGGAGTCACAGAAAGACAGGGGCTCTGTAGCTTTCTGTTTAGCCTGCTCATCACACCAGTGGGAACATCAAGGGCCAAAAACGTGAAGCGGTTCGTCTAAGGTCACCCAGGTAGTTCTGTCCTCGCACAAGGAAGAGAAGCTGAGTGCTCTCCCTGGGCCCTTGGGGCTTGGGGCAGAATAGAGCTCTTCCACTCCTCCAGACAGCCACCTGACCTTCTGGAGAACCGGAGGGGGTGGTGTTGGCTTTCCATCCTCTTCAGACTGGCTGGAAGAGGAAAGGAGCATCTGATATCCTCTCCAGGCAGAGTGCTCTTCTCTCCCTCTCTTCCCAATGCTTGGAGCCCTGCTGGGTGTTTAAGAGTCCCTCCCCATGCTGACACAGCTCTGGGAGATGCCACCCTGCTTCAGGGAGGAGGAGGAGGTTAGGGGAGGACCCTCTTCCTATCCGAAAACCCACATTATGGAACCCATTCTGACCCAGCTTCAGGCTCTTCTCACACACCCGCACTTACCCACAAACATCTGTACAGTTCATCCCCACACTTGCGTTGGTTGAGGCGTGGGGGGCAGGGAGAGGGGAGGCGTGGTAAGAAGGGAGCCCCTTTGTGACTAAAACTTGCTACTGGCCTACTAGGTGATCGTGAAAATATGAGAATCCTAAGTAGCCAGCAGGCAATATTCCCCTGGGCCAGAGCCCAGCATCACGGTGAAGTCCTGGCATCTACGTTTCCCCCAAAATAAGACCTGGCCGGACCATTAGCTCTAATGCATCTTTTGGAGCAAAAATTCACCTCAGACCCAGTTTTATTTTACTATAATACAAGACCCGGTCTTATCTAACATAAGACAAAAATTATACTAATTTTTGCTCCAAAAGGCACATTAGAGCTGATGGTCCAGCCAGGTTTTATTTTCGGGGAAACACAGTAGGAATTGCTCAGATCTGCAGCTAATGAGTGAGTTGTGAACACACATCAGCGTCTTTCTCATGGAGACTGAGGCATGGTGTGGGCTAGCCCCAGAAATGACGATCCGTCTGGTAGTTTTTCTACGGGGCTGGAGCGTGTTGGCTGAAACTGAAGCTCAGAGAGGTTATGTGATGTACCTGGCATCATGTGTCCAGCCAGTGGCAGAGCCAGAAGCTTAACCCAGGCCTTCTGACTCCCAGGCCAGAGCTCTCCCAGCACCCTGCACTCCTGCCTCCGGTGGAAAGCTGCCTTCGGACAGGAGGTGGGGAGCAGCCTGGTGGCAGGTGCAGCAGACACGGAGGGCTTTGCCATGGCCCACCTTCCTAGGAGGTGTTGCTCCTGCCCAAGGCATCCTTGAGGTCACAAGCCAGGCTAGATTTTGTTCTTCAGGGGAGACTCGTCCTTCCCATTTTCCCTAAGGGTTAGGCCTAGAGTTCCTGGAAAAGCAGAGTTGAATTAGACAATCAGGTTTCAAATCCCAGCTCTGCCACTTCCCAGCTATTTGACTCTTGGGTAATTACTTAACTTCTCTGTGCCTCTGTTTCTTCAACCACAAAATGGATGGACTATAAAGTAATGATCATTACCTCACAGGTTTTTGGGGGGCACAAGAAGCAATACATACCAAGTGCTCACTACAGGGAATGGCAGGTGTCAGCACTCAGTGCAGCCAGTGATTCAACACATATTAACTGTGCGCTGCCTGGGCTCCCAGCACAGTGCTTGCCACTCATAAATAGCATGAAAATTGAACGGAAGTGGAGTACCAAGTAGAGAAGAGCCAGGAAGAGAAAGAAGTCAGTGCTGCCTAGCCAGGCCCTTGGAGCCTGCCGAAAGAATGCCTGTCTCCTTTCAAATGTCCACCTCCATCTCTGAGGCCCTGAATGCTTTTTTCCAAACACCTGCAGTAAAATCCTACTCCGTTCTGCAGGGAGTGAATTCAGAGAGGGTAGCCCCTGGGAGCAGGGCTCCAAAAAACCCAGCCTGCTCAGTACACACAGCTAGATCACAACCTCCCCACCTCCTCGGACATGAAATCCCCTCCTCCCGGGCAGCAGGGCACTGGGCATCAGAAGAGATCTGCCCAGGCACAGGATATGAGAGCCCTGCGCCCACTGGAAGGGAAGATTACTCTGCTGGTAAATCCTGCCGCCCCTATAATCCTACTGCTCAGAGAAAGAATGCTAAACTGAACTCCCCTCGAACCAGCTCAGTCCAATTCCATATTGGAGCAATGGCCCAAGCTTTCTTCCACTTCTCCGCTTCTCCGTTCTCCTAAGCCCCTTGACATTATTCCCTCAATCTTCCCCCCTTAATTCAGTCAACACCATTTAATGAGACATGTTCCCCATCCATACTACTCATACTACTCACTCCCCAATCCTATTCCTGAGAACATTCCACTCCTACTGCTCATCTTCCACCAAGGCAATCTGGGACCCTGCACCATTTTGTGATTGATTATGAACAAAGTTCTGGCTCAACCTGGCAACACCTTAGAGCTTCAAAAGAAACTCCTATCTCTCCTTTGAGGAGCCAAGGAGTGTATTTTCAAAAAAGCTAGCCTGATAAAATGCAAACAGAGCCCGATACTGCGGTGCCCAATTAGAGGGCCTTCAGCTCTTAAGGTGGGAAATGGGGTCTGTGCTGAGCCGAGGGATGAGAAGCGCAGGTAGTGCTGGCAGAACCAGTGTACAGTCTGTGCACTGCACAACTCCAGGGGGCGCCATTCACATTGTGGCATACCTACACGCTAGTTATGCAACACAGTGGCTCTGAGCCAGCAGCTTCCGGTCTTTCTGAAGCTGCCAGTGAATCCCAAGAGCCAGACGCTGTCCTTCTCTCGCTGACCCTGTGCTCCTGCAGCCATTAAACCTACCCTAAATAGGTTTCTTAGAAGAAATCTGCCCTACAAAAGCCCGAGGCCACCCAAATCAATACATGCCCTAAAGCTTTCCATGAATCCTATGGGGGCAGGTCCTGCAGAATTTAAAATCTGGTGCCTTTCTTCCGATGAGCATGGGAGGAAGGGGGAAGCGGTTGGCACCAATCCAGGGAGACAGGTGGGCAACCCTGTGCCAAGGGTCAAGCAGCCAATCGTTTATCCTCACCCACAGAGTTGGCTATTGGCAGCAGGTGGAGGAAGGGAGGTGAAGCAGCATCTTTTATTTTTAAACCTTTACTGCTCTGATTAAGCATTTCTTTTCCCTCTGACCTTCACCAGTTCCACTTTGGGAGATCAGACAACCAGTGAGTGAGAGGGAGGCCTGGACCAGTGACTCCTGGAGTCCGGATGGGCCAGCCCGCTGCCGCCCCCTCGCTGCGTGGCCGGCCTACCTCCCAGGCAGCGGCAGGAGACTGCAGCTCGCGTGCGCTGGGCCGGCAGGGGCCACGGAAAGGCTGGAGCTCCAGCTCCTCGCTGCCTGGGCTCGCTCCCCCGTGGGTGAGGCCCCCCACCCCCCGGGGCCCAGGCCACTGGCCAGAGGGCCCGGCAGCACGCTATTCCTTCTGATGCATTACTGCCTCCCAGTGCGCCTTTGGAGATAAGCAGGCACTTCTCTCACGACAACAAAAAGATCCGTATCTCCGCCTCTTCTCATCGTTTGGCTGGATGTCATATGAAGCAAGCATGTGTGTTTTAAACACATTTCTAGGAACTCTGGATGTACTCAAGTTAAGAGACGAGAAAGGTCACTGTGTGGCCTGTGTCTCACGAGGTGGGTACGATGAAGGAATTTAGGGCATGAGGAGCAAGAACCGGGGTCGTGGAAGAGGCTTCCTGGGAACCGGCGTCCACGAGCACCACTAGGTCGCTGGCACCCGCGCCCGTCTGCTCGGGCGCGCCCGGGTCCACGCGCCCCCTCACGCACCCCCTTCTCCGGGTCCCCGCCTCGCCCTCCGCCTTCCGCTGCTCACTCTCACTTCCCCGGGTGGGGACGCCGCCTCCGGTTTCCCCTCCGATCTACAGGTGCCGGTAAACAAAGTGCTGCAGCGACGCCGGCTCTTCCGCAGCCACCTCCCCACCCCCAAGCCCGCAAAGTTCCGCCCAAGGTTAAGCCCGGGTTCCGGCGGCCGTGCGCCCAGCGCCCCAGAGCCGGGTCCGGGCTTTCCCCTCCGCTTTGCAGGCCCCTGGGGCCATGAAGTGTTTCCTCCCCCAGCTCCGGGCTGGGCTCCCCAGGACACCCAGCGCACACGCCGCTGCGCGTGGGCACCCAGACCCGGCTCTGCAGGCCACCCAGGGATGGCCTCGGGCGTTTTCACCGCCATCGCCAGCTGCCCCTGCACCACGGACACGCCTTTCACCATCTCGCCTTAGGAGGATTTCTATGACCCTCCCCGTCCCCAAACTGGAAACCCCAGCCCTGGGCCCTGTCCCCTTCTGTGCCCCTCCCCCAAAGCCCAAGGTGGGAAAGGAGGGCACCCGCGCGAGACGATGCTGTCTTCTGCCACCGGCCCCACCCAGACCTGCCCTTTCTGCAGTGCCCCGTATGTGGAGCCTGCAGCATCCACCCGCCTCGGGGCAGCTCACCCCCCCAAAAAGGGGGGAGCAGGTCCGAAGCCCAGCCGCAGCCAGGGCCCCCCCGCTCCAACGGCGCGGCACCCCACACCCCGCCTGCGAAGGAGACCCCGTCGCGAGCGCGCGCCCCCGGGCGGGTGTGGAACTGGGTCCTCAGCCCGCAGACTACGCGGCCGAGGGAACCCAAGGAGGGGCCTCCGGGCTGCAAGCGCGGCTAGCTGGGGCTGGGGGTGCGCGCTGGGCACTCGGTGCAATTCGCCGGCGGGGCTGCGGGAGCCGCTGACTGCGACCTCAGCGCGGGGCTGCGCTGCGAGGCTCGCTCCTCCAACCCGCTCCCCAGCTTTCTGCCCTCTTGGCCCTGCAGACTCACGTCTCGAAAGCGGTTCCAGTGCTTGATCTTGCCGCTGTACTGAGAGATGGACGACAGCCATTGCTCGTCCTCCATGAAATTACCGGGGGTCTCGCCCTCCTGGAGCCCTTTGGCGTCGCCTTCGGCCAGGGCGGCCGCGGCCAGGAGCAGCAGCGGCAGCGCCAGCCGCCCGCAGCCCGGAGCACGCATCGCGGTCTGGGTTCCACCTGGGGGGGTGTCGACTTCTGCAGTATTTTCAGGTCCTTTTCTCTCACCCCGCGGTTGGCGTAGCGAACGCTGTCGTCTTCCTCAGCGGCCCTCCCCTGCGGTCTGACTCCAGTAGCAGACGGCTAGTGGGTCGCGGCTGAAATGTGACCTGGTTAGGAGATGCACTTGCCTGCGAAAGCCCAGCGCTGGACCCGGAGAGGAAGAGATTCAGAGAGGCTGCGCCAGGAGGGGCCGCGTCTGTAACTGTAACATCAGCATCACGTTTGACATCATCATACCTGGTTCAAAAAAAAAAAAAAAAAAAAGGAGGGGGGGTTGGATTTCAAAGGGAAGTGCTAGATCAGAGCGCCCAATGCCAGCCAGCCGCAGCAGAGCCCGGCCCAGCCCAGCCCAGCACTCTGGGAATTGCAAACCAAGGAATCCAAACCTGAGGCGTCCCTGCTGTCTTTCCAAGAGTGGCTTGCAAGAAGGGCGCCGTCGTCTCCTGGGGGAAGATGGGAGTGGGAGAAGACACAAAACTCTCGGGTTACAAAGCCAGCCAGGCTCAGGTGTCTAAAAGGGAATTTGACCACAGACTCTTTCTCTCCCCTTGTCTCCCACCCACAGGGGCCTGTCCCACCGCCCTGACAGCTGGCTTCCTCAGAGTTATGGCTCTCCAGTAATGGGTGCCTTTGTCAAGACAAAAGCCATCTAACACCTGACTGCCTCAGAACTATTGCTCCCCAGCCCCACATGCTCGTTTCAAGGCAAACCCTGAGCACTGAATGGCTGGTAAAACACAGGCAGATGTCCTCCTCCCCAAGCAGCTGTTTAAGGACTGTCACCCCTTTTGTTAGTTCTTTCTAGGGCAACCCTAAAAGGCAGATGTCTGACCATTCATCTGCCTTGAGGCTGCAACTTTGGAAAAGGCACATTTGCTCATGGTTTTGACTTCAGTTAATTTTACTAAGTCACCGGGGAAGGGGGAAAAAGAGGGTTGGTTTTGTTCAGTGTTTAGGTTTTTCTTAAAATTGTAACCCTTATCATTGCCTGTAGAAATGTGTTGACATACCAGCTGGGAATGCTGGGCACAGTCCCAGGATCAGAGCAGAAATGAGGTGAGGTTTACATTACAAATAAATTGAAGAGGAAACAGATAATCTGACAGGACAAAAACATTGAACTTTTGGGACGCAAGCCCTAGATTGTGTTATTTTTTTTAAAAAAACTTGGCTGCTGTGATCTTTTAAGAAAAAATCAAAGGCAATGAAAAACATGATCTTAATCAGTAGAAAACACACAGGTTGTAAGGTTCAGTCACCCTGAGTCTGGCCTGGGAATTCTGAATGCACCGATGGCTTGGACTGGGGTCCCCTTGGGAAACAGAAAACAATAGCTCCCTTTCCGTGCTTTCTTTGTCCTTTGCAGTTAGGCTTAGAGGTGGTGCTGTAATGAGGCCCTGGCCATTAATGTCTTCATCTTGCAGTAAATAAAGCAGCTTTACCGGGTTGTATAGCAATGTATAGAGGAAGAGCAGTTTGTCATCATACAAACTGGGTGTGGAATCCGACTTAACTGGGTTCTGGGCAAATTAATCTATTTTCTATTTATAAATTAATGATAATACCACCTATCTTAGAAGATTGCTGTGAAACTCAGGCAAAATTACCTACTAAGTGCTTGGACATAGTTGGCACTTAAAAGATGTTAGTTCTTCCCTCAAGTTGGGAAGAGAAGACTATGTTCTATGGTTCTGAAAATGGATTCAATGTTGCCATCTTTTCCCACCATCTCAATCCTAGTCTTTCAGTAAAGCTAATTACGTGTCTTCGAGGCACTGAAGACGTAGATCCTACATATATTAGGTGCGTGCAAAAGTAATTAGTTTAAAAGGTTACAAATAAATGCAAAAACCGCAATTACATTTGCACCAACCTAATAGATCATAGCTGTCCCATTCCAGTACGATTTTATGAAGTCCCTTGTCTTCTACAATTACCAAAGTTGTCCACAAAGAGTTTGGAAAGGCCTTCAAGATACCCGTCAATAAGACAATAGCTGTTTCCAGAACTTTGAAGGTCAAAATGTTTCCCCCACTCCTGGGCAGCTCCTCCAATGGGATTTCCCTTTGGCAGTACCCTAAAGCTGGGTCAATATAGCCCTGGGCTGAAAGCAAATTGCCAACAGTCCAGGATTGTTAGTTAAACCAACAGTAAAGCTATTTCGGAGAGAGAATCCAGATTTCCAAGTGACAGATAAAAGAGTTGTAGAAAATGGGCAATAATTATAGTTTATAACGAAGAAAAGGTTTTCCTAAATTTTGAGAGTACCAGCAGGTCAGCCTTTCAAACCAATAGGCCCCAAACTGCTGGGCGTGTTTGTCAAATGGTGCATGTTTTATGCATTTTTCTGTTTCATTTCATTTTTAGCAATAAAAAATGGAGAAACCTTAGTTTCCAAATAAGAAACTTAAATTGAACCATATCTTTGAAACCATTTAATCCCATTTCTAGATGACATCATAAACACGAAAGACAAATGCACAAAAATGTTCATTCCAGACTTGTTTAAATAGCCCAACATGGAGACCAGCTCACTGTCCATTAGTCAGGGACCAGCTAACTAAATTATCGTACATACACACAACAGACTGTTGTGCAGACATTAAATATGAGGTAGAGCTGTACCTAATGAAGCTAATGTGACCTACTCCGTATTGCTGAGTGAGCAAAGCTCATTACAGATCATGTATAACATCATCTCTTAGAAGAAAGTATGGCATAGTGCAGCAGTTCCCAAACTGTCTCGTCTCTGGAGTTCTGTACACTCAAAAATTACTGAGAACCCCAAAGAACTTTTGTTTGTGTGAGATACACATCTAGCTATAATTTACTGTACTTGAAAATAAAACTAAGCCTTCCTCTCAATTTGGGTGTGGACCTAAAACTGCTCTAAAAAATTACATCATTTTTTTTAAACTAAGAATTTAAAAAATATTTTTATTTAAAAATAACAATATACGCAACATATTAACAATATATTTTATGAAAAACAACATTTTCCCCAAAAAAACTAGTAAGAAGAGTGGCATTGTTTTACATTTTTGCAAATCTCTTTAATATCTGGCTCAAAAACAGACAGGTAGATGAGCTTCTGCATTATGGCAAGTGTATGAGTTTGCCAGGGCTCCCACAGCAAAACACCACAGACTACGTGGCTTAAACGACAAACATTTATTTTCTCAAAGTTACAGAGGCTAGAAATCCAAGATGAAGGTGTTGGTGCATCTGGTTTCTCCGGAGGCCTCTCTTCCTGGCTTGTAGACGGCCACCTTCTCTCTGCATCACACACGGCCTTCCTCTGTCCAGGCATATGTTTGATGCATCTTTGCATTCAAATTTCCTCTTCTTACAAGGATACCAGTCAGACTGGATTAGGGTCCATCCTAATAGCCTCAGCCTCATTTTAACTTAATTACCTCTTTAAAGGCTTTATCTCCAAATACAGTCACATAATGAGGCACTGGGAGTGAGGGATTCAACCTATGAATTCTCAGGGGACACAATCCAGCCCATAACAGCAAGTAAAACTGGAAATAGCTAATAAGAGCACAGTAGAAGTACTGAGAGCAAACTGAGTTAATTTCGAAAAACACATTGTTTATACCCTAAACCTTCCAACTTACAAAATTCTACGAACACAAAAATGTAATATAAGTACATATGGCATTGCCTGTCGGTGATGATGTCACCATGTCATATCGCCTCTGAAAAACTCGATTGTACAGTCAAGAGAGAATGAGATTGAAAAGGGCAAATAATACCTTACTAGTTTTATGAAAGTAGTGTGAGCCTCTCACCCACACCCCTAAAAGGGTTCTGAGGGACTCCTAGGGTCCACAGGTCACATCTGAAGAACCACTGGTTCAAGCTGTATGACGTCGGGCAAATCTCTTAACTTTGTTAAGCCTCAGTCTGTAAAATGAGGATACCAACTGACGTGGGCTACTGTGAGGATTAAATGAGTTAATAAATGACAAATGTGAACGTTCAGCTAATATTAGCTGTTACTATTAGAGAAAAACTATTTGATATGATATGTGCTTAAATGCATAGGGAGTAGTAACATCTGAATGATGAAATTTATTTTTTAAACGAACATTTAAATTGAAGTATAGCATACGCATTGAAATAAACAATGTATAAATAAATATATAGCTTGATGATTTTTCAAAGCGTGAACTTATTTTATCTTTGTTTAAAAGAACATTAACAACAGAAAACGTTATGAATAAAAACCACCACAACGCAGCCCTTTCTCACCCACAGCATCCTTGAGCCCTGATACCCATGCTCCCTGAAGGCATCAAGGTAGCAGCGGAGAGGTGTCCGTCAACTCAAGGAGCCTCTGGTGCCACCGAGTTCCTTTTAACTCCAGGAAAAGAGCACAGTGCAAGATCAAGCCTGAACAAAGCTTGTGTCATTAGGAAGCTGGATTCTCACTGATGTCCGAGGTGGTAAACTCTGGAGCTCACTTAAAAATAACTGTTGTAAGTAACATTGATCATGTCTCTGTCATGTGTATGGGGTCCATTTGGGGGCAAATCGTATCCCCTCCAAACAAAATCAAAATTATTCTCTGTAACAAAATTCCTAATATAACAACACAGATCTTGTGTAGTAATTGGATGAGTGATTCTTTTCCTCTTTCTCTTCCAGGAATTAAGGGTGAAGTCAGTGCCACAAAAACTGGCTGGAGAGATTTAGGTGCAATTTAACTATTTCAATGAAGATGAATGGCAAAGTGGTAAAATTAAGGGATATCTGATTATAAACACAAGAGCAAATCCTCCAACATTTACTCCATTATTGTTTGGTGAGAGGGAACCCCAAATCTTGAAAAATTCTTTAAGCTCCATCATAAATTACTTGCTGTCTACCACTATTGCACTTTTATAAAAGTTCTATATCAAAACTACCTGTTAGACCCTCTTTTACAACAGCAGTTAAAACTGTATTTTCTTTAGAGCTATAATGTCTTAAAAATTTATCTGTGGACTTCTAGAAAGAAAATTTTAAACATAAGTTAAAAACTTTTCCAATTCTACCAATACCTACCAACTTACAAAATTCTAGGAAACACAAAAATATACAAATACACAATCCATTAACCACCAGAGAGATAATGTCACTGTGTCATATAGCCTCTGGAAAAATCCACTGTACAGTCGTGAGAGAATGAGAGTGAAAAAGCCAAATTACCTAACAATATACTGTACGTATTTCCACGAAAAGAAGACCTAGCCGGACAATGAGCTCTAATGTGTCTTTTGGAGCAAAAATTAATATAAGATCCGGTCTTATTTTACCTGGTCTTATTGTAGTAAAATAAGACCGGGTCTTATATTAATTTTTGCTCCAAAAGACACATTACAGCTGACTGTCTGGCTAGGTCTTCTTTTTGGGAAACACGATAATATGTCCTTAAATGCGTAGTGGCCTCTAAATTCTAAATAACAGGCTTTCCAATTCTGTTAAGAATTTAGTATTTGATATATGAAGTTACATTTTCCAAAGACAAAACTTTTTAAAAAAATTATTAAAAATATGAAGTCCTAAATCTCTGACATCCCAAAGAAGACATCTGTACCTTCTGGCCCAAGCTGCCCAGTGGCAGTTGTCAGAAAGAAACCAGGAGGAGAGAAGTAGCAGCAAGATGAGATGAGGGTATTGAGCTCCCAGACTACCTTGCTTTTCAGTACTATTCCTGGGAGCACTCATTCCCTCGTGCCATCTAACAGAGGTAAGCGAGGGAAAATCTCAACTTAAATAAAAAATGAGTATTACCAGTATTAAGTTTTTTGGGAAAAACCAATGCAGCAGGCACCGGTATGTAAGTTCTGGATTAATGACATAGCTCTGCCAGTGAATGAAGCGATGGCGACAACGTATCCCAAACACTCTAAGAGGGTCAAACTATAAAACTGTATGATAAACTAAAAGAAAAACACAGGTTACTTTGGAAATGCATTTATTCACAGATGATCTGTGCAGTGACAGTGATAAACAAATCTGAGTGTTGCACACAGCTCTCACTAGGAAGTGACCTTAACAAACAGGGTTCAGAATCAAACTTCTTATGTAGTAAGACTCAAGATAAGAACAAGGAATGAAGGAAAGAGAAAGAGAGGACACAGAGGGAGAAAGGATGTGAGGAGGGGGAATGAAAGGTGACAGGAAGGCTGGAGCTCCCTGGGAACCCACGGATGGGGCAAAGCTGTGCTGGGAGCCCCCTCCTCTGCTGGTCTGTGGCCAGGAAGGAGTACCTTCTGCAGCTGACGTTCTACGGAGAACTTTGTGTAGTTCTGCTGATATCATCGTTTCTATCACTGCTGCCCTGAGAAGTAAATATAAAAGGGATACAATATTGCAACTGCATCAGTGGCATGGGACGGCAAAGGTGACAGTAAAGGAACAGGAATCTAACAAACATAAATAGGTAGACTTGAGAAGGAAAAGACAGGTCAAAGTAAAAGGTAGAAGCTTGAACAGTTATTTTTCAAAAAACAAAATTCTGAATAATAAAGGAATTGAAAGCAGGGTCTCGAAGAGATATCTATACCCTCATGTTCGTAAAGCACTCTTCGCAATAGCCAAGAGGTCAAGGAACCCAAGTGTCCATTGATGGATGAATGGATAAACTAAATGTGGTCTATACACAGAATGGAATATTACTCAGCCTTAAAAGGGGAGGGAATCTTGTCATGCTACAACACAGATGGACCTTGCAGACTGTGTCAAAGGGGATAAACCAGTCACAAAAAGACAAATACTGTATGACTCTACTCACATGAGGTACCTATAGTAGTCAAATTCATAAAACAGAAAGTAGAAGGGTGGTTGCCAAGGTCATGGGGGAGAGGAAACTGGGGAGTTAATGGGGACAGAGTTTTAGATCTGTATGATGAAAAAGTTCTGCAGATTAGTTGTACAACAATGTGAATGTACTTAATACTACCAAACTGTACACTTAAAAACGGTTAAGATGGTAAATTTTATGTTACGTGTTTTTCACTATAATAAAAAAAAATTTTGGTAGTGATTAAAATTCAGAGTGCAAAGGGATGAAAAAAACTCAGACCTTATAAAAACTAGAAATTTGACTAGGTGGTGAGATTAATAAAACCACATGTCTTTAATTCTCTTTTAAAGTATTAATACAAAAGACTTCAATGGCTGGAGCAAAATCAGTAGGCATATAAGAAACAATGTGAATCTGAGCTCCAATGGGCTTCAGAGGTACACTTCCAGAGAAGAGCTTTGGAAAGAAAGGTAGACCTTGCGAAAGATGAACAAGCCAAGGGTCACAGGCACAGTTCTTATGCCCACAACCATCTTGGCTGATAGTCTGAGGACTGTAGACAACCATTAAAGACCACAGTGACCATGGCAACCACCCAGGAAAGTCACCATCCAAATTTGCACATCCCTCCTTGGCAATTAAAATGAAGATACTTTTCCTCAGCACCTCATCAGGAGGCTTAATTTCTCCTGCTTCCCAAGATCCAGTTCAGGAGAATTCAATTTGTCCACAGGAGGCGTAGTTTCCAAAGCTGTCTACTGTGAACCTCTGAGAGATGTGGACGGAATTGAGCTTTAGGGTACCAAAGTAGAAGTTCTCAAACAGCTGAAAAGAAAGAAGAAAAACCCAAAATGAACATCCAAAGACAATTACAGATGGAAATGTTAAACATCAGGGTCTCTTGTAAAAACATCACAACAATCCCCACAAAGCGCTCATGCTTTTTCTTTTCAGCATTTATTCTGAAAAATGATCCTGGAGAGGAGAGATGGGAATAGGAGTGAGAAAAGAATAGCAGCTCTTCTCTCTGATTAATTTTAAAGCCTCCTCTGACAAAATGCACTAGAGAAAGAGATCTGAAGAATCATTTCCAAAATTTATCTAACGAGCAGATATGACCAAAAACTTGTAACAGACACCCTAACTCACAGGGCCTGACGAAGCTGTTCCTATGACTCCCAGTTACTGTGCAGCATCCTAGCTTTGTTACAGCCTGGGTAAAATTTGATATAATGCATTCTGTTGTTGCAATAAATATTGTCAACAACATTTATTAGACGCACTGACTATAATAAATAGAAGATTCCTGGCCCACAAATGATTCTGACAACCCAGTGAAGAATATAGAACAATTACACACACAAAATAGCCAGAGCAACACTTCTGTTGGATGATAGAACAAGTACAAATGATAATATTTATCAAAAACCTTTCATTAAACTTGGATTCAAGCCAGCATCCTAAAGTAAATGCTCTTTACACAATTCTTCACTTTAAAAGCTTTCAAGTGTGTCAAAGGGAGGGATAAGCCAAACTCTGAAAGAGATCTGGTCTTGTGATTAGCACATTTATAAGGAGGAATCCAAAGTGACATCGGAATTCATCCCAGGAACACCTGAAACTAATATAAAATAATACTGAGTGTCAACTGTAATTGAAAAATGAAAAATTAAAATAAAAAACACACAAAAAATCAACTGTGGAAGAACAAGTTGAGCAGTTAAAAAAAGACCTAAAAAAAAGAATTCATCCCAGGAACATGAAGCCACGCTGCCTAGATAGGGAGTGTCAAAGAGTAAAGGGCTTACCTTCTTCTGTTAGGATGCAGGAGTTTTCTTTCTTTTTTTTGTTTTTTGACATTCAATATTATTTTAGATTAGTTTCAAGTGTACAGCACAGTGGTTAGGCATTTATACAGTTTATGAAATGATCCCCCTGTAAGTTTAGTACCCATCTGACACTATGCATAGTTTTTTACAATATTATTGACTATATTCCCCATACTGTATTACACATCCCCGTGACTATTTTATGACTACCAAATTGTACTTCCTAATCCCTTCACCTTTCTCACCCATCCCCCAACCCCCTCCCATCTAGCAACCATCAGTTTGTTCTCTACGAGTCTATTTGTTTTGTTTGTTCCTTTATTCTATTCTTTAGATTCTACACGTAAGTGAGCTCATAGGGTATTTGTCTTACTGAGTCTGACTTATTTCACGTAGCATAACACCCTAGGAGTAGCTCTTTCTTAAAATGTCAGTAAGTTCCCAAGAAAGCTTTTCAATATGCATACCCCACAATGCTTGAGTAGAACCTAAGGGTAGGAGCTTTGCACATTAGCAAGTGACTGTCTCTTCTCTTATTTTTATACAACGTCCACAGCCGTTCAGCCACTGACGCCTTTCCTCTTCCTGCAATTAATGGCCTAGCAAAATACCTGGGGTTCATTAAAGGCTAACTTTATAAAAACCCAGTAAATATTGATTCTTCAACATGACATCAACTTAACCCCAAAGATCTATTTAGAGGTTGTATGCGGCATTGTCTTGTCTTTCAGAAAGGTGATCAGCTCTTGCCTGCATTGATTTACACAATTAACTCCTTTTCCTGACTTTGGTAGCCTGTTCAAACCATATCCACCCTTTTGTGTAAAGAAATACAACCTGAAAAGGTTATCTGCTAATCCCTTTGCTGAATGTTAATTTGAAGTGAAAGCCATGTCAATGAGACTGACAGTTTACAACTTTGCAAACTGAAGCCTTCTAGGTACAAAGAAGACATAAACAAAGAAGCAATAAAAGACAAAACAAAACTAAAGGGAACTCATAATACTTCCAACAAATTACTTTTTAAAGATTAGCAGCCTATAGGTCCTCTACCTTCTCTTTGTGCCTATGTTTCCAAGTGGTGCAGACAACACAGCTAGAGCTGGAAAGTGACCTACCTCTGACTTCACTTTGCAAATATAGTGTAAGACTTGGCAAAGAGGACGAGGGAGGGCAGCATGGAGGCAGACATGGGTGTGGTGGTCCAAGCCAACTAAACCAGGTTAGATGTTTGGAAGGTTCCTAAAAAGCAGTGAGAAAGACTAAGGCTAGAGAGAGAAGGAGGATGAATCAGATTAAGAGGGACCAAAGGTTGGTTTCAGAAGACTTCATTCTAGAGAGTGGGGACTCTGAGTAAGTTGGTGGCCCACGATGAAAACCCTGTTATAAGGAAATCAACCTGGGTCTGGTGCTGATTGGAGAAGGGAACAAGAGAAAGAAAGGAGACGAGTTCCATCATGAGAGAGATATGGAGTGTCTCTTAACTACTACTAAAGTAGTAGTGGGCTTGAAAGGATTGGAGCAGATGTGAAATACTATGAATGAAACACAGAAAAGATTCAGTGATTTTCTGGATGAGGGGAAGGAGATAACAAAAGGAGATGAGAAGAATCATGGATGACAGGGTAAATGGAGTATACAAGGGTATCACTATGTAATAGCAACAGAACATTTCTGAGAGGGAGCTATTTTATAGGAAAACAATTCAGGTACTGTGTTTCCCCGAAAATAAGATCTAGCCGGACCATCAGCTCTAATGCGTTTTTGGAGCAAAAATTAATAGAAGACCCCATCTTATTTTACTATATATTACTTTATAATTTACTATTATATTACTACATAAGACCGGGTTTTATATTAATTTTTGCTCCAAACGACGCATTAGAGCTGATGGTCTGGCTAGGTCTTATTTTCGGGGAAAGAGGGTATGTTTACATACTCATGGCTGTATCTTTACCTGTATGTGTCCCTAATCCTTTCCAACCTAGGGTTTTTCTGGTACATTCTGAAAATATACATTAAAGATATGGAAGTAGAAGTATATTACCATAAAAAGCTTTGCAACTGTCTTTTTTTTTTGAGTAGTAATTCTTTATATATTAGGGAAATTAACCCTTTTGTGTTCTAAAGTGTAGTATGCCATTTGTTTTTTGACTGCTTATGGTGGTTTTTAACCACATCAACTTAAAATTTTGTGAACTCAGATGTATCATAACAGGAGATTGTAAAATCGAAGTTACCCAAATGCCAACATTGATATAGATTAAGAGATCAAGGTAAACAATACACATATAAGTACTGACAACAACACTAATAAAATAAAGACCATAACAGCCCACATTTGAGCAATCGTGTGCCAGGTATCATCCTGTGGGCTCTATGTGATGTGATCACCCTCACAAGGCCAAGAAGCAGATACTATTATTAATCCCTACTTTACAGTTGAACCTGAGGTTTAAAAGGTTAAGTAACTTGCCCAAGGGCACACAAACAAGTAAAGGGTAGAAAATTGAGATTTATAAAGCTGAAAAAGAAAAAAAATTCAAACCCAGGCAGCCTAAGTCTGTATCTTAGCTCTTTAAGCCCCCCCCCTCCCCCCCCCGCCCCCCCCCTGCCCCCTGCACTCCCCAGGCCCTTCCTGTGAGTGGTGAGGGTAAAACGGGTGTTTAAACCACAGGGAGTAAGCTTTGACCCACATAGTCTCAAAGACAGAAATAAACATTCTTTCACTTGTTACTCTTACTTTCACTGCCACCTGGACCTGGTTTAACAATTGACTGGCTCTAGTTCAGCTGAAAGAATTTTAATTGAATTCTAGATGAAAATAAGCACCAATCAACTAAATGAATCCATTTAATTAGGTACCTGAATGGGAAAAGAGGAAAAAGCTTAAACTAGGAGTTTCAAAAAAGGAAAAAGAAACTTGGTTGCTCTTTCTAGCCTAAAGTAGTTCACCAAGAGCAAAGTGGTCTATTGTTTAGAAAATAAAAGCCCAAACAGGAAAAATTTAAATGAAAAAAGAATCACGTCAAGGTATTTAAATCATGTTGAGTCTTTTCTCCTCACTGTTGTTTTCTAACAATTCCCTTGCGGATTTTGAAACCTAAACCTTTTCTTTTCTGAAAACATTTCTCTCTGACACACACACACACACAGAGCCCTGTTGTGCTGGAAGCCAGAATTTTTAAAGCCTACTGTAAAGGCAGCTACACAAAACTATAAATGTTTGATGAGAAAACGAAAACAGAATTGAAGACTGCCAATATTTGAGTTATCACTTGTAAATAATGTTAAAAAAAGAAATAACAGGATGGCAATGGGAATCATTTGTCCCCACGACAGCAAATCGAGACCTCCGAGACCTCATTGCAGCTTTGATCTCTTCCAGGAATGCGACTGTTAAGCAGTGAATCTGAAAATTTTCCTGATTAGCACTAGTGAGGTAATCTGCAAGATAAAACCCCTGCTGCTCCCTTCTCCCAAAAAGAAGGCGTCCTGGTCTGAAACAATCCTTTCTATTCTTTGGCTAATAACGTCCTTGCCCCACCCTCCTGCCTATAAAGACCTTACATGACGGACAGCTTCTCGGAGCTCCTCTCCACTTGCTATATGGGATGCTTCATGAATGGCTCAGTAAAGCCAATTGAATCTTTGAATGTACTCAACTGAATTTTTGTCCTATAACAGTAATAAGTACTGATTTGGACAATTTAAGAAAGTTTAAAACCTAAAGAAGTATGACATTTGGAAACTTATGCACACAGCATCTTTGAATACTCACAAAATCTTTAGAAAATTAAACACTTTTCCTACCACCAAGTAAAGAGAGAAATGTGGACCATCCAAGTAAAAGACTTTTGGTCAAAACCAAGGCTTCCCTGACAGAAAATGGTGACATAAAAATCCAACCATCATGCTGTCCCTTGCTCACATGATCTCTGAAGCATGCCATTTTTAGTTTGTACATGTTTGCTTCCTAGGGAGAACACAGAAGGAATTATTGATTACTGGTAATGTAGTGGTATACATTGAAAGAAAACAAACAGCTAGATTTAAAGGCTAACTGTGGTCATTTTTCCTTGTATTTCTTTCAGACCTACTACTTCCTCCTGGGCCCTGTGACAACCATCAAAGACCAGAAATAACTCCCCATGTAAATAGGCTGCAAAAAAGAGGCTGAAAATCTCAGACAGAAGTGGGGAGGAGGGTGGGGGTGGAGAAGCACCTTCTCATATCTGTGACCTCAAGCCACAAAACTGAATGAGTGGCCAATCAATCTTCAACAGCAGAATGACAAACCTGCTGGAGATCTCCGCCCCTGTGGCTCCCCAAAGGGGGATGTTCTCTTCAATCTCAGTCAAAGTGGTGGTCACTCTCTGCGAAGACCTCTCCTTAAGGCAATCTACTTGTGCTGGGCCGCCTCAGTGAACTACGTGCTGTCCAATGTGACTTCAATAAGAGGAAATGCAGTTTTGAATGCATTTTGAAGCTTCCAAAATGAAGATTCCAAATATGTAAGTCTTGCGAAATTTATAGTCATTCCTGGTATAACTGAGCTACGCTAACACTTAGAACATAAATGCGGTGCAACTGAAAATAAGTATCGCTGTTCAGTTAATGCAGTTACTTAGAAGGATGTACTAAGTCCCATTCTTTCCCAAGAAAGGATGCTTTGTGTTGTTTTCATGTATGGCGATTAAACTTCTGAAACCCAAAGTAAACAGGAATAGCAAATGCATGCTACTTTGAAATTTTCCCACTGCTTTTCTTCCATAATCTGTTTTATCAACGTCTATTTCTCACAATTACCCACTGCTTACAGATAAAAGTAAGAGTAATAACACTATTTTGTACTTAATAATAACGCTCACCCACCTACTGCCCTACCAGGGATGGGCTAAGGATGAATGGAAGATAGTCTGACAAGCTGTTTGAGCCCTTTGGGAAGGCACTCCCAGCACAAAGACATGCTGCGGTTAAATAACACCTTTCATCTAAGGATCTAAAAGTATCTCAGAAAGCCCAGCTCATTAACCCTTCAAAAAAATTGCTGTGATGCAAACCAGAGCTGAGCATTATTATCCCCATTTAAAAGATAAGCAACAGAGACAGGCTAGGGCCACTAGCACTGTGATATAAATTTCAGATTTCCTGGGACCAGGTCCAGAACACAGGCCTGGAGAAGGCCATGGCCACCAGGCACTGGGTATGTGCTTCACAATTCAAATAACAAAGATGTACCAACGAATGTCCAGTGGGGAAGAAGTGCCACCTTTGGTCTATATGTACACAATCACACAGCGAAGAAAGCGTTCACTTGGTTTTGTGGCCAAGAATGAGAAACAAATGATGTGAGAAACTATAATCACAACCCTTGGAAGATCCTAATTGAAAACCAACAGAATAAATAGTGGTATATTTCAGAAACATTCGTCACATAATTGGCCTCTAGGTACAGGATTAATAAGACTTCAGGTAGTAAACAGAAATATAATAGATTTGAAAAACATCACAGCTTTTCATGTCATATTACTAATCTCAGTGAGAATTAAGATCATAAATTAGATTTTTTTTGCACAAATGAGTTGTTTCAAAGTTTTATTTGTTAAAATTCCCCAAACCTAAAAAAAATGATTCTGAATTTCTTGCAAAGTACCATGCAATTCAAATTCTGAAGCCTTTCCGTACCTTGCATTTTTCTTCTGGCTACCTGTAAGATTCCTTCTGAAGAGAGCAAATGTGGGATATGAAGAAGAGTCAGGAAGGAAAGTGGAGATCCAACAAATCCAGGGGTCAAAGAAACCTTCCATCTACTTTTAAAATATTCCTCTCAGCTGCACTTCTATAAATTCTTTCTAAATATCATCCCAAAAGAATATACGTGATCCTATTCACATTAAGGAAGCCATGATTCTATACATATACACACAACACACACAACTTCACCTGGAAACCAAAGATAGAAACTTCTATTGAAGAGACAGATCAAAAGATCTAGTTCTTAGGGCAAACTAGGACTTAATGTTTTCCTACCAATGACCATACAGCCATTCTTTCCCCCAATTTCTCCATCTTTAAACAGGGACAACGCTTTACAAGGATGTTCTGCAGTTACAGTTAAGATAAATTATAAAATGGAATTTGAGTGCTGATTATCGTCACTCACTCACAATAACCATCAATGCATCGTTACAGGAACCAAAAAGCAGTTTCCTTAAAAGAAAAGAGGGAAAGGTGTAGTAGGAACTCCGACAGCTTACGGTCTCTGCAGTCATGATCTGGTTTCGGAGGGCTGCAATGTTTTTTAAAGACTAGAACGGGAACATCTGCTTCAGGATAAAAGACAATGAGGTTGGCAGGTACTTACTATCCTAGAGGCGTCTGTCTCTAAATACAGCCCTAACTCTACTCAAGATGCCACCTTTAATCTGAAACCTCAAACTGCAGTGATCAGTGGTGACAGAGCCAATAACAGCTAATAACAGCCAATAAAAAAGAGGATACAGTTTACTTCCAGAAGGCCAGGGACGACTTAGATCCAGGAGGCCAGGTGAAGGCCAGTCTGTGGTAGGAGTAGGTCTTAACAGCATCAGTTGCCTCCATAAGGAAAACAAGAAGGCTGTATTTTGGTGGAACACCTGTGAGTTTTCAACCCACCAGCATGTCACTCCTAATGTGCACATCTCCACTCAAAAAGTACCAAAAAGCTTGCATGCCACCAAAGCACAAGTCCCATCTCCACCGACGGACATGGCGCATGTACGTTCTCGGGCTCCTTGCACGGAATGGGAATGTGAACATGCACTTCCCTCATTCATCTGCTCTCTGGAACTACCTGACTGCCTTGGCTGCAGTGAGCACGAGGAATGTGATTAGCCTGACCGAAGGGGGCACCAGGCAGAGGCCAGACAGCCAGGGAATGAAGGCTTTAAAACTTCCTTCAAGTAATCACTCAGGGTTGCACTTTTGGATATTTGGCCTGAGTCTCACTGCTGATGTAAGGATTATCAAGTTTAAGATTCTGCTGGTAAGGCCAAATGACCTATTAGAGAGTGAATGAAAACCGCTATATACAAACAGGATGCCAGGCAGTTCTGCTGAGCACCTCAATACTCAAAACGCCAAGGGACTTCCCCTTCATGCAGAGCCTTTCATTTTTAAAAAAAAATTAGCAAGAAAAAATGTGGGGTGGAGGAAGGAGGAAGGAGGAGAGGAGAGGCTGTTGCTGACACAGCTGAAGAACCTAGGCCTAATCTCGGCACACATCAGCTCGCTCTGCCCCTGCCCGTTTCCACAGCAGCACATAGAATTAGCATCAGAGAAGGGCCGCTGGGAATTGTTCGCTGCAAAATTTCTTCCAGAGAAAGCTTTGCCGTGGGGCAGAAATATTGCTGCTTTACCAAGACAAAACTGCCTCTGGTGGCTGCTGGTTAGAAAGACTTCACTGCCCTATGCCTGTGACCACCAGCCCCTAAAAGGCAGGGGCCCTTTAGGAACTAATCCAGGTAGTATTTCTGCAGATCAAGTCTTTCCCTCAGAAGAGTGCCTCTTACTGTTGTTCATTCAAATATGTTACCTCTCTTCTTTTTGGTTTGGTCATCTTCCCTCAGGTATTTTTCATAACTGTCCGTCAAACAACTGCAACAGAAGATAAGTGTTTGATCTCTGTTATGTGTATTATAAAGGGAGTGCAAGTCAGCAGAAAGGAAACTCTCCTGAACAGGGGCGGGGGGATAGCAGCCGTGATGATTTCGTCTTGGCCTAGGGGGCTCTACGTTAGTGGTTTTAGGAGACAGGGCCTCAAAGGGCTGACTACTGTGCCAAGTGACAAATTCTGAAAAAGAACCAAGTGGGAGACAGAAAACAAGGTCAGTGGCTCAGCCCATCTCTACGCCAACTTCTCCAACGGGAGCAGTATCCAGACATTGAAGAGCAAATCAGATGCCCCTCCAGCCATGTCAGGCAATGGCAAGAGTATATATACAGATAAATAACAGCTGCGTTTGGGATGGTTCCTTGTAAGATGGGAGAGGCAGCCATGTTATCTTGGATTTTCAACTAAGCCATCTTACTACACAAGACATGAAATATTTCGTCCTCTGTCAGGACCACAGGGAACCTGCCTTCAGTAGCATCACTGGAGCACTACACAGTCTAACACACACTTAACTTGTCTATAATTCAGCTCAGATGACCTCCTTCGCCTCCGCAAAGGTGTGGGCAAAAATCAAATAAGCAAAGGCCTTGGAAGAGGGATAAGATTATCATCTCCACACACACCTCAGAAGCTGCAAGCCTTTTACAATTTAAGAAATTGGTATAAATATTTTAGCCTACAATGGAGAGAGTAAACTTTGAGTTGGAGTTCTGGTTGACTTACATCCTGTTTTATTCACTTTTAATTTGTAATACTGTTGACATTTGAGCATTAATTCTAAAACTGTTCCATCAATGGGATATGGGAAAGAGAACATCATTTCTTAAGAAGTCATCACAGTTTTATGGCACAGTGGGCTTCCCTCCCATTTCTTTGATCTCTTTCCACTAATGTCCTGTAACATTTGGACGTTGTCAGCACCAAGCCACCCAATCTAACATGGTTTCATTTGGTCTGGTCTTTAAACAGCAGACTGCTTCAAAAATGATAGTACCCTATCACCATGTCTGGGTGCAGATTTATATTCTGCTACTGGTTTGTTTACACCAGAGCTAAAAACACAACTGAATACACACACACACACACACATATACACATACACAATGGAATATTATGTAGCTTTTAAAAGGAATGAAATCCTGATATATGCTACATGCTGCAACATGGATGAACCTTGGAAACATGTAATTGAAATAAGCTAGAAACAAAAGGGCAAATAATGTATGATTCCACTTACATGAAGTACCTAGACTAGTCAAATTCAGAGACAGAAAGTAGAATGGTGGTTGCCAAGAGCTGAGAAGAGGGGAGAATAAGGAATTACTGTTTAATGGATATAGAGTTTCAATTTGGGATGATAAAAAAGTTATGGAGACGGGTAGTGGTGATGGTTACACAACGTGAATATACTAGATGCCACTGAACTGTACATTTAAAATTGGTTAAAATGGTAAATGTTACATATATTTTACCACAACGAACCAAAAGTGATCCACAACCCAACTCACTTCATTTGTGAACTATACCCAAAATGATATGACTGGACCCATAGATATGAAAACCTAAAAGAGATTACTATTTCCCACAATAAGAATAGACACCATGTTCAAAGAGTTCATAGGAATGGGATCAGAGTGAGGGACCCAAGACAACTGAATATTTATTCCTCCTCTCCCAAGCATCTAAGGTTGGTGTTTTAGTAGGTATTCAATATTTATTTTTCATTCTGATAATAACCAGAAATAATTGTGTGTATGAATACTTAATTTTGGTGTAAAAACAGGAACTTGGAAAATACACTGTATTTAAAATACTCTTATTCCCCATCACGTTGTGGAAACCCCTTGATCCCCCCTGAAAACCAGAAATAATTTTAAGTAATTTTAATCTCTCAATTTTTTTTTCTACTTTCATTGTCTTTGCCAAACCATGGCCTGTTTCTTGTCACTACATAGACCCTTGCAACCCATCCTTACCTGCCTGAGCCAAAAATACTCTAATGGAAATATTCCAGGACCACTGCAAAGATGAAAAGACCAATAAAGAGAAATTCAAAAGACAGTGAAGAGAGAAAGAAAATGTAGTGTATGAACAGACAGCAACAGACCAGAAGAGGTGCATCTTTTAGAACAGATGTTGGCTTTTTAAAAAAATCAGCCAATTGCTTGTTTTCCGGTTTCATTTTAACAGTGGTTCCTCCTCACTGACAATCATACCTTTGGTTGCCCTCATTAGTGTTTTAAGGCTTCCACTTTCCAAGCAAAGTGACACATAAAACAAATTCTAAAGAAAAGTTTTGGTGAAATAGTGCTTGAATTTGAATCTTCTTCCCACCCCCCCTCTATCCCAACAGCCTAAAATAAGAATGCACAAAACTAAACAAGCATTTCACACTGCACTTTTCCTTATATATCTGATGTGCTAAGAAACTGCCCAAACTGATGGAAGGAGAACTGACTCTGGGTGGTGAACACACAATGGGATTTAGAGGTGATGTAATACAGAATTGTACACCTGAAATTATGTAATTTTACTAACAATTGTCACCCCAATAAATTAAAAAAAAAAAGAAACTGCCCGATTACCTGTCAGAAGTGTTTCAATTTTTGTATGCTGTTTCTATTACTAGCAAAATATGAAAAGCCCCTAATAATTTCCTAATAATAATTTTCATGAGTTTTGTTTTTTTTCATTATCAAGAATGGAAGTGGAGCCGTATTTTATCATTAACATAGCAAAGTAACACTGGCCATATTTTGGCAAGATGTCTTCTTTTCACAGGTTCCTTCCTAAACTCCACAGTTTTCTGATATTCATGCTGATTATAAAATTAGCACAATTTATAAGTTCAGTATTCTTTATTTTCATTTGCAATTTTGAGTTTCATATAATTTTTACATGTAATGAAATATTACTCATCTTTTAATTTTTTTCAACATTTAAAAAATATAAAAACCATTCATAGTTTGAGAGCCATACAGAAACCAGGTGGCAGGCCCTATTTGATTCTTAGACTTTAGTTTGCCGGCCCCTGCTCTAAGAATTTACAATCTCAAGTACGGGGGAAAAAATATCCCCGTTGGCAAACAGAAAATCCTTCTCCTCTCCTTTCCAAAATTTGACGTCTTTGGAAAACAGTTTTGGTTAGTCATCCAGAAAGGCTTCCTTCCTCAGTGCGTGCCCACACAAGACACACTGCTAAGCACTGAGGGGAGGTAACAGGTCACTGCAAAAGCAAAGTAAGGAGGAGAGGGAAGGAGTGGAGGGGTATAAGAGCACCACTGACTGGGATGGTCCTTACCATTATGGGCAGGCAAGGACTTTGAAAAATGAGTAGCATTTGGATAGAACAAGGCTGCAGTAAAAGAAAACCACAGAGATAAGAACAAAATCTTAGGGAGCAGCCACATAAGGCAGTGAATTTGAGAAAAAGTAGATCCAGAGGTAGGAAAAACCTAAGAACCAATTGCCACTGAAGCCAATAAAAGGGAGCATTTGAAAGAGAAAGGGGTTTAATACTCTCAATGTGGTTACTGGGAAAAAGTAAAAGTAGGCCAAAGCACTACACAAACAGGGGCCCTACCTACCACTGATATTTTTTACAGTGCTGTTTCAGTACAATTGTGGAGGTGAGAGATAGGTTTCAGGGAATTAAACAAGGAGTAGTTTGAAAGAGATGGTGGTAGGAATAATAGCTTTATAGAGCTATTTCATAGCTCTAGGTGGTAGGAATAATAGCTTTATAGAGCTATTTCTCATTTCATAAAACAAAACAAAAAATACTCTAATGAAAGATGCATCTAATTTCTAAGTAGCTTGCTCTAATATAAAACCTTCTAATGTAGAAGTTGTTCCTCATATTAATTTTTTGTTTTTTACTCTTTGAAATCAAATGACCCAATTTTTGTGGTAAGATCAACAATTAATAAAACTTGCATCTATCCTAAACACGGAACAAAACACAGCCGAGACTTCAACAAACTTCTCTGGAAAGTGATTTAAAAAAATACAAACAGCAAATGGTCAGTGTCCCATTCCCCTCCTAAGTGCATGTCTACCTGTGGTTCCTTCTTTTTAATTTTTTTTTATTTTGACAGTTTCAGACTTGCAGAAAAATTACAAGTACAGTAAAAAAAAATTACTAGATACATTTTATCCTTTTTTACTAACCTACTTTAAGAAAAGCATTCTTTAGCTGAATTTCCTGTTTTTTTGTTCTTTGTAATTACTGCCAACAAGTAGTTTAATTAATGTTGTACATGATTTGGTCACAAGTTGTAGGAAAGAAAAGTACAATATAAGCTCACTTAATAGAACTACTTGGAATTCATTTGGCTTTTTAATCTATAGAATGATGTCTTTCATTAGCTCTGTACCATTCGCTTCTCCTTCTGTGACTCCAACTAAATGTATGTTAGATCTTCTCACTTTATCCTGTATGTTTCTTATTCTCTCAGGTGTAATTTTTATTCCCTCTGTACATGCGACATTCTGGATAATTTTGTCTGACCTAACTTCCAGTTCACTGTTCCCTCTTCAGCTATATCTAATTTGCTGCTAAACTCATTCACTGAGCTCTTAATTTCAGCTATTGCAGCTATAGTTCCAGCATTTCTATTTGGTTTTTCTTCAAAACTGCTACAGCACTTTTCTTTTGTAATAGTTCTCAATTACTTAATAAAAAATTTTAAGCTCTTTGAACATAGTAAGCATAGGTGTTTTTAGCCTAACCCTGATAACTCTCACGTCTTTTGAGTTTGGGATGTTTCTCTGTTGATGGGGAGCCGTTTCCACATATGCCTAGTTATTGCTGACTGTGTACTGGCCATTGGAGAGGGAGGGTTCCCTGGAGGTATATTTCTAGGCAGAGGTGATGAAACTTTCTTCCAGAGAGATTTTTCTTTGCTATTGCCCAGTACCTGGGAGCAGTACTAGTCCAGAGCTTCCTTCCTCCAACTTCAAGACTTCAAGGTCTATTTTCCATGTTTAGAACCCTAACAGTTAATTTTCACAATGCCTGAGGATCTTGTCATGTTTTTCCCTCATATTTTCTATCTCTTCACCTTTGCCAGAGATTTTCTTAAATTTATCTTCCTTGATTGAATATACTAGGGGTGCCAAAAAAATGTAGACACATGATTTGTATCCATCTTTTGTTATTGGTATATATTATTACAATTTTAATAGTTTTTTTTTTCCTTTCTTAAACTGTATAAACATTTTTTGGCACCCTCTGTATGTATTTGTCAATGTCTGTATGTAATTTACATGGGCTCTCTTATTCTCTAATTGACCTTTTTTACATCTTATTTTTATTCGCCAAGTGAAATTCTTCAGAGTTGTACATTTGCTCCTCTAACAAGTTGTATACTTCACATGGTTGTCAAGAATAATATGATTGCTTTCAATGCTACTGAAATACATAAAAGCTATTGTAAAACATTAGTATGTCCAAGTGAACTGAATTTAATAAGTATCAACAGTGTATAAGCATAAATAGTTTAGAGGCGAATGGATATCTGCTTAGTGATTTTATTTAAATAAGATTAAAATTTCAAGTTACAGAAATATCAGGTGGTAAAACTGATGGTAATGAGAGATAGTAGCTTTATTCTGAATTCAATTTGCTGTTATTTATCCTGATATGATAGTGCAATAGAACATTTAGTGATAGACTAGGAAGGAAAGGCTATCTGAAAAAACTGAGTTTTGAAAAAAAAATTCTAAAGAAGAACCATGTGACTAAGAAGTAATTTTCAGGAACAGTATATAATATGGCTGAATACTGAATTGGATACTAAAAAACACAATGTTTTCTTCCTTAGAAATAATATACATTCTAAAATGCTAGTTTCTCTATAGTCATTAATATCTCTTCTTAAAAATTACTACATAGCTCTCAATCTCATTTCTCTTCCTGTTAGAAAAAAGTTAAAATGAATTCATCTTTTCAATACTCTTCCAAAACTTTGAAACAAAGTAATCATTCAAATCAAGCCTATTCACTAAGCGTGTTGAAGAACTTAATTGTGCCTTTGTTACCTTAGGACAAACAGAACTGGCTGGGGAAGGACGTGGGAGGCATGCCCTATTTTGTGACCTTGGTAGTAATTACATTGTTCACTGTTTGATTATTTGTTCTACAATACATACATGTTTTATGCCCTTTTCTATATATAGGTGTTTCACCAAAAAAGAATAAATAGTATGTATTTTTAAACAGCTTCCTTTATAGAAACTTCTCTAAGTAAAGCAAACTAAATAAAAATCTCATTTAAATTTATTCATTCTAACTGTCCTTTTAAGGACATTAAGGGGCAGAGATGGAACAAAAGCAAAAATGAATGAAATGCTTGCATTACTCTCATTTACATCTTTCAAGAAAAGTCTCAATGTGACTAGATACTTAAAACATTTTCAAGTAAAGCATTAAAATTAATAGTTGAATACTGCAAATTCCCTCTTCTAATTTTAAAGATTCTTATATATACAAATTCATCTCCTTTTTATTTGGCTTAGATTTCCCAGGACTTTTTTTCTTTTTTTTAAGATTTTATTGGGGAAGGGGAACAGGACTTTATTAGGGAACAGTGTGTACTTCCAGAACTTTTCTCCAAGTCAAGTTGTTGTCCTTTCAATCTTAGTTGTGGACTGTGCCATTCAGCTTCAAGTTGTTGTCCTTTCAGTCTTAGTTGTGAAGAGCGAGCTCAGCTCTAGGTCCAGTAGTTGCCGTTACTGCAGGGGGCGCAGCCCACCATCCCTTGCAGGAGTCGAACCCGCAACCTTGTGGTTGAGAGGATGCGTTCTAACCAACTGAGCCATTCGGGAGCTCAGCAGCAGCTCAGATCAAGGTGCCGTGTTTAATCTTAGTTGCAGGGGGCGCTGCCCACCATCCCTTGTGGTACTCGAGGAGTTGAACCGGCAACCTTGTGGTTGAGAGCCCACTGGCCCATGTGGGAATCGAACCGGCAGCCTTCGGAGTTAGGAGCATGGAGCTCCAACCGCCTGAGCCACCGGGCTGGCCCATCCCAGGACTTTTAAGTGCCTAAAGAAATGTTCCTTTCATAATGTCCTTTGATTTTGGACCAGTGGTACTTTCTGTTCCTTCCCAAATATATTACTGTGCCTTTACTTGCATCAAACCACCTCCTCTGATGAATACAACACAGGGCTCTAATGTCTCCTCTTCATTCTGCAGTTAGAAATTATGCTTTTGAACAGTACACACTGTACACCTGTTCAATCTGCTGAGAACACACTTTTGGAATACTGACTCTATTGCTTAAGGCCATTTCATAAGTCCCCAAACAGGCTGCCATTAAGATCTTTCCTCTTTCCAGAAGCTGGCAGTTAATGACCATTCTACTTCTAGCTCTCAAGGGAACAGTTATTTCCTGGCAGTATGTCTTTAGGTCAGCATGATTTCTCCAATTACATGTTTATCACTGCCTTATGGATAAACAAATAGCATCTCAGTTCGTGTCTCTTAATTAGAAATGAAAATGCTCTGAGGGGACACTTAATTTGGCCTACATCTTTTTCACTCATACAGCCTCCTATCTGTCAGTCCTCTCTAAAAAAGTCACCGTATCTAAATATGTTTGTTCCTTTTCTGGTTTGAAAAACACAGGAGAATGATTCTTCAGTTTTCAATTCTTTTTTCAAAGTCCTTCTTAGAGTAAGAAAAGTCTTATTTTAACGAGGAATAGCCAGATACTAGTCTATTACACCTGCAATAACTCTCAAAAGAGCTTTACAAAAAAAAAAAAAAAGTAGCTTCCACCTCCAGAAGTCATTAGGGACTTCTTTTTTTCTTATTAAGGCGCTCAGAACACATATTACACTGAGCCAAAAGGACTAACTCTCTTCATAAAGAATAGCAATTGGCTGTTACTCATTAAATTCTTACAACAATGAGCAATGACTTGCTGTCTCATTTTGTTTCCTTTGAATAGTAGATGAAGTTGATTCTTTTCCAAGGCTACTTCTCATCACCAGCATTCCCAACCCTTGACCTATGTAGCTGTTAAAATGCTGCACACACATTCTTAACAACCTTAACAGCCAATGCAGTTAACCTTTCTGTTTATTCCAAGTCAGCTCCTGTCTTGTTAGTTAAATTGATTTTTTTTTCTGTTTTCTAAACATAATACTTTTGTCTGGTTCAAAAACTATATATATAATCCATTGATTTTCTGAATCTTTTTTTCCCCAAGGGTTTCAGGGATCATGGGTCCTCATGTTTTCTTTGAGAAAGACATGTCTATCTGTGGTAGTTCCACAAGGCGGACTGGTGTAACTACTTCACAGACACAGTTATTACCTCTTAGGCGTTTGGGGGTAATTGTTGGAGGCCCTACATCAGTTTATTCTCAAAGAAAAATTAATTCCTTTGATTGAACACAGGTGAAAGATTCTATTTTCTGGAGTCCAATGATTATAAAGTAAAATACTACAAACTATACCAAAAGGTGCTTTGTTATAACTATCTGTATTCAAAGGTACTTCTCTATACTCAAAACTTGCCACCATCATTTCGTATTGTAATTGTCTAGTAACTACCTGTACCCCTCAAAGACAGGAAGCTCCTGGAAGGTAGCAACTGTAATGACTGTTTTAGCTGCAGGACACATGGTATGGCAGATGCTATACAATAAGTATTTCTGTTGGTGTTAGTATTAAAATCAGCTCAAAAATCTAATTCTTAATTAGCCACAGTTGCAGACTAACTAGCATACCATTGCCTCAATATTATTAAACGAGTTTTAATCAGACATTATCACAGTTCAAATAGATACGCCCAATTTCAAAAGTCTAATAACCTCTACCCAAACACTGAGTATATTTATGGGAGGCAGAAGAAACAATTTTAATTTGTTGAGTTTTGAAATTTTGTTCTGATTCAGACTCTGCTGCTAACTAGCAGTGACCTTTGGCAAGTCACTTTAACCACACTGCATCTTGTGTTCTTAAATATTAAACTGTGGAACTGGATTAAACAAACGCTCTTCAAGTACCAGAGCTGGGTCCAGCTCGTAATCTCTCGTTAGGTATGAACCAGTAACGGTACTCCCTCTTGTCAACACTAGAGGGAGCGACATTCATGTCATCACTGCGGTGGTGAGGGAAGCTGCAAGGCAAAGCATTTTTAAATAGAAAACTGACTTTACAGGAGAGAAATTAACTATCAAGTGAGAGATCCCTATTGTTCATACAATCACCCCACAGGCTCTCTCACCTGCCTCTTATAGATATCAAAGCATCTCACACTTGACTTGCACCAACACGTCTTGGGGGCTTTAATTCTAAATCCAAAAGAACCAAGTTGTTTTGAGTCATTCCTACAGATTTCTTTCCCCATTCAGTCTATTTTCTTTCTTAATCAAATTAAGAACAACAACAACAAAAGCAAAGTAATTGATGATGCTATTGGATAATCCCCAAGAAAATGAGAAAGAAGAGGAGAAAGATTGATATCATGTTGAAGCTGTGGCCTGGGAAAACCTGTAAAGTTAACTGCAACTGAATTCATTAGCAGCCTGTCACTTAAACTCAAAGCTACCATAGCTACTTGAAAACAAGAAAACTATTCAAAAAGAGGAAAGACATAAGGAAAAGAAGGGATCAGTAGAGCTCTGCAGTGCAGAAGCTGGGATGTCTGCCTAAGTGAACGCGGTCACTGCCCTGGTGGGCTCTGTGGTAAGATGCTTGCAGCTACTGAAGAGTGATGTCATTAAGTAGAGGCAACAGGGTCACATGAGGCATTTGGCAAGAAAACTGTCAAGTAACAAGATAAGGGAACGGTGGGTGGAGGAGAGAGGGGAAAAGAACAGCATTTCCAAAGCTAAAGCTTAATCTGAAGTTATATACACACTCTCTCTTTCTCCCAGCTCCAAAAACACCCATGGCCTTGCAAATGTATGACCTAAACCATTATGGAACAAGTGAAATGACAAATCAAAAACCTCTCCAGCGGTATCAACTTAGTTTCTCTTTGCCCAGAAACACAATGGCATGTTAACCTGACAGAGAGGGCATACATTGTGGATATTACAGAATGTGGTCTGTGGGAGAAAGATAAATGCAATCCTGAAAAACCCCTTTTATTTCAATTCCATAGATTAATTTAACACTGAGAAAGCAAAGCATCAACAGTCAGAACTGGACTAGCTACTTTTTAGGACACGGGCTGTTCCTGAGTAAAAACAGATTAGAAAGCAACTTTGGAGAGTCCCTTTAAAGGTGGGAGAAGAGAAAATCTATTAGAACAAGACAAACAATTCTTTTTTTCACTTAAAAAAAAATGCAAACTAAGATCTCCAGAGGTGAAATACATAGCAAAACTCACCAGGGTTAAAAAATCAACTTATTCTTATAGATACAAGTAGTTGGATATTTGTTTCATAAATCATCAATTTCAAATATTCTAGAGCTACTACAGCCTTAACAGAGACAAAAAGATTTCTCTTTTCTTTTAGGATGTAAAAAAAAAATTTTAGCCACCCTTTCAAGTTAATGAGCCTCCTGGGAAACATGAGAAAAATATACTTTACTGTTAAAAGGAGAACAACTTGTTTTTCTGGCTTTAGGACACATGCCAATGTATTTCTAATTAACTGTTTCATACTGACCTTTAAAATGTTTCTGCCATCAAATGACTCTCTTTCCTTGAAGATATATTTGCCATCTGCTGTGTAGAGATTGTACCTGCCTTCAGCTGTAAATATCACAAAGGTAATGTTAGAAGAGAAGCTTGGGTTACTTGTCTGTTTTCTCTTGGATTTCTATAGGTACAACTAGCGAAATCTCCACGTACTACCATGGCATAGAGAGAGAGGGGAACATCAGGCTGTGAGTCAAGAGACCCAGTTTCTAATCTCAGCTATGTCAATTCATTCAATGTACGTTTATTCACTCAACATTGTCCAAGTACTTACTGTCCATTAACCATACAACTAGCTATGTTCTTAGGCAAATCATCTCCTCCATGGACCTACGTCCGTCTTGTACAAAGTCAGAGGTTACGACTAGGTGATCTCCAAAGGTTCCGTGCAGTTTAAAAACCCAAGACTTTGTAAAAGCTGCATGTATTTTTAAATATGTAAAAATACACAAAAATTCACACATTAACTAGTCAAAAATGTTGGCAGTCATGCTTTGGATTGATTTAAGAACTCCCCCAAAATGAGAAAGACCCCTTTAGTTGCAATCAAAGGTATCCTTACAGACATTCTACACAGAAAAGCAACAAATCTATGACCTTAGCCTCGTCAAAGCCACACTCTTAACTCCTTCAGTTAATTTAGCTAGTTTATCTCAAAAGATGTCCTTAGAGTATAGCAAGAAAAGGATATCAAAGGGATAACAGGAAAGAAAACATAGAGCACTGTATTCTATGTCCCTTTCAAGTAAAAATTCAACACAGAGAAGAATCCAGCATATAGAAAATTCAAAGCATCCTCAAGAAGTATTGAACTGTCAAAGTATTTTCCAAAATGTCAACCTTTTCCTGCCCACCAACAGACTTTCAAAAATATTTGTATTTCCACTTTTGAGTATGGTCTTTTACTACATATAGGTATGGAGACTACCAAGTCAGAATTGACCAAATGTATCCAGAGTGCTCTCTCCAGGAACATAATATATTTTAGATAGTCCACTGGAATTATACCTGAGTAGCTATAGGACCATTTCTCTAATGAGAAGTAGTCTCTTAATCAAAGATGCCAATTCCATTGATATTTCATAGCTTAAAAATAGGTCCCCTATTAAGGGGAGATGTGAAATTTTAAAGTAAATTATACTAAATATTAATAAAAAGCAGCAATCATATCTGAAGACTGAAATATTTAATGGCAGGTTCAAAATCTATAAGTAGCATTAGCCATTAGGTAAATGCAAATCAAAACCACAATGAGACAACACTTCACACCCACAGGATGCAATAATCAAAAAGATAATAACAAGTATTGGCAAAAATGTAGAGAAATTAAAACCCTCATATACTGTTGGTGGGAATGTAAAATGACACAGTCACTTTGTAAAACAGTCTGGCAGTTCCTCAAGAAGTTAAACATAAGAGTTATTCTACGACCTGGCAATTTCACTCCTAAGTATATACCCAGGAGAAATAAAAACATATGTCCACACGGAAACTTGTACATTAATGGTCACACTGGCATTATTCGTAACAACCAAAAACTGGAAAACACTAATGTTCATCAACTGATGAGTATATAAATAAAATGTGGCATATCCATAAATATCCTATAGAATAGTATTCAGCAATAAAAGGAACGAAGTATGATACATGCTATAACATGGATGAACCTTGCAAACATTATGCTACTTAAAAGAAGCCAGTCAGAGGATCACATATTACATGATCTTATTTATATGAAATATCCAAAAAAAAACCAAACTCACAGAACAAAAAGCAAACTGGTGATGCTTAGGACTGGAGGGTTAGGGGAAATGGGGTCACTGCCAGTGGGCACGGGGGCTTTTGGCGGGTGATGAAAACATTCTAAAATTGATTGTGGGGCAGTTGCATAACTGAATAGACTAAAAATCACTGAATCAAATACTTTAAATGGGAAAATTATATAGTATGTGAATTATCTCTGAAAGTTGTTATATTTAAAATAGCTATAAGTAGGAAAGAGTAACTAAACTGAACACAGAACATTTTCTTATTGAAGCTCTAGCACTAACTGAATATAAATCTGGATCCACACAATTTAGAGGATATAGATTCCTACATAACTCTTTCATTTCAAGAGGTTAGTTAATAATGGGACAGGGTATAGTTGTTAAGCGCTCTGAACTAAAATGTAAGGGCCAAGACAGGTGCGGACTGCACTACTGGTAGTATGAAATGTCTAATAAAATGCCGTCGTTGCCTGCATTGTCCAAAACAGCAGCCACCAACCGCATGTGATTATTTAAATTTAAATTCAATTAAATTAAATTAAAAGTTCACTTTCTCAGTCTCACTAGCCACCTTCAAGTACTCAATACCCACAATAGTGTCTACCATCTTGGACATCACAGATGCAGAATACTTCTATTATCACAGAAAGTTCTACTGGATCATGAATGTACATTTATTTTTAAGAATTGTTTTTTGAGAGACTTTTTTTTTTTTAACTTTTACTTATTTAAGTATATCTTTCTAGGACCTATCAGCTCCAGGTGAAGTAGTTGTTTCAATCTAGTTGTGGAGGGCGCAGCTCACAGTGGCCCATGTGGGAATCGAACAGGCAACCTTGTTGTTAAGAGCTCACGCTCTAACCAACTAAACTAACCGGCCGCCCTGAATGTACTATTAATATATCCTTTGAACCAATAAATTTAGAGTATACTCTGGAGTTCTGAAACTCTGTCTTTACATAATGATGTTAAAAATGTACATTCTCAGGGGATCTAACTATGTTTTCCAAAATTAAAGTTGTCCAGAACAAGATAAATACCAGAAATTCCTTTAAATGTTCCCAATGGACAAGCTAAATTTGTAATGTACAAATATCAAATATTCCAGAAAATACTGTTTTCTGGAATTTCAAACATTCTTCTGTAATACTACTGTCCAAATGACAATATTCAGACATGTATTGCAGAAATATATTCCATCTGAATGATAACAGGAGCTTTAAATTCTATTAACTCCCCAGAGTCTATACACGCTTTGACTGAGCCATTTGACCCGTTTTTGATCTCACTGCTCCCAAAGGTAAAATACTGATTCATTTAGAAAAGTCTTAAATAAAATACAATCTAGCGCCAAAAGACATTAACACTAGAACTAAAAATTGGATAGCTACTTATCTCTTAGCCCTACAATGGATCTAACCAAATGGGGTTAATATTAAATGACTTCTAGTTGGGATCTTTGGTATATATCTAAGAGAAATATAGAAAGATGTATTTTGATAAAAAAGACACACAAATTGTCCTAAACTATAAATCTACAAATAGTTTATGGGTTCAAGTCCTGATAAGAGTCCTCTTCCAACCCAGATATTTAAAAACCAAGGTCAGGGTCCTAACAAAGGAAATAAACCCTGAATATGAGATTTTGGTGTTGCTATATTTTAAACAAGAGGTCTTGGAAGGGGAAAGCTGCATATAACTTGAATTTGTAGCTCTTGATCAGACAGACACTAAATAAGCTAAAAAAGCTTTTACTTGGTGGGTGGGGATGGAAAGAGAAGAATACTTTTAGAAATGTAGATTATTATCCCAAATCAAGGGTTAAAACACATTTTTATATGAAGGCTCAGATTCCATGAAGGAAAAAAAATATTACTCTAACACAAAGTTTCTCAACCATGGTGCTATCAACATTTTGGGCTGAATAATTCTTTGTTGTGGGGGCTGTCCTGTGTGTTCCAGCGAGGGCTAAGCAGCATCCCTGACTTCTACCCACGAAGATGCCTGGAGAAACCCAACAAATGTCTCCAGATCATCCCAAATGTCCTGTGGGGGGCAAAATTGCCCCTCACTCAAAACCACTGATCTAACATTTACTTTTACTAGCTAATCTTCCTTTCTTTTTTCTTCCTTTCAAAATAAGTCACCGAGTATTGCACAGGACATACTTACACAAAAATAATTATTCATTGTTTACCTAATATTTACCTGGGCATCCTGTATTTCTGCTTGCTAAAATATGGCAATCCCAAGTGTGACAGAAATAAAAGATTTGGAATACCACACAGCCCCCGCACACTTCCACTGTAATCATCAAAACAAGCTAACAGATCTCAAAAAGAAGATATATCAGAAATCCGCTGACAGCCCATCCTAAACCCCAGGGATGTAATACAGCCTTGCTGGTCACAAAATGTGCTACAGTCCTATGGAGGACTTACCATTGGGGTCTTTCCTGAATAGAGTATTCATGACTGTAGCGTGGAGTTTCACACTATTCCATTCCTTCACTATCAGTCCAGATGCCTGAAAACGTTCCAGTACTCGATCAACTAATTCCTGCAGCCTGGAGAATCGAAGAAAGAAGTACAGAAATCTTAGTAAACTCCTCAAGCCCTGATTACTAATTAAGCAACGTTTATGGAGCACTGCTCTGGGCTAGTCACTGTACAAGGCCCTGCGGTGCCCACCACCATGAAGCTCACAGCCTCGTGAAGAAGAAAACATGGAAACAAATAACTGCAAAGCATGACAGGGAGTATTAAGGGAGTGATCAACTGTATATGAGGACATGGAGAGGACCAGGTTTTCACAGGAACTTTAAACATGATCTTTGAGAAACATGAAAGTTTATCATTTTGGGAATAGTGCTCAAGAAGCCTGGCTTAACAGAGCTGCCTAAAAGGAAGTGCTTTATTACTTCATCTAGCCACAAACAAAAGCTCCCATGGCTGATGTGTTTGCTCCAGGATCAAATGCGGTCTGCTACGACTCCAAGACATTTCGTCACTGGGAAGGAGCATGAACTATGAAGATCCCAATAGTCTGTACCAATGTTTCGAAGCGGCGAAAGTACAGTACCGATAAAGACAACTACATGTAAGAAAACCCCGGGCTGCGTAACATTCCCCGTGTGGGCTCTGCGTGGCTCTGAGCACTACGAGTTCTGCAGTGGGCGAGCTCTAGCTCGATGACAGCCACTCCTTCCTATACCTCCACCGGCATCAATTCTCGCAGAGGAAGTTTTCATTCCGTTCAGATGTTTTGCTCAACAATTGAAGAATCAATTCCCTTTAACATTTCTTGTAAGGCCAGTCTAGTGGTGATGTACTTCTTTAGCTTTTGTTTGTCTGGAAAACTCTTTATCTCCTCTTCAATTCTTTGCCTCTTGTGCCGCCAAGAGGGGTCATTATCCCAGCGAGTGTGTGGTGGAGATCGTGGTCCTTGGTCTCAGGAAGCAGCCATCTTCTGTGACCACTCACTCACGTGACAGTGAAATTCAGCCTGCAGCTTTCACACGTTGTGCCAGAACACCCACCCTGAGCCCGGAGAAGCTCTCACTGAACGCGGGCACTGGCGGGGAGGTCCACATCAAATGACAGAGCAGTGTGCCTGGTGCACTGGCAGGAGCCTGCGCCTTTCAACCTTTCCTTAGCTTTTTTGGAGATTTGTGCCGCGTGCTAATTGACTTGCCTGGCTCAAAAGAATCTTTTATCAGTTACTAACGTGCTAATGAACAATAGATCTCACATTTTTTCAGATCTTACATTTTTAGATGTACTAGTACTACTCTTTGTGTCAAACACCACTTCTTTTCTTGGACGCAAGTAGCCCTGAGATATTTAGAGAGTTCATGAATCTTCCATTGTGCCTCGGGCCGTGGCCCTGTGGAGAGCAATGAGCGGCATCTCCCTGAGCACAGCTGGATGGGTCTGCTTTATGTGAGGTGTGGGCCAAGTCCACCCTGCATGGCCCAGCTGTGGGAGCTCGCCTCCGGCAATCACTGCAGCTGCAGCAGCTGAGTTGCTCAAGGCCTATCTCCAAGTGGACAACAGCCTCTGGTACCCCACCCCCCGTTACATTTCACCCACTCAGACACGGGCCAAACAGCCCTCTTCTGCAACCACTGCGTACACTGCAGTAAGAGAGACTTATTCTCCCCTAGAGACTGACTCAGGAGCACAGACGGTTCTTTTCCCCTTTATGGTTTTCAGGCTTCAAAGTTCCGAATTAATCTCAAAATTCTAATTTCTTTACCTTAATTGTTTCTATGAAATACTATTAACCAAAGAATATTTATAACATGAGTAAGGCATAATTATTGTAATAATAATAAAAGAAATACCCATGTTCCCTCCACCAAACTTCAGAAATAGAACACAGTATTGGGACCAGAGTGAGGCAAGTGAGGTAACTCGCTTTGGGCACAAAATTTAAGGGGGTGCCCCAAAATGCAGTTAGCCAAGATAAATCATGTTGTTTTTTTGTTTTGTTTTGTTTTAATAGGGGAAGGAGAACAGTACTTTATTGGGGAACAGTGTGTACTTCCAGAATTTTTTTTTCCAAGTCAAGTTGTTGTCCTTTCAATCTTAGTTGTGGATGGTGCCATACAGCTTCAAGTTGTTGTCCTTTCAGTCTTAGTTGTGGAGGACGCAGCTCAGCTCCAGGTTCAGTTGCCATTGCTAGTTGCAGGGGGTGCAGCCGACCATCCCTTGGGGGAGTCGAACCGGCAACCTTGTGGTTGAAACGACAAGCTCCAACCAACTGAGCCATCCGGGAGCTCAGTGGGCAGCTCAGCCCAAGGTGCCGTGTTCAATCTTAGTTGCAGGGGGCGCTGCCCACCATCCCTTGTGGGACTCAAGGAATTGAACTGGCAACCTTGTGGTTGAGAGCCCACTGGCCCATGTGGGAATTGAACCGGCAGCCTTCGGAGTTAGGAGCATGGAGCTCCAACCACCTGAGCCACCAAGACGGCCCAAGATAAATCATGTTTTAATGCAGTATTTTTAAAAATCAAAATTAATGCAAAAATAATCTACAATGAAAAAAATATCAAAATTCTGAATGAAGAATGGGATGAGTGCTACTGAGTTCTCCTTTTGCCTCAGGCACCAGGACGGCTTGGCCTGAGAAACAACATGACAACATACCAGTTCCTCAGGAAGCTCTCTGCTCTGGAGACCCCAGGGACTCTGCTGCCCGCCCCAGCATGTGGTGGAGCAGCCTGTGACCCCAGCACTGCTCAACATGCTTCCTCTACTTAGCAACCTGACAACTGCCCCCTCAGTGCTTCCTGTTCCCTGGGCCACAGTTGCCACCCGTACCACCCTTCCAGGCACAACTCAAATCCCGCTTCTCCACAAAGCCTTCCTGACTACCCTAACACCCGACTACCCCATATCCGTGAGCAGTGATTTTGTCCTCTGAAATGCTGCCCCACTTGTAAGGTGTGCTCCGCTTAGCATTCTCAGGGATGGACCCTTAGTGTTTCTAGTTTGTCTGTTTTGTTCTCCTACCGCATTGCATGCTCCTTAAGAGCATGTTATTCTCGCATTTGTCTTAATCCGCCAGAGTACCATTATCCTTGGCTTTCTGTAACTATTGGCTGTGATTGGTTAACTGATGCATTTGATTGATTAAAAAGTGAAACTTGAATGATGTGAAAAAATAAACATGGTCTTGAAGGATCATTAAGTATTCCCAGATAAAACAGGAAAGGAAGGACCTGACTTCTAGTAGAAGAAACAGCATGTGCAATGATACCACGGCATGCAAGATGACAGCTGATTTGGAAAACTGCCATTTATTTAACATAACAGAGAGAGAAAAGGGACAGTGGAGATGAGCAGGATATAAGTAGTGGCTGGACCATGGGAAGCCACAGAAATTTTTAAAAACGGAATGGTGTGGTCAGATGTCCATATTCAAAAGCTGACTCTGTGGCAGAGTAGAAAATGCATTAGAAGGAGTAGAGACCAGTGTACAGAGGTCAGCTAGGCAGTACTATAATAGTACAAACAACAACAAACACAATGTGTCAGGCACTGTTCTAAGCACTTTATATATGTGAGATCATTTAATCGTCACAATGAAGTGCTATTTTACCAATGGGGAAACTGAAGCACAGAGAAGTTATGAAACTTGACCAAAGTCACAGAACTAATACATGGCTTATTCAAAATTAGAATCTATTAATCTGGCTTTAGAGTATATGCTTTAAGGACAGTGCTACAAAGGGGGAAAGGATGAAAATCTAAACTATGGCAGGGGCAATGAAAACTGAGAAAAAAAAATGGATTGAAAAGAGCAATGTGAGAGAAAAGGACCCTCCGATCTGGCAGTGCTGAGACAGAGGAAGCCGGTGGGGGTCACTCCCCAGAGTCTGCGAAATGACCAGGTGAGTCACTGCCAAGGGGGAACAGTGAAGAAGCAATTGTTATTACGTTGAGCTGTGGTGTCGGAAGGGTTAATACTGGGTACATTTTTGAAGACGTGGCACGGGGTATCAAGTAGGGTATGTCCAGGAGAGAGATGGAAATACAACTCTAAAGCGCAAGAGAAAAATGTGGGCAAAAGATACAGATCTGGGAGTCATCGGTGCACAAACAGTAGTTAAAAGCAAAGGACCGATGCAGTCCTAGTGGGAGCGGGGGTTCAGAGCCAAGAAGAGACCTAAGGATAGAGCCCTACTCCTATGTAAGGGGCAGAGAAGGAACCAGCAAAGACCATCAATAAGGATGAGGAATAAAAGTAAGGCTTCAGAAAGGCTGCAAGGAGAATTAGTACAAGGGGAAAACAAGGAATACTCAGGATAGCACAATGCTCTAGAAAAGTAAGAAAAGGAACAAAAAATGCCTACTTATTTCTCACAATCAGAACATTTCACTGGCACACTGGAAATGGAAGCCTTGTTACAGAGGACCAAGGGAAAAACGGGGGGAGGGGGAATTAATGCACATAAACTCTTCCAAGAAACTTAAAAGGAAGGGGAGAACAAATGCCTTCATAATTAGGAGATACAGAGTTGAGAGCAGGTTGGTTATGTTTGTTTTCAATGAGGAGAAAGACTTGAAAATGCTTACTGACAACAAGAAATTATCCAATAGACAAGGAAGATGAAATTTTAGGCAACAGAGGTAATTGACAGAACAAGATCTCAAAGCAGACTGGAAGGGCTGATATGCTCATAGGTGATGGGAATAGAGGTGAACAAAACAAGTCCCAGCCCTTGAGCAGCTTACATTCTAGTGGAAGGAGACAGACGGATGGAAAATATACACATCAACTATTTCAGGTGGTGCTAAACGCCATGAAGAAAATGAAATGGAAAAGAGGGAGGAGAATGCGACGGGGTGTAAGTGTACTATTTTAGATAGGGTGATCAAGGAAGGCCTCCCTGATAAAGAGACATTTGAGCAGATACCTGAGGGAACAGCATTCCAGAGAAAGGGAACCGTAAGTACAGACATCTGAGGCAGCATATGAGTGGTACGATGAAGAATAGCAAGTGGCCAGTGTATGGAGTGAAACCAGGGAGAGGTGATGAGGTTGGAGACATAAGGAGGGTCAGGTCACCTGGGGCTTGCACTGGGCTCTTAGACCTTGTAAGGACTGTGGCTTATACTCTGAATGGGGTGGGGAACTTTTGGGGGGTTTTCAGCAGAAGAATGACATGATCTGGCTGACATTTTAAAAGGAAATCCCTGACTCCTGTGTGGAGGACAGATGTGGTGGAGGGAAGGACGGAAGCTGGAAGGCAGTTAGGGAGCTGTCGCAACCACCCAGGTGGCTGGAGTAGCAGTGGGGATGGCAGCGGTGGAGGTGGTGAGAAGTGGTAGCTTTTCTGATATACAGGAGTCAGGAGTTGAAGGTGACTTTAGAAGGATTTTTGTCCTAAACAACTGAAAGACTGAATACCAAAGAACATGACACATTCAAGGATTCTTGAGAAATTCTGCAGAAAGGAAAAGGGCAGCAATGAGAGGGAAAGGCAGGCTGCTGAAGCCAGGCTGTGAAGGCTCCAGTGGGCCGTGGGTACTGGGTACTGGGGTCTTATTTAGCAGGCCACAGGAAACCAATGGGAGTTTGTAAGAAGCAAGATACCAGGAGGAAAACTAAAGCACAGAGGACAGTTAAGAGACATGTTGTGCTGCCTTACATAGTTATCTTAATTATTTTTCTGATTACAAAAATAATACATATTATTCATTACAGAAAAAAAATGGAAAATGCAGAAAAGCATAAAAAGGAAAACATAACCTCATCATCTACAGATGAACACAACTTTTGTTATATGACATTTTTTTAAAAATTAAAGTTTATTTGGGTGACAATTGTTAACAACGCTACATAGATTTCAGGTGTACAATTCTGTAACACATCATCCACACATCGCATTGTGTGTTCACCACCCAGAGTCAGTTCTCCTTCCATCACCATATATTTGGTCCCCTTTACCCTCATCTACCACCTCCCTCCTCTCTTACCCTCTGGTAACCACTGAACTATTGTCTGTGTCTACGAGTTTTTGTTTCTTCATTTGTTTGTCTTGTTCTTTTGTTGTTTTCAGTTTTATATACCACATATCGGTAAAATCATATGGTTCTCTACTTTTTCTGTCTGACTTGTTTTGCTCAACATAATAATCTCAAGATCCATCCATGTTGTCACAAATGGTCCTATTTCATCTTTTCTTACCACTGAATAGTATTCCATCGTGTATATATACCACAACTTCTTTATCCATTCATCTATCGAAAGACATTTTGGTTGTTTCCATGTCTTGGCCACCATAAATAAAGCTGCAATGAACATTGGAGCACATGTAACTTGACTAATAAATGTTTTCAGATTTTTTTGGTAGGTGCCCAGGAGAGGGATTGCTGGGTCATATGGTAATTGTATTTTTAATTTTTTGAGGAACATCCACACTGCCTTCCATAGCGGCTGCACCAGTCTGCATTCCCACCAATAGTATATGAGGGTTCCTTTTTCTCCACAGCCTCTCCAACACTTGTTACTATTTGTCTTGTTGATGAAAGCCATTCTGACTGGTGTGAGGTGATATCTCATTGTAGTTATTTGCATTTCTCTGATGAGTAGTGATGTTGAACATTTTTTCATATGTCTTTTGGCCATTTGTATGTTTTCTTTGGTCCTCTGCCCATTTTTTAATTGGACTGTTTGTTTTTTTGTTGTTGAGTTCCTTATATATTTTGGATATTAGCCCCTTATGGGAGGTGTTGTTTGCAAAAATCTTCTTCCAGGCGGTTGGTTGCCTCTTTATTTTGTTGATGGTTTCTTTTGCTTCTTAGTTTGATATAGTCCCATTCATTCATCTTAGCTTTTATTTCCCTTATTACATAATTTTTAAGTCTTTTTCTACAGATATGTAACAATTTTTAAAAGACAAAACATTTTTCTATAACTCGCTTATTTCACATAATATTCCCTGAATATTTATCCATGTCATGAATGTTTTCTAAAATGTCATTTTATATTATACACCTTTTAGAGGAGTTTAAACCAGCAACAGAAGTGGCTAGCCAATAAAATATTGGTAAGGATGGAAAAAGAGAACTGATTCAAGAAAATAACTTTGTTCCTACATTCCTAGGGGAAAATAAAATATATTCAGACTGCACATAACTCTGATTTTAGTTTATTGATTTAATTAACTGTGTGTATCTCTAAGCAAAGACCTACAGTATATTGGGTCCAAAGGTTCTGATTAACTAACACCATCACAGAACAATAAAGTTTTGAAATATTTCTAAATATTACAATATAATTTAAGTCTGAACATAACCAAGCACTATAAAATCCACCTGAATTACAAACCTCAGCAGAAGGTTAAAGAAAAATAAGTGGGTAGGGAGGAGTTCAGCTATACACTGAAACAAGAAGCAAAAAATACTACAGGAAAGAAATAAACTAAATGAAAGAAACCAGTCTCCAGTTTTGTCTTTCTGGAAAATTAACATTTCTGTCTAATTTACAGACTCTGAACCTTGAAGGGACTAAAAGACCTTTAAAAACCCTAAAAAGTTCTTGATTAACCTGTTCATTTTACATAAGAAGAAACAAAGCACAGACAGGTTGAGCTGCTCAGAGTCAGGACACAGGGACCAGAATCCAAGTCTCCTGGCAGCCATTTTCCTCTATACTCAGTTCACTGTGTGCTCCATTAAGGTTGGCTCCTTATATTCTCTGCTTTATTCTGGCACCTAAATTAATGCCTAACTGACACATAATCAATGCTCAATAAATAGTTGTTGCATGCATGCATGCATGCACGAATTCACAGAAGACAAATATTTTGGAATTCTATTAAAAGAACATAAGGGAGGAACTCATGAAACTCAACAACAAAAAAACAAACAACCCAATTGAAAAAAGGACAGAGGACCTGAAGAGACATTTCTCCAAAGAGGATATACAAATAGCAAATAGACATATGAAAAAATGCTCAACATCGCTAATCATCAGAGAAATGCAAATGAAAACCACAATGAGATATCACCTCACCCCAGTCAGAATGGCTTTCATCAACAAGACAAATAGTAACAAGTGTTGGAGAGGCTGTGGAGAAAAAGGAACTCTCATACACTGTTGGTGGGAATGCAGACTGGTGCAGCCGCTATGGAAGGCAGTGTGGAGGTTCCTCAAGAAATTACAAATAGAATTACCATACGACCCAGCAATCGCTCTCCTGGGTATCTACCCAAAAAATCTGAAAGCATTTCTCTATAGAAACACGTGTACTCCAATGTTCATTGCAGCTTTGTTTACGGTGGCCAAGACATGGAAACAACCAAAATGTCCTTCGACAGATGAATGGATAAAGAAGTTGTGGTACATATACACAATGGAATACTACTCGGCATTAAGGAAAGATGATATAGGAGCATTTGTGACAACATGGATGGATCTTGAGAGTATAATGCTAAGTGAAATAAGTCAGACAGAAAAAGCAGAGAACCCTATGATTTCACTGATATGTGGTATATAAACCAAAAACAACAAAAGAACAAGACAAACAAATGAGAAACAAAAACTCACAGACACAGACAGTAATTTAGTGGTTACCAGAGGGTAAGGGGGTGGGTGGTGGGTGATGAGGGTAAAGGGGATCAAATATATGGTGATGGAAGGAGAACTGACTCTGGGTGGTGAACACACAACGGGATTTATAGACGATGTAATACAGAATTGTACACCTGAAATCTATGTAATTTCACTAACAATTGTCACCCCAATAAATCTAATTAATTAAAAAAAAAAAGAAGAGGGAAAAGAACATAAGGGCACTTGGGCACAATCACTAAATTTCAGGTTGATGTCATGGATACTACATTTGACAATGTCAATATATTTCCAACAGTATAGTCTTTCAAATCTTACTTCATTGATCCTTTCCTGTTAAACTATGAATGAGTCACAAAGCTTCTCTATGCCTTTGGTTCCTCATAATTGAACTGAAAATAATGTAGGGTTGCTATGAAAAAAATAATAAATTATTCTTAAGCAGCTTTATCATTTAGATAGTGCTTGGGTTTGAAAACAGAAGCCAGTTATTAATGCTTTAAATTTAAGCTCTTAGTTTAAAGGCCTGTAAGTGCTACAAAGTTCAAGCATTCTAGAGCCGTCTTTATAGATACGGACTTGTACTACAGAATGATCACGGACTCCTTAGATAGTACAAACTGCAGGCTTGTTTTTTTTTTTAAGGAGGGCGCAGCTCACAGTGGCCCATGTGGGGATCAAACCAGCAACCTTGGTGTTATCAGCACCACGCTCTAACCAGCTGAGCTAACCGGCCACCACTCAAACTTCAGGCTTTTGTTTGGGATTTCTTCCCCAATTTAATTCAGTTTTTTAAATTATTATTTATCTTTATTATCAGTTTCAGGTGTACAAAACAACATAATGATTAGACATTTACCCACCTCACAAAGTGATGACCCCAACAAGTCTACTATCCGACACCATGCATAGCTATTACAATACCACTGACTATATTCCCTATGCTGTATTTTACATCCCATGACCATATATATATATATATATATATATATATATATATATATATATATTAATGATAGTTGACATTGAATATTATTTTGTGTTAGTTTCAGGTGTACAGCACAATGGTTAGGCATTTATATAATCTATGATGTGATCCCCTGATAAGTCTAGTACCCATCTGACACTACTCTTTACAACATTATTAATTATATTCCCCATACTGTATTACACATCCCCGTGACTATTTTGTGATTACTAATTTATACTTCCTGATCCTTTCATCTTTATCACTCATCCCCAACCCCCTCCCATCTAGCAACCATCAGTTTGTTCTCTTTATCAATGAGCCTATTTCTGTTTTGTTTGTTCGTTTATTCTGTTCTTTAGATTCCACATATAAGTGAGATCATATGATATTTGCCTTTCTCAGTCTGACTTATTTCACTTAGCAAAATATCCACTAGGACCATCCAAGTAGTTGCAAATGGTAAGATTTCATTCTTTTTTATGGCAGTGTAATATTTCATTGTATAAATGTACCACAATTTCTTTATCAGTCATCTATCATGGGCATTTCGATTGTTTCCACATCTTGACTGTTGTGAATAGTGCTGCAGTAAACACAGGGCTGCATATAATTCAGTTGTATCCAATTAATGTTTCCTGAGTGCTTACTGTTAATAGGCATTCTGCTAGTCGCTACAATACAAACCTAAATAAACATAGTCTTTGTTATTAAGGAGCTTGCACTCTATTACGATAACGATAAAGAAGATATAAGGAATACAAAGTGCTTTGGGTAATTTAAATGGGGAGGAGATTAGAGCTGGGTGGGCTTAGAACGAGAAGCTAACTCTATTCAAATCATCCTGGTCTATCAGCTGAGTGAGTAAATGACTTAAGAAAACAACAAACATTCACTGAACATCTACTATGAGCCATGAATTATAAAAGGTACTGAATATACGATGATGAGTAAGATATACTCCCTGTCCCCACTCCAATTTTATCATCTATTTGAGGAAAAGAAGAAGAAAGGATAGCAAGAAGGAAAGACAACATTTGAACACAAAAAGATGAGGAGTAACATGAGAGAAATTTCAGTCACAAGAAACAAGATTAACAAAGACACAGGGTATCATCAATAAGCACTGAAGCTGGTTGGGACTCGGGGCAAGCACAAAATAGTGGAAGATCAAGTTGAAAAGTAAGTTGGATTCAGACCACAAGATCTTGAATGCTCATCTGAGGAATACAAATTCATTTAAAAGATACTGTGAAATGATGGGAGATTTTTAAGCAAGTCAGTCTTATATAGGCTATGATTTAGGAAGACTTACGTAGCAGTATTTCATTGTGTATGTCATACCCATGACATAAAAAAGTAATGTCTAGGTAATATTTCATGACAAGAATGAACTGTAGAACAACATGCGTAATGGGATCCCATTTGTGTAAAATAATATGCATAGACAAGGACTCTTCAGCATTGTTTGCTCTGTTCACAATCTATTGGGGAGGAAAACTGGGAGAGTCGGGGCAGGGAGAAGAGGGCCATTTAACTTTCACTTTACCCATCTGTAAGGCTTTATTTAAAAAAAAAAAAAAAGATGTAAAAAGAATAAGATTGGCTGTGAAAGGAAGATAACAGTGATGCTGGCTGTATAGTTGTGGAATTTAATTCTAATTACATCCATACACACACCTCTCTCATCTTTTCACCAAACTTCTCAAAAGAGTAGTCTATCTCCAATTATTCTTCATCTACTTTGTCTGCCCCATCATAAACACATGGATTACAGTGAAACAGAACTAGGTGAAACCATAATTCTGCCATTTAGAAACAAAGACTACTACTGACCTTGACCTGGCCAAGTATACCAAGTATACCTGAACAAGTGTAACACTTGCCTGTTATAACAATGTTAAAAAAAAAAAATCAGATATGCTAAAAAAAAGTTACTATCCAGAAACAACCACTGATAAGATTCTTTATGTATTCAGATTAACTGATTTATTTTTCTCTTACTCGCTCTTCCCACTTTTAAGGGGGGGAGGAGTAAATGTACATATTTACATATTGTTTTATAATCCATTTTCATCACACAAATACTCTACAGTGAATGTTTTCCATTTTTCCAAGACACTTGTTAGTAGATCCCTACCATTCTGTATTCTACAAATGTTCTAATCTTTTTCCCACCAGTGATTTTGATGAATATTTAGATTGTTTCCAGTATTTACTGTTATTCACAATACTGGAAAAAATATTTCCACATACAAATATTTGCCCATGTATCTGATTAATTCCATTGGAAAAATTCCTATAAGGAGAATCAGCAAGTCCAAGAAGTATAAAATAAAACTCTTGGAATAAAGTGCCAGTTTGCTTTCTGGAAAGTTTGTACTAATTTATACTCTTAGCAGTAGTGACCTTCTCATGTCACTTATCCAACACTTACTTAGTTTTCTTCTATTTTTAAAATTTGTCCTCCCTCTGTCCCTTCCTCCCTCTCTTCCTCCTTCCTTCCCTTCTTTCCTTTCTTATGTACTGAAGTTAGTTTGATTTAGCCTCTATAAATCAGGGGAAACAAATAATCCTCATAAACAAAAAATATTCTCTTTAATATGAGAAAGAATTATGTTACATATGTATCTATTTAATATCACTTATTAAATTCAGTTTGATGAATAGTATTTGATGCATATTAAAATAATGTTAATTTCTAGTACAAACCAGTTTGGAGGCCAAAAGCCTCTTCCTAACCACTCAGGCTCCCAACCCTTCTCAGACAATAAATGTTACTGTGGCCCACACCATCAAAAGCTGAGATTATATCTCTTATTTTCAAAACCCAGCTCTCTCCTAGATGAGAGAGCTTTTGTAACTTAAGCCAGGTTAATAAATTAGTGGTTTTACCTATGTTAGCCTTCTTAGGTAAGGTATATATTCTAAAAGGTATTACCTGGACATGAGGCTCTAGTTGAAATACCAACTATAGAAGAAAGGCAGACTGCTGGAAGATATTTTTTTAGCTACAATGGACTTCACAGTGCTTCAAAAAATTACACTAAAGAGATAATTATTTACTTAATTTATACATATTGAACTGGTCTAAACATATATAATCCACTATTTGCAATAATTAATTTCCCTACCCATGACAATCCCTTCCTGGTTTTCATCAAGAGTAGTTTTTCTCACAGTCTTTAAGCTTAAGGATTTCTGGAAGCTTGCGGGGAAAGCTGACCTTTTAGAATTTCTGAGAATTTTCTATGTGTGCATGCTTTTATGTAGCTAGCAGAACTCTGAGGTTGAGCACAGCCACAAACCCACATAAATATCTTCTGAACAAATTTTTATAGCATTTTATATCAATTTAACTCTGCAAATATGTTTATTTTATCAAGTGCCTAACCATATATCCAAGTTATATTCCTTTCACTTGTATTGGAAATGAAGTTGATAAATAAAACTGGAAAAAAAGGTTTTCCAAAAATGTTTCCCATACACAAAAATTGTTTCATTAGTTCATCAAAGTTGTATTGGTAGTTACATGGAACACTTAGTCTCCTCTTTTTGTTGTTTCTCGGCATTTATTTTCTTTGTCTGTCGATTCCGTTGATGGTGCTGTTGGAATTTTAGTACATATATGGCTTTTTCCAGTTATCATCCTCATCTCTATCCTAAGTCCTCAATAGTGACCTTATCCTGGCAGAGGCTATAAAAGATTGACCAGGCACTGGCATGAAGACTCTCTGTAAATAGACATTGAGAAAACAAACTACCAAAGATTCCTCTGCTGATTACTGACTCAAAAATAAAATAATAAAAACAAATTTTTTAAAGCACTGGAGATAAAAAGACATCATGGAAGTATAACTTATTCCAAATTATGTATAAAAGATAATTTTGACCTGAATAGAGAAGAGACTTTCAGGCCCTTTTGTGGCTAAAGAGATTAAAGTGTCATATGGTCACATTCACATGCTCCTCTTGCTTTTTCTTCTTTCCTTTGCAGTGACTATGGTTGTAACCTGGTTTTCTGTACACTGTCTCCTTCCAATGGCATATGTGACCCTAGGTGGGATAGATGACTTCCAGTCCTCTTTCCATTCCTTGTCTCTCATAGCATGTAGATGAGAACCTTTTCACAGTGTGACTGACCCAGGTCCTGGGTCAGTCAATTCGCGAGGCACCACAGACACACAGGGAAAGACTGAGTTGTGCAGCTTCAGGACGAGGAACAGACACCATCATCCTTGTGTGGAGCCCACCAATCTGTGTTTTCTTTTAATAGCTTAGTTCTTAAATAGATTTAAAGTCCTTACAGTAAGGGTCATTTTACCAGTTTTGTATTCCTTATGGTGTCTACAAGAGTGCCTGGAATGGGGAAAGGCTAAAACCTTTCCCCTTAAGATCAGGAACAAGACAAGGCTGCCCACTTTCACTACTTTTATTCAACATAGTTCTGGAAGTTCTAGCCACAGGAATCAGGCAAGAAAAAGAAATAAAAGGCATCCAAATTGGAAAGGAGGAAGTAAAATTGTCTTTATATGCAGATGACATGATATTATATAGAGAGAACCCCAAAGACTCCCCAAAAAACTATTGGAACTGATAAATAAATTTAGTAAAGTAGCAGGATACAAAATTAATATTCAGAAATCAGTTGCATTTGTATACATCAGTGTATACAAACAATCAGAAGTAGAAATCAAGAAATCAATCCCACTTACAATTGCTTCTAAAACAATAAAATACCTAGGAATAAATTTAACCAAAGAAGTAAAAGACCTGTACTCAGAAAATTATAAGACACTGAAGAGAGAAACTAAAGAAAATACAAATAAATGGAAACACATACCATGTTCATGGATAGGAAGAATTAATATAGTTAAAATGTCGATACTACCTAAAGCAATATATAGATTCAATGCCATTCCTATCAAGCTACCAATGACATTTTTCTCAGAAATACAACATATAATCTTAAAATTCATATGGAACCATAAAAGACCCCGAATAGCCACAGCTATCTTGAGAAACAAGAACAAAGTGGGAGGTATCACGCTGCCTGACATCATAACATACTACAAGGCTACAGTAATCAAAACAGTATGGTACTGGCATAAAAACAGACACATAGATCAATGGAACAGAACAGAGAGCCCAGAAATAAATCCATGCCTATATGGTCATTTAATCTATGATAATGGAAGCAAGAGTGTACATTAGAGAAAGGACAGTCTATTTAATAAATGGTGCTGGGAAAACTGGACTGACACATGCAAAAAAATGAAACTGGACCACCTCCTTACACCATATACGAGAACAAATTCAAAATGGATTAAAGACTTAAATATAAGACCCGAAACCATAAAACTCCTAGAAGAAAATATAGGGAGTAAATTTTCAGACATTACCCTGAGTAATATTTTTACTGATATATCACCTCGGGGAAGGGAAGTAAAAGAAAAAATAAACATACGGGATTACATCAGACTTAAAAGCTTTTTCACAGCAAAGGAAACCATCAATAAAACAAAAAGGCAGCCTACTGAATGGGAGGAGATATCTGCCAATGATACATTTGACAAGGGGTTGATATCCAAAATTTATAAGATACTCATTCAGCTCAACATCAAAAAAACAAGCAACCCAATTAAAAAATGGGCAGAGGACATGAAAAGACATTTTTATAAGGGGACATACAGATGGCCAACAGACATATGAAAAAATGCTCAACCTCACTAATCATTAGAGAAATGCAAATAAAAACCACCATGAGATACCACCTCACTCCAGTCAGAATGGCTATCATCAATAAATCAACAAACAACAAGTGCTGGCAAGGATGTGGAGAAAAGTGAACCCTGGTGTGCTGTTGGTGGGATTGCAGATTGGTGCAGCCACTATGGAAATCAGTATGGAGGTATCTCAAAAAAACTGGAAATGGAACTACCTTATGACCTAGCAATTTCACTCTCAGGTATCTATTCAGAGAAACCCAAGATGCTAATTCGAAAAAATATATGCACCCCTATGTTTATTGTATTACATATTGTATTACAATATGTTTATTGTAGCACTATTTACAATAGCCAAGATTTGGAAACAACCAAAATTCCCACTGGTAGACGACTGGATTAAGTAACTGTGGTACATTTATACAATGGAATATTACTCGACTATAAAGAAGAATGAAATCTTAACCATTTGCAACAATATGGATGGACCTAGAGAACATTATGCTAAATGAAATAAGTCAGTTGGAGAAAGACAAATACCATATGACCTCACTTACATGTAGAATCTAAAGAACAGAATAAATGAGCAAAGTAAACAGAAATAGTCTCAGAGATATAGAGGAAAAACTGATGGTTGCTAGAAAGGAGGGGGGTGCAGATAAAGGAGAAAAGGGGAAAGGATTAGATAGCATAAATTGGTAAAGTACAATATTGCCAAGGGGAAATGAAAGACAGTTTAGGGAATATAATCAATAATGTTGTAAAGATTTTGTAGGATGTCAGATGGGCACATGTCTTATTAGGGAGACCACTTCATGGATGGTGTAGATGCCTGACTGCACTGTACACCTGAAGCTGAAGCTAAATCATATTGTATATCAACTATAATTTAATATATATATAGTCACAGGATATGGAGTACAGCATAGGGAATAGAGTCAATAGAATTGTAATAGATATATACAGTATCAAAGGGGCAATAGATTGGGGGAGACGGGTTATCACTTTGTGAGGGGTGAAATGTCTAACTGTTACATTGTTTTGTACACCTGAAACTAACTAAATAAATAAAACAGTGCCTGGCAATTTGTTACTATATACTAAACTATTTATTTGGGGATATTTATCTTGTGTTCAATCACTGGATAGAACTTTTACTGTTCTATTGTCAATTTCAGAGCTTCTTTTAGTAGTCTATTATGTTATCCACAAATAATGACAATTTTTGTCTTCTTTTCAATTGTCTCTGTTTTATAGCTTAGGCATTTTTAGCCACAGGTTTCAGAAAAATGTGTTTAAGATTGTTATTGTAGGCAACCACATTTTATTTCTGATTATAATGGGAATAAACCCAGTAAATATTACCATTCAACATGACTGTTGATTTTTGCTTTAAAATAGATATTTATCATATTAGGCAATATCTTTCTATTTCTATTTTTCTGAAAGATTTTAATGAAAAACAGGTTGAATTTCATCAAAAGCCTTTTTAGGCATGTATTTACACATTATTTTTAAGTTTGATCTATTAAGTAGGATATTATTAGATATCCTGGTCTTAATGCATCTTTGCATTCCTGAGACAAATCAGCTTAGTCATAATGGAGCATATTCACCTGACTCCTACACTCCACTTTCAGAAAACTGCCAAATTAAGCAGATTTTAACTCTTCTTGCATCGATGTACCAATTCTCATTGCCAACGTTCTAATTCAGGTCTTCTTTGCTTCTCACCTGAATTACTGTAATGGCTTCAAAATATTTCACCCTCCTATTCCTGGCTCTTCACTTCAACTACATATATAGTATGTAATTGCATTAAATTTATACAGAACCATTTGGGGAGAACTGACATCTTTATGAAACTAAGTCTATCAATGAACATGGACATCTCTCAATTTGTTTTAATTCCCTGCAAAAAGGTCTTGAGCACAGTTTTTGTTATATTTATTCCTAAGAACCTTATGGTCTTTGTTGCTATTGTAAATAGATAACGTCTTTTTTTATTTCTTTAATTTAATTATTTTCCCTTGAGGCATTTTATTTGTATGTATGTATTACATCCCCAGAAAAAGAATCCCAGGATTTTTCCACCTGTGTTTCGTCTCCCTTCTTCATGGTATATGATGCCCAATGAGGTTATCAGTACAATGGAACCAAACTGACGGCACAGGAGCAGGTCGTTCTGCCATTTTTCTAGACCTTTGAGCTGCACATCCAATCTGGGACTGATCACTCCACACTTATTTAACCTGCCTGTGAGGTTCACAACAATTTTCCGAGCTCTGTGATCCTCAGTATTTCAAATTCGCCAACGTAACCATGCTTCCGCATCACAGTTAGAAACTGGACGATGACTTCCGAGCATGGCCTAATAAGAACCCAGCGTTTGCCTCTCTTCTTGGCATTGTTGAAGCTCTTGAGAGCATCAGACAGGACAGTAATGCACACCATTATGATGGCACAAAAAGATGCCAGAAAGAGGACGGGAGGGGCGAGTGCATGGAGTTATGGGATAATGTCTTTTTTAAATGATGTTTTGTTTGTTACTGGTGTATAGAAAAGCAATTGATTTTATTATACTAATTTTATAGTCAATCACTTTGTTAAACTCTTGTTATTTCTAATAAGTTGATAATTGTAAATAATCTTATTTCTGGTAAAAAAAATCACTGAAAATTATTAAGCCTTACTTTATAATTTATTATGTAATCAATTTGTTTCAGCTATTTCATGTGCCTGAAATGAACATGAATTCTTTAATGCTGAGTATATAATTCTAGAGATGACTATTACATGAAACTTGTTAATTACTAAAATCTTCTGAATCTTTACTGATTTTACAGCTGCTTAACCTACCAATAATTGGAAGATATGTTGCAATCTCCTCCTATGATGATGGGTTTCTCGATTTCTCCCCAATAAAATATTAATTATATAAATTTGACTTAATCTACTTTGAGGCTGTTCTGTTAGGTTCATACAAGCTTAGACTTCATACATCTTCCTGGTAAATTGAACCTTTTATTATGTAATAATCCTCTCTATTGCTAATAATGGATTTTTCTTTAAGCCTATCAATGTCTGCTATCCATTCTGTTATGCTTTTTTTTGGTACTGGCCTAGTATATCTTTTTCCCTTCTATTATTTCAACTGTGAAGGAAGAAAAAAACTTTCCTCTACCCTTCAAGGTTCTTTAGGCTGGTCTAATAATTAAATCTACATGAGACAGATTAACAAGAGAAAATAACCAAATTTAACAGGAATCCCACATACATGAGAGATTCAGACAGAAAGGGAAAATGAGGTATAGAGGACATTCTGATCTAAGGATGAGCTAAGCCACCATGGGGCTTCAGAGAGGAGGAAGGTTGTTGGCAGGACAATAAGAAGAGCAGATGTTCAGTAATTAGAAGTTTGTCCTGACATAGATAGATCATAAAAATTTATTTCTAGTGATAAGTCTTAGTATGGGCAAGGCCCCTAATTTAAATTATTTAAGGAAGTGAAAGTTTCTCATGAGCCTGCAGGCTCTTGATTGCCTTCAGCTCAAAATAATTCACATGCCAATTTGGCACATTTTGGGAAGGCCTGTTCTGAATCCGTTCACAACCTTCTGCTGTGGCTGTATCTCCTGTAAAGAACATATAGCTGACTTTTGTTTATATCTAATCTTATAATACCTTTATGAACTGGTGAGTTTATTTCATTAACACATAAATATTATATGTGTGGACTTCTTCCTACCACCTTACTTTTTAATTTCTACTTATTCCATTTTTTTTTCTATGCTTCTTGCCCCTTTTTGGAATGAATTTGTATTTGTTCCTTTGTCTTTTTCTATTTGTTTGGAATTTATTCCCACTATTTTTAGACTTATTTTTAAATTTTAACAATGCACATTTAGCTTAACAAAGTTAAATAACGTCTTAACAATGCTCTCCCAAATAATAAAAAAAGACTAAAAATACGTCAACTCCAGAATTCCCCTTAATCCTGACTTGTGTGCTGTTAGCTGACATTTATGGTAGCTAAATAATGTTATTCTATCATTTTTTAAAGACTCTCCCAAATATAAAATAATTAGTTTACATAGACAGTGTTTGCCATTTTATGTATTTATTCATCATTCCTTTCTGATCTCATACTATCCTTCCTGCATCTCAGACTTTCTGGATTCATTTTCCTTTACTGCAGTTATCCCATGGTGATAAATTCTCTGAAGTTTTGTTCATCTATAAAAGTCTTTATTTTACCTTTGTTCTTCAAAGATGTTTTTTTCTAAGTACACAATTCCAGGTTGACCATTATTTTCTCTAAAAAATATTCTGCTGTCTTTTGGGTTCTGTTGTGGATACTGAGAAGTTTTGTAGGTAATTTCTTTAAGATCTCTTGTCTTTAGTGTTCCGCAGTTCCATTATGATTTATTCTGATATGGATTTCTTTTTATTTACTTCACTTGTATTTAATCTTTTTTTCTTATCTGTTGCTACTGCCTCAATCCAAGACCCTCTAATTTCTTCACATGGCCATCTCATGTCATTCTCCCTCTCCCTCATTATGCCAAATCCATACCTGGAATTTACTAGGCTTTTTCTTGCCTCACGGCTTTTGCCGAATTTTCTTTTGCCTGGAACAAAGGATGAGGGGAATCTTCCTACCCCCTTTGCCTGTATACTCCTACTCCTTTAGATCTCAATTCAATATCAATTCCTTACAGAGGTTTTTCTTGATCCGGCCGACCCCCAGTTTAAAGCGCCACGATATTTTCTCTCTTTACTTGAGCATCGTATTCCCTCTGCTTTGTCTTTATCGTACTTTCCAATTATGTACTTACGTGTTATTTGTTAACGTCTGTTTTCTCCATTACTCTGTAAACTACACGGGGGCCTGACTGTGTCTGGCTCTATTCACCATCCTATATTCGTAGCTTAGCACAGTGACTGGCACACACTGGGTACTCAGTAAATTTTTGTTGTATAAACAAAGAACCAAATGAAAATCCAACTTCCTTTACATGGTATATAATAGTTCTTCTACATCTGCACTTGCTATTTATTCCCTTTTGCTAAAATGCTACTCCCTCAGCCTGCAAACTCCTTATTAAGCCAATAAACCTCCTCTCTGAAGCCTTCCTTTACAAAATTTGCCCACACAGGGACATAGTTTTGCTGCCCACCTAGGCACCCCTAGAACCTCAAGCACAGCCCTCACCCCAGCGGACCCTAATTACTGACATCGGCTTCCTCCTTAAGACAGAGCCCTAGGGTCTACTGTACCTCACATACTGGGCATTCGAAAAACACGTGAAGGAAAAGGGGACTGGAAATGCCCTGTAGAGTGAAGTAACTGATGGCGCCAGGTCTCTGAGGAGGTAAGACGGAATGGGATCACAAACAGAAATAAAGGCATTAGCCTCATCAGAGATGATCTGTGCCATTTTTCAGAAAGAGGGTGAAATTGAGTGGGGTGGATTTGATGAAAACAGGTAGATTGTGAAGGTAAAAGTAAGGAAGTTGATGAAGTTGCTTTCCGTGCCCAGTAAAATGTGAGAAGGCCATTCTTCTGAGGGGCAAGAGTGGAGTCTTGAGACAATAACAGACAGGACAGAATAGCTACCTGTTCAACACTTAGGTCTTAGCAATAGCTGACTACTAAACAATGAGTGAGTAAAAGATTGAACACAAATCCAACCCGGTCATACTTTACCAAACCCAAGGATGCCTCGATAAGTGTAGCTACACAGTCCCAGCACTGTTTCGAGAACAAAAATCTGATCTCAGTGGCTCCATCCTTTTAAAGGTGAGGTACTTCACAGCCAATCATTTTAAGGGACTCTCTGATTTAAAATATATGAAATCACACAAAGAAAGTTGAGTGTTTGTATTTTTATGACAACATGGTCTTTCTCCCATGTCTCTTGCATTGAGCCATGTCTTTTTACAAAGAAATGCAAAAGATTGACTGTTCCTTAAAAACAGTCAATTCTGTTTCAATTTACATAGCCTTGTAAAATACTTTGCACAAAGGAGACATTAAAATAGTTTTAATTTTGAAATTAAATAAGAGGTGTACAAGACCCTCAGTCCCTCAGACCCTCAGACCCTTTATTTCACTACTGTAGATTTGGGGAGGGGAAATTACAAATCTTTTTGAAGTAATAACACAAACGTGTTTCTTGTGAAAGAGGAATGGGCAACAGAAAAGAGGAAATAGAGTAATAAGAGAGATGGAAATTACTCAAAAATGTTCTTGGTTAGTCACACTAATGGATTCAATGGACATTTCACAAGAACTTTCAGCTTACAAGGCTTTGATAACAGGAAGTATGAAAAATTTTAAGAGCTGGATCTGTGGGAAAATAAAGGGTGTTTCCAACCTTCTGAGCCTTTACCCTTCCATTAATGTGGGTACAAATTATGCACTGTCTTCAAAAGACATTTAGCTTCTACAGCTCTTATTTTTCTTCCAATCTGTAAAAAATAATATAAATGGAGCCACTTTAAAATGGAGTCGGAGCTGCCATCATCCCACAGGAACTGCCCTGTGAGTCCTACTCCTCAAACCTTTGGAATGTTAAAACTGTGCAAAATAACCTTTGGATTGAGTCTAAAGCAACACTGTTTCCCAAACAACTGTTTGCAAAGATAACAATAAAGCAGATATTATGACTACTGGACTGAAAATTAAAAACATTCTTTAGAATTAGCATCACTATGTTAGCTTATCTGCACCTACAGAAATACCTTCCTTCTACTGATGTAACTGATAAAATTGTTATCTTTTCCCTTGCCTTCCTAAGTCAGGAACACTATTTGGGTTTCTGCCTGAATCAGTGCTTCCTAAATATTCTTTTGGATCTCAAAAAAATGCTTACTGCTTCTCACACTGACCTCTCCCTTTTACTTTTAGGTTATCAAATCTCAAAAACCTACTGTTCTTTATACTTGAAGACCTCTACAGAACTAAGGGTCTAAAAGCAAAAGGTAAACATGTCCAGTGGAAACACTCAAGGTAATGATTTTATTATTCTTTCTCAGTGACCACTCTTTTTCCCTCTGGTGGACCACTAGAATAGGTAAATTAAAACTGGGGCCTATGACATATGTATGTTAAAACAGACTTGAAGCCCTAAATTAGGAAAAATTCACTACTTTATTTCATGAAACACTGTAATTCCATGTACATTTTTCATATAGCTTTATGTTAACCACATGTCTGTAAGACTAATATTAATATCACAGATATTAATCTTAAAACAGAAAGGTTTACACTAACACTGACAAAAATTAAGTAAATACCATTACAGAGGATAAGGAAACAAATTAACAAAGGTCAGGCTGAGTCCCTATGATGCCCTATAAAATTACAAAGTTAATCAAGGAAATTAAAACCATGACTTTAATACATTTAAAAAGTGAGTCAGCCAAAGAATTGAAAACAGCTCTATTCACAACAGCCAAAAGGTGGAAACAACCCAAATGTCCATCAACTGATGAATGGATAAACAAAATTTAGTATTTCCATACAATGGAATATTATTCAGCCATAAAAAGGAACCAAGTACTGATACATGCTACAACATGGATGGACCTTGAAAACATTATGTGGTGTGAAAAAAGCCAGACACAAAAGGCCATATATTTTATGGTACCATTCATAGGAAATATCCAGAACTGGCAAATCTATAGAGACAGTCAGTAGGCTAATGGTTGCTAGTATGGACGGGGGGCAAAAAAGGAGTTCTATGGAAAGCAACCTCAAAGAGTGATCTAATCCTAAATTCCTAACCGGGCAGGCCATGGTGGGTAGGCCCCATGCCTGTAACTTCTTAAGTGAAAGCTTTTAAATCAAGCCCTGTCCATTGTTCTTGTGCATCTAGGTTAACACACCTTTGAAATACCAGAAGTAACAACCCTCCAAGCGGGTGTTAACCCTCAAAACAGCACATAACCTTGTTACGTATCCTGTAATCCAATCCCTGACTTGCTTTCTCCCACCCCCATGTAATCTTCCTTACTTCCCTCCTTAATTGTAAATGCATAAAAGAAGCTGCAAAACTGTTATTCTCCGGAGTATTTACGATCTTGCTCTCTGGTGTATGTCATCAGTTTTGCTCAAATAAACTCTTATAAAAATTCTCTACAGGTTTGGACATTCTTACGTCGATACACTGAATTATATACTTTTAAATGGTTATGGAATTTTAAAATGGAATGGAATTTTATGTTATGTAAACTTTACCACTTTCAAAAAAAAGTGGGTCACAATTTTCCATTTTATTCTAGGAATAAAAATTGGAACACAGTCTATCCTACTCACCTTAGCATACACACGCTGAAAACCTTTATTACGGCAGAGGGGTTCAGAGCTATCTATTAATATGTGTTCCTTAGTCATTCCTTAAGCTCTCTGAACCTCTCTGATAAAATGGACGTTATAATAGTATCTATCTTATACAGATGTTGTGAAGATAAAATGGAGATAATACAATCTAAGTACCATCCCAGGCAAGAGTAATAGCTGAACAAAAATTAGTTACAAATTCCCCGGAAACAATGCAACTTTAAATGTCAGAAATAAAATCTTACTTAGATCAGAGGTTTGTCACAGCCTGGTCTATGGACCTTCTGGAGACTCTTTTAGAGGGTCCAGGAGGTCAAAACCATCTTTATGCTAGTTAGCTGATAATATTTACCTTTCTCACCACAGTGGCATCTGCACTGATGGTACAAAGGCGATGGCAGGTACAACTGCGAGCACCTTCACACGAATAAAGGCAGCAGCATCAACTTGTACTACTACTAGTAGCACATTCCTCACTATGCAGTCACCGTTTTTAAAATCACAAAAGCCAGTTTCATTTATCCTTGATGAAGCATTCAAATTAATTTGATTAAATCTCAGTGCTTGAGTCTTTTTAATCTTCTGTGATGCATCTGGCAGTATGTATAAAGCACTTAGGCTGCATACAGAAATAGACAGCCTGGAGGGAACGCACTTGTAATTGTCTGAGTTGTGAGCTGAACTAGCTTCCTTGTCCCTGGAACACAATTTTGTCTTGAAAGAACAACTGACAGACAAATTATGGTTATTCAGACTTGGCTATTTGGTAGACATTTTTACAAAAAAGAATTTAAAGGGAAAAAAAATGCCAGTATTTTCTGCCAATAATAAAATTTAAGCTTTCAAATGAAAATCTGAATTTTAGAAAACATGTATCTGTCAACATGAGCTTGACAGCTCCCCCAATACTTAAAGATTTTGATTAAATTAGTAGTGATATTAACATGTATTTTCAATATTACATAATGGAAATGTGTCAACATTTGGACAATCTGTGTAACTCAGTGAAGCAATATTTTCTAGAAGACCAATGTTACAAAATTATACATGAGTTAAAGATCTAGGCAAACTACAGGATAGACCACTGGATTTTAATATAACAAGAGTATGAAATAATCATTGATTCAGTTTCAGATTTCACATTGCAACTGACATTTTAAGACCTTTATGATGTCAAGTTTTATTTTAGTGTCAAATATCCACAATTATCTAAAAAGGCCATTAAAGTACTCCTCAATTTTCCAACTACATTTTTGCATGAGGCCAGATTTTCTTATATACTCCAATCAAAACAACATATCGCAATAGATTGAACAGAGAAGCAGAAATGAAAACTCAGCTGTCTTCTATTAATTTACAAAAATGTAAAATAACGCCTATCTTCTCATTAAATTTTTTTGGTTTGGAAAATAGATTGATTTTTCATGAAAAAATATGTTCTTTATATTAAAAAATTATTTTATTACTATTATTTTTAATGAATTAACAAATCTTAAATTTCTCAGTTTTAATTTCTAATAAAGTAAATATTTATAGGTATAACCCATATAAATCAAAGCTCTTTGGGATATTCAGTGATTTTTAAGAAATAAGAGATTATGAGACCAAAAGGTTTGAGAACTGCTATCTCACTATTTCTGTTCACAAAGTTCAAAAGTAATCTACCCATGCATAGTAGTTTTACAACACGGTGAACGTATTTGAATAGTTATGACTTAGAACACAAAGTCAATGATCCATGCAGGTATCAAATTTGAACCCGGTAGAAATGTTTTGGGATGTCCTAGCATATGATCTCCTATTAAAGTAACATGTCCCTAGTTTTTAGGGCATGATCAGTATACCCTTGAGGCACATGCCAGGTATCTAGGAAAAGAAAAATCTGGTCCAGAACACACACAAAAACAGATTCTATACCATTTTTCTTCCTTTCCCCTCAAATTTCACTTCCAATTGAACTGTGATGGGAGATAATTGAGATTATCAATTCAAATTGAGATAAGACAAACCTTACAAGGGATCCTATAGGAAAGCAAATCAATGTGGGGGCCCGCTTGGAGACACAGGTTTTCTCTAGAGGATTTCTGGTTTAGTGTGAGTTCTGTTCTATCCTGCCCCAATGAAAAAACCACACAAAAACAAACTTCTAATTCAACCTGGGTTCCTCTGTACATCACAGGCCTTGAGTAGACTAATAAATGGCATTAACATTGGAAATGGTTCTAGTTGCCTAGGCTAGCCTCAGAAACAGCCTGGCTTGCAGACTGAGAATCCCCAAAAAGGATCTATGTGTGGTAATAATTAACAATCTAAAAAAATAGTAAGCATTTTTGATATATGTTTTGATGTCAGCATGTGCCAAGCACTGTTCTAAGCATTTTATAGAGATTATTTTAATCCTAATAATTTTGTGACATTTGTAGTTCTCATCACCACTTTGTCCTGGTCTTCACTAGATCTGCATTAATTCATTTTCGAAACTACCATCCATCCTAAAATGCCATCCTTCCTGTCTCCTGTTATCCAGGAAAACATGAAGAATGCACTGAACTCTATAAAAACCAGATTGCCACTACCAATATCCACTATCCAAGAAACACAACAATTATCAGACTAAAAGTCTAATACTTTTTCCTACAACAGGCTCCTGTTTCAAGGTATCAGCTTGCTATTAAAAAAAAAAAAAAAGAACTGACACACTCTTTACCACACTAAGATCGCAAAGAAAAGGAATCAAAACTAGTTGAATTTCCAGGGATGCTTTTAGGCATCTCCTGAGTGAAACAAAGAAGTATTTCAGAAACATACCTGTTGGAGCCATCTTTCATATGGACTTTGGCATAAAGAACATCCACCATGCCCGGATCATCGTTCATGTATTCTATCCCTTTCATCTCTACTTCCAGGGGTTTGCCCCCAGTAATGTCGCTGCAAAGGAAAAAACATTAGAATTTTATCATTATTTAAGCTAAGAGGGCTATTATATTTTGAAATACGGTTACTATAATCAAACTTTACAAAAATGAAGTTGTTGGGTTTTTTAACTAACATTACCTAATTTAAAAATGAATACATGAATAATGAATAATTTTATGACATTATTCTGTAAAGAAGAACTTTTAGGGCTGGCCCGGTGGCTCAGGCAGTTAGAGCTCCATGCTCCTAACTCCGAAGGCTGCCGGTTCGATTCCCACATGGGCCAGTGGGCTCTCAACCACAAGGTTGCCGGTTCAATCCTTGAGTCCTGCAAAGGATGGTGGGCTCTGCCACCTGCAACTAAAGATTGAACACATCACCTTGAACTGAGCTGCCACTGAGCTCCCAGATGGCCAGATGGCTCAGTTGGTTGGAGCGTGTCCTCTCAACCACAAGGTTGCCGGTTCGACTCCCTCAAGGGATGGTGGGCTGTGCCCCCTGCAACTAGGAATGGCAACTGGACCTGGAGCTGAGTTGCGCCCTCCACAACTAAGACTAAAGGACAACAACTTGAAGCTGAATGGCACCATCCACAACTAAGATTGAAAGGACAACTTGGAAAAAAGTCCTGGAAGTACACACTGTTCCCCAATAAAATCCTGTTCCCTTTAAAAAAAAAAAAAAAAGAAGAAGAAGAACTTCTCTCAAGTAGAAACACTAGTACTCACAAAGTCTTACTAGCACTAAGAGAAAGCCAAGCAATGACAGTTCTGATTTACAAAGACACTGTGTTGCCCATCCCTGAGGATTACGTCATTATTTCTACAACTTGCAAAAAGTATTTCACTCATGTTACAATGGTGGAGGTGTAAGCTGATATTACATTCTTAAGAGCAATTTGGCAATATTTATTAAAAGCCTTCAAAAAGAGAAATGCTTTGCCCAGACAATTAAATTTCTAGGAGCTAACCCTAAAGAAATAATTAAGAATTCAGCAACATATCCGATGACAGCTGATAATGGAAAGTTCTTCTTTAATTCCAACTGCTAACTGCAGAATTAATGAAAGAATTAGAATATCACCATTTTGCAACCCCTGATGAAAAATAGATCTAGGCAAGATCACCAATGGCTGCTAAAACTTAGGGAAAAGACTGGAGAAAATACAAAGAGAGCCCTATAAAGGAGAGCTCTATAAACAATGGATCGGGCAAATCACTCCTAATCCCACTGATCAATGTTATCATGCACACAAAAAGGAAACAGCCAAATAGTATGTGCCTCCTGATATGATGCAATACAGTTTTGACTGAGGAATCATTTGGAGTAGCAAAAGATTAACAACAGACTAAATGTCCAATAACATAGGACTGATGGAATAAATAAAAAAACTATCAGCAATAAATATGCCACTCAAGACTAAGGAAGCTTTCCAGGTACTGATATGCAAGGGTTATCTTTTTAGGTTTAAAAAACAGGTACACAGCAATGTGTATGCTATTACTATTTATATCTATTACTATTTATGCAAAAGATGGGGATAAGAAAAAATACATATATACATATAAAATACATATATATGTATATGTATGTGTACATATGCATATACATATATAGAGAGAATGTATATACATATATATACACACACATACACACACATACCTACCAAGGGTACCAAAAAAGTGTATACACATTTTAAGAAAGGACAAAACTGTATTAAAATTGTAATAATATATACTGATAACAAAAGATGAATACAAGTCATGTGTACACATTTTTTTGGCACACTCGGTATTTGCTTGAACGTACATAAAATCGCTGAAGAATACAGAAACACTGCTGACATCTGTTACATTTAGAGAGGAAAGCAGAGTGCTTGGTGGGATAGCAGTGGGAAGGAAACTCTTCCTTGCTTATCTTTTGGACCTTTAAAATTTTGAACCTTGTAAATGTGTAATCCATTAAAAAGCTAAAATTAAAAAAATATATGCAAAGGAAGCCAAACACAAAAGTGTATATACTGAATATTTCAATACATATGACATTAAAGAACAAGCAAAATTAATCTGTGATAATAGGAATGAGAACAGTAGATACTTGCTGGGTTAGTGAATTCCCTGGCAAAGTTGTGAAGAAACTTCACAAAGTGATGGCAACGTTTCATGTCCTAACTTGGGTGCAGTCACGTGTGTGTATACATCTGTTAAAACTCATCAACTACACTTAAGATCTGTGCACTTTAAATTATACCTCAAAAATTACATATATTCATATGAAAAGTGTGGCAGTATACACTTCAAAGTATTAATGGTAATTTAGGTGGTAAGGTTACAAGTGATTCTTTTGTTTTATCTGCAATTTTTGGCTTTTCTAAAACTAACATGTATTATTTTTATGTTAAGTAAAACCCACTATCCTGCTTCCTTCCCAGACACCTTAAATAGACTTGTACTTCAACCAGAAAAGGGTTTGTTGTGCCAGCTAATAATAGGTCACCACACAGAGCCTTCTCCAAACCTCGTGAGGGGGGGACCCTATATCCATCTTGTCCACTCCTGTATCCCCAGCACTCGGCACAGTGCCTTATATAAAATGGGTACTTCATAAATCTCTGGTAAACATTGACTGGATGTTCTACTATAAAGGGAGAAGCTGTTCTGGACAATTCTGAGAAGAATCTGGACACACGCCTGTATCCTTACTGAGTAAAATGTGGTACTGGCTCAAAGACAAAAGAATGCTAGGATCCACCAAAAGACAATTCCAAAAAAGCAAAACAAAAAAGTTCTCTTAATATTGAACTAAGGCCATAAAAGACTCTCTGTAGCCTAGGAACCCTAATGGAAAGCATTCTCTTAAAACTTCAAGGCTGTGCTATTGCACAAGACCAGAATTTTTCTCAGTAAGAAACTAAATAACTGAACTATTTTAGATAGATATCTGATAGAGAAAAAGTATAACCTTGATCATAAGTATCCCTGTAACCACCTCTAATAAGTGGGATATTCTAAAAACACAAGCCAAGCTCTGAACTATTGTCTGAGGCCTGTAGCTTCAATTAACAATACAGTGTATCTCCATTCCAAGTACGTAATAGCCAAAGAATTCAATATGATAGACTGCCATTCAATCCTATCACAAAGTGCAGTGAACAAAACTTACTTAAGAAAAAAAAAAACAAAACAATTTAATACCCACCCTACTTTCCTCTACATTTTTCATTTCTAACCCTGCATATAGTTCACCAGAAAGCACCACAGTATTAGTTTAGTGTCCCACTAAAATGTTTTTACTGAGTTAAGATTTAAATGTTATAGAGGTCAATTTCTAGAGGTCAATACAAGAAAGAGCCATGTGAACAATGTTTTTGCATTTTCTGCAAAACACCTGGCGAAGACACTGCTTGTCATCATTCTGGGTTATTTATGTTAAGATTTACATGACAAATTTTTCTTGGATTGAGAACCAGAAAAAAATTCTCACCTAAAAAATTGTTATGTTCCTTTTTGTCATATCAGAACTATAATAATAGCTGTGTTTCTTCTTTGCATTTAGTTCAGGTATACTGATGCTCGGAAATAGCACTAAATTTTAATGTTCAAGTACAATTATCACCTTGGTTTTCAGGTAGAATTTTCTCCCCATTACATCTTTATGGTTTCTGAGCTCTTTGACTCACTTCTTTTGTATATACGTCCTCACTGTAAACTACCTCAAATCCTTGGAATTAGCTAGGGTACCAAGAACACAAAAATGAAACGGGATCCACAGCCTTCCTTATGAGCAGAAACAGAAACTCTTTCAACCTATTATTCCTAAAATTTAAGAGGGAGATTAAAGAGCAAAAGAGAAACCCAATGCACTGGTTTGCTGGATGCTTTTTGTCTTGGTGACTAAACTATTCCACCTGGGATGCCAGTGATATATTTTACAATTGAGTGACATCTGAGGCAATAATGAGGAACTAACATTTGTCCATGGGGTATTTTTCCTCCTCTTCTTCCCTCCTTCTTGTCTCTTTTTAACTTCTTATTTGCTTTTCCCTCAGGCTTACTGGGAACACCTAGGTACAAGTAGAGTTATACTAGAGCTATGGAAGTGCTGCATACTTGTCAGGCTATACACTCAGAGCCACTGCACTGTTTGTGTTCTACATCTTACAAAGAAAAGTCACCAGGGACACAGTCAGAGCTTCAGCGTTTACTAAACACTGTGAATAATTCATTCACAATCTAGACAGCTACATGAGCCTTTGGCCTAAGAACTGAAATCAAAGTGCTATTTCTTGTCAGGTAATAAACATCCTTAAACTCAAAAACCACCCCCAAATTTAAAACACATATTCTTTAAAATATCTATATAGCACCACAATTTTAATTATATTCCAAGATAGCCGCATTTAATATTTTAATTTAAAAAGCCATCAAATTAAACTACAGCACATTATATACTAGTCTATTCGTTTTCAATGTTTTTATTTTTTAAGTTTTAATTTGGGATCGTTACATCAAAAAAGGTTCAGGTTAGAGATGCCATTGTTTACTGAAGTATATCAAGTACAAAGGCTAAGATCAAAGAGCAAAAATAAAGAAAAAAGTTAGATACATTTTATTCACCAGAGCTGTAATATAAATCTTTTTCTTTTTAAGGAGACATTGCTTCCTTTTTGGGAAACAAGGCACTGCTAACCAATCCAAACTGCCAATTCTGATTTTCATCCTCCTTTTCATAAATAAATTAATTTTGTCTATTATATATTTTTTAAACAAGTGTGTGTAGCAGAGAGGAAGGTGGGAGAAGAGGGTTGGGGAGGCTTATTTTACTTGCTGGTTTCAAATCTTCCCAGCTTTTTGAAAAGAGCATGTTCAAAAAAATTTTTGCCTGCACTGCAGATTTTTGGCAGGGTAACTTTGTCCTATTTCAAAAGCTTTGCTGAATTTGAAAAACTACAATTACTGTTTTCATCCTGTCATGTCAAAAATTCTGAGGAACTATTAAGGCTGCTCTTCACTACCTATGCACATCAACCAGGATACTGAAAGGGCTCCGATTCGGCATTTAGTCACAAAAGGCACCAAGAGACATAAAAGAGAGGAACTTAGCTAAATCCTCACATAGCTCAGGATAAACCTTCAGTGATTAAAAACCTTGACCTGATTTTCATAAAGTAAGAAAAATAAAATAAAATAAAATACTTCTCTAAACAAATATTTTATCTACCTTTGAATTTTTTTTTTTAGGATTATCCCACTGGTAGCCAAGGAAATGCAGCTGCTTTCAGTTTCATTTAGCAAAAAGTGATTTGGTACTAAATTGAAGTACTGATTCTTAAACCAGGTAAAATTGCTCTGCTTTGTAAGGTAAAGCATCAAGTTTTCTTTTATGCAAGGAAAATTGTAAATATCTAATTACAAACACCAAATTATTTTGAATTTCAGGTAAGATCGAGAGAAAATAGCTGCATCCATAACAACTAACAACACAAAGAAGTATTCTGTGTTGTTTGAAATTCAGAAAGAATAGGCAGACTGCAAACCCAATCAGCTTATGATTTTGCTCAAGAAAAATATGTTCAAAACAATTAATGGAAAAGGAGAAATGGCCCACAAATAAGTCGTGTATGACACAGTTTCATATACAACATAACTAGAGAAACAAAATGTAATCCTTTTACCTTGTTTTTACCAATGAACCAGGTGACCCATTTCTACAAGGCCATGTTAGAACAGTACAGGACCTGAATATTAAAATTTAGTTTTTTAAAAAACTATTCAAGTGAGTCAATTTTCAAATTTCTCTTGTTCTTCATGAATACTAAATAAAAGGAATAAAAGGAAAGGGGGGAAGAGATATATTTCAGCTATCTTTGAAATATAGCTCTCTCCTGGGTATCTACCCAAAAAATCTGAAAACATTCCTCTATAGAGACACGTGTACTCCAATGTTCATTGCAGCTTTGTTTACGGTGGCCAAGACATGGAAACAACCAAAATGTCCTTCAATAGATGAATGGATAAAGAAGTTGTGGTATATATACACAATGGAATACTATTCCGCGTTAAGGAAAGATGATATAGGAGCATTTGTGACAACATGGATGGATCTTGAGAGTATAATGCTAAGTGAAATAAGTCAGAGAGACAAAGCAGAGAACCCTATGATTTCACTGATATGTGGTATATAAACCAAAAACAACAAGACAAACAAATGAGAAAGAAAAACTCATAGACACAGACAATAATTTAGTGGTTACCAGAGGGTAAGGGGGTAGGGGGTGGGTGATGAGGGTAAGGGGGATCAAATATATGGTGATGGAAGGAGAACTGACTCTGGGTGGTGAACACACAATGGGATTTATAGTCGATGTAATACAGAATTGTACACCTGAAATCTATGTAAATTTACTAACAATTGTCACCCCAATAAATTTAATTAAAAAAATAAAAATAAAAATAAAATAAAATAAAAGAAATATAGCTATTAGGTCAGATGTATGTGGAAATTTAAATTTTACAGTAAAAATAAAAACAACTTTGCCCCCAGGACAGCAATGTTTTCCCTGAGCCAAAACAGATTGCTTGGTTAATTTCCGGTATCCTCACAACGACTCACACAAAATTTCCTGTATTAAAAAAAGGAAATTAAAGTCTGAATTTCTGAAATACAATGAAGACTTTCCCAGGAGATCATGTTATAATGTTTGAGTAACTGTGGTAGGCAAAATAATGGTTCTCCAAAGATGCCCACATCCTACTCACATGGCAGACTTTTGCAGATACGATTAAATTTAAGGAGTGTGAGATGAGGAAGATTATCCTTGATTACCTGGCTGGACTCCATCAAATCACAGGAGTCCTTAAAAACAGAGAACCTTTCCCACTGTGGGCAGAGAGAGACATGACAACAGAAGAAGGGTCAGAGAGATGTGACATTGCTAGCCTAGTGCTAAAGATGGAGGAAGGGGACCACTAGCCTCTAACAGTGAGTGGCCTCTAGAAGCTGGACTTTAAAGGCAAGGAAATAGATTCCCCCCTAGAGCTTCCAGAAAGGAACACAGCTCTGCCAATACCTTAATTTTAGCCCAGTAAAACCCATATTAGACTTCTGTCCCACAGAACTATGATAATAAATTTGTATTGTTTTAAGCCACCAAGTGTGTAGTGATGTGTTACAGCAGCACAGAAAAACAATACAGTAGCCTATATTCTTCCACAGATAATGAAGATAATTTTCTTTTGGAGAAAATAATGGGATGCCCTGTTAAAGAACGGAATTTGCCTACTGAACTAGTATAATTTAAGGTAGAAGCTTTTCATAAAAATTTGTAAATATATGCTTTAAATCCATTTTAAACCTTTCAGACAATGGTCCAATGTTAAGTGTTACAAATGGGTGAGTCAACAAAACCTGTTCCCATGTCACCCAGCTTCCTAGTCCAAAACAAGTCTGATATACCAAAAAGAAGCCCGTATGGGTGTCCACCCTTCCCCATTCTGGATTACTCACTCAATGAATTCCTCTTTACACTGCTGCAGCATCTCACATGTCTGCTGAATCTCTTGCTCACTCAAAAGCACCAACATCCCAATTGTCAGGTGAAGTTTTTTGGGATTCTGGAAAATAGTGCTATCAACTCCATGATCCTGTTATCAATGGGAGAAAAAAAAGACACTCAGGCCATATAGAAGTGAATGGTAGGAATAGAATTTAGAGTCCAGAAATAAGCCCACACATTTATGACCAACTGACTTTCAATCATGGTGCCAAGACAATTTAACAGAGAAAGAAGAGTCGCTTCAACACACGATGCTGAGACAACTGAATATCCATATGCAAAAAAGTGAAGCTGGATCCTCATACTATATATAGAAATTATATCAAAATGAATCAATGACCTAAACATAAAAGCTAAAACCATAAATCTCTTAGAAGAAAAATAGGGGTAAATCTTCATGACCTTAGGCTTGGCAATGGATTCTTAGATATGATACCAATAGTGTTCAACAAAAGAAAAAAAATAAATTAAGCTTCATCAAAATTAAAAACTTCTGTGTATCACAGGACACTATCAAGAAAGTAAAAAGGGAGGTATCTCAGAAATCTGAAAATGGAACTACATTATGACCCAGCAATTCCATTCCTAGGCATCTATCCGGAGAAATCCAAAACTCCAATTCAAAAATCTGTATGCACTCCTAAGTTTATTGCAGCACTTTACACAATAGCCAAGACATGGAAACAACCGAAATGCCCATCGGTAGACGACTGGATTAAGAAACTGTGGTACATTTATACAATGGAGTATTACGCAGCCATAAAGAAAAAAGAAATCTTACCATTTGCAACAACATGGATGGATCTAGAGAACATTATGTTAAGCGAAATAAGTCAGAGAAAGACAAGTACCATATGATCTCACTTATATGCGGAGTCTAAAGAAAAGAATAAGTGAATGAACTAATCAGAAACAGTTCTGGGGACAAAGAGGAAAAACTGAGGGTTGTTAGATGGTTGGGGGGGTGGGAATAAGGGGAAAGGTGAGGGGATTAGAAAACAGTCGGTAACCACAAAATGGCCTCAGGGTTTTTGAAAAGTAATTTGGGGAACGTAATCAATAATGTTGTAAAGATTTTGTAGGGTATCTGATGGACACATGTCCCATTTGGGAGACCACCTCAGGGAAGAGGTAGATGCTTGATCAATGTACTGTACACCTGAAGCTGAACAATAATGAATGCCAACTATAATTTTATATATATAATGTGATGGCTCGGTGCGATGTCGGAGAGATAGTGGAAGGGGGGTTGGGGGGAGGGGGAGTCCACAGTGTGAGGGATATACATGATGAACGTCTAAGTATTACCTTGTCTTGTGCACCTGAAATTAAAAAAAAAAAAAAAAGAAAGAAAGAAAGTAAAAAGAGGACGGCCGGATGGCTCAATTGGTTAGAGGGCGAGCTCTTAACAACAAGGTTGTCAGTTCAATTCCCGCATGGAATGGTGGGCTGCACTCCCTGAAACTAAGATTGAAAACAGCGACTGGACTTGGAGCTGAGCTGCGCCCTCCACAACTAGACTGAAGGACAATGACTTGACTTGAAGCTGATGGGTCCTAAAAAAAACACACTGTTCCCTAATATTCCCCAATAAAGAAAGCAAAAAGATAACCTATAGAATAGGAGAATATCTGTAAATCATATATCTGATAAGAGTCTAGTATCCATGATATATAAAGAACATTTACAACTCAACAACTAAAAGACAAAAAACCCAATTTAATATTTACTACTCAGCAACTAAAAGACAAAGAACCCAATTTAAAAAATAGATAATGGACTTGAGTAGACATTTCTCCAAAGATATACTAATAGCCAACAAGTACATGAAGATGTTTTACTTCAGTAGTGATTTAGAGGAATGCAAATCAAAACCATGAGGTACCATTTCACACTCGTTAGGCTGGCTATAATAAAAAATTTGGAAAATAACACGTACTGGCAAGGATGTGCTTAATGGGTACAGGATTTCCTTTCGGGGTGATGAAAATATTTTGAAATGATATAGAGCTGGTAGTTGCACAACACTGTAAATGCAATAAATGTCACTGAATCACTCACTTTAAAATTTATGTAAATTTCTCAATAAAAAAATATTTTAAGAAAAGGAACTGGTAGCCTAATAGAATGGCAAGTCCAGGAAAAACAGAATGCCATCTAAATGTAGGTTCTAAAAATATCTTTTGCCCTTTATCAGCTTTGTTAGTTTCAGAGCAACTGGGCCTTTTCTGGGCTTCCTCCCCAAATAATATATTCTTTATAATGTAAACAGCATGGTTTCTATCTTTGCAGTATTTTTAGGTAAAATACTCTATGTAAAGAACAAATTCTCCCAAGCAAAGAGATGAGTGAAAAATGCATTTGGAGAGATATCCAAACATTGAATTGCCACATCAAATATGATCATCCTTTTCTTGCATCATTGTTCCTTGCATTTGAAAACTTTTGTCTCTGAGGAGCAAAAAAGGTAAATATACTCATAAATATACTCATATCCCCTCCCTTTTTAAATTGAAATGAAACTCATTTTACATACAATTAACCTTTTTAAAGTGCACAATTTAATAGTATTTATGCACTGTACAACCACCAGCTCTCTTTATTTTCAAAACTTTTTCATCACCTCATAAAAACACTCCAAAACCACTAAATAATCACCCCCGATTCCCTATCTCCTATCCCCTGGATTGCTTTCTGTTTCTTGGATTTTTCTGTTTGGATATAGCATATCAAAGGGATCATACAATATATGACCTTTTCTCTCTGGCTTCTTTCACTTAGCATGTTTTCAAAGTTCACCCAAGTTGTAGCATGTACGTATTGGTCCATACATACCAATACGTAGCATCCACTCCTGTTTATGGCTGAATAATATGCATATTCCATCATATGTATACAACACAATTTGTTTATCCATTCATCCCTTGAGGAGTATTTGGGTTCTTTCCACCTTTTGGCTCTTAAGAATAAGGCTGCCATAAACAGTCATGTACAAGTTTCTGTTTTGACATATGTTTTCAATTCCTTTGGGCATATACCTAAGCGTGGAATTGGTGGGTCATGTGGTAATTCTATGTTTAACTTTTTGAGGAACCACTAAATTGTTTTCCACAGCATCTGAATGAACCATTTTACATTCCCAGCAGCAATGTACAAGGGTTCCTATTTCTCTACGTCTTTGTCAAGACTTATTACTTTCCTTTTTTTAATTATAGCCATGCTTGTGGGTGCAAAGTGGTGTCTCACAGAGGTTTTGAATTGCATTTCCCCGTTGACCTATGACATTGAATATCTTTTTATGCCCTTGTTAGACATTTGTACATCTCCTTTGAAGAAATATATGTTCAAATCTTTTGCCTGTTTTCTGCCTTTTTATTGAGCTGTAAGAATTTCTTATATATTCTGACACTAGTCCCATATCAGATCGTGAATCCTTTTTGAAGGTAAGTAGGTCTCAAATTTCATTATACTCATTCTGCAAATGAAAACAAGAAAAAAAGTTGAGAATCTTCTCATCTAACAGGAGCAAAATAGGAATTCTATCTTTAAATTCTAATTTCTTATCCCATAATCTGATCCCTGGACTAATAAACCATCCCCAAGGCAGAGACATGTACTTATCAAATGCAGATAGTTTACATCCTATTCTTGTTTTGCCTAAGACCGCCTAATTTTTGTCTTGGAAAAAGGAGTTAATCGATTACTCATTTTTCTGTTAATGGAGGTTGAGCTATTTCTACATCTGATGAAAAGTTGTGTGTTCTATACATCAACCCAAATTGCCTCATTTAATGAAAGCTATTTTAGGAACAATCAGCTTTAAATGTGCAAGGAAGGCTAAGTGCAACGCTTATCACCCTAGCTGCTCCAACCTGCAGTACAATCTGTCAGTTTAGGAAGGCATGTAAAGTGTTAAAAAGCTCCCCTCTCAAAGATTCTAATATGTACAATTCCGTCTCAAGCTATGATTGAGAATTGCTCCCTCAGTAATAAGAGCTAATATGTTTCCAGCCTTTACTCTGTTCCAGGCATTTCCTATGTACTTATATAGATAAACACCCTAGAGGGAGGTAGTAGTATCCACATTTTACAGATGACGAAACTGAGGCACACAGAAATAATGCCACTTTCCCAAAGTAACACGGTTAGGAAGGGATGAAGCCAAAATTCAAACCCAGGCAGCCAAGCCCCCATGTCTGCGCTCTGATCGCTGTTACTTCACCTCTCTAGTACCAGCTGCCCAGCTGAGGATGGAGCAATGTGACCATCACCCAGAGGCAAATCCTTATGAATTTCAACAAGTTCACACAATAAGTGAGTCTGATCACTAAACTAGTCCTGAGAATAAAGCAAATCTCATAATTCTGTAAAAAAGAAAAGTGGTTTTAATATGTCTTTCTAAGATATGATACCAAAAGCATGATTTAAAAAAAGGATGAATTAAATTTGATCACAATTAAAAACTAGTACTTCAAAAGACTCCATTAAGGAAATGAAAAGACAAGCCAAAGAGAAAAACATGTAGGAAAAACATTTAGCAAATCATGCATCTGATAAATATAAATATATAAAAAGTTCTTAAAACTCAATAATAAAGAGATATACAATCCAATTTTAAAATGAGCAAAGGATTTGAATGGACATTTCACCAAAGAAGATATACTAATGGCTAACAAACATGTGAAAAGATGCTCAATATTATTAGTCATTAAGGAATGCAAATCAAAACCAAAATGAGATATCACTTCACACTCACTAGAATGATGACTGTCATAAAACAGATAGAATAACAAGTGTAGGTGAGAATATGCACAAACTGAACTGCTCTTACGTTTCTGGGAAGAATGTAAAACATTTTAGCCACTTTGGAAAACAGTTTGGCAGTTTCCTCAAAAAGTTAAACATGAATTTATAATACTACCCTGCTATTTCTTAAGATTCTACTCAAGAAAAATGAAAACATAGGTTCACATAAAGACTTGCAATTGAATTTCACAGCAGTAAGAGCCAAAAATAAAAACAATCCAAATGTCCATTAATTGTTTGAAATAGATAAACAAGACACGGTATAGCCATACAATGAAATACTATTGGGCAATAAAAAGTAATGAACTACTAATACATGCAACAGTATCGATAAACTTCAAAAACATTAGCTAAGCAAAAGAAGCCAGATGCAAAAGATAACATATTATATGATTCCATTTATGCAAAATGGCCAGAAAAGGCAAATCTATAGAGACTGAAAGATTAATGGTTGCTTGGCGTCAGGGGTGGGACTGCAAACAGGTAAAATCCCGGGATCTTTTTGGATCGATGGAGATGTTCTAAAACTGTACTGTGGTAAAGGTTGCCCAACTCTGTAAATTTACTAAAAATGATTGAATTGTACATTTAAGATGGGTGCCTTTTTTTGGTATGCAAACTATACCTCAATAAAGCTGTTAAACATAGTTTTGTATGCCTTTTCCTTTTAAGAGCATACTAGCAAAGTTGGAGCAAGTTTTTACCTGTAACTCAACCTGCCGACAGTTATTCATGGAATAGTTTAAGAGTAGTCGTCTCCTATTTGATCTTTCCTATTTGATGACTTCCCAAAGGTCTTTCAACCTATAATGTTAAAAACACCGTTTACACACAGAAATCTTTGTAGATGATAAAGGTGGTATCTCAAATTACTAAGGAAAATCTGTTTTTTTCTTAACAAATTATGTTGGGGCAATTGGACAGCCACTTGGAAAAAGAATAAAATTATATCCATTCCTTGCACCACGTACAAGAATAAACTCAAAATCAAAGACTAAAATGTAAAAAATGAAACTATAAAAAGAAGAAAACATGGATGAATTACTTCTTAATCTGAATGTAGAAAAAGGCTTTTAAACTAAGACCAGAAATCCAGATGCAATAAGAAAAAAGACTAATACTTATAAACAGAAAGCGCTTACATGGGAAAAAACATAAGCAAAGTCAAAAGACAAACAATATACTAAAAGAAAATACTTGCAACATATACCACAGATAAAGGGATAGTTCCAATATATAAAGGACTTAAAAATCAGAGAAAAAATGACTAAAAATGCTATTTAACAATATGCAAGAAACATAAATAGACATTTCACAGAAATGAAGATATAAAAATGACGAAAACATACGGAAAGATGTACAATTTCACTCATGAAAAGGGCAAATTAAAACTGCACTGAAAACCATTTCTTGCCCATCAAACGACCAAAAATTCAAAAGCTAGACCATATACTCTACTCGAGAGGCTGGGGGAAAACAGATACTTCACACATTGCTAGTTGAAATATACAATGGTACAACCCCTGTGGAGGAAAATCTGGCAATATTTAACAAAACGAAAGGTACATTAAGTATTCACCCTTTCACCTAGCGTTATGGACTAAATTCTGTCCCCCACCCCCACCCAAAATCATATTTAAGCCCTAACTCCCAATGTGACAATATTTGAAAATGGAACCTTTTAGAATGTAATTAAGGTTAAATGAGATCATATTAAGGGTGGGACCCTAATCCAATAGCATCTTTATAAAAAGAGGAAGAGATACCAGGAGCACGTGCACACTGAGAAAAGGCCATGTGAGGACACAGCAAGAAGGCAGTAGTTTGGAAGCAAGGAAGAAAGGTCTCAAAAGAAACTAACCCTGCCAGCACCGTGATCTTGGACTTCCAGCCTCCAGAACTGTGAAAAAATAAATCTCTGTTGTATAAGCAACTCAGTCTGTAGTATTCTGTTATATCAGCCCAAGCAGTCTAATACAACGAGGAATCCTACTTCTGGGAATTTATCTTGAAGACATACATATTTTCAACAATATAAAATACAGGCGCATTACTGGAAAATATCTAAATGTCCAAGTATAGAAGGCTGGTTGAAAACCATGTATAAACACATGTGTAAACTGATAGAGTCATTTTCAGGACATAATGGTAAATGAAAAAAGAACAGTGCGGAAGAGCAGATAGTTTGCTACCATTTGTGTAAGAAAGAAGGGAAAATAAGAAAACATAACATATACCTATGTTACTTGTTCTACAACAAGAAACATAAGACAAATAAACCAAAAAGCAATGAAGGGACAGAGTGGGACTCAAAAATGTGTGACACTTCTGAATATACCCTTTTGCATAGCTTTGACTTTGGAAACATGTTGATGCTCTACATATTCAAAATAAAATTAAATCGACAGGATGAGAAGAGGGGAAAAACTAAATGTTGAAAGCAAACTAAAAATAAACCTAACTGTATTTAAAATGAATAACAAAAACCACACTTAGAGGGAGTTTAAAAAGGAAATACTAAACCAAATAACTTATAAACACAATATTTAACTTTATATATCTTAGTTTTATTTTGTTTCGTTTTGTTTTTTTGGAGTGGGGACTGCAAACAAATCCTGAATTCTTTTTATTAGGTTTATTTTTTATAGATGTCTGGGCAAAGCAAATCAAAACTATTTTAGATGTATTATAGGCTTGAGTAAATGAGTAAAAGTGCTGATGTTGGAAGTCAGGATTCTTACTGTGGAAGGAGGGACATAAAAATATGGAGTAAAAGAAGGCAAGAAAGAATCCTGTGGGGATGGACTGCTATCGGAGCTATTTTTGTCAACTCTCAACTTCTAAAATGCATACAGTCAGCCCTCTGTATCCACGGGTGTCAACCAAGTGCAGGCTGAAAATATTTGGGAAAAATATCTCAGACAGTTCTAAAAAGCAAAACTAAATTTTTCACACTCCAAGCACTAGGCTGAATCCATGAAAATGAAGTGACGTGTAGACAGACATACCCTGTTGTAGCCTGTATGCAAACATAGGTTATATGCAAATACTAAGCCATTTTACATAAGAGACTTAAGCATCCTCACATTTTGGTATCAGCAGGGGGTCCAGGAACAGATGTCCTGCGGATAGCGAGGGATGACTGTACATGCACAAATACGTACATATGTACATGTATATATATGTATATATACGTGCATATATTTTCTGGTTCTGTCCACAGAAAAGGGCCTAGAAGCAGATACCCTGAGCACACCTAGCACCAAATACCAATTCCCACTAAAGGAACCAAAGGTCTTAGAGGAATGGCTGATTCCAGGGCTGAAGCACGGAAGTACAAGATAAGCCTGGAATTATCTTATTATGCCAGAAAGTATAGAAATAATTGGGGAGGAGGGTGGAAGAAAGGTATGTCACTAACACAGGAACCAGTGAGGGCCCCTCCACCATCAGTTAAATGAAGGACAATTTGAGCACTAAAATAATTAAGAATAATTTATAAACTATTAAAAGGTAGGAATGTATGATTCTATATCAATGATAGATGAGAAGAGAAGGTTGTTTCTTACAGAATACTGACTGTCAACTGGCAAATATGGAGAAAACACCAAAGTTGGAAAATCCTAAGTTTGCAACCATCATAGCAAAGATTGGTTCAGGCAAGAATCATCAAAGGATACTAAATCAAAGGGGAAATTTTGTTGAGAATTAGAATATTTGCATAGTCTTAAAATGTCGACCCACAGATTGCTTACTGGTTGTAAGGAAAAATAACAGTAACTATACAGTGAAGAAATTAATCAACATCTTTGACTGGACGGTGTAAAAATTAACATTGTCAATAAAGGGCATCATATCTAGATGAGATATTTTGAGAAAGACTTATCATCACTTATGCAATATTCTAGCCAGGAATGCATAACCTCAGTCTACTCGTGAGGAAACATCAAACAGACCCCAAATGAGCATTCTGGTTTTTTAAATTTATTATTTATTAAAGAAGCATTCTATCTTTTTTTTTTTAAGTCAATGTCAATAAAGACAAAGAAAGGCTGTGGAAATGGTCCAGGTCCAAGGAGACTAAAGAGACCTAACAACTAAATACAACATCTAATCATCGACTAGATCCTATGCTAGAGAGGAGAAAATGCTGTAATGAACAAAATTAGAATGGGGATGGTAAAACACAGACAAAAGTATCAATACTAAACCTATTGAAGTTGAAAATTTCATGTTTTAAACATAGTAAACATGTTACTATGTTTAAAAAAATTCTGATTTCATAGGAAATACATATTGAAGTATTTGGAGGTAAAGGGCCATGACATACACAACGCACTCTATAGTAGTTCAGGAAGAAAGCAAAAGAGAATAAAACAAATACAGGAAAATATTAACAAAAGGTGAATATGAGTAAAGGGTACTATCTGTAGTCTTAACTTTTCTATGAGTTTATAATTATTGGGATTATAATTAAGAGGATACTATTGCTACTGTAACAAATGTCCACAAACTCAGTGGTTTAAAACTACACAGATTTATTATCTTACTATCTAGAAAGAGGAAGCTCTTGAACTTTTCTTTTCTTACCTTACCCTTTGGGAGCCTACCACTTCAGTCAACTTGAGTCCACTTGCCAAGGAAACACTAAATACTGGGAAACAAAACATAGAGAATGCACAAGAGCAGGAAAAGGAACAAACAGATGGGTTACCTAAAGCCCATATAATCTGCAGTCTTTTGGGGAATTCTGAGCCATAAGCATTCGAATAGTCTTTAACTGTATGTATTAGAGATCATATAATTTATATGTAACCCAACAGGACAATCTTTTAGAAATACCCTAAATTTTACCCTGCCTGTCAATGATATCTTCTAAGAAAAACTTTTCTCTTACTGAATTACCTCAATTTAATGTAGACTCAATCTTTGAGGCAATGGAGCCACTATTTTCCTTTGCTCGGAATCTATCACATTCCCACCCACAAGCCTCTTCATTGAAATGAATAAAGACCAACATCAAATTTACTCTGGGGTTTAATTACACTGGGCGCTGCTCCAAGTTCACCATTACTCGGAGCTAGAACTATTTTACTCCATTAAGTTGGCCAACCAGGCTGGCGCCTGGAAATTCTAATGGTGGTGACCTTCCAGCCAGCAAGGAGAAGCAAATGGTGAAGTAACAGTTGTGTCTGGATGAAAGAAAACAAGTTTCTTTATGGCTAAGTCACATCTATAAGTCTGTTTCTTTAACCGTTAAATAAGGTCTGATCCAAGGAAAAAAATGCACGCAAAAGCTACCTCCACAGAAAGCTGATGTGCAAGCCTAAACCCTGTTCAAAGTTCAAAGTCATGTCCTAACCTAACTCAGCCATCCCAGGTACAAGATCTTAAACCTCTCATTCAAACTGCTGCTCCACGATTTACCACTAGCAATCACATCATCAACTGCCCTTCATTGATTTTACTTTTAATCCAGCACTCAGGCTCCACTGGCCCAGAACTGCTGGCAGTGCTACCAGCGTGAATAATTAACAAGGTACAGTGAAATCTAAAAATGTCAAGCTTAGAAAAGGCCAGTAGAGAAGCATGGATTAGCCCACCATGGAACCTTCTCTCTGCTTCTTAACCCGGTTAGAACTCAACCATCCTTTCCACGCAGACGGGACAGAACGCAGGTGCATCTGTCAGAGCTGCCAGCTGGCAGAAGGGAAGTCTCTCCTGCATCCCAGACCCCAAAGGTCATGCTTCAGTGCATGAGAATTGAGAAAAGAACGCCTCTGAATCTGATCCAAATGTGTACCGCCCAGAATGTAAATAATTTATAGCACTCTGCTTTGACAGTACATGATGACAGCCAAAGATAAAAATATAATCCTCAAATTATATTTACAAATATCATCTTCTAGGAACACCAGACATAACAAAGGTTTGTGACTTAGCTATAAGAGACCTTAAACCTGGAATACAGAGTCGAAGGCTCTAATTCCAGCTCTGTCACAAAGCAGCTGTGATTAGGCAGCCATTCCACTTCTCTCGACCTCAGTTTCCTCCTTTAGAAGACAATGGAGATGGCCTAGTTTACCCCTAAATCAAAGGCCCTATACATTTTTTACACGCTCCCACAGTACCCATAAATAAGTACAAAACAGGTATCTGTGGGGGATTCAGCCGTTCTCTTCCTGATAGTCTACGCAAAGATAAGCAGGAAGGACGCATGAACCTCATTCACATAGGAAAGTTATTCAAATAAGGCACACCAGTGAAAAGAGCATTTGGCTTTGCAGCCAGCTGGGCGTAGGTTCAAATTCTATTATAATTCTGCCACCTATCAGCAGTGTCTCCCAAAGTGAGCTACTCAACTGCTCTGAAACTCAATTTCATCATCTTTAAAACAGACATTTCCTTCTCACGGTTATTCTGAGGATTAAATAAGATATACTGGGGGTGCCAGAAAACTGTATACACATGACTTGTATTCATCTTTTGTTATCGGTGTATATTGAGTATATAGTGATCTTTGCTCTCCCTTTGAAAGCACCATCAAGAACTAAATTAGGCTCTGCTGAGTCATTTCTATTATTCTTTAAGAATGTTCACAAAAGTTGACTTTGATTCGAGAGTCTCTACGCGTTATTAATAAAATACCTTGTTGAGTAAGCTTTAGAAAACAGGGTTTTGATTCTTCTTGCTTATAAATTCTGTCCAGACATAATTAGAGGGAAGTGGAGAGGTTCTTAAAAAAAAAGGACAAATAGTCAAACCGACCAGCAAAAGGGTACTTTACACTGCCCAGAAAAGAGAACGCACGGTCTAAGTGTCTTTACCCATTAAAAAGGCTCTTCACTAGGACGCATCCCTCTTACTGTTCTTTGATGAGCACAATGAATAGTTAACCCTACTTTTTGAAAGCGTAACTATTCCTCCGTAAATTACTTGTAAGCACTAGTTAGCAATCCATCGACCAGCCTACATTCATTCCCAAAGATAGACAGTGATCACCCAAACATCAGGGACGGGCTAACAGTACATCACCTGTTCAAGCCAGAACCTCGGCTTCTTCTTGATGCCACACTTTCCCTCACGTCCTCTATGGTAACGGTGATATTACAACAGCTAACGTACAGTATTTAGCTATGCGCCAAGCTCTGCTCTAAACACCTTAAATTTATTAACTCATTTACCCTTCACATCAACACTGAAGGTAGTGACTATTATTATCCCCACTATAGAGAAGACCTCTGAAAATCTCTGGAACATACCCCCTCCTAAATATACCACACAGCCTAGTCTCCTTTTCAACAGGCTGTATCATTGTTTCTAACTGGTGGCTGCCTCCGGTACCCCACGCCTTAATTCTCAATCCCACTTCCAATCTGCCTTCAGGATTATTTTTCTGCAATCCTAAATTAATCACATTAGTCTCTACTTAAAACCTTCACTAGTTCCAGAGTGTCTATAGGATACATTCAAAATCCTTAACTCACACGAGACATTTCACAACCATTCACAAGACCAGTCACAACTAGGTGGATACCATTCCCTTTCCACTCTTTTTTAAAAAACTTTATTTTAACTATGTTTTTCCAGGACCCATCAGCTCCAAGTCAAATAGTTGTTTCAATCTAGTCGTGGAGGGCACAGCTCACTAGCCTATGTGGGTATCGAACCGGCAACTTTGATGTTAAGAGCACCGCACTCTAACCAACTGAGCTAACGGGACACCCTCCCTTTCCACTCTTAATTGCTACCTCTTCCCTATCCTACCCACTTTCTAGGCTCCAGTCTTAACAAACTGCTCCCTCTCCCATGAACACAGCAGACTAGAACGCCTCCATTCCTTGCAAGTACCATTTCCTCTGCCCAGAATGCTCCCCTTCCCCAGGCGAGCCTGGCACAAACTCCTGTTCTTCCTTCAAGACTCTGCTCAAGTGTCACCTCCCTGATTAAGCCTTTTCTGCCCATTAGAGAACCTCCCCTCTGGGTACCCACTACACTCCCCTCTAACAGCACTTACCACACAGCACGACAACTATTTCTGTCAGAACAGTACTTCCCCTGCTAGAGCATGGCATCCATGAGGGTAGGGTCCACTGTTAGTACAAACTACATAGCCTAGTAAATGGCAGACACTTAATAAATATTAAATTAATGAATAAAAGATAAACTGCATCCAAATGGTGCAATATATGAATCTTGTCAACATCATTTCTTACTTTCCCATCCAACATGAGAACTCAGGAATTTACAACTTTTCTTACAAAGACAACTAACTATCCCATCTTTATTCTAAATTAGTTCATAAGATAATTATAAATTCCGAAACTCCCCTTATACATGAAGAATCCTAAATGAACACTAAAGCCGTTACATATAAATTTTCTTCTTCAGTGATTAATACTATTATTATACTATTATATTACCATTATTCACTGTGAAGCAAAACAAGCCTAACGGGGGGGGGGGGGGCGCACAGATCCATTTGCCATTTCTGCCTAGTGTCAGCCTTTAGATTCCAATATGAGCAGAATTATGTTGTTTCTGGAGCTATAACTTATTCAGGTTCTCCAGACAGCCTGAGAAATCCCCTGTTGCTTTAGACAGATCTGTAAGCCTTCAGAATGCTCCAACAAAACACAGCTTGAATTACTGTTTTTCATTACTGATACGCTCTCTACTGGACCCTGCTGTGAGATAAAATGGAATTATAGCAGTGTTACTAGCTATGGAATGACTAAGAGATATACAGGGTTTAATATACTTCTTGAACTCACAGACAGTGAGACATCTTTGAATCTTAATGCAAGGAAAGGAAAAATAAGGTGCAGTTTATCTGCAGATCACATAGGTGGAAAACACCTCGCCAATGTCTGCGAGCATCTAAATCCTACATTAAATACTCAGGCCTGGGGAGCTGAAGCACAGGGATGACGGCGATGATGTCTGTAGTTAAACAACATTTCTTGTATCATCAATCAGCACAAAGCAAGGCGATTTAGGAAACGCTATTCTAAAAGGCAAATTCACAGTTTCCTTGGGAGTCAAGGGTGAGGTCAAGAACAAACATGCTACCAAATAGAGAAAAGAGGCCAACTATTTTCAAGGAAGAAAAGAGAAGTTCGAAAACAAGAGTGAGGGAAGAACAGGAAGATGCCTGGGAGAAAAGCTGTCTGTTGTATCAAAAATGTTACTCCACAACAACGTTTAAGAATGGAATAGCTATGGTTGGTAGATGGCATTCTAAGAATGCCCCTCACCCTTGTATAATCCCCTCTCCTTTGATTGTGGGTGGAACCTGTGACTGACAGGACACCACTACTGTCATGACACTATGTTAGATGGCACAGTCTACCTTGCCATAGGGAGACTACCCAGTGAGCCTAACCCATACACATGAGCTCTTTAAAAAGCAGAGTTTTCTTTGGCTGGTGACAGACGTCAGAGATTCGAAGTGCCAAGAAGAATTTAACAGAAGCTAGAGGGACCACATGTCAAGGAAATGGGGGCTAGAGCTATAGCCACAAGGAAATGAATTCTGCCAACAATCTAAATGGACTTGAAAGTGGATTCTTCCCCAGGGCCTCCTAATAAGAGACCAGTCTGGCCAACACCTTGATTTCAGGTAAGCAGAGAACCCAGTTGAGCTCACCAAGTCTTCTGATCTATAGTACTGTGAGATGATAAATGGGTGTTGTTTTAAGCTGCAAAATTGAGGTAATTTACTATCAGCAATATAAAATTAATACAATAGGGTAGGGTGCAAAGGTAAACTAATAAACTCATATTTCAACAGTATTTCACCCCAAAGATCCCAAAGGACTTCATATATTTGACATAAGCTATCAAATTAGGTAAAGTCACCTCCTCAAAAAAAAAAGAAAGAAAACAAAAAATTAATTATCAATGAAATTTTTTTTAGAAGATAAAGAGTCTCACCTCTTCGAGTCCTGATTCAAGACTGAAGATGGATAGCCCTTGAACAAAAGTCCTTGAAGGACATATGATCCACATGACATCTTTTTTTAACAATTAGGGAATAAGACATGATTTGGAGCTGAAAACCCAAACACAACTGGGAAGGCTCTTTTGCTTTTTTAAATCTGCAAATACTGTGCAAATTACTACCCAGTTCTAGTCGAGGCTGGTCCCACTGAAAACATTTACTGAAAGTCTGGTGCAATTGGTTAACAGACAAGCAATCATCAAAACATCTTCAATTTAAACAGGATTTTTTCCATTCGAATAATTTCCCACAGTGATGCCCAGGACTAATTTCATATATTTGTTCCATTGGATTGTATAAAATAGAGCAGTTACTAGATCCTCCATAACTCTATCATTCACTCTACCGAGAAGGTACCCTGGGCAAGTCACCCTCTCTGAGCTTCCATTCCTACATCATTAAAATGGAATAGCAGTATCTACCTCATACAGATGGATTGAAGGTTAAACAAAATAAACGCAGTAAGCACTCAGCACACTGTCGAGCACAATGCAAGTGCTCAATAATCATTTGCTCTTTTATGTGTCACTCAATGCTGACTGAGTAAAATAGTGGTAAACTCCTCCCTGCTTACAGTATTGCAAATTATTAGAAGAAAAAAAGTATGAATAGCAGCATTATTCATAATAGCCCAAAAGTGGAAACAACCCAAATGTTCATCAAATGAATGAATAAACAAAATGTGGCATGCCAATACAATGGAATACTACTGGGCCGTAAAAAGAAATGAAGTAATGTTAACATGATAAAACATGGATAAACCTAGAATACATTGTCAGTAAAAGATACCAGACACAAAAGATCACATATTCTATGATTCCATTTATATGAAATATTCAGAATAGGCAAATTCATAGAGACAGAAATTAAATTAGTGGTTGTCGGGTAGAAGGAAGGGGCAATGGGGAGTGACAGTTTAATGAGCACGGGGTTCCTTTGATGCTGATGGAAACATTTTAGAATTAGATATTGGCAACGGTTGCAAATGCAGTGAATACACATATATGGAAAACCATTAACATGTACTTTAAAATGTAAATTTTATGTTATATAAATCATATATCAATTAAAAAATGTATGAGAATGTCTCCTTTTGTCCATGAAGAATTAACTCCTATTAGGACTTTGCCTCCTGCCATCAATAACTAGAAGACTAGATAAAATATATAAAACAAGTGTTTTCAGACACTGGCTAACAGATGGTGCTGGACTGTGATCCCTAAGAGAGGAGAAAGACAGAGTCTCATGCTAGCTTTCTGAACAGACAACTTCCAGACAGTGACACAGAGTGGGGAACCCAACAAGAGGCCAGTAATCCCTATGAGTTGAGGTGAGAAAAAGTGGAATTCAGGAATGCCAAGGCAAATGAAATTTGCAGGGCCAAGCACTGAAGAGGAGGAAGCTATGAAAAAAAGTGGGGGCTCCAGAAATCTGCAGAAGGGTCTCTGAGACTTTGGCTGAACAACAATCTGCACGTGTATAGGATGAAACCCACAAAACCAGATAAAGAAAAGCTACTGGAAGCTGCAAGCCAAACAATACCCAAAGCTCAAACAGCAGGGAAACACTCAAGTTCCCACCAGCCAGAGTGGAGAGATCACTCTCGAATACACAGAGAATTGAACAGATTCCAGGAAGGACACACCTTAATAGTGAGGCTAAATTAGCCCTAGAGTAAAGAATACTCTAGATCTGTTCTTAAAAGGCTTTAAAAACAAGCTTTGGAATGATTATGCAGATACACAAATAACTATCTTCCAGAACAAAGTTTAAGACTCTCTGAAGAGCATAAAACAAAATTTGCTCTCAACAATGTTCACCATTGAATAAAAAATTACCAGACATGCAAGCAGCAAAAAATGTGACCCATAAGCAGGTAAAAAATTGGCCAATAGAAACAGATCTAGAATGCTGCCGTGCCAATGGAATTAGCAGACAGTGGCTTTAAAAAAACTATTATAAATAAGCTCAACTATTTTAAGGAAAACATGCAGACATTGAAAGAAAAAGATGATATTTAAAAAAAGAAACAAATAGAACTTTAAGAGATATCAAATAAGAGCAAAAATGAAAATTCCATTGGATGGGATTAACGACAGATTAGAAACAAAAAAAAATCAGTGAATTTGAAGACACATCTACAGAAACTATCCAAACTGAAGCAGGGAGAGAAAATTAAGTCTGGAAAATAAATGAACAGAGCTTCAGTAACCTGTGCACCGGTATCAACTGATCTACTGTGTAATTAGAGTTCCAGAAAGAGAAGGAACAAGGGGAGAGAAAAGATATTTGAGGAAATAATGCCTGAAATGTATCCAAACTCGAAGCAACATCAGCATGACAGACTAAGAAGATCCAGGCCCTCACTCCCCCACAGAAACACCAAATAAACAACAACACATAGACCAAAGTAGCTTTGGGAGAACTCTAGAAACCAGTTAAGAAGCTACAACAAAGCAAATGCCTAACCAAGAAAAAGCTGCACTCAAAATGGTAGGAAATGTTCCGTTTTCTCTCCACACAGTAGCGTGATGAGATCTCGCGCTGTCCAGCTCTGTCCCACCTAGGTCATGAACCATCCCTTTGTCCGGCAGGCCCACACTATACACGCTACGCATCCATTAGGCACTAAGTAGCCGTCTCGGTTATCAGATCAAGCGATACAGGGCTGCAGTGCCTATGTTCACAGAACTTATTTTACTTAAAAATGGCAACTGAGATAGATATACCAAAGAGAAGCTGCAAAGTGGATGTGTGTACAGGAAAACACATAGTATAGATAGGTTTCGGTATTATCCATGGTCTCAGGCATCCAAGGGGGGTCTTGGAAGGTATCCCCTGTGCGTAAGGGGGAACTACGAGATACCACAGCATGCCTACCAGAACTGCCAAGATCAAAATAAGACAGACACCACCAAACGCTGGCAAGAACGTGGAGCAAGCTAAACTCTGTATCATCATTTGTGGTAAAAAAGGCACAGCCTCTCTAGGAAAAGGCTTAATAGTTTCCCTATAAAACTAAACATATATCTGCATTTGGTCCAACAATTATGCTCCTAAGTATTTGCCCAGAGACAGCAAAGAGGTACAAGAGAACTTTTAGGGGAGATGGAAATGTCTGTATTTATGATGGTTGTTACACAACTGTATATTTTTGTCAAAACTAATTAAAGTGTACTCTTAAAACAGGTGCATTACACTGTATGTAAATTATAACTCAATAAAGTTGTTCTTTTAAACAGAATGAAAAAAAAACTATCAAAAATTTAAAGTTTACATTCCCTTCATGTATTCTAAGAATTTACCCCAAAATGTATCCCAAAGAAAACATCAGCCAAGGACATAAAGATTCATGTACAAAAATGTTCATTACACATTATAATGAATAACAACAGAAATAATTTCCTTTAATGTTCCATCAATAAGGCATTGGTTAAAAGTTAGGGTACATTCATTCACAGAATATTTCACAGCAATTAAAAACAGTGATTAGATTTATATGTACTGACATGGAACATATTAAATCAAAAAGGTAGTTAGAAACAATGTGTATAACAATTTATATATACATATAGATATATATCTATATATATCTATATATATATCTATATATATATATACAACACATATGTAATTTGAAAAAATTTATGAGCCAACTTTACACCAAGAGGCGTCATCTTTCCCTTATAAGTAAGAGAATGTTGAGGCCATTCCTATTTTAGAGTTGAAGAAACTACCAGAAATGTCAAATGAGTTTCTGAGGAACTAAAACAAGCCTGAATGCCACAGCCTTTCAGGAAACATATGCTATCTCAATAATAGGTATGTGTTCTTCAAAGCTACTAGATGGGAACTCACCTAAGGTGGGGTAATACATGCAGAGTATGACAGGAAAATGCCTACAGGCTTTTCCAGCAATCTGCCTGTCCTTCTTACGTCAGAATGAAACTCACTAAAAATTTCTTCCATCTAATAAGCCCCTTGCTTAGTTACACTTTTATGCTATGCTTATTTCCCTGCTGTTATCAGGACCTGATTTAAAAGCAGGAAGAAGGCAATGTCAGTATGGAATCTCCCTGGAAGCAGGAAGGAAGTACTTTGGACTGATTAAGGCCAGCACGACATTCATAGTGGCCAGTCTCAATCTGGCCAAAAGAAAGTAATTATTCCAATATTTGTTCCCTGGCAGCCCATGTCAGGAGCCAAAAGGAAAGTAAAGAGGCATACACACACACATACATGAAAAGAAAAAAAGGTTAATCTATTACAATCTGCTTGTCGCATATCAGGTATATGTAACATTCCAAAAAATAAATAATCACTGGCATCAATAAATTGGTATTTACAAAGTAAAATAATTTCGAAACTTACCAGCAACACTCCCCCAAATTTAACAGCCTATATTGAAACTTCAGTATTCCTGGTCTTCTCCTACTGAACCCTCCACTTCCACTGAGAATGAAATAATCTTGCTATTAAATGTTAAGAGAAAAAAGATATTCTGATGGTTTACTAATGATACTTAATAATATTCTGATAGTTTACTACCTTTACATATAGTATTTGACTTATAGATGTGCCCTTGTTCAAGCACGTAAATGCCAAGTTAGTCATTTCAAAATGTGTTACGCAATTCTATACTATCTACTCATATTTGCCCAGTCTGAACCAACTCAACCTTAATAGCCTCCTTCTTAAAAAATCAATTTTACCAATTTTCGTCCCGTAGCCCCACAAAAATACTTGGATTCTAATACTTCTATATCTGCATATCTACATCTCACCACATTTTAACACCTAAGACCCAGCTTGAGCAATATGGGTAAGATAGCATAGGAGAAAGGAAAAGGAAAAAAAGAAGAGGAGGAAGGATCTTGTAAATTTTCACTCAAAACATTTTCACTGACCTTGCCCACAACTATCAAAGGCAGCCCTCATTTACTCTTAATACTCCAAGTAATATGAATAACTTTGACCTAACCAGCCATGAAAATAGCAGGAGTAGCCTCTAACATTTATGAAATGTTTATCACGTATCGACTGCCATGCCGAGTACTGACGTTATCTCATTTAATCCTTCCTGTAACTCTCCAAAGCAAGCTGTAAAGATCTGAAGGTTCACCTTCCCAAATCTACACATCGAGGAACCCAGAATCAAACCTAAGTCCATCGTTTCCAGAACCAAAGATACTAACCACTGTTCTATTTTATCCCACATGCTTTTATTCCTCTCTTTACTACAAGATTGAGAAAACATAGCACAGCCATCCATATGCAAAAAAATGAACCTAGACCTATTCACACCTACTACAAAAAATTAACTATTTCATAGATCTAAACATAAAAAAGCAAAACTCTAAAAATCCTAAGAGAAAACCTTTGTACTTAGAGTTAGGCAGAGTTCTAAGATATGACATCAAAATTAATAAATTGGACTAATCAAAATTTACAATAAATTTTTTTCTAAAAAAGACACTAATAAGGGAATGAAAGACAAGCTGTGGCCTAGGAGGAAATATTTGAAAATCACATAGCCTTAAAGGATTTGTATTCAGAATATAGCCTTACAGACTTGTATCCAGAATATATATGTATATTACGAAAGAGCTCTCAAAACTCAACAGTAAGAAAACAATTTTAAAATGGGTAAAAGATGTGGACACCTCACCTAACAGGATATATGGTAAAAAAGGACATAAAAAGATATTCAACATCATTAGCCAGAGACATGCAAATTAAAACCACAATAAGATATCATGACACACCTATTAAAATGGGTGTAAATAACAATAAAATAAAATGCCAACACCACCAAATGCTGACGACAATGCAGAGCAATTAGAACTCTCTTATGTTGCTGGTGGGAATGCAAAATAGCAGAAGCACTCTGAAAAACAGTTTGACAGTTTCTTATAAAGTTCAACATACACCTACCATATATATCCCAGCAATCCCACTCTTGAGTATTTATTTTAAAGAAATGAAAATTATGTTTACATAAAAATCTGTACACAAATGTTTGTAGCAGTTCTATTCATAATTCCCAAAACTGGAAACAACCTAAATGTCCTCCAACAGGTGTATGGATAAACAGACTGTGTGCATCCAACAAACTACTGATAAACACAACAACTTGGATGAATCTCAAAGGCATTATACTGAGTGATAAAAGCCAGTCTCAAAAAGTTACATACTGTATGGTTCCATTTATGTGACATTTGCAGGCAGACAAAATTATAGTAACCAACACAAGATCAGTGATTATCAGTGTTTGGGGTGGGGAAGAGGCAACTATGAAGGGACAGATGAGGGCATTTTGGAGGGTGGTAGAACTATTCTGTACTCTGATTGTGGTAGGTGGCTACACAAATCTAAACGTATTGAAATTCATAGAAATGTACATGCAAAGAAGTCCATTTTACTGTATGATAATTTTTAAGGTAAAATAAAACATTTTTAATTCTTCTGGGGATAATTGGTTAACCAAATAAGGGTTAAAAGAAATTACTCTTACCTCTTACCATATACCAAAATACATTAAAAAGTTAAATATAACTATGAAGTAATACTGATCTTCTTAATATATATGAAGCTCTTACAAATAAATTAAAAAGTGAACACTCAGAGAAAAATGGACCAAGACATGAAGAAGAGTTAAACATATGAAAAAGTTGTATCTCACCTATAATCAAATAAATGAACATAAAGCAATGAGCTAATACGTTTTATCAATTAAATTACCAAAAAAAACCCAAAAACTTAAAAGAATGACAAGACCCAGCCAGTACGGGCAAGGGTGGAAAAAGAAACCTTAAGCAAACTATAGTTAGGAATATAAAGTGCTATAACATTTCCTGAAGGTAATTTGGATATACACACCAAAAAAACTCCAACATACACATACTCTTTTCCCACTTCTAGAAATTTACTAAGAAACTAACTAGACTAGTGCAGAAAAATGTAGGCAGAATACTCATAACATCATTTACAATAATGAAAAAATATAAAGATTAAATAATTACACACCCATATAACACAAAAGTAAGCAGCCATTAAAAATCAAGTCATGTGAGCAGTTCCTGACATCAAATTATGTTATTTTAACCATCACTGCTATAATTTCCTTCCTGTTCTCCAAAGCAAAGGTAAAAGATTTAGAATTTTGTTCAATGACAAAACAGTTATGGTATAGTGCTAAATTTCAAAGAAAACAAGATATAAAACCATATACAATACACATCTTATTTTCTAAATGTATGTTTGTGTACATACACACAAATATGCCACAGTATTCTCTCTCAGTGGTGAAACAATAGGAGGCTTTTTATTCTTTCTCTAAATTTTCTATAATAAATGTATATTTCATAAATTTTTCAAAAAATCAATAAATATTTAAATCACCTAAACTTACATCCAAAAGGAATTTTAAAACTTGTTTTCTACTCTAGATTATCTGCTATTATCCTAGTCATAAGCATTTCACTGTTACCTCAGTATGACAGTTCTATATGCAAATTTGTCTTTTTGTTACTAACCCCAAATCAGCCATAACTGCCAAAGGCAGAAGATCTACAGATAACGACCTCTCATTAAGACTGCCTCCCTCAAGGTGCAGAATAGTGTACATATTAGGATGATTCTTTTGTATCTTAAAATTTTTTAATATATTTCAGTAATATATAGAGACTTATCGTGCTGATATGTCTACATTTTTTTTCAGTTCAGAATTAAATGAAACTATCAGAAATAGGTTTTTTGGTGGAAGAAGAGATTTGTTATCTACTGCCTGAACTATGTATGAACCATTTTTGTACTCTTAATTTTCTTCTTTTCTTTTTTTGTTTTGTTTTGTTTGCTGCTTACCATGGAGCACTTTTCCAGTACTTCCTCCTGGAACTTCAGGAATCGTTCCTGAACTTCAACGTCATTGAGGAAAAAGGCAAGGAAGTGAGTGAAGGGCTGTTTTCTTCTAAAAGTGAGCAAAAGAACATCAATCCGAGTTCTGGCTGAAATGACCCCACCTCGATGCTGGCCACTGATTACTGCAAGCAAAAAACAAACAAACAAAAAAAGGGTTGACATGCTCAAGGACTATCAGATGCTTGCTTATAAGATAGGTGACCTTTCAATACTGTCATCTGTGGGGAGTTAAAGAAGTCTGAATGTGTATTTAATTCTGAACAGGGGACAGTGCCAAGGGTAAGAAAGTTACTAATGAATTCAGTCTAAGCAGAACAAGGTCTAAAAACAGAGTATCTTTAAGCCAAGCTGATGAAGTAGAAAAATGAGTTCAAAACCTACAAAGCAAACCCTCACACCTTGTTGCTGGAAATGTTACAGCTTCTATGAAAATGTTACAGCTTCTATGAAAACGTTTGGCAGTTCCTTAAAAAGTTAAAAAGAGAATTATCATATGACCCAGCAATTCCACTCCTAGATAGAAACCCAAAAGAAGCAAAATAAGGTGTTCAAAAAAAAAAATTGTACACAAATGTTCATAGCAGCTCTACTCACATTCCAAAAGGTGGAAACAATACAAATGTCCACCAGCTGATAAATGGATAAACAAAATGTGGTATCTCCATACAATGGGATATTATTCAATAGACAAAAACAAAAAAAAAAGGAACAAAGTACTGATACATGTAAAAATATGGATGAATCTTGAAAACATTATCCAGACAATAAAGACCACATATTGTATGCTTCCATTTACAGGAAATATCCAGAACAGGCAAATTCATAGAGACAAAAAGCAGATTAGTGGTAGCCAAGGACTGGAGACAGGAAGAAATCAGGAGTGACTGCTTAATGGGTATGGGGTTTCCTTTCGGGGTGATAAAAATGTTCTAAGACAGTAGTAATGGTTACACATCATTCTAAATGTACTAAATGCCACTGAATTCAATACTTTAAAATGGCCAAAATGGTAAATTTTATGTTGTGTCTCTAACCGCAATAAAAATACTAAGAACAATACATCACATAGAAATTCATATAGTAAAAAAATTAAGAGCAAAAGATTCAATTTTGTTATGTGAATTTTACCTCAATTAAAAAAACACTGTGGCAAAAATTATTAGTGATTCACTCAATAAAAAAGCAAAGGAGCGTCTACTCCTATACGTATGAAAATAGAAAGCTAAAGTAAAAATGTCTATCGACTCTATATTATACGTATGGATACCAAATTTCCATGTTTTGGTATAACTTGGCCTTCTTTGATCTGGGCTATATCTTTATGCATATATAAATGAAAGGAGGCGGGAAAAGCCATAAGAACATAGACCACTGTCTACAAAGAAAGAAAACCATTTAGGGATTATACAATCTCTGTTTAAACAGAGATTAAATCTCTAGGTTCCAGAACTGGCAGGGTTTGGTTCAAAATAGAAACTAAGGAAAGGTGCAGAAGACATGAACAATGAACAAAACTGGCATTTCAACAGACGATTTATTAGAGTTAAGGACAGGACTTCTGAATATGATAAACATATTGAAGTATTAAGGATAATAATAGCAAAATGTGCTATGTACTTTAGAGAACATAAAGTTAGTGTCTCCTAGGCAACTGCAGAAATTAAATAATTCCATTTATTTGTCCTAGTACTTTCCATTAAAGCACTTGAAATTTTCTGTAAGAACAACATTTCTGTTTCTTAATGAGAATGAAAGTGTCATAACCATTTTGTTGTAGAGAAACAACATGGAAATTCCTAGGAAGAGAAGTAAATTATGAATGAGAAACAGCCTGAGAACTGTCTGCCTAAGTAAAAACTTGACCTAAGTAATAACCAAATTTGTAAGAAGTAGACCTACAGTGTTTTCTAATGACATTACTTATATTATCAGATAGAATACGTTGCAAGTCCAAAAGACTCAAATGCCCAGTGAAGGCAAGTATACATAGCAGGTACTCAAATATGGTGCTAGAGAAATACTGATAAGAAGTGTTCAAAGGTAAACTGGGACAAAATTATAGGAAAGTAGAAATTATAATTATCTCTGTCAGAGATCAAAAATATGGTGAGAAACTTAAAGGAAAGGGGTGGAGAAGAGGGAAGCTTAAAACTCAAGTTTATGTTTTATTTCTATAAAAGTTTGGCACAAAATGCTAAAGGTGTTCTTTTTTGTTAAGAAGGTGGTTTGGTAGAAAATAAGGCAAATAAGACGTTTTTATTTTTGTAACACAGTAAACTGAAAAGGGTACTTGAAAGGTGCTCAGGGGGCGGCCAGATGGCTCAGTTAGAGCGCGAGCTCTCAAGCTCTCAACACAATGGGATGGTGGGCTGCGCCCCCTGCAACTAAAGATTGAAAACGGCAATTGGACTTGGAGCTGAGCTGCGCCCTCTACAACTGGATTTAGGGACAATGACTTGGAGCTGATGGGCCCTGGAGATATTCTCCAATAAAAAAATATTCCCACCCCACGCAAAAAAAAAAAAAAAAAAAGGGTGCTCAGACAGACTGATTTCCAGAAAAGATTCAAAGTTGATCAAATAATGACTAAATTATAAATGTAATGAGGTTAGATATATTCTACAACTATAAATATCTGAAAACCAGAATACACATGACTAGATTTAAGGACTAAAACTTAGGATATAGAGGAAGAAAACAATTGAAGGTATTGAAGTTAAACTTTAAAAAAAAAACACCCAATTATCTAATTACAACGACAATATCATTTTAAAGCTCCTTGGGATATCCCATAGCGTGAGACTTCAAAACAGACTAGAAACAGATCCTTGTCCAGAGGACAAATTAAAATCTAGATCATTTCCTTCCCTAGTTTCTCTAATTGAGGAAATGAAAAAGAAAATGAATAAGTGACAGCAAATACCACACCAAAAGATAGCAAATGCAGTCTTGATTTTACATCACAACTCAATTTATTCTAACCAATTTGTTTTTTCCCCATATACTATACAAGATCAACTTTCCCTACAAGATCAACAAACCAGTTTAACCTTGTTTTTCAATTAAATTAGTTCCACTAAATTCTTAAACAATTAGACACACTCGTTTTTCACACTGAAATATCTGTGCATTCTAAATCAAAATCGAATCTTTACAACCCGCCTACCCTTTTCTGGATAAATTTTGGAAGGATTCAGTATCTTAAAATGGCTAAAGGCTCCACATTTATACCATGTTATGAAAATTACTTGTATATGTTACTATATGGGTAGAAAAAAATGGGGAACATATTCAACCGTTAATAGCGATTATGTCTGGGGTTCATGTTACAAGAGACTTCCCTTTATACCTTATATATAATTTCTGCAAGCTTCCATTTTTTTGAAAGCATGTATTAATTTTATAATCAGAAAAAAAACTAGAGAAATAAGCTTAGATGCAATTATTAAATGATTTCAATATTTGTAATTTGAACTTTAAAGATGAAGGAAAGGCGTTGTCCAGTACAGGAACTCATATGCAGCTAGTTAAACTAAAAGTGAAATGAATTAGACTAGAATTAAAAATTCAATTCCTCAGACACACTAGACCCATTTCAAGTGCTCACAGACACATGTGGCGAGTGGTTCCTGTACTGGACAGTGCAGACATGGAACATACCTGTCATCACAGAAAGTTCTTTTGGGCAGCACTGCTCTGAAGTCACCTGCTACTTGTCTGTCACAGTGATTATTCTTACATAGCACAAAAGAAGAGTGCTTGTAACTCTTTTCTCCTAAACCTTAATATAATCTATGGGTGTTTACGGAAAATGGATTAATGCACATATTTGACTCTGAAAAAGTCCTATAGTTTTAGGATGAGTTTTAAAAATTTTGTCCCTACAGTGGACCTCACTCAAAGCCACTTTACAACGCACACCGGTGCGTTTGCTTCACAGTGATGCGTGGTACAGTCACTTTCTTTATTTCTTTCACGTTCACAAATTTTATTATAGTATATTGTTATAATTGTTCTATTTATTATTAGTTATTGTCCTTAATCTCTTACTTGCCTAATTTATAAATTAAACTATGATAAGTATGTATGTATAAGAAAAAACAGCACATATGGGATTTGGTACTATTCACGGTGTCAGGAATCCACTCAGGGTCTTGGAACATATTCCCCCCACTCCCCGGATAATGGGGGACTAGGTACAGTCACTTTCTGATTTCATTTGCATTGCCAAACTATTTTCCCTCACCTGAACAGTAGTTTGAATCAGGTTATTTTAACCATTATTCTTATAATTTCCTTCAGGTAAAAACAGGAGAATGCTTGGGGAAAGGGCTGAACTTTATTTCAAATTCGCAGATCTTATTGGTTTTTCCTAATTCTAACTTGAAACAATTCACTACTCCACCACTAAAGCATATAAGAAATCTCCTGGTATACAATGAAATCTGGCAGCTTTATCTCATCAGTGCATGGTAAAGCCTAAAATGAAGGCCCAGGTATTTTTCTCATCACCTGGGAGACTGATACTCACGTATCATAAAAAGTACAACAGCTACAGAACCCCATAAGGAATATAGTCACTACAGATCTCAGTTGGGTTACATTATTCCATACACATGCAAAAGTGATTGCAAACACAACTTATATACTGCATCTCACCAATTTCTCCTTCTTGTCCAGGCTTAGGAATACTAATAGAAGTTTTGGTCTCCACTTCCAATTTCTTCTTAGTGTCCCCTCTCTTTCCAACTATATGCCTATAATATAAAGAATAATTAATTAAGGGAAGATTAAGCAAAAATGTACCAAAATAAAGAATTCCATCATGTTTAAACTATATGTAGCCAGGGATATTCCCTTACAGAAAAGTGTTTCAGTAAAAACTTGATATTTGTAGAGAAACTTACAAGTCATATAGATTTACAGATGTTAACGTGCTGCATTAAACTCTCTGACAAAATGATGTCTTACAGAAAATTCAATGTATAGATAGAATAACTATGCCCAACACCGGTTTGCTTCTCAAAATTAGATCAAGGGCCGGCCGGATAGCTCAGTTGGTTAGAGTGTGAGCTCTAAACAACAGGGCTGCAGGTTCGATTCCCACATGGGCCAGTGAGCTGCTCCCTCCACAACTAGCTTGAAGACAATGAGCTGCTGCTGGGTGGCCAGATGACTCAGTTAGAGCGCGAGCTCTCAACAACAAGGTTGCTGGTTCAATTCCTGCATGGGATGGTGGGCTGTGCCCCCTGCAACTAAAGACTGAAAGGGGCAACTGGACTGGAGCTGAGCTGCACCCTCCACAACTAGACTGAAGGACAACAACTTGGAGCTGATGGGCCCTGAAGAAGCACACTATTCCCCGATAAAAAAATGGGGAAAAAAATTTAGATCAAAACTGGGTCTGCAGTTCTGTGAAAGGAAAGCTGGCATAGTCTCAAATGCAATTCCAGCAACTAATGGGACTAGTTTGAGGAGGGCGAGAACCTTGTCCTTATGAGTTCATCTAAGGGAATTATCCTTGGCTAATTAAATAAGGGTGAAGAGCTTGGCAAAGAGCAGGGGCCACCATTCAGGATAGACTGAAAAGCACAGAGGGTAAACAGGTAACCCTCAGGAGGCTGAATTCACATTGACATGTTTTATTGGGGAGATTTCACCCCAAAACTGGGAAGTTTCACCTAAAAATTTATATGTCCAGTTTCTTTAGAGAAATTAGAAGATCTGACAACTCAAGGCAACAACAAGCGGGAGCCTACTCTCGTCCCTAAAAATGGAACAGGAGTTTGTCACAGTTCCCATCACTCCCTGCTGTCTTTTTCATCTACTCCATCATCTAGTAATTCATTTATATTACTTGCCCAGCCCTCCTAGTATAAATAATTCTGACAATCCAAGGTTATCTTCTGGAACCCACAAAAGTGAATGAGACTACTGGGTCCCAGGGGAGAAGTTTCAGAGTCTATAAAGCATAGAGGCCATCACAGGACTATAAAGTTAAGAGAAAAAAACTCTCCCATCATCAACAATATTTTGGCTCCCATGATTTCAATCACAGTACACAATAGCATGAGTGACTGTGTCTAAAATTGGGCATTTGTTTTTAGATGGGCTAACAAAGCTCGATGATTTCCATTACGATCTATTGTAGTAAGCCATTTTTTTGCCTTTTTTTTTTTTTTTTTGGTTTTCAAAAGCTCTATTTAGTTCTTTTGCTTCTCTCTTTGTTGTTCTGCAGTAAGGCAGTTTTTAAAAAACAAGATGTTTAGAAGAGGATTAGAACTCCACAATTTCCACGTGGTTTTTCTGTGTTGGGCTAGAGATTCTATTGTGTCAACTCTGTCAGGACTTTGTCTTCCCAGGCCTATCAACAAGGGGTGCTTTCAACCAGGCTCCTATGTGACAGCGCGTTGTTAGTGGACAAGCCTATCACAAGAAGTAGTTGGCTCACAGTGTTATTAACACACCTTAGAAAGGGAAGTGGTTGAGGTTAAAGAAGCTTTAGAGTCAAACAAACCTTGGACAAGTCATTTAACCACTGTAAGCCTATTTCCTCACTTATAAAAATGGAGTGAATAATACCTATGTATCATAAGGTTGTTGTAAGGATTAAATGCGATCATATATAAATGGGCTTCCCAGTGACTGGCACATAGTTTAGGACAGTCCTTGAACTCTTTATTAAGCACATGACGCATCCTTCTAATTAAGAACACTCAAAAGAAGTTTACATGGAAAGTCCAAGACAGGTAATTTCTATATTGTCTATTAATTAGGATTTAGCACAATCAATATGTACTCTAATATACAAGTCACCTGGTACATAGTATTTCGAATATATTCACAAGATCAAGTTAGAATCAAATATTAAGGAATGTTTACACACCTTAGCAGTAGCAGATATACACATTAAACAAGACGTGTTACACCACTTTTATCAGGAAACTGAGCCACGACTGTCTCAAATCATATTTCTTAGAAGAAAATGTCATTGGAACCAGAGAGGAAAGTGAGCTGTCAAGGTTTCCAGGAGAAGAATTTCATCCTTATGATGTATTTCATACTACTCTCAAAGTTAATGAAAATGAAATTATTGCCGCTTGAACCTAAAGGCATATGAGTCCGTATTTGTAGATCTCCTCTCACAGAGCTGCTTGGACAGACCTAATTCATCTGGTACAACACAAAAAAAGAATTTATGGACTTTCTAGACTAACCTATCTCTCAGAGGTGTAAGCGCCAAAGAAGCCAGGTAGCCACACAAGTTAGCCATATTAGTGGTTAATATGGGACAGAATGTGGGCACAAAAGCACAGATTGAAGTGATCACCAAGTTTCCGCACAATTTATAAAGATGATCCTGGAAAAAGCATATCAGTCTTTGATAAGCATTGGGGATTAACGGAACAGACAGACACATGCCTGCCTTCAAGAAGCTTCCTATCCTGTGGAAGAGTCATCAAATAGCACAGAAATAAATATAAACACAAGACTGAGAAAAGCTACAAAGGAAAAGCAGAGAGTGTTATAAAAACACATAGTAGGATAATGAACGTGGTTGGCGGGGATGATGGTGTCAAAGCAAGCTTCCCTAAGGAAGAAGAACATAACTAGGTAAGGAAGAGGAGAGATTTTAAGACAAAGGGAACAGCATAAGCCAGAGCTCTAAGACAGGAAGGAGCATGATGCATTTGAGGAACTGAAGAAAACCAGTTGGGCTTCAGTGCAAAGCCAGGGAAAGAATGGTATGAGATGAAACTGAGAAATGCAGGGCCTGCTAAACCATGTTCAAGAGTCTGGCCATTTATCTAAGAAAATAAAATTCTATTTTCAACGGGAGGATGTTGGTGGATTTTAAGCAGAGGTAGTAAATAATCAGATTTGCCTTTGGAAAAGATTATTCCACCCTCAACATGAAGAACTGATTGGGAGGAGAGCAAGAATCAATGTGGAGAGACCAGTAAGTAGGCTGTGGCAGCAAAGAAATAAGCGGTGGATTCAAAAGTTCTTTAAGAGGCAAAATCAACAGGAATTGGTGATACATATAGAATAATGAAACTGATCTGTAACCAGTCCTTAGAAATTCTAGGACATGAAACACTAAACCATTTTGTCATTAGTAATCAAGCACTGAAATTAAGTGTGAAAGAGAGAAGGGTCAGCTTCCTGCTGCGTTTCCTGGAAGGGCCTCCCCATGAAGCTGCCAGGGGCCTCACTCACTTGTAGAGCAGGCTGGGGGCCTTCACGGTACACTGGAAACCTTGCTGGGTCTGCACCACCTCGTAGCCATCACAGGGCTCTTCTGCACTCTCCACGAAGCCTGCACAGAAACCATAACATCTTGCTCAGAGCTGCTGCTCCGGACAACAATCTTCCCAGCTGTCAACCACTCTCAAGGTTTATAAAAAGCAACACACATACACACAAGGAACAGCCCAACACTTTACACTGCAGAACACTGCTCTGACATTCCTTCTGACCTACTTGTAAAAGAAAAATGAAGAATGAAAAACACATGATTATTTTAAATCCTCCCATCTTGGAACCTTAGAAAAGTATGTACACACCACTGTTTCTCCCAACTGTTTTCTCCCAGAAAGCGAAGACACAATAAATAATTTTTTACTATTTTTTTATGGAGATGTAATTCACATAACATAAAACTCATCCTCTCAAAATTTGTAACTCTGTTGTTTTTAACATTAAGACACAAAATTACTTCTGTGAATAAAGCAGAAGTAAATATACTGTGAGAACTTTCTTCATATAGCAGAAAGAAAGAGAAAGGAGGAGGGTGAAATAAAGGAGCTTAAGGCCCCAAGGAGGAAGGGAAATAAAGGGGAGCATTAGTGGGGAGACTAACACCCAAGGCTTAGAGTCCAACTAAAAAAACTTTTGTAAAGCAAAAGATAAAGGAAGCAGAGAACCGGAAAGAAAGGCTTTGCCTGTTTATGCATTAAACCCAAGCCAAAGGTAATTAGCCTGAAAATATTTATAATCCATTTTGACTGTTGAATTTATTTCTTAAAATTATCCCTACATAGTAATAAAATTATGCTCATTGCGTATTTGGAACTGCCTGTTTATGACTGCAAAGAAGAAGAGAAAAATAACAGTAATAACAACCAACATTATTGGACACTAGATAAAGTACCTTGCATAATATGTTCATTTATTTCAATAATTTATACATACAATTTATACAATTTATACATATATATTACTTTCACAACTTTACAGATAAAGGAAGTTAATTTTGTCACAGAATATTAATGATTAATATTAATTGTAACTAACATCACCTCTTATTACATTTAAGCCTCTGTACAAAGATGAAACATGACTTATGACTGCACCTGAGAACACCTCATCAAACTCATCAGTCCTCTTAGACATCAACACAAATGATCTACGAGAGACCCATCATCTCAAATTGCGGTGCTCCCACGGAAATACACTGAAACAAAACAAAGAATTGCTTCTCCAATTTGACAGAGAGCATTTGACTTCTTATCTGACCCAAGAGCAACTAGGATTACCTTGACAGAAGTCCTCATCCTCTTCTTCATGTTGGTAAGTCTGTTCTTGAATAGGATTCTTCCTATAAATCCGTCCATCAATTCTTATGAGCTGTGGGCGCAGAACCTCCATGATACTTTCTCCCAAGTAATATTCCAGTGAAATCCTGAAAAAGGAAGGATCACCTTACCTTTTGCTTTAATGAGAAATAAAAACCCTATCTCTATCACGTGGGTCATTACGCAGGCTTTGAAAGGACGTAATTGGGCATCAGCTCATAGTAGCAAAAGCAGCACTGTTTATTAGGCTTCCCCTATGTGTAAGCTGTTTTAAGACAAGTGATGCATATTCCACGACACTATTCAATTCCTGGCTCCCTCTGGACAGCAATTGGTAAACTATTCAGCACTCCATAAAAAAGGTAATTCAAAGACACTGAGACCTTTATACACAGCCTGTTCTCCTGATTTTTAAAGAGAGAATGAAGATCTAGTTATTAGTTTAACCTAAAAGGAGTGAAATGCAAACTTCGGTGTTTATCTAGGCATTTGCAATTCGCCCTTTCTCTCCAGCATAATTAAGAGAATTAGGGCTATTTAATACTCATCTTTCAAGGGGAAAAAGAGCCCCTAAGTACTTTCAGAGGTGCTTGAGGTATGCACCCTACAATGAGATCCAGGTGCCCATGGAGACCAAGCAGGACTTCGCCAACAGGGTTCTGAACGCCGCTTTCTAGCACCACGCGCTGAGAAGCCCGGCTTCTCGTCCCCCTTCGTGGAGCAGTAATTCAGGAAACAAGGCTTGCTTATGGACTGGTTTGAAGTTCAACCCATGCTCCTTTCACGTAGGTTGGGTAGTTTCGAAGCCCAAAACGCGCAAAGAATTCCACCGTCAACGGATCAACCGTTAATAAATACACTAATCGTCACTCCAACCCTCCGCAAGTTAAGTCACTTTAACGAGTAGTTTGCGTGTAGAACCAAGGAGAGATTTCGTGCTGGGAGAAGGAACAACACAGAAGGCAGACAGAGCCGCAGGGAGACAGGGGGCATCACCAGCAAGTTGAATGACTTTCCGCCCTAGCACCCTATTCCCCCCCAGGGCCTCTCAAAAAATAAGAGGACTTTAATGCCAAGGTCAGGCCCTCAGACCATGAGCTCGGAAAGAAGAGAGGCGCCTCAGGGACAGGACGCTCTTCGTCTGCCTTCTCTTTCCTGCCCTGGGCTACAGGATTGCTCAGCAGAGGCAAACGGCCAATTGAACCCAGCTTCGCGGTGGTGTGGACAGGGAGAAGAAAGCAGGAAGCCTGCAATGTCGTGGGGGAAGCGAAAGCCCTAAAATCACAAAAGCGAGCAACAACAAAAAATAAAAGTACACCAAAGCTGGTGAAGAAAAAAGGAGCCCGCCGCTTCAGGTAAAGCCCCCGGAGGCTGGAGGCCAAGGACCCGGAAGTGGTCCCCGGGAGCGCGTCCCCGGCGCCTCCCCAGCGCGCCACGCCCACCACGACACGGGCGCGCGCACGCCGCTGTGCGCGTCGCTGTCAGCGCGGCGGCTCCGGCTGGCCCTGTGGGCGGGGCTGTAGGAGAAAGTGCAAAAACCGCTGAGGTAAGTGGCCGAGGACACAAAGACCCCCGGGAACTTGGTGGGAAGGGAATTGATCGCTGGGCTCCTACCTGTAGGGACTAATAAAATGGAGTAGATAGGTGGAGAAACAGGAGCCTGCCGCAGAGGGCGTGTAAGGCAAGTTCCTCCGGCCGCGGTGGGCTGAGTGCGCATGCGGGCCGACGGCGTGGCGCATGCGCGGTGGGGCAGCGCCCATGGCGTCGCCCCCTGGGGATCGAGTTGGAGCGAGGGGAACCGGCTGGAGTAAACTTGGGAACCGCTGGCGTTCTGACCCCTGCGCTCTCCAGCCCCTTTCTTTCCATCCCACCTGGTTTTAGTTGCAACGTCTATTTGAATGGTAATCCAGCTGCTGTGGAATACAGCGGAACGACTTGTTGAGGATGAAATTTAATGATTGCTTACAATTTGCCACTGTACCCACCGTACCTCTTTCAGTGTCTTTAGATTTTTTTTTTCAAAAGAAAGGCTTCTTTTTAACAACATAGGTCTATCTCTGGTAGGAAGGAAAGTAGTCTATGAATACGAGGTCATCCCTGTCGTACCCACGCCGTGTCCCCCAAAAGAGCTTTGCTCTCCTGTAAGGGTACCTACTGCCCATGTTCCTAGCTTCCCCGATAAGGCCACACGCCAGGTGACTTCGTCATCAGCATTGATGCATTCCGCAGAATCCGTCTGAGCCGCCTGCCCTGGGGCTGGCAGCCCAGTGGGGGAGCGAGTCGTGCACATAGTTGTGCGGGATCCGGAGGCAAAAGAAAACGGCTGTGGACGAACCCTCGACACCAAACTTCTCCTTCGCCTGCATAACCTTTGCTGAGCTGCTAGCCCATGGTCTGCCATCGCTTCATCGTTCATTCGAGAAAGGTGATGCAGGTTCTGTGCTAGGCCTCGGGGGTAGAAAGACACCTCCTCCTCCCTGTCCTAGCTCGGGGGATTCCTCCTAGGATCGTGAACCTTAAAATGAACGTGCGAAGTACCTTAATAGAGGGCATTTTCGGAGCAGACTCCTTCGTCTCTAGGAGCTCGCTGGCTGAATATCGGATGGAGAGAATTAAAACTGTTCCCAGGAATAGGAATAGTAAAAACTGGGATCTGCATAGGGGGGAAAAAAGGATTCAAGAGTAAGTATCTGTTAGTGATTTTTGAAGGGCTAGCATTATTAAGTGTGTACGGTACCTGTAGCTGTTCCAAATGCTTTAGTTATAGCAACCTTCATGACACTTGTGAGGTACTACTATTATCCCCATTTTAGAGATGAGACAGCTGAGAAACAGGTTAAGTGATTTGTCCAGAATCATACAGCCAGTTAAGTAGCAAAACCTGGACATGAATCCAGGCCGAGAGGCTTCAGAGTCCGAGTTCTTAACCACTGTGCTACCCTGTTTCCCCAAAAATAAGACCTAGGTGGAAAATCAGCTCTAATGCATCCTTTGGAGTAAAAATTAATCTAAGACCCGGTCTTACATTATAGTAAAAGAAGACCGGGTCTTATAGTAAAATAAGACCTATTTTCAGGGACACATGGTATTTCACCTCTCACATGGCCCATGACATGCCAATAAACCCATTGCTTGAAAAATTTCACAGCAAATAAGCTAAAGTCTCTACACCTCAGTTTTGTTTCATCACTTATAAAATGAAGTAATTGGATTAGATGACCTTTAATGAATCTTGTGGTCCTGTGAAATGTTTAATTCATGTAGCAAGCATTTATTTAAATCAGCAGCTACTTAGTATAGACCTAGCATTTTGTTTGGTTCTGGTGATCTATCAGAATGCCTGCCTTTATAGAGCAGTTGCAAACTATGGTTTCTTCTTAGTTTCACTTTAACTCCTGTTACCACCTGCTTGCTGATAGCATTCAAAATTTAACCTAAATTTTTAAAGCTAGAAATTACTTAAGTGTATCTTTTCACCTCAACAGAAAACTGCTTATTTGTGTTACAGTTAGCTTTGTGCTAACTCTGCACTCCAGTTTTCAACCCTGACTGTTTTGTGTATTGAATGATAGTTGTTCTGAATTTGGAAGAAAATGGGATGAAAGGGAATTTCTTTGATTATATTCAGTTTAGAAGTTACACTGTATCTAGCCTTTGATTTCTTTCCTCACTCTGGCAGAGTAGTAGCTTAAGTGCTCTGCTGAGCAACTTGATTTCAAAATAGAAAGTATCCCTTGCATTTGCAACTGAATAAAGCATATATGAGGGTTGGGAGGGAGATTAGTTTTAAGTCTTAGGTGAGATATATAAACAGTTTACAGTGGGTTCTATTCTGAACTCATGGAAAATAAAGAGTACACTACTCTCCAAAAGATAGCTAAGTTGTCTGCATCCTTTATTTAGATCCCAGCAGGAATCCGTTTAGAAATTTGGACCTCGTCCATTAGTGCTTAAGTTCTTTTTAAAGAGCATTTAAAAACTTGTCAGGCTATATTTTGAGCTAGTGTGGTCCAAAGGATTGGATATGAATCTAACTTGAAAAGTAGTTGCCTCTATGGATATGAATATAATTTGCAAAGTTATAGAGCTCAGAGGAAAAAAGGAAAGATGCTCTAATACAAGATTGAAAATGTCATTAGTCAATCTGATTTTTAAGTAGGCTGACATTCTAATTATAACGGTTTCCTTACTGTTCCTCTATCCCACTTCAGTATTAATCAGTATTACTTATAGACATACAATGAAATGAGAAACTAAGCTCTGCTTCCCTCACAATCTTAAGTCATCATTACAAAATTAAAGAAACAGAACAGCCAGATTTTCAGAAATGCACAGGATGTCATTTTCCTTGCTAGGAAACTGGATTATGTATATGTAGGATTTATAGCTGCATAGAATTTCCTCATTTTGTCTATTTTTTCAAAAACAAGTTTCAGCTTTTTTTAACAAACTTTTGCATTTTATAATTAGCAAGAAAAAAATTCAGCTAAAATTCTCTCTGATCATTACAGAGGGAAAGTCATTTTTTAAAAATTGGTTTAAAGTCATTTTTATCTTTTTTTAATTGAGCTAAAATCACCTAACGTGAATTAACCATTAGCCATCAATTAACATCAAATAAAATTGAAAACACAGCTCTTCGATCACACTAGTTTTACAGCCACGTGAGGCTAGTGGCTACCATATTGGACAGTACAGAAATAGAGCATTAGAACATCTCCATAATGACAGAACGTTGCTAACAGTAGACTAGACCATTTATTAAAGAAAACACACTTTTTAGACTCGTAAACGTATGGTATAAGGTATTATGGCAAAAGTAGTGTGTTTTTTTTGAACTTTCATAAGGAGTCATGTATTCAGTATAGATTTTCTCATCTACATTTGGACTTTCTGATTTTTTGATATGACATAGGGTTAAACACCACGGCTGCTCTATTCCTAATAGGCCCTGAAATCCAAGGTCACTTCCTGAGCTATTTTGTTCCAGTTTTGGGACGCCACCAAGTGATCAACTTGCGTATTACATTTGGATGAAATTTCTTTTTTTAATTTTTTAATGAAAGGGCCAATATGTGTTTTCTAACCAATTCCCCTTCCTTGGGAACAGAACACAGTGTTTTCTGGAATTTTATTTGGAAAATTTTCTAAGTGGATTTTTGGTGTGGCTTGGTCAGGATGTATCCAAGACAAACTGTCCTATGAGGCATGGTTGTTTTATCCTCATATAATTTATTTCCTCAGTCAAATTGCTACCTTGGCACTGTCCTGTCACCCCTTCATAACCCATAAATCACCCAGTCAATCCCAAGCGACATGAACAGTTTGCTAATGGTAGGAAATAGATTTAAGTAGAAAAACTAAGAATAAACATAATCTTCACTTAAATTCTGAGTGACATTTTGGCCTCAGGCATCAATAAAAAATTGTGGGAGTAGAGAGGGTAGAAAAAAGGATAGCTAATTCTTTACTAAACTTATGCTGGCTTTTATGGCAGCTAGAATGAAATGTTGTCAATCTCACTCCCATCAACTTGCCAACTGCTGTTTTTCTTTCTCTGTAGTGAAGTGAGAATTCTACTAAAGAGGAAATGGCTGCTTCTTCCTCTTCCTCCTCAGCTGGTGGGGTCAGTGGAAGTTCTGTCACTGGATCTGGTTTCAGTGTCTCCGACCTTGCCCCACCACGGAAAGCCCTTTTCACCTACCCCAAAGGAGCTGGAGAGATGTTAGAAGGTGATCTCATGCTGCTTTTTGCTGAATAATTGGCTTCAGACCTGCAATGAATGTTAATTGTAAAGAAGCTATTAAGTGGGTTAGAGATGAATTTGCCCTGATTTCAGCTCTCCATTTCATCTTTTGTCCCCATTTCAAAATAATACCTTTAAAACACAAATCTCTCTCCAGAATCAGAATTGTGGAACTGAAAAACACTTTGGAAATCAAGGAGGTCATCTAGAGTTACGTAGGTCCAGAAATGTTAAAGTGATTTGATCATGTTAAAGACCAACTCAGCTCAGGAACCAGGAATTCTCTTGACTTCCTGTTCCAGTTTGCTTTATGCGTCTGCCTATGGTTATAGTAGGTATTTTGTTGTTGTTGTTGTTATATGGTTTATTTACAGATAGATTAACCCCATCCAAAAGGTTCTGAGAGGAAATCAAAACTAACATACTTGTATTATATGTGAAGAAGTCTGTGCTGGCCCACTGCAGAACAGTGCTGCTGTGGGGTTTCTCTAGCACTGGAGCTGAATTGTGCTTCATACTACCCACCATCTTATTCAGCACACATTTGCATACTAGCTGGGCAAGATCAGGGCACAGGCTGTAAGCATGAAGCAGCACTGGTGTCTGGAATTCATCAGATTCATGTCACTTTAGGAGCCACATCAATGAATTCTTAATAGGGAGCATAAAAATCACCTGTCGAGCTTATTAAATGCACATTTCTGGCCCACCTTAGAGATTCTGAATTAATCCAGCACAGGAACCTTTTCTTTTTTTAAATTTTATTTATTTATTTTTATTGGGGAGCAGTGTGCTTCTCTAGGGCCCATCAGCTCCAAGTCATTGGCCTTCAAACTAGTTGTGGAGGGCGCAGCTAGCTCACTGGCCCATGTGGGAACTGAACGGGCACCCTGTTGTTCAGAGCTTGCGCTCTAACCAAATGCGCCATCCAGCCACCCTTTTTTTTTTTTTAACTTGTATTTATTTAAGTGTGTTTTCCCAGGACCCATCAGCTCCAAGTCAAGTAGTTGTTTCAATCTAGTTGTGGAGGGCGCAGCTCACAGTGGCCCATGTGGGGATCGAACAGGCAACTTTGGTGTTATGAGCACTGCGCTCTAACCAGCTGAGCTAACCGGCCACCCCAGAAAACCTTCATTTTTGACTAACATCCAGGGGAATCTCATGAAAATGGTCCTTAATTATTAAACTGTTCATCATACTTTGAAAAAAATCAGCAAAGAACCTATTAAGGATTCAAAATCTACTTGATTCTACCACTTTTGTGCTTAATTATAGATCTCTTTTGCTTTAAATATTGCAAATTTCAGCAACAAGTACATTTAATCTGGAAATGTCTCTGAGAAAGTTACAAACTATAGTTAGGAATCGGTTTCTGGGGGGTGATCTTTATTCACTTATATCAGGTATAATAAAAAGCAGAGTTTTGTGTTAAGCCAGGGCAAACAGAAGAATCATTTTGACAGGAAAACAGAAAAACGGGGACCATAAGGCTTCTTCGAGTTGGTTCAAATCATAATTAGTAAAGTAGACAACCAGGTAGCATAGCTAGTGATACATCTGCAATGTATGTATTAATACTATTGTCTATACCTTTCCATTTTCTTCCATTACTCAAGTTACTATCACTGAGTCTGGAGGGAGTAAACAATTGGGGCCTTGTTTACCATATTTGGCACTAAGAATATATCATGACTTCAATTATATGCAGCAGAGACCTGGTGTTAAGGAAGTTCCCCACAAAACAAATGAAAACGTTGGAGGCATTTAAACTGCTTAATGAGTTTTATAGCTGCAGGAGAGGAATCAATGTTTAACAATGGATTCTGAGATTGAAGTCATTTAAATTCTAGCTACAGAAGGAATTTAATACTGGAGGTACCTCTTAATTCTCAAAGCTATCAGCATCCTCTGTCAGTATACACCAGATTACTTAGAAACATTAAAAAAGAGAGGTTTCTGAGATTATTCTGAATGTTGATGTTCTAACAATACAGTTCTGTCTGTTTTTATTCCATCCCAGTGTGCTTTATGAAGGCATGTGTTGGCTTTCTAGTGTAGGATGAATTTATACTAAGTTTAAATTCACAGTGCACAATTGTGATTCTTTTTCTCAGATGTAAAGTTTCATCCATATTTAAAGATGCTTACACTTTAAAGACAGACAATGAAAAATTAGAGATGGCAATCCCCGAACTATCCTGGTTAACTCAAGAATGTTAAATTGAAAATTAAGATGCAAATTTAGTGTTCCTAAATGTGAGTTAATAAAGATAGTAGATTTGGAAGCATCTTCTACCATGTTTATAAGTGATACTATTATTTAATTAACACATCATGTACCTGACCATTTTTCTTACAGTTTTAATTGAATATGAAAATAGAGTAGGAAGAGTTGCCTGTTCAGGGTAAAGAACAAAATCAGGAATCAAGGTTGGATGCATTTATAATCTTAACAGGTTCAACTTGATCTTTCATCCTCCTAAGTCTAGGATAATAAGCCCAAATAACCTATAGTTAACCTTGCGAATTAACCTTTGTGTGCACCTACCTACTCTCTCATAACAGACGCCTCACATAAGCAGTATACAGCAGTTTGCAGCATTCTCCTGCCCGTGGCTAAGATTGTCCTTATCCAGTTATTAATGAACAAATTAGACACTGCCTTCCAGCGCAGAAGTGGCTGAATTTTAGTGACATTATAGGCCGCTGAAGTATAAATTGTGTGACCTTGTCTGGTTTCCTGCTGTGAGGTAATATTCTTTTAAGTGAATTTGTTAGCATCCTATTTATTGGAGTTGCAGTGGTGTTAGATTTGGGCAATTTACTGAACTTTTCCCTCTTTATAACCTTTGCTTGTCCCTTAAGAGGAAAGCTGATGTATTGCTACTTGGTGTGTTACAAAGGGTTTGATTACAATTTCTAAATGGAAGACAGATTGCCCCAGGCTGACTCCTCTCTGGAGAAATTCCAGGCTTTAAATTGGTACAGATATCACATTTAATCGGATGTGGCTAAGAAGCAGTGGACTTTGTGGTTAACACAGAGCTGCAAATCAGCAAAAGTGTGTTCCATAGACATATAGAGTGGCAGAGTGATAGCGGCGAAGGAATATAGAAAGGCATATAGAGTACCCTTTTGAAAGATTAGCCTACATCCTTTTACTTTGAAGTTTATTACCAAGGGAAGGATGCAGATATTAGGTTGGTGCGAAAGTAATTGCAGTTTTTGCAATTATTTTTTACCTTTTAAACCGCAATTACTTTTGCACCAACCGTATACTATAATTTAAACATTTTATCCTAATAGCGCCTGTGATTAAATGTAAGTGGGACGCAGCACTTCCTAGAGCTCCCAGCTACATCCAGCTACATCTTGGCCTGATCCTTTTAGCCCATAACCCCCGCTGCCTTGTGTGAGTGAGAACCTAAAGTTCAGATAATTCAGGATCAACCCCCCTGAGCAGTGAGCTGTAATTCTCTATGCTTGTTCTTTCTAAAATAAAATTGACGAATAATTTGACTCTTTAAGCAAGGGTATGAATAAGATAAGGAACACTGGCATATCTACATGGAAGAGTCATAATAAATTGGCCTCATTGGTGTCAAATGTTCACACAGTCCCTCTTCTCATAGTGGTATTCATACTTATTTGCTGCCCAATTATCTAAAAACTCAGTGATATCATTAGCTTACCTAGATCTTTAAACTGGACTGTCAGTATAATATTCATTTAATTGAAAATACAATTTTTTTTGGTCAGTTAGATGATCTGCTCACAGATGACTTACGTTCAGCCAGAGGAATGGAGGTGGGAGGGGGAAGTAGGATCATATCCCATATGTCACAATATGTAGAATAGAGGTTGAATTTAAAGAATGTAACACTCGACCTAAAATGCATTTCACTTTATGAAATAAATTATATTTTGAAATAATATATAACATGTATGGAAATAGTTTTCATTTTTCTTTTTTTGCATCAATTTTTGAAGGTAGTATGGGACAGAAGCCCTCTTGGTTGTATATTCAGGCCATTTGGACACAATAATTGTGCGTTTTCGTATTGTTTACCATGACTTCTGAAATAAGGTCTGCCTTGTGTGAAACAGCATGAAGCCAGAATGGTCAGTCCTAATTCCGTGTCACCTAATACTGTCTGACACACAAACCCATGATTGATGGGTGAGTGCTTGACACCTAGTAGTGCTGGCATGAACTACCACCTAAAAAAAAAAAAAAAGTAGACAGCTGTGTCCTCTCCCTCCATTTGTTTTATAATTTTTGCAATAAGAAACCTTCTCTCCATGGTTTGAGCTACCCTTCTAAAAGTCCCATTTTCCAAGGGACCCAGCAGATTACTTTGGCCTTGTAATGTTAATTCCTTGAAGGTGGTGACTGTAGATAGGAAAAGTTTTGGTATGAAACAAAGTGCTATCCCAAGTCACACCCTTTCATCAAGTGACTTGACTCAGAATACAGGTAGGGAAGTATTTAAAGATGAAACACAGTAAATGAAGTCTGAATACTCAGAATCTTGGTTTAGGTCCTAAAGTATCTGATAATACATAGATAACAAAATATTGCTATTAAGTCCTTTTGCCATTTATTTCATTTATATAGTAACCATACTGAAAAGAAATCTCCAATTATCGGATTGTAATTTATACAAATTACACTCACAAAACTAATATTTGTAACGTTTAAATTCCAGTCATAGAGCACTTTTAAAAATGTCTTTCTGAGGGTGGCCTGTTAGCTCACTTGGTTAGAGCATGGTGCTGCTAACACCGAGGTTGCTGGTTAAATCCCCACATGGGCCACTGTGAGCTGCGCCCTCCTTAGCAAAAAAAAAAAGGAACAGAAAAAATAGAAAAAAAGCGTATTTCTGTGTTTTATAAATTAAAGTTGTAAATGACAATGATAAATTTCATGTGTATGTTCAAAAATAATCTACTGATTTAGACCGACGGGTTTATTTCTGGGTCCTCAATACAATTCCATTGATCTCTATGTAAAAAAAATAAATAAATAAAAAAAAATAAAAGTCCCATTTTCCTACATGAGCTCTACGTCTTTTGGGGTATGTTTTGCTGTATTCAGCCGTTGCCTGACAAGGAATAACATGAACTAGCTCAAATTTCACAATCATCTTCCAAGTGCTGTGGTGACTGCATTAGCTACCTTCTTATTGCCAGTTCTTGGCACCAGTACAATGCTAGGTTCTGAAATTGCACTATACTGTTATCGCCAACCAAATTGCAGTGTTTTGGTTCAGTTGGAAAATCAAGGTTACAATTTGCGTTTACAGAATGAAATTTCCCAGCAGTGTTTTGACATGGTCATAGTGATGTAATTTGATACACTAAAAATCAACAACAGCTATTTTTCCCTTGGCTGTACTTTTTAGAATGAAAATGATTTTAGAGTTTTGTGTTTTGATAGCAGCAGGGTCACAGGGCCAAATGTGTCAGCTGTCAGTGTTTGTCTGACATACGCGTACAGGAGAAGAGAACATGAAGAAACTATCAGGTTGGGAGGGGGGAAATGTTGACCAGGACATCAGACTGAGGTTTCTTGTTTTTGTTTTTATAAACACTATTTTTAAACTTTTAAACAAGTAGAGGGACTATTTTAATATTCTAGGTACAGAAGTAGCTTTTATGCAGAGTAGTATTAGTTCTAAATGAAACAGAAGCCCTCTTTTTAAACACTGAAAAGTAGACCCTGAATGTAAAAGCAAGGAAAAGAATGGACATGTTTACTTGGTTTACAGGAGCCATAAAACCCTTAGGGCAGATTAAAACTTTTCTCTTTTGTCTGTAGATGGCTCTGAGAGATTCCTCTGCGAATCTGTTTTCAGCTATCAAGTGGCATCTACGCTTAAACAGGTGAAACATGGTAAGCATATGAGTGTTGTGTACTTAACTCTGAGAATAAATGTACTGGGGTGGGGTGGGGTATAAAGGGGCATTCAGAAAGGTCATTGTGTTCTTGTCAAACTCCCGAAATTCAGCAAGGCTTTTTAAGTGGGCTTTCTAAATTACCTGCAAGCAAGAACATTCTACAGCCTTAATTCAGACATAAGTCCACATTAAGTCTTAAAGTTAAAGTCAAAAGGGTTAGTTTTCTAGGGGAGTTAATGCTTCCTACTCCTCTTGTGCTGCTTTTTCCTCTCCTTTCTGAAACCTTCTTTTACTGTTGTCTTCTACTAATTATCATAGCTTCATCTTCAAGTCCTGTAATACTTCATGACCTACCTGGATTCTGAGATCCTCGCAGCACCTTTTCTGTCCCATCATGCCTCACCAGGCCTTCACTCATGCATCAGGGAACTTGTTCCCCAGCAGACCATTTCTCCATTGAAGGCATCAGGTGGGGGGAAAGCTGCAATTGCCTGTAACCATAGGATCTTATACACATTACCTTGACATGGAGGATAAGTAGTACTTTTTAAGATTAAGTCTTCTGAACAACATAGACTAACACCCCATCATTAGAATAGTGAGGGAAAAACTTCTAGAAATCATTTTTAAACCAATCATAGTGGTTGGTGACTGTCTCATGAGAAATACCATACACTGTATTATATTTTACCTCCTTGACTCGTTACAGATCAGCAAGTTGCTCGGATGGAAAAACTAGCTGGTTTGGTAGAAGAGCTGGAGGCAGATGAGTGGCGATTTAAACCCATCGAGCAGCTGCTGGGGTTCACACCCTCTTCAGGCTGACCTTGCCTGGATGGTCACCCTGGCATGCGCAGCACCTGCTGAGCCAGTGCGGGACCTTGCTTACAGCTCACGTAGCCATCCAGAGATTCACAGCTCCGTTGCTGAATTGTTCATTCACATCCATACTCGGTTTCTCTGTATCTATCCACAAGCAACAAATATTTAAACGTATGATCTTACAGGGAAAATTTTTGTTCATTCATTTTAAAACATTGAGAATTAGATTAAGACAATTGGCATCAGAGAACCAGGAGGTTTGGGTTTAGTCACAAACCAGGAAAGACACATGCCAGAATTGGCCATCTGAATGGCGTCTCTGCTGACAGTCATGCACTGCATGGGATGTTTACCAGTCAAGTCCAAGGTCAGGATCTGGAGTTCTAAAATTCAGCATTTCTGACCTAAAACAGTTCTTTTTTGCAGATGAATGTGACTTCAACTCAGGACCGGTCCAAATGAGGAATTTTTAAATGTTCAGAGGTTTTTTTCTGTTTTTAGACATCTAATTCTATAGATTCTAATGTTTTGTAACCTCTTCCAGACATGCCAAGAGTTGGCCAAAAGAATTGCTTTTTGAATGGTGAAGCACTTGTAAATACAAAGCAGGGAGCAAAATCCTTTAAAAACAGAAATCCTAAGTTCACCTTGTTGGTGGACTCAAGCAATTCTTTAGCAAATAAATCCTTTAAAAGGGCTCCAAATTAGTTTCTTTTATCTTTTCAAAGTCTCAGGGATTTGGGCTAGGGGGAAAGAGAGCAAATTACCTTTTATAAGAAGGGAATCTGAAAACCATTTCTCCTAAGCAAATGGTAGATTTGCTTTATCTCAAGGATATTTATCTTTACAGACATATATGAATTTATCTTATCAATATCGGAGTAGGTTTTTATATCATAATGGGGAATACCTGGAATGCTGAGTGGTGTCCTTTATTCTCCCTCATGGGATCCCAGGGTCCACACTGTACAGTTAGGAGAATCGTTTATTAGATTTTATGCAAATTTTGCCTCAGGCAACATTTGCATTTCTCTTCATTTATAACTTGTACCTGACCTGCTTAGCGTTGCTTAATTATAAATATAAATCCCAGGAGCAATTGGCCTTAATCTCAGGAGTTCAAAATGTTTAACATATTACCTGACAGGGAGGTGGTGACTTCATTGAGTCGGTAAGAATTTGAGCACAGACGTTAAAGACGTGCCCCTGGACACATAGCACAGGCAGAGGAAAGTCTCGGAACTTGGAATTGATAATTCAGCCCACTCTTCTTGTCTCTAAAGCACATCAGAGCACAAAAATTACTAGCCCACAAACTTCACCTATTTCTGTATTATTCTCAACCCAAACAGTTTCCATTATTTGAAAACCATTGAGTTTCCTAACATTGTATTTTTTTTAGCATCAACCATGTGTATCATTACCAAAGGAAAAATTAAAAATACCTAGACTGCAATAAACCTTAAATCATATTTTCAGTGACAGTTTAGAAGCAATCACTAGTTTTCTCTCATTTGTTCCATTTACATAACTACAACACAGACAACATTAGCTCATCTTTACCCTTTAGTATTTGAACTTATATAATTTTTTTCTCTTTAAATTGGACACTTCTTTATATGGCCTTAGAAATTGAAGAGATCCTAAGGTTGAACAGAAATGCTTTCTGAAGCACCTTTCACAGTGATTATTCAGCTACTACTTGAGTGCTGCCAGGAAAAAAACCCTCACTGTTTTATGAAGGTGGCCCCTGCCTCTCTGCCCCTTTCTTTTGGTTATTCTGTTTCATTGTCGACAATTCCTATTACCATGGACTGAAAGATGGACCTTGTTGCTCATCTGTCATCCCTTCTGCGCTCATATGCCAGTCACTCAAGCATTAATTACAATCCTTTCAATAATGCTCCAAAATATATAATAACGTCTAATACAGAAGAGGAACTTGAAGCTCAGAGCAAGCATTACTTGCCAAAGCTGCATAGCTAAGTAAATGGCCAGGTCTGGACTTGAACTCAAAGTCTGCCAGACTCCAAAGCTGAGATTAATTTAGATGCACGATGCTGCATTCCACTGAGCCCATCCCAGTGCCTTATACCCCCCCGCCAAAAAAAAGAGCCTAAAACTTTCTCTTTTTTAAAATAAAAGTAAGTATCTGGTGGAAATAAGCTTTGTTCCTACCCTCCCTTCCCCCCCCCCCTTGGTGATAAGGGATCTCAAGCACAACGAGGGAACAGCCTGTCCTTTAGAACTGATAGGAATTAGTATATGTTAATGCCTACATGACCTTTTGCATCCATATGGTGAAAACAGGTCCTTGAGGGACACCTAAGTGAGCAAGGAGGAAAGTAAGAGGGCAGATGGCAGCTAATGACCAGGACTGCACGGACGGCCGTCCTAAGACAGCTAATGGTAATGGTACCTCTGTGTGGAAGACACTTGGCTGTTTCCAAAGCATTTTCACAGACGTCATGTCTTGATTCTCACATCAACCCTGTCAGAGAAATGAGGCAAGTGTTATTTTACAGTGAAGGAAACAGGTACAGAGAAAGTAAGGTACCAAGATTATCATAATAAACAATAGGGCTGGGTCTTTCTAATCTTTTCCTCCATGCCTTCTAGTTCATTATAAGAAAATACGAAGGCAGAATGTGCTGTTAATAAAGAATTATTCATGTCAACCTGATATATAATTCCATACAACTCTTTTGACTTACAGTAATGAAACATATATAACAAAGCTGGTTTTACTTTTACATAGTCCAAATTTTTACTTTTTGACTTCACATTATTCAGGATCAGCATGAAAGTCCTGATCTTTCACGGATACACGTGTTATTCATGCCATCCCAGGCCTGATAACTCACGTGTAACGACAGTGGACTGGAACTCAAAGTCCAGCTCCTGAGCCCAGGACCTCTCTGTCCAGGTACCTGCAGCCTATGCTTCCTTTCCTCCACGTGCTTTGAGTCTTGCGTCCCTTCTTACCTATCGGAATACCAGGCACTGAAGTGGTAGAAATGTGGACCACAAGGCCAGGTTGGAGGTAGAAGAAAGGATGAAGGACCAGGGGACGCCTGTCATCTAGAAGGAAGAGGAGGAACCTGCCCAGTGATGTGTCCTTTCGGGCAAACTTAAGAGAGACTATACTACACTTGGAGGAGAAGGCCACTCTGCCTCTCCTTGTCCTTTTGCCAAAGCATCTAACGTTGTCTAAAATATCCTTCCGGGCCTCCTTGCAATTTCTTGAAGTTCCAACCAAGACATCTTTCCACAAAAAGAGAAAATGTTTAATAAACAGGTCCTTGGGAGAGTTAAACTTTGGGTTGCAGGCAGAATACGATGATACCAGAGCTTTTCCTGCTTCCCAGTGCTGAGTTTTGGACGGAGATGGTACTAAAGGAGAAGGAGAAGAAGGGAAGGAGGCTGGAGCATGATGCTTTTCCGCTAGCCTCTCTTATTCACATCTGTATTTCAGAGTTTCAGAGCTGGAAGAGACCTTAGCAATCATCTAGTTCATTCCCTGATAGTCGAGACCTTGTTTGTCTCATTCACTGCTGTACACTCAGTACCTAGAACACTTCCTGGTACATAGTTGGTGTACTACAGGTATTGATTGAATGAATGAATGTATGAATTTGTTGTATGTTTACCGTTTTAGAAGGTGTGCTAGCTATTTGCAGTGCAATATCCATAATGGAGTAATGTCTACGTAATTGAGATAGGTGGTGGGCAGAGCCAAAACTATAACCAGGATCTCAGCCCAGAGCTCTCTGTAATGCTACACTGACAGGTGGAAGCTGTGGAATAAACGGAAACTGTGCCAAAGCAGCCCTGTCACATGATCCCATCTATGTGAGGAGCCAAGGCAATGATGCTGGTGGCTCCCTGCCCTCCTCCTGCACATGCGTCTGGTGGTAATGCCGGGTCAATATCCACAAGCTCTCCTCTCAAGATACATTAATTTCTGTCTGTCAGGTTTAGTCCCTAGAGAAGTTATTTTCCAGAATCAGCTGATTTCATTTTTATATTATAAGCTCTTTAGTGCAGGTAATGAAATAACATACAGTTTATGACCAGGGGATGTTCCTTTCCAAATGTCTTTCATTCGTTAAACAATTGTTGAGCACTTGGTATGTGTCTAGCACCTGCTAGATGCTTAGGATATGCTGTCAAACAAGACAGTCACCAACCTTGAGCTTATAAATATATTAAGAGAGACAAAAAGGTAATTTTTAAGTGTAAAACCAGTCTGATAAGAGAAAGCATGAGATGCTATAAAATCAGACAGCTAATCCAGCTGAGCCAGAGAACTCTTCCTAGAAAGATGATGTTTAGGCTGAGACCGAAGAACAAGTAAGATGGGAAGAGAGAGCTTTCTAGGTAGAGGGAATAAAATACGCAAAGGCCCGAAGGTGAGACGGCATCATGCTTTCAGTGGGGCTGCAGGTGCTTTGTTATGCTGGTTCCTAGACTATAAGAGCAAGAGATGAGAGAATTGGACCTCATGGGTCATGCTAAGGAATTTGAACTTCAACCAGAGAACAGCAGGGAACTATTAAAGAGCTTTGAAGTAGGAAAATGACAAAATGTGCTTTCACCCTGGTCAGATGGCTCAGTTGGTTAGAGCGCAAGCTCATAACAACAAGGTTGCCCGTTCAATTCCCACCTGGGATGGTGGGCTGTGTCCCCTGCAACTAAAGATTGAAAATGTCACTGGACTTAAGAGCTGAGCTGCGCCCTCCACAACTAGATTGAAGGACAACGACTTGGAGCTGATGGGTCCTGGAAAAAAACACTGTTCCCCAATATTCCCCAATAAAAATTTTTTTAAAAATGTGTTTTCACTTCAGAAATTTTAGTTGGCAGGACTGGTGGCAAATGAGTAGCGGTTAAAATCCAGATCTTTTAGGAAGCTGTTGTGGAAATCTAGGTGAGGGATAATTGCAACCTAAATTAAAGATGTTGAGACAGGATGGATCTGATTTGAGAGTTGCTCACTAAGTATCATATACAAGACTTGATGACCAGTCAAACTTGGAGAGCTCAGGGAGAACACTCAGGTTTCTCGTGTGAGTAGCTGAGGGACTGGTGGTACTATTCACTGAGACACAGGTACAGAAAGAGAAGCAGACTCAAGGAGATGTCCAATAGGCAGGTGACTATGGGTTTATAGCCCAGGAGAGTGAGCTGGGCCTAAGTTAGATTTGGGACTCACCAGCCTAGAGATGTTTATTAAACCAAAGGTGGGCACAGACAGAATTGCCCAGGGAGAGAGCCCATGGAATCAGAAGACAACTGGACCAAGGAGGGATTCCTGAGGAACCCTAACATGGAAGGGACAGGAAAACAACTGGCAGGAAGAAAGAAAGCTGGAAAACAAGGATGAGTTTGGTGGCATCAGAAAAACCAAGGGGAAAGGACGTTTTAAGAAGGAGGGTGCAAACAGCAGTATCTGGTGCAGCCAAGCAATTAAGTGAGATGAGGGATGCAGAAGCTCTTTGGATTTTACCAAGGAGACTGTTGGTGACCTTGTCTCACCAGCAGCTGCCTTAGTGTGTGGTGGAGGCAGAGCCAGACTACTGTGGGCAAGAGAGAGAGTGGAAGGTGAAAACGTGGGGCCACATCTGGGCAGCACTTTTAAGGGAGTTCAACTGGAAGGGGTGGCAAAACTGAGGGACAGAGAGGATGACAGTTAAAGGAGGACACACACAGTCAAAATGGTTTTGTTTTGTGTGTGTGTGTGTGTTTTTTTTTTTTATGATGGGAGAGGTCGAAAACAAAGTGGGGATAACTGAGGTGTAAGAACTCTGAGGGAGTGGGAGGGCATGGGATCCAGAGCCCATTTGGAGTGATTGCTTTTAGAAGAAGGACACATTGTGTGGGTCAATGTGTAGGTGAGGTGGCAGGGAGCTGAAGGAGTTCCCATCAGATGGCTTCTGTTTTCTCTGTGAAGAAGGCAAGTTGGTCTGTTGAGGGTCAGAGGATTGTCAAGCACCTTTAGGGGCCAGTTGCAGTTAGAGTCCCTGAACTTGCAGTGGTACCAGTCTTTGGGGAAGTAGCAGCTCCTAGCAGCCTGGCAGCAGGAATGGAAAAATGAATAGTTGGTGGTTACAGTTTTGCATGGTAAGGGCAAGAGGGTAAGCAAATCGTTGATCCAGGGCTAGCAAGGAAAGGAACTGAAAACAAGAAGAGGTAACCAGAGAGAAAGTAGAAGGGTCAAACATTTATTCAGGGCCTACTATGTCTCTGGTAATATGCAGAGAAACAAATACAAAGAGCAGTAGTTCCAAAACCTGTCTGTGCCTCAGAATCAAGCTTAATTAAAACATACACACACACACACTTCCTGCCCTCACTCCTGGGGTCCAGTAGGTCTCAGGTTGGGGGGTCTCGTGTGACTCTTCCATAGCCAGGTTTGGAAACCACCACTTGCACCCATGGGAAAAGCAGACAAGTAAACAGACACAGAATATATACGGTACCATAACTCCATGACTGACCTATACAGTGTGTTGTGGAAGCCAAGAGGGCTTGGAGCAGGGAATGAAGAAGGGATGACAAGGAAAATTTCCTAGAGAAGGTGAGCCTGTGCCTGAGCGTGACTGGTGAGTCAGACTTTGAGCAGAGAGAGAAGACGCCAAATAAGCATTCCAAGTACAGACAGGGAACAGCGTGTGCAAAGGCAGGGCTGCATTTGTGGAACTCCGAGTCGTTTGGTGTGGCTGGAGCAAAGGGTGTAAACAGGGGAGTGGTGAGCTCTCAGGAGAACGAAGCAAGAAGCAGATTGTTTTAAGCCTTGTTCACCGTGCTCCACTTTCCATCAAAAGAGCATTTCTCTGACACAGCCAGGGAACACCTAAGTAAGAGGCCAAGAATCCTGGCTTTCACAATAAATAACTTAGAAAGCAGGTTCCTTGGGGCCTGGACGGGTTAGACCCACAGACTGGTATAAGGCAGCAGATGTGATATCTGCAGGCCACTAGGTGGTGAGCAGTATTTTTGCTCTGACTAGAACTAAGTATTTACAGATTCATATGTATTCACTTACTTTGAGGGAAAGGCAGATGTCCTAAGCTCAGAGAGAATTATTGAAGGAGCCTTCCTTCTGGGCTCTGAGCCAAAAACCAGGATAAGAGGCAGCCTAAAGTGATCAAATGCAAAGTATATGGACGTTGTGGGGAGATGTTTTCCCCCCTAAATGGTTTCTCCTCCTTCTTTCCCTGGCCCTGAAAGCCTGAAGTAGACTTCCACACCCTCTCTCCCCTCCTTATTCTCAGAAATCTTCAGGCATATATTTCAAGATAAACCACACAAGCATGGGCATTTCATTTGTTTAGCAAACCCAAAGGTCACATTTGGGGGCTGTTGAAGTCAGAGTCTAACCACTTAACTTTCTGCAGTCTCCAAAATATAGTCAATCTGGAATAGTCTGTGAAGTCAGGGCAATTTAGCTCGCAAAAAAAAACACATACTGCCTGGACGAGAATCATGGCCCAGAGAAGAAACAAGGCTCATTCTATGGCCCTGCTTCATCAAGCTCAAGGCTAGAGTGCTTTGGAAAGCACTCTTGATAATGAAAAGGAAAATCAGATTCTCCCAGCCAGTCCGAGATTGCAGCTGGAGTACCAGGCGCAACGACCTCCAGAGACCGATGGACTCAGGAGCCAGGAAGAAAGCAGGACATGGTCCCCACGCCATCTCTCAGTACAGAGGAGTATTCATTCCCAGGGCTAGAAAGGAAGCAGAAGGAGGAGTGGAGGATCCAGGAGGAAGGCAGCGCCTTGCTGTCTGGAAGCACAAGCCCTGACCCCACCTGCAGTTAAGCCTTATCCAGTATGCTGCCAGCCAAGGGGTGTCCTCATTAGGCGAATAGGAAAACAGAGGCTTAGCCTCCGAGTTCTGCAGCTCTGCGTGACCCTGGGGATCATCAAGGCCAAGGACAGAGACATAATCTCCCATTCTGAGCCTTTGCAGTCTCTTTTAAGTCCTACTGGCTCTGTGGCAAATGAGCTTTCCATTAAAAAGTTAGGCTTCTGGAAGGTGCCAATGTAATACTCTTAGATTTAAAAGTTGCTGAGGAGGATGGGAAAGGTTTCAGTCATGAAGGCCAGAGTGATCATGAGGGCCTGGGCTCAGAATCCAAACCTCTCATTTTGGCACCGGGGGTCGCAGGGTAGGTACAAGTTGTATCCAGGCACTAAGAATCCTAAAAATGTTCCTCGTGGTTAATATATAGTGAGGAGCTACTATATGTGGGGAATTGTGCGAAGCACTTCTCACACATGTCATTTACTCAGTGGGAGAGGCCATGTGCGACAGAAGAAGCCACCAAGGCAGGAAGGAATCCTACAGCCCAAGAGCTGAAGGGATCTTAGCAATTGTATTAGTTTGGGCTAGAGCTGCTGTAACAGCCTACTGACGCTGCCGTAACAAAGTGCGATAGACTCAGTGGCTTAAGCAACAGAAACCTAATTGTCTCACAGCTCTGGAGGCTGGAAGTCCAAAATCAAGATGTCGGCAGGGTTGGTTCCTTCTGGAAGCTGTGAAGGAAGGGATCTGTTCCAGGCCTCTCTCCTTGGCTTATACATGGCCCTCTTCTCCCTGTGTCTCTTTTTTCATCTCCTCTCTATATGTCTCGGTGTCCAAATTTTGCCCTTTTATAAGGACACCATCATATTGGATTAGGGATCACCCTACTAACCTCATTTTAATGTGATTACCTCTGTCGAGATCTATTTCCAAATATGGGTACATTCTAAGGTACTAGAGTTAGGACTCCAACACATACATTTTGAGAAGAGAGACAATTCCACCTATAACCAAACCCCCTTTTATTAATGAGAGTATTGAAGCCTCAAGTGGGAAAGTGAGGTCACACAGCAAATTGAAAAAAACACTAGAACCCAGGTCTTTTGGGGCCCCCAAGCCTTGAGCAAACTTCCCCAGGAGGAGCAGCATTGCCTGCTTGGAGCCCCTTCTCCAAGAAGGGGATCCCTGAGCCTGGACAAGTCTGGGGGGCACCCTGTACAATCTCTGTACAGGCCTGGGGTGAGGACACCCTAAATCTCTCTTACAAACCGGTATTTGGAGAAAGACTCTGAAATGCCGGAGAGGAAGAAGCCCAATTAATGGAGCTTCGTATAAGCACTGGGGTTTAGTTTCCATGGCCAGCCCCCTTGTTCAGGAGGCAGATACACAGTGTGTCACCCAGAGCTTTGCTCCTCCAACAGCTCAGTTAGCCGGAATACGGCAGAGAGGGGGTGGCTGCTCACTCGCTCTCCTTGTTCACTCCCTTTGGGCCCGCCTTTGCCTTGAGGCCAGCATCTGGCCTCCATACCTGGCCAAAGGCTGCTAGGTCTCCATTTTGCAATCTGTTTTGAGAACTCACTAAGAAGGCTCTTTTGAAAGTCTCGTGCAACTTACAGAAGCAACACAGGTTTCAAGAGCCTGGCTCTTGCAGCTTCAAAAACAAGGAGGCAAAAATTGAGATTGAATATAGCACAAAAGTGTGGGTGACACCAAACCACAGATGAGTTGATAGGCTGGGGGGAAGGAAGTGAAAAGTTCACCTTGTCCTTCCCTGTAATAGATGGTTGTTGGTTTTCCAGGTTTGCTTTTTTTTTTATAATTTTTCATTCAATAAAAATAGCCCAATGGGACAACATATTCTAGCATTCGTGGAAATACAAACTAGGAACCACATCATAGAATGTTCTGCTCCAAACTTGGCCCTGGTTCCCCGGGCAGCTCCCAGTTCCTTCTGATTCATGCAGCAGCAGTGGAGGCCCTCACCCTGTCCCAGGTGGGGTCTGGCCGACAGGGAGGAAGGGAGGAGGTGGTTCAGAGGCATCAGCTGTTTCCCTGCATCTGAGCCAAGACCCAGGCCTCAGCTAGCAGCTCAGCTTTGTCCCCTGAGTCTGTTTCCACACTGTGAAAAGTTTCCATCACAAAGAGTCCATTCAGGAAGCCAAGGTTAGAGGCAAACGGTCTTCTGGGAAAATGGTGAAGGCCTGCAAGGCCTGGGGCTTCCAGCACTGATTGCTCCCCACACTCGCCCCCTCCCCCGGGGGCCTGGGACCCACCCAGCGGGGTGGGGCAGGCAGCTCTGCAGGTTACAGGATGTGAAAGTGGGGACTGGGGTTAAGAAAAAGAATACAAGCCTGGGACCAGAACACACCCAGCAGAGGGCCATGTGCAGTTCTCTTCAGGGTTTCCTGTGGGTACACTGAGAACATTGTGTTCCGACTGAGAAATTACCCAGCTGAGCCGGCTCCAGACACCTCCCCTGGGTCCTAGTGCGACCCAGCATCACTCTCGGCCTTAGGGGGCCTGCACCTGCGTGAAGCCCACGGTAGGAAGGACCGTGGGGAGACCATTTCCATCATGTCCTCCCTCCTGGGTGAGGACCCCAGTGATCAGACTATGAGCACTTACCTTCTGATTCAGCCTGTATTTCCAAAGCGTCCTCCATGTGCTTGACACTGTCACACAGTGGCACCTCATGTCCCTCCTGTCAAAAACATCCTCCAGATGACAACGCTGAGGCTCTGGGGAATTGGGAGGAACAAGCAAGGTCAGCAGGCAAGGTGTTTGGACCCACGTCTCCTTACATTTGAGGAATAACTGATTCTGAGACATCACTTCAAACCCTTGAAATTAAGTGCGCCTTTGCCTTTCAAGTTTCTCCCCAGATTAATTTGAGAATAAGGTGCTTTCTTAATGAATGCTCGAAAACGGCTGAAAGCTCAGGCCTGTGATACAGAGCTGCCCGGAGAAGCCATAGCCTGAGACCCGTCCTGCCCAGAGCCTGCTGAGCCCTAGTGATCACGTCTGCCCTGTGCGTGAGCTCCCTGCAACTGCTGCTGCCAGGAGACATCGTGCAGCACGACACCAGGCCCTAGATTGTTCTGTGCCCGTGGAGAGTCCTGGAGCGCAGACGCATACGCTCGGCCCCAGCCCAAGTAGCCAAGAATCGAGGGGCCAGCAGAGACGGAGAGGTGACTTAGGAGGAAATGCAGGCTCTCTGGTTACAAGAGATTTTTGCAGTTTTTTAAAATGGGTTCTAGATTGTAAATTCCTCTGCTAGATTGTAAACCCTCCTCTCCAAGTCATCTTTATATCCTATGTGTGATAGGATATAATCTTTGGTCTGATCCTTGATAAACAGTTGTTGGATGATCTGAATGAAAGTCACCCACTGGAAAACCTTGCCTTAGCTTTGGATCACAGGTCATTCAACAACTGTACATTGAGCACCTACTGTGTACTAAGCACTGCCTGAGATAATGGGCACACAATTGCTGAAAACAAATACACAAAGGAAAGGCAGACATGGTGACTGCCCCTCCTAGAGATCACAGTCCAGTGGAAAGAAAAGCATTCAATAAGCAGGAACAATCCCAAGGTCCATGGCCATCCTACGGGAAGTCCAGGGTGAGCACAGAGCAGGGAGACCCCATGGAGGCTGAGGGCCCAGCAAAGCCCTTGAGGAAGAAACCTTAAGCTGAGACCATCGGGAATTAGCCAGACTAGGAGGTTGGGGAAGGGTGGTTCAGGCAGACATGGAATTTAGCAAGCAGGTAGCTCATTGAAAGAACTGAGAAAGTCTTCTAAGTCTTCCTGCACTCCACCAACAGGAAATGCAGTTCTCACTCCAGGGGAGAGCCCAGGCATTGTTATTGTCAGTGAGAAAGGAATCCAATTCTCTGTGGACTTCCCCTAGGCCCTAGACTCCAGTCCTGGGGAAACCAGAGGAATCCTAAGGGATGACTGGGACCCGTCATGAGGCAGGAAGGCAGCAGGTCCTGAGGCAGAAGGAGCAGGTACTGGTCCAGGCACTGGGACCCTGGCCTGAGATGCTGGGCAAATCACTTCTCACCTGTTTCTGGACCTCACGCTTTGTGTTTTATGTATTCTCGGTGTTTAGCCTGACGCTCAGACCTTCCTGAATTAACAAATGACTACAGTTTCCATCTGTAAAAAGATCCCTGCCAATGCTAAGACCTGAGACCCCCAGTCAATACCCAGGTTTCTCTGAACAGAAGTGCCATGAAAGAAGACGTACAGAGAGGCAGCACACCCACAACAAATGTGTGTTGAATAAATAAGTGAGGAAGAGAATGAATGAGTGAATGTTCTCCCTGAAGTCACTCTAAAGCTCCTTTTAGCAGCTGCTTTGGTCTCCATTCACTCCTGTCCTGTGTACGGTCATTACCACCCAGCCGCTTCATAGACAGACACCAGATTTAGTGGTGAAAATGAACCCTAATTCTTGCATGGAGTGCTTCCATCTAGAGGAAGATGTAAGGCGACTGTACAGAGTTGAGGGCAGTGTAAGGAAGAGAGAGAAAGAACTAAGAAGTGCAGTGTGAAAAGTAGTCCACATTCTCATGCAGCACTCCCTGTCTTGTGAACCCCAAACCTGCCAACGCTCTGCCCCACTCCTGTGAATAGCTAGAAGTCACCATCGCTTCTCGGCCTTTTGGCTAAGATCAAGTGTAGAAGTCACCAGGGCTTGCTGGAAGAGCTCTGGAAACAGACAAGTGCTCCCATATTCCCTGCTTGGCCTGAATCAGACACTATAGGAAGGGCAGGAGTTCCCAGCTGGGTACACCCTCAGATGCATTTGCCCTCTCCTGTGGGTTTCCAGGCTCGCCCGCAGAAGCCTGATTCATCCACAACCACAGCGAAACATAGAATTAATTCCAGCGATACCCTGAGCTAGGCCATTATGGCAACCAAACCATCACTTACAGCATTATTTTGATGGGAAAATGTGTTCTGAGCTCCAAGCAACCAAATTATAAGTGGGACACGGGCACACCCAGGTTTGGGTCCCAGTTTTAACACTTCCTAGCCATGTGGTCACGGGACATTCACCATCCTTCCCAGCCTCAGTTTCCTGCTTTGTAAAAGAATATCTCCTTTAGAAGGTTGCAGTGCAGACTGAACAGACACCTGTGGAAGTGCCCCATGGCACATGGCAGATGCTTCCCTCCTTCCTTTCATAGGGACTTTTGTGGAGAGACCTGGAGACAAGACTCCAAGCACAATCCCTGGGAAGAGGGTCCTTATCTAGCTTGCATGGGGGCAGTATTATTACTGGACTCAGGCTCAGAGCAAGTGTTTATGAAATAAATGAGTTGCTGTCTTAGAAATCACAAAACGTTCCTCATCTTTGACCTTCTCCAGGCTTATCTGAGCCAAGAAACTTTTCTCCCTCTCCCCCAGTCTCTCCATGAATAGCATTGTTCTGGCTTCCTCTGCTCCTGGCCCTGGGAAGGGGCTTCGCCTCTGGAAGGGGCTACAAGCCCTGCCCTTTCACCCCAGTCCTGGATGTCAGCCCAGAAGAGCAAGCAGGAGGAGGGCTGAGCCCCTCGCAGGGGCACCACCTCAGCCTGTGGAAGGCAGACCTCCTCTGCAGGCTTTGGCCCCTCCTAGCTGTTTGTTTCCGTGTTGCAGCCAGAACGGTCTGTACCCAAAGGATGGTGAAACAGCCAAGGAATCCGTAGGGTCCTAAAGGTCCACCCGCTTTCTTTCTTTGCCCTTGTTTCCAAGTCAGAGTCACTGGTCTTGGACCCCTTGTCCCCTCCCCAGGGCCACTGGCACTGCAAAGATCAATCCCTTTGAATGAGCCTCGCTACACTGCGCTGTGCTCCCCACATTCCGTCTCCACTTGGTGCCACGGCCTCCACAGTAATCCCCACTTTCCCCTCTGGAACCACAGAGCCTCCTCAGACCCTTCGCCCATCTTTCCAGATCCTGTCAGTACCCCTCACTCTGCAGTCCTTCTCATTGGGTCTCCACTACTCCAGCCCCGCCCACACCTCTTTACCCATCCCCCACAATCCTGCAATAGCAAAGAACAAAAACTCTTGTGAAAGTAATATGAGCTCATGGTAGAAACCCAACAGTAAAGAAGTGTAAAATGAAAAAGTAAAAGCGCCCCTCCCCTCCATCCCTCAGAGATAACCTCTGGGAACAGCTTTTCCAGTATCCTAGATGTTTTCTCTGCCCATATAAGTGTGTGTCTGCAGGAGAATGTCCTCCGTTTTATCTTCAGAATGAGATTATAGTATACAAATTAGACTGCAACTTGCTTTTGTTCCCCAGAATAATTTCTTTTATTGAAAAATAAAAACTTAAGAAATTTTTATGTCAAATTAAGACAATAAGCATACATTGCTGAATAAAAATTTTAGCATTAAAAAGACTGACTTCTGTACACCTGAAACTAATATAAAATAATATTGAATGTCAACTATAATTATATATATATATAGTCACGGGATATAAAGTACAGCATAGAGAATATAGTCAATGGTATTGTAATAGCTATGTATGCTGTCACAGGGGTAGTTGACTTGGGGAGTATCACTTTGTGAAGGGTATAAATGTCTAATCATTATGCTCTTTTGTACACTGGAAACTAATTTTAAAAAAGACAAAAAAAAAAGACTGACTTCTGCCATAGTTTTGCTCCTTTTAGTTATGTGAACCTGGACCAGCAAGCTATTTAAAATTTCTGGGTCTCAGTTTATTTTTCTGTAAAATAGAGCCACTTCGACCATTCTGGCAAATTCACAGAGCTGAGTATCAAATGACATAACAGGCAAGGAAAATGTTCTCAATTATATTTCCTTTACAAACAGGTTTTCTTCTACATCTCCTCATGTTTCATGTGTGTAGGCCAAGTAGTAAAACACATGATGGCATATTGAAGACATAAAAGAAATCTAACAGTTCAGACAAACTTCACTTTTAAAAACTTACTCATTTTATTATTAGTTTCAGGTGTACAAAACAACATAATGATTAGACATTTACACGCCTCACATTGATAACTCCAACAAATCTGCACATAGCTACTGTGTTTCCCCGAAAATAAGACCTAACCAGAAAATAAACCCTAGCATGATTTTTCCGGATGACACCCCCTGAACATAAGCTCTAATGTGTCTTTTGGAGCAAAAATTAATATAAGACCTGGTCTTATTTTCAGGGAAACACGGTATGACAATACCATTGACTATATTCCCTATACTGTACTGCACATTCCATGACTATGTATTTTTTAAATTATATATGACATTCAATATTATTTTATATTAGTTTCAGGTGTACAGCGCAGTGGTTAGGCATTTATATAATCTATAAAGTGATTCCCCCAATAAGTCTGGTACCTGTCTGACATTCTACATAGTTTTTACAATATTATTGACTCTATCTCCCATACTGTATTTCACATCTCGAGGACTATTTTGTAACTACCAATTTGTACTTCCTAATCCCCTCACCTTTCTCACTCATCCCCCCAACCCCCTTCCTCTCTAGCAACCATCAATTTGTTCTCTGTATCTATGAGTCTATTTCTGTTTGCAACTTGTTCTTTTTACCTGACAATGTATCTTGGACATCATTCCAAAATCTACCTCACTCTTTTTAACACCCACATAATATTCCATGATTTGGATCTACTATAATTTATGTTGCCATTCTCCCGCCATAGACACTTAGGTGGTTTTCAGTTTTTGTGATCACCATCTAATCGGTTCCCTGCCTCAGGTCTCAAACCTCCAATCTACCTTCCACACCAATGCTCAATGCCAACATCCAATCTGACTGTCATTCCCAGCTAACCACCTTCCTTGTGTTAGGGTTATTCTCTAGATGTCTTATCTCCATCCTAGATCTTAAGCTCCTGAAGACAGGGTGTTTGCCTAGGAGCTCCTGGCAAGGAACACTCTAGGCCTATCAACTCTGCAGTTTGAGGACCAACCTCAGTGCTGCCCTAGGGAAACGTAAGGAGGTTCTCAGGCCCCGGGTACTCATTCTTTCTTTTCACATATATTTATTGGGAACTCTGTGGGCCTGGCTTGTGCAGGGTACTGGAGCCCCATGATGAAACAAATGCAGGATTTGGCTGGCCTCCTGGAGCTTACAGTTAGTGGGAAAGGCAGGTTTTGGACACCCACAGAGATAAACACATGGATAATTACATACGGAATGAGTGCTTGGGAAGGAAACAACAGTGGAGAAAGAAGGATGGGGCCACTAAAGAAGGTCTCTCTGCTGAGGTAATGAGGTGCAATGGAGAGATGGCCAGTGCAAACCAGCAGTCCATGGGATCTGGTTCCCATTCTGGCTACTCTGGACATTTCCCTTTTAGTCTTCTCATCTGATAAGAAGGGAAATCCTCCTTTCAGTTTTAACTTTTTGTGACAATAATATATGCTATTAGAGTTCAGGGGCAGCCAAGTTCCCCACTGCCTGGGAGGGGTCAAGGGACATTTCTCACTGATTTCACATTGAACTTGTGTCACTTGTGGGCTCTAGTTCCATGCAATGCTGAGCCAAATATTTATTGAGCATACACCATATGTATCTAATATATAGAAATGGGTGTGTGTGCTTATGTATGTATGGGTGTTGGGAGTTGTGTGGGTGCTGAAAGATTTAAAAAATGTGACTCCTGAAGGAGTTTACAGTCTGATGGGACATCAGACCCAGAATAGGATCATTTCAATATACAATTTCAAGTGAGAAGAGAGCAGCTCATCCGCAGTTATGTGAACTGAGCTTCAAAGTCAAGCAAGTGTGGGCTGGACTTCCTGCCCTGCACTCCCCGGCAGGGAAACATGGAGCTTCGCTAGAGTGTGGTTGTTGTGAGAGGGCTCCTGATGGGCCCTGTGCTTCAGACAAGCTTGGAGTGTGAGTTAGAACTAGGAAGGTATCTGGGAAGAATAATCTATGTGAGGATGGGAGCTAGCGGGAAGGGAAAACGCCTACGACCATAAAGGAAAGGCATCCCACAGGGCACAGGGACCCTGGGTGAAGTCAATTATATCAGTGTTGAAAGAAAAATCCAAGTAAAAAAGAGAAGTTTAAGGAGGGCAAGCATCCTCCATTCTCCTTCCAGAGCCAAGGATTTTATGCCCCAGAGAGGGTATCAGATGGGAGAAGACAGAAATTGCTGTTACCTTTGCCAGTCTCACTTCTGGGTCTATGTGTGTGTTTCTTATTAACATGATTAAAGATACTGTAAATTATATGCTTATCCTTTGTTGATGACTTCTTTATGATCCACTGTACATAGCTGTATATATTTTGCACATCTACATACAAATTACTGTGCAAAGTTGTATACACAAAGCTATGCATACTGTACTTCATGGAAAATTTAAGAGCATTTCAGAGGTAATTAGAACTATATGTGATTTTCCCCTCCTGGGCTGTGGAAGGGAGATGAACCTAGAGATAGGCAAGGGTCTGCCCTGGAGGCTTGGTGGGCCAAAGTAAGGAGCCAGACTTGCTTTCAAGACAATGGGGAGCTATTAAAAGGTTCCGAGGGGGCCCAGGGGGGTGGCTGGTTAGCTCAGTTGGTTAGACTGCTGTGCTCTTAACAACAAGGTTGCTGGTTTGATCCCCACATGGGCCAGTGAGCAGCACCCTCCGCAGCTAGACTGAAATAACTACTTGACTTGGAGCTGATGGGTCCTGAAAAAACACACTTAAAATAAAAGTTTTTTTTAAAAAAAGGTTCTGAGAGGTCCTAGGGAGACTACACAACGGTACAATAAATACAAAGAGTTGTCTCCACAATCAGAGCAGTAAATCCCAAACCAATTCTGTCCATAAGACACCTCTGCCTCAGTTTCTCCAACCATAAAGGAAAGCCTGCTATAGTGTTGGGCTGCAGGACCACGAGGTCAACTTTGGCAAGCAATGAGGCCCAGGGGCTGAGGGGGCTTTAGGTCAGCCTCAGCAGAACCCAGTGACATTGTTGTCAAATCTGAATGCCATTCCTTGCTCCAGGGCTGACCAGCTCTGGAGTTGGTGCCTCAGGGTTAGGATCCTGTTCTTTGGGGAAAGAGCTTAGTGAAGCTTCTGCAAGCTTATTGATGTCCATCTTTCCAGGGCCAGAGACTCTTAAAACTTCCTGGGAGAGTGAGGCAACACGCTTCGTTGTGCAGCCCTCAGCAAATGCAGCAGCTGCATCCAGTGCTGAAGAAAAGCTCGCATAATAACCATGTGTGATAATATAAAGATAACGAGGTAAATAGGTATGTAGGTCAGCTCAAAAATAGCCACCCACCCATTTGGCCTGGGTAACCATTGGTGCCAAGCGGGTACAAAGGGTTTTCTTCCCTCCCCTTGCAGGCTGAGCTTCTCTGCTTTTTTTCAAGGCTGTCTTAAATAGAACTCCCTTCCTGCACTAGCTGGAGGTGGCCTGGGCAGTTCTGGCAGGGAGCCCTACGGTGGCAGGCACAACTCCCTCCACCAAGCAAATCCTGGGGTCAGAGGGCACGGAGGGCTTGCCCTCTCTGACGTGGATTCTTGGGGCTAAGTCAAGGCTTAGGGTGGTGACTCACAGGCACTCCCCCGCCCACCCCTATAAGGTTTTGCGTGCACCCAGGAGGCCTCCCCCACCCCAACAGAGACTGCTTTGTTAGCAGACCGCGTCCCAGGAGAGTTACAGACTCAGGGCTGTGAGAGCCTCCTCAGCCTTTCTCTCCCTCCCCTTCTTCCCCCTCTTTTGCCCTCACCAGAAAGGCGCCAGCCCCTCCGCCCTGCCCCCACCCAGCAGCCGGGAGACCAAAGCGCTGAGCTCAGCATCTGTGTGTCCCACTGCCTTCTTCCCAGAGGGTGGGAGGAGTCTCCTTCCCCCAGGAGTGGGCGGGGCCCGAATAGCCCCGCCCTTCTTCGTTCCACTCGCCTTCCAGCCTCCTGTCCACAGACGCACGTTCTCCAAGTCACGTTCCCACTCCCCCAGCCACCATAGGGGGTCCGCAAAGATAGCCCCCGCCCCCAAGTCAGCTGCTGGGCATCTGTCACGTCCCGTCAGCGGCAGGGCTCCCCTGAGGTCGCATGTCAGCGGGAAAGGGGTGGAGGAGGATGGGGAGAGGGAGTTGGGGATCTTCCCTTCCCCTATCCCGACTGGCCCCACTGCAGACCGCGGGGAAGTCGGCTCAGCTCTCGTGTACACCTCTTCCCATAGCAGAATCTAGAAATCTAGAATTTTTTTGTGTGTTTTTGTCTGCGTTTGTTTTTTAAATACAAAAAGATTCAGCAGTGGCTCCTGGATGCCTATGCCTTTTGTGGGTTACAAATTGGACTCTTGGGGACAGGGAAAGGTCCCTCTTTTGGAGCACCATGTCCCAAATTGGCCTTCCTAGAAGACACCAGAGCTCTCAGATACCTGAAGGAGGGAAATGTGACAGAATCATAGTCATTTCTGGGCCTGTGGGTGTCTAGCTAAAGGGAAACCCCTTGGGCGGCAGTCTGCCTTGCCATTGAGTCAGCACTGTCGGCCCTCCTTAATTGTGCAGGGGGAAGAAGAACCTGATCAGATAAAAGGAGAGCTGACCCAGGAGAGAAAGTTTGCTGTCAACAATTCCATGCTCGCTCTACCTCTTCTACACTACCACCCCCCAACATGTACTAACCCCCTTTCCAGCCATTACAGTCCTTTTGGCTCACAACTAAGAGTGTCAGGGGCTTGGAATCAAGGAAGTCATGGCTCCAGCCTGCTGACTGGCATGTGACCTTAGGCAAGTCACTTATCTGAGCCTCAGTTTTCTTATCTGTAAAATGACACTGATGAGGCCTGGCCTGCCTACACTACACAAATATTAGTTATTTTTATTGACATTGTTATGAAAATACTAAAGGGATGTGGTAGTGTTTTTAAACCATAAAGAGCTCCAGAAAGGTCAAAACTCTTTGTGAGAAGGTGGCAAAGTTGCCAGGTGAAACTGGTAGCTCCCATCACCTTCCAGCCAAGGAATTCTAGAAAAAGACCCAGGATGCAGACCCCGGGCAGCTGCCTTTTGCATAAACCTGAGTTTCCCAAGCCTTTGGCTACTAAGGGCACTGGAGATAAACACACACACACACACACACACACACACACACACTTCTGAGTGAGGTTAAAGACTTGGCAGAGCGGTGAGGAAATGGTTGCAAGCCTGGGAAAAGACAGTTTCTGGGGACTGAGTGAGGCCTGGCTCCTGGCAGAGTGAGAGATCACAGGCTCCGCATACACTCCCAGCCCTCCAGCTCAGTTCCTCGTCATACAGTGCGGAGGGGGGTTTGTGTGTGTTTCTGTGTGTGTGAGGCACTCTCCCAGGACCTGCTAGCCCTCACAAAAGATTTTAAGTTTCATCCCCCTGACTGAAGAATCCTGACAAGTTCTCTCTGCCGAGCACTCTAATCCAGCTCTAAGCACCAAAGCACGTTGGGGTACCCAGAGGCTGGACAGCCTTCCTGGTCTTTCTTCTCTAGAAAACAAACAAACAAAAGATCTCATTTTGCTGTCCAGGCAGGCAGTGAGCCTGGATTCAGGCTTGTCCCCACTGTAGCAGCTCCTGATTATCCCTGTTATTCCCCGCTCCCACACCCATCCCCAGCTTGAGGAACAAAGCCCCCTGACCCTGCCTCCCCCTTTGAGATACCGCAATTGGAAACCCTCAAAAGGCAAAAACAGTGAAAGGGCTGGAACTGGAACGTCTGCTTCTACCTTCTCCAGATGGTCCTCCCCCTTACAGGCCAGGCCTGGGGTTTTCAGCAAAGTAGCTCCATGGAACTCGTCCTGATTTCTCTTTCCTTTGCAATGATGTTTTGGAGGTTGAAAAGACCTTTGAGATTTTCTAGTTCTGGGTTTTCAAAACCGGGGTATGAAAAATCCCAACACTTCATGAAGCCACAGGAGAATTGTAGTGTATCTTTTTTTTTTTTTAATTAAAAGGGTTTAAAAAAAATTTTTTTAACTAAAAACTTAATTTAACTTAAGGAAAAGTTAAATTTTAACTAGTAATTTAAAAATTTGCCAACTAAAATTAACACAGATAAAATGTAAAAATAGAATGAAAGGTTGCATTATTTGTAATAAAAATACTGAACTTCAAAGATATGTTCTGCTTCCTAGAGGCCGCTTCAAGCCACGGCCCAGAAACTTTTCATCTTTAGTGGCCAAATAGCCTGAACTCAGGTCAGCTGACTCCTGGCCCCTCACAGCCTGGGCTTGCCATTTAGCTTAGGCTTCAGGTTCTAACTGAAGAGAAGTGTTGCTTCACCCTCTCTCCACTTTTCTGTTTTCTTTCTTCAAAAGGGCTCAGAAGCCAGGATGGGAGAAGGATCCTGGGAATCTGACTGAAAGCTGGCCCTGGAGCAGGTGGGATTTCTTCCTGAGAGGCAGTGGGATGGGTTAGTGAGAAAATATGGTGCCTCGGATTCTGGCTGGGTCCCTAGGACAACTCACTTGACCACTCTGGCTGCGTGGGAAATGAGGTGGCGAGCAGTGGAAGTCTGGTAGGCCTCTGTGCTTTTCACTGTGGCTGTCAGGATCCTAAGGATACTCTCCTAGCTCTCGGAAACCCCCATCCTTTTCATGGTGGTTTATCATGCCACCCCTTTGTGGGGTTCCCACTGCCTTTGCCCTGTCCGCAGAGGAAATAACTTGGGAAACCTAGGAGCCCAGCAGAGCTGGCCAGCTGTGAGCTCACCATTATCACAAGTGGGCCTAAGTCTCCACAGGTGCACACTATTTCTCCAGCTCTCAACCCACCCTCAACCCACAGGGAAGTCCCTTGGATAGGCTGGGGAGCCAACCCAGCATTCTTTCCAGGACCTATCCTTCTTTCTAGGAGATCAGCAGATATCCCAACTACTAAAGGAGAGACTCAGGACAGCCTGAACAGCTTTTGTACTAAAGGGCCCTATCCAGACCTAACAAATCAGAATGGGGATTAGGGAGATGAGAATCTATGGTTTACAAACTCCTCAGATATTTCCAATTAGCCCAACTGATGGAAGGATCACTCTGGGCCTCAATCTGCTAATCTGTGGACTGGCACTATATTCATTCCTCAGGGTGTAAGTAGATAATGCATTTTAAAAGCTTCTTTGACAGGCTTTACAATACAATGTATTGTTAGTACTTCGATTTCAAAAAGTGGCTTCATTTTCAAAAAGACGCCCCACTGAGTTTTTAATTGTCCCTCCAATAGCACAATGAAAATCCTACAAAAAGCCCTGAACTGTCAACAGCTTTCTCAGCACTCCAAGTAAACCAGGTGCATTTACCGTGTTTCCCCGAAAATAAGACCTAGCCAGACAAATCAGCTCTAATGCATCTTTTGGAGCAAAAATTAATATAAGACCAAGTATTATATTACATCATATTATAGACCCGGTCTTATTTTACTATAAGACTGGGTCGTATATTAATTTTTATATTAATAAGACCAGCTAGGTCTCATTTTCGGGGAAACAGGGTATAATCTTGCTATTTTGACCAAGCTGTTTGTTGTTTTTCAAGTAAAAAAGCCACAGAAGTCCTGGGAGCACTTTTGCTGGCTTCTTTGTCCCACCTCCTCCTACCTCTCCACCCTCCCCCACCACTTTTACCTACTGGCTCCTCCTGCCACTTCCACTCCCCTTGCTGAGAAGTTTCCAGAGGGCTGTGGAAACGCCCCAAGCAGAGCCATGCAGGCAAGCTGGCCTTCAGGGGTTACCATCCTGAATTCTGGGGTTCCCAGAATCTCACCCCCACCCCAAGATCTGGTTTAACTCCCCAAACTCGACTGGGGCAACTCGCCAGACTGAGGCCCTGGGAACCGGCGCACAGAACAGAAACCGCCTGAACAGGGAGGGGCAGGTGGCCAGGCATGAGTGCTCATTGACTTTAAATTGCAGGCTGCAGCGGGTCCCACGGGAATGGATGAGAGCCCAGGAAGAGGCAGCATGTGCGTGGTCAGGGCTCTGGCCACAGAGACTGGGACCTGGAGTCTGGTGGCCAAGTGCAGCGTTCTGAGTCACCTGAGACACGACAGTAGCTCACTCCTGCTCAGAGTTCAGCCAGTCTCCCCATCAGGGTTGTCTTGATGGAGATTCCATGTTGCACACTGTGTCTAGGTGACCCGTGCTCCCTGGAGCACAATTCTGCCGAAGACATATGCAAATGCACAAATGCACAGACTCTAATGGGAATGGTGCCCTCTGGAGTCGTGCAAAGGGGCAGCCTTACTCCCTCCAACAAGGGAGTATCAAGTACAAAAGTATTTTGAGGGTAGTGACTGCTTGATGGGTTTGGGGATCTCCTATAGGATGATAAAGAGGTTTCAGAATTACAGAGACGTGGTAGTTGCACGACACTGTGAACACACTAAGTGCCACTGAATTGTTCACTTTTAAATGGTTAGTTTTATACGTGAATTTCATCACAATACATTTTTTTAAAGTATTTTGAGGCACTTAAAGGTAAAATACTAACTGCATTAAAAGACTGCCCACAACAAGTCAACTATCTGCACAATGTCACCTCTCTCCCCGGCTTCCTGGGGTTGCTGACAATATCCCAACCAGAAGAACTAGGTTGCCTTAGAAGCCCCACTCCCAGAACTGAGCTGAGGAGGAAGGGATATGTAGTTTGGATACATCCAAGACTCTTGGCAGCTCTTGGAAGAAAGGAGATAGAAAGGTAGCACTGAGGTCTTCTGAAGGCCCACCCCAATGGCCCACCTAGATGATGGGAATCCAGGTGTAGGTCTGCAATTGTGGGAAAATCCCCTTCTTGCTTTGTCCAGCCATCCATTTTTCCATTCATTCATTTATTCACTCAAGGAGTATTTACTAAACCTAAGTGCTGGCACTGGATGTTAGGAAGAGTAGACCACCATCTTCAGGAAGCTTGGAGTCCAGTGGAAAGATAAAAGTGGAAACAATTATTATTATTTAAAGTGGAAATAATTATTAACAGGGATATGCTCTGGGTGTAAGGATGACCTGAGGACTGACACCTATGGGATGGAGGGTTGTGGTAGGGGTGTGGGGGAAGGCTCCCAGGAGGAAAGGATACCAGAGCTGGGTCTCCAAGGCTGCTGGTGGGAACATGTCCAGGTAAACCTGACTTGCAGGCAGCCTAAGCCCAAGAGGAGTAGGAAGGGGAGAGAAATACACCAAATGCAAGGTTTTATAGGATCTCTGAGGGCTCTGAAGAGGCCTGGCTCAGAGGCCCGGAGATGGAGCTGTGTACTCCCAGGAGTGCCATGTTTTGGGGGTTTCCTACCCCATATGCTTCGATGCCGGGAAAGGTAGTAACAAAGTTTTTACAAATCCAGGTGGTAGAGATCCTACTTTTCACCTCACAGGATGAACTAAGACTCTTCATCCTGGCTCCTCAAAGGGGCTAACAAGTTAATAAATTTCCCAGGTCCAACAGTTCTGGCGGACAATAGTATTGGGCTTTGTCTCCTTCACAGGGGTGAAGAGTGTCAGTGGGGAAGCCATTTAGAGCTCTCTCCCTAGTCCCGTGGCCAGGCTTTAGCCAGGCCACCTTGTAGGTAGTTTTTTTTACCCTGTACCACACTTCCTTCTACTTTGGGGGAAATGCTCCAGGATGAAGACTGCCCGTCTTTTTTTCATCACTTTTTAAAAACACAAGGAGACAACAACCTTAATGGATTTTTGAAAAGAAACAAAATTACTCGGTGCCCATTAACACAGTCCTTCTCACTTGGGAAAAGCTGCTTTATTCACAGAGTGAGACAGTGAATGAAAAAAGGTGCTTAGCACACTGTTTCCATGATGGTGTATGTTGAATGATTTCTAGTAGTAAACTGACCTTACCAAAGTGGCTCTAAATTCTTTTGCTTATGAAGATCCACTTTTTAAAAAAATCTCTATTCTTCTTAGTGTTCCACAGTTTTCTGAACTATTTCCTTTTTTTTTTTTCCTGCCAGAGAAGAAAAAGGAAAATACCCAAAGTCTATCTCCTGCTGTCTCAGGTGTCCCCAGCCCAGTTAGCCTGGTGAGAGGAGTGAATGGTCCTCTGATGGATTAATTCCCTGATCTTTCTTGGGTGACAGAAAGACACACCCATACAGGTCACCCCCCCCCCAACTCTCTTTTTCCCACTTCAGTACAGGTGATCTCAAGAGGATGTCATGTATCCCCAGACCTCCAAGCACTTCACCTAAACTACCTTGAACTGGTGTCTTAAGGCTCTCAGCAAGTGACAGGAGTTTGGAGAATAGGAAAAAGCCGGGTTTGAGGCCTTGAAAGCCCCAGATGCTGATACTATTTTATTTTGCTGCAGCCTTTAAGATATCGTCTAATCTGAGTCCCCTAATTTATTTTTTATCCATAAATTTGTCTCCAGAGGTGGTTTCCCATCTGGAAAATGGGGGTGGGGTGCAGGGCTTGAATTCCAGTCCTTTCCAGTTCTAAGACTCAACTTGCCTGGATGGCTCAAGGGTCAAGGCTTTTTTAAAAAAAAATGGCGGTGGGGGTGGGGATGGTAGCGGCCCGACCTCTCCAGCAAGAACCATCAGTCACTACAGCAATCCTCCCCCGAGGCAGCGAGGCCCACCTGTCGGATCTGGTTAGGGGCGGGCGGGAGCATGTGATGTAAGTTTGGTTTCCTCTTCCATCAGGATCCCTGTCCCAGATTAATAAACCTTTCGAGAAATAAGGGTCGAGTCTGTCCGAACCTCATCCCACCCTCAGCAATCCCTGTCTGTCTCCGAGCACCGCCACCAGGCCAGATTTCCTGCAGCCCCGCCTGAATGACGAAACAGAGGATGGCCATTGCACTCCCGGGCTTTTCCGGACATCTAGGTCCTCGGTCCTGATGCAATTCTTCGGGTCTTTTACACAAAGCGCTTTGGAAAAGGGGCGCTAGGACCCGGCGGACGCCCGGGGGCTGTCGGCCAAAGCGGGCCGGAGAGTCACCGACGCACCGCGGACATCTGTAGGGACGGCGGTTGGGTCAGTGTGTCCATTTGTTGTGTGTCCCTGTTCTCCGCCCCAGGACCAAGCACTAGGAACCCAAGCCCATCGACATTCCTCTACCCACCCTCCCCAAACACTCTCCTTGGGAGCAGTTGGGAGGTGGGAGCGGACACGGTTTGGGGGCCAGGTGCACATGGGGGCACGGACCCACTCATTAACCCATCCCCTGGGAATGCAGAGTAACAGGCGCGTGGGCAGGTGGGCTTCTGAGAAGGGGGAGCTCGGTGCCCAGATCTGCCCAGTCTTTGGAGCCCAATCCCCATATCCAGACGCTTCGCAGGGCAGGATTAGTACGTGGTACGTGCGCGAGGGCCCGCAGGCTTAACGTTTGCTCCCCGCGCCGCGGTCACACGGGCATCCACCGATGCGCCCAGTTGTGCCCTTAGCTCTCCGGCTCCCAGACGCTGGAGGCAACCGTTTTTCTGCCCACCGCCCCCTCAAGATCCCCGGCCTCTCCCCCCGCTCGGTCACGGGCTACCCCCTCCCCCAGCAACACGACCCTATAATAAACAAGTCTTTCCTTGATCCTCCCCTGCCGCGAGCGCCCTCGGGGACCTTGGCAGCTGCAGCCGCGGCGGATCCCTTCCAGAAAGGGGGCGTGGCCACGGCTGGGGTTCGGCAGGGAGCGTTCTGGGGCTCCACGGGGGCGGGGCCAGACCGCTGTCACCGGGCAGGAGAGAACGTTGCGAACGTGCGCCCGGAGCCCATTGGCCGAGGCGGGCCACACTCCCGGGTCTGGATTGGGCTGTGGCGCTAAGGGGGCGTGGCTTCCCTGCACTTGTCCTTATAGGTCTCACCGCGCTGGTGCTGGGGACCGCGGCAGGCCCAGGGGGAGGTGTGGGTGGGTAGAAGGGACAAGCCTGGGCAGCGCTCGAAGGTTGGTACCAGTTCGCTCACTCATTCAAGTGGCACTTGTCTCAGCAGTTCTCGCTGACCGCACTAGCTGGTGAGTGTCCTTTCTATTGTGCTGATCTCTGCGCGGGGAGGCCTCAGCGGTACGCGTCCTGGCGTTCGCTGTCTGGTCCAGCCCCCAGACTGACGCCAGGTTGGTACCCCTCTTCTCTTGTCTTACAGCGTCTTCTGCCCTCTCGCACCCTGAGCTCATCTGCAAACGTCTTAGTATCGGTCCTCACCATGCCTAGTCTTTGGGATCGCTTCTCGTCGTCGTCCTCCTCGTCCCGAACCCCCACCCCAGATCAGCCGCCGCGCTCAGCCTGGGGGTCGGCGGCCCGAGAAGAGGGCCTCGGCCGCTGCGCGAGCCTGGAGAGCTCGGACTGCGAGTCCCTGGACAGCAGCAACAGTGGCTTTGGGCCGGAGGAAGGTAAGCCATGGACGGGGGCCGGACGCGACTCGGGGGAGGTGAGAGGAGCGCCGCGCTGGAAGGGTATCCCATCAGAACCCAGGTTGCGGAGGGGTGGAGGGAGGGGGATTGGAGTGTGGTGCACTAGTGTGGGGCGGAAACTGAGGCACGGAGTGGGAAGGAGTGCTCACGGTTTCTTAGCGAAAGAGCATCTTTCCCTTTGGCAGCCGCTCTTAACACCCTTCCCTGTGTGCTCTCCCTTCCAGACTGCGCATACCTGGATGGGGTGTCCCTGCCCGACTTCGAGCTGCTCAGCGACCCTGAGGACGAGCACCTGTGTGCCAACCTGATGCAGCTGCTGCAGGAGAGCCTGGCCCAGGCGCGGCTGGGCTCGCGGCGCCCCGCGCGCCTGCTGATGCCGGGCCAGCTGGTGAGCCAGGTGGGCAAAGAACTACTGCGCCTGGCCTACAGCGAGCCGTGCGGCCTGCGGGGGGCGCTGCTGGACGTCTGCGTAGAACAGGGCAAGAGCTGCCACAGCGTTGGCCAGCTGGCCCTGGACCCCAGCCTAGTGCCCACTTTCCAGCTGACCCTCGTGCTGCGCCTGGACTCACGTCTCTGGCCCAAGATCCAGGGGCTGTTTAGTTCTGCCAACTCTCCCTTCGTCCCTGGCTTCAGCCAATCCCTGACGCTCAGCACCGGCTTCCGAGTCATCAAAAAGAAGCTCTACAGCTCCGAACAGCTGCTCATTGAGGAGTGTTGAACTTGGGCTTGGGGGGCTGGCACCGCCCCCACAGCAGAGACAACTGAACTTTTGGGGTGGACATTGGCAGGCAGGAGCTGAGGAAATCATGATGCCTGTCGTTAGATAACTGACAACAGCCACCTGAGGGGGAAAAGTTCAAGGTGGGGAAGTGTTTTCTGGGAAACTCACTGAGGTGTGTGCAGGTGGCTTCCCGTTGGGGGCACACTCTTGCCCCTCAGTACTGTAGCATGAAACAAAGGTTTAGGGGCCAACCAGGCTTCTGGCTGGATGTGTATGTAGCATGTACCTTATTATTTTTATTGTTACTGACAGTTAAGACAAAGTGGTGTGACAGCCAGGAGAGCAGCTGGGCTGCACTGGCCTCTGCGAGCAGGGTGTGCTCCTGGTAACCGGCCCTGGAGGGAGGGGGGAGGTCATCGAGGTGTTTTGTGTATCTCATGGTCTGAAGGGGCCAAATGTGTTCTTTGATTTTGCATCTTTTGGTTTTTCGATAGGAGCTTCACTACTGACCTGTTCTAGGCAGCTATCTTACAGACGCATGAATGTAAGAGTAGAAAGGGGTGGGTGTTGGGATCACTTTGGGGGATCTTTGACACTTGAAGAGAAAATACACCTGGGAGCTGCGTTTGGCCCATCCCTGCCTGTGTACTGAAGAGTTTATCTGTGAGGGGTGGGGCTGATTAGGGTTGGGGCTGGAACCCCTCCCCCAGAGGAGTGCCATCTGGGTCTTCCATCTAGAACTGTTTACATGAAGATACTCGCTGTTCATGAATACACTTGATGTTCAAGTATTAAGACCTATGCAATATTTTTTACTTTTCTAATAAAAAAAGTTTGTTAAAATGGTTGAGTCTCAAATTAGTTACAGGAAATAAAAGGGAGTGGGATGGGTGCTGGTAAAAGGTGGGTGTCATCAGATTCAGTTCCACCTGTGTGTCTCTGTCCTTTTTTCGGGGCTGCCTGCCAGACTGGTAATGAAGGTATGTAGATTGTGTGCCATCTCTGCTGAGAATCCTGGCTCCCTTGGCTCTGCTGGCTAAGGCTACCAGGGAAAAGCACTGGAAATTGTTGGAAGGTGAGAAGTGAGTCAGACCTCCCACAGAGCAGAGTCTCAGTAGGGAGAGCTCACCTGCCTGCCCTACATTAGGAGGCGCCCTAAGCCCAAGTTCCTTACAGACACTGAAAGGACTGCAAGAGACTGTTTTTTTTTCTGTGAAAAAAAAGTTCTCGTTCTGCAGTCACGAAAATTAATAAATTTTATCTTCAGGTATAAGAAGGCTAAATAGGATCACCAAGAAATGGATTTTGAAAAAATCCTCCATGCCTCTTACTAGACAAGGAACCGAGGTCTCAGGAGCATGACCTGCCACTGGGAGGGATGGCCCAGGCAGGTGGCAGGATGTACAAAACACAGACACGCATGTACATGGAGGTGAAGGAAGGAAGGAGGAATGAGTGAGGGCTTAGAGAGCAAGGGGATTGCAGTCCTGTCTTTATTAATGCCCTGGGTGACCTGGACTCATTGTACTTTCTGGGTCCCCATTTCCTTTTCAGTAAAATGAGGGTTGGGCCAGAGGAAGGCCAAGGCCCTTCCCACTTCTTCCCTGTGACTGTTGGGCAGTCCTCTCACCCCAGCCTTTGGAGAGTTACCTCACTTGTTTTCCTTCCTGGTCCCAGATAGGCCTTGTTTGCCCTACTGTAAAACAGTAATTCTCTCACTTGAGTATGTAGTCAAATCTCTTGGGCCCCCAGTTAAAACACAGATCCCTGGACACTGGTGGAGATTCTGATTGAGTATGGTTGGAGCGGGGCCCAGGAATCTGCATTTTCCTCAGGGATTCTGACACAGGGTCTTGAACTTTGGGATGGTTTAGAAGACTTGCATCTCTTTGGTAGAACTGAGTGACTTGTTCCCCCAAATGAATGAACTTGGGTTAGAACTAGATTTTAAAATGCTGACAGCAAAGGAGAAGGTGCCCAGAGCCGTTTTAGGAGAGCCCTCACACTCATTTTCTGAGCACATCCACCTAATAGCTACCCTGTGAGGGGTGGGGCAGGCAGGGGCTTGTAATGTTTTACAGATTAGTAAGCAGAGGTCCAAGCTCTTGAATGACCGTCTTCTGACCATGCTGACCTTGTCCACTCAGCCCCTCAGGGTGGGAACTGGAAGTGAAGGAGGTCCAGCATTTGGGTAGTGTCTGAAGGGTAATCCCCAGGAAATGAGATCGGCACCAATGCTCATGGTTGTGCTTCCCCAGCCCCAAAAGAGGAGCAAGGAAAACAACTGTGTATAGCTCCAGAACAGAGTCTTGTAGATATTTGGAGGCCGGATGGCACAGTAAATACCACACTTGGCTCCTTTTCTTTGATGTCAGCCTATGGCCGGAGGAAAGCTTGGGTTCCCAAGAAAGCTCAGCTGAGACACCCTCTCCTGAAACCAGGCTCTCATCATCCTCACAGGGCTTGAAAATCCCCACGGGCAGGACAGAATGTTCCCCTGGGTGGGAGCTCTTAGGCCTTTTAAGATGCAGCAGAGAGCTTTCCCCAGATATTGGGGCAATGTCTGAAGAGAAGATGAGGCAGGCTCCTTTGTTGTGAAGACTGAAATCCAACTTTGGAAAATGTTTTCAGAAATTGTTCTATGTGGCCTATAACATTTGTACTGATTACTTCCCTTTGTGTAAGATTCCTTCCCTTATTTCTATTTCCCACCTCATCAGGATACTGCTTTAGAACCTGCAATTGATCCCAGTTGTCAGATTCCACTGTCTGCCTCTCAAGACCTTTGGTATTGGACCCTATTCACTCTCTCCAGGCTGACTGCCCACCACTCCCTACCACTCAGCTTCTTTTGGTACGGGTCAGTGTGGCCTGCCCCCTCTAGCCTCTGCTCATTCTAGTGCCCTCCACCAGGGATGTGGGCCCTCTTTCTTGCCTGCAAAGCCTGCCTCTCCTGTAAGACTCAGAATAAGTTCCAGCCCTTTAATGACTCTCTTCTGCCTCCCCTTGCCTCAGCCTTCACAATTGCAGTGTTGAAAACTTAGTTCTCTGATCCCATTGTACTCATTTTGTATCCACCTAGTTCTGTGGACACTCTGGACTCCCCTGAGGCCTGGCTGTCTGACTGCTTGATCATCCTCTCCCTTGGCTCAGACAACACAAGATTCCCCTACCAGCCTCAGACTCTCAGGCTAAGGAGAGAAGAGGGCAGGGTAGGAACACTGGGCTGTTTTGTTATGCCTGCTGCCTAGTGTAGAGGAATATTAAAGGCTGAGGTCCTGGAAGAGAGGTAGTGTCCTTGTGGTGATGGCCACCATGCAGTAGAGAGAGTGAAATCTGGGTTTGAATCCTGGCTGAGACATTTCTTGGCTGATGACCTGGAGCAAGTCACTTTTAATTTCCTCATCTGTAAAATGGGGATAATAGTGAGGAAGCCAGAGGCTGTGCAAGAGAAGGGGTAGGGGGGTGGAAGTGCTGAGCCGTGGTGGAGCTGGCTGTGAAGCAAGCACCCTGCATAATAGAGACCACCTTGGACTTCTTCCCCTCTGGTCCTGCTTTCCTCTAACATCTTTTCAGAAGTCACCATCTTAACAGCAATTATGTCAACATATAACCTTAGTAAATTCTTGTAAAAAATATCATTTGGGGGCAAGGTGCTCAGACAGCTTCATTTCTAGCCTGTACTCTTCTAAGTCTGGAACATACTAAGCACCTTATATACGGTTCCTGTAATTCCACCTCATGGTTCAGAAGGAAATGCAAAGGCCCAGAGTGGTTCAGTGGGCAGCGCTACAGGGCTAAGATGGAACCTATGGCTTCGTATCTCCTGGATCTTCCACTCAACCCCCTGAGCCCTCCTGGTTCCCCAGCTCAGGGTGTCCTGGTCAGCCACATCCTGTTTCTCTGCCAGAGGTGGCCAACTGCTGCTGGGGGAACATGAGGCACAGAAACCAGGCCTAATTAATAGATTATTACCAGACTCTGTAATTATCTTGAAAGGGGGGCTCTTTATGAAGGAATCACAAATTAGAAAACAGCCCATTAAACCCAGACACATCAATGCAGGGGCCCAGCTGAAGAGTCTCTATCTCAATTCCAAGTATGGGTCGCTGCATGTCAATATCTGTGGTCATGTGGTGCTGATGGCTCTGAAGGCAGACATTGAAGGACTGTCACCTGACTACGGCATTCATCCATTTATTCATTCCTTCATTCAACCTATATATGATTAAATGGGTTGATGGACTACAAGAGAAAGCCAAAGTAAATGGGAAACTTTAAGAAGCTGATTCTTTCTCTCTTTCACATTTATAAGCAAAATTGTGGGGCATAAGGAGGAGAGAAAATGGGCACAAACTCAGTTTTCCCTACCCCTAACTTGCCAGGAAAAAAATATCTAACATAGAATGATTAAAAGTATATACGATAAAACTACTTAAACTGTATACTTAAAAATGGTAAATTTTATTGAATATAAATTATACCTCAACACATGCATTTTTGAAAAAGTATATATACACAAAAATTAACTCAAAGTAGGTCATAGACCTACAGGAAAGAGCTAAAACTCTTAGAAGAAAATATAGGAGTAAATCTTCATGATCTTGGACTAGGCAATGATTTCTTAGATATGACACCAAAAGTACAAGTGATAAAAGAGAAGATCAACAGGCTGGGCTTCATAAAAATTAAAAACATTTGTGCTTCAAAGGACACAATCAAGAGAGGAAAAAGACAACCCACAGACTGAGAGAAAATATTTTGCAAATCATGTATTGATAAGTGATTTGCATCTAGAATGTATAAAGAACTCATAACTCAATTAAAAAATTAGCAAAGGCTCTGAACAGACATTTCTCCAAAGATATACAAATGACCTATAAGCCATTCATGAAAAGATGTTTAACATTATTTGTCATTAGGGAAATGTAAATCAACTTAAAAAATTTTTTTTTAAATTGGGAAATATTGGGGAGCAGTGTGTTTCTCCAGGGCCCATCAGCTCCAAGTCGTTGTCCTTCAATCTAGTTGTGGAGGATGCAGCTCAGCTCCAAGTCCAGCTGCCGTTTTCAAATCAGCAACCCTGTTGTTAAGAGCTTGTGCTCTAGCTAACTGAGGCATCTGGCCTCCCCAACTTTTAATGAGATAACATTTTGAACCACCAGAATGTCTATAATCAAAAAGACAGATAATATTAAGTATTGGCAAGGATGTGGAGAAACTGGGAGCTTCATACATTGCTGGAGGGATTGTAACATGGTGTAGTCACTTTGGAAAACAGTTTGGCAGTTCCTTATAATGTTAAACATAAAGTTACCATATGACCCAGCAATTTCACTTCTAGGTATGTACTCAAGAAAAAATGAAAATATGTCCACACAGACTCGTACACAAATGTTCATAGCACCATTATTCATAATATCAAAGTGGAAACAACTCAAATGTCCATCAACAGATAAATGGATAAACAATATGTGATATATTTATATGATGGGATATTACTCACCAATAAAAAGAAATGAAGTATTGATACGTGCTACAACATGGAAGGACCTCAAAAACATTATGCTAAGTGAAAGAAGCCAGTCACAAAAGACCACCTATTGTATGATTCCATTTATATGAAATGCCCAGAATGGACAAATTATAGAGATAAAGTAGATTAGTGGTTGCTTAGGCCTGGGGTGTTGGGGGAGACTGCTAATGGGTACAGTTTCTTTTAGGGGTGATGTGATAAAAATAGTCTAAAATTGATTGTGGCTATGGTTGCAGAAGTATACTTAGTTTAGTAAGTATACCAAAGCCATTGAATTATATACACTTCTAAGGATGAAATTTATGGTATGTACATTATATCAATAAAGTTATTTTTTCAAAGCATACATTTTCAAAATTCATAGAATTGTACACCTAAAAAGCGTTCATTTTCCTGTATGCATATTATACCTCAATTAAAAAATGTTTTAACATAAACAAAATATATAATAAGCTCTGGAAATTTTAAAACATAAATTATGGCTCCATAATTATCTATAGTAATTTTAAAACCACATGTAAATAAATATGATACATATGGTAAACGGAAAGCAAAAGCAAAAAGCAAAATGAAAACCACGAATTATATCAAATTTCTTTACTATCTATCTCTGCCAATATGTCAGCTCACACTTTTTGTGTATCTAGAAAAGAGCCTGGCCTTTAGAAAGTGCTAATGAACGTGTGGAAGAAGGGAAGTATGGTTGAAAGGACCATGACATCTCAAATCCGCCATCTCCTGGAGTGATGGCACTCCTGTCATCTCACTTCCAAGCTTTTTAAAATTTTGTTTTATTGTGAAAAATATATAACATAAAATTTACTGTCCTAACCATTTTTAAGTGTACAGTTCACTATTATTAAATATATTCTCATTGTTGTACAACCTATCTCCAGAACTTTCATCTTGCAACATTGAAACTCTATACCCATTAAACAACAATTCCGCATTTCCCTCTCCCCTCAACCCCTGGCAATCACTATATTACTGTGTCTCTATGAATTTCACTACTCTAAGTACCTTATAGAAGGGAAATCATACAGTATTTGTCTTATTATGTCTGGCTTACTTAGCACAATATCTTCAAGGTTCATCCATGTGTCAGAATTTCCTTCCTTTTTAAGCTTGAATGATAGTCCACTGCATGTATATACCACGTTTTGGTTATCCAGTCATCCATCAGTAGATACGTGGATTGCTTCCATCTTTTCGTTGTTGTGAATAATACCGCTACGAACATGGGTGTACCAAATAACTCTTCAAGACCTGCTTTCACTTTGGTGTACATTCCCAGAAGTGGAATTGCTGGATCATATAATTCTACTTTTAATTCTTTGAGTAACCACCATACTGCTTTCCACAGCAGCTGCACCATTTTACATTCCCATCAACAGTGCAAAACTTCCAAGCATTTTTATGCCTTTCCATATCCCAGTCCAAGTTCAAATTACCCCAACAGTCAAGTCCCACTGCACCCACACCTACAGGTGGTAAGTGGTGAAGGGCCAGATGAGGGCTGTGGATCTGTACTATTCTACTGTATATTCTAGGATATCAGGGATATTAGCCAGGTGGAGTGAGGACAGATTCAGCCCTAAAGATGTGAGGGCATCTCCTCATTCTCTCACTAGGGCTTCCCTCGAAGTTCTCAGATTCCCTGTTGGAGACCTCCTGGGGTCGTCTGAGGGCTGGGGACAGAGTAGTAGAGCTGATTTTTGGCTGGCACATCTCAGAGGACAGGACAGAAGCCTGGGTCCCCCAAGGGACAAGGGCTGACTATCGGAGCATCTGTCCCAGTGGCCCTCAACCCATGTTGAACCTTCAAAAATTTTAGTTGGCTTTTGCTATCATTGATTGAGTGACTATATGACAAAAATGTCACTCCAGTAACAATGTTAAATGCATTTGTATTTTATTCGACATAATTGTATCTACATACATTTTATTTTTTTTTACTTTTAAGACTTTTATTGTATCTACATATATTTTAAAAGCAGCAAAACAAATATGGGCCAGGCATGCTGTGGATACAGTTTATAGACAAGAAGGGGGCAGGCCTCCTTGGAACCTGCCCACCTCTGGTCATGCCTTCAAGACCTCATTCAAGCCCCCCCTCCAGAAGTCGGCCACCCACAGAATGCAAACAGCACACTCCACCATGGGGCTATGAGAAAGGGCAGGCTCAAGGCTGGAGAGGATACAGAGCTCATACTGCAGAAAGCTTTACATCTTTAACTCACTTAACATATCACCAATCCCATGAAGTAGGTACTATTATTATTCCTGTTTTACAGATGAGGAAACCAATGGAAGGAGCTTGGACTGGGAGTGGGGAGACCTGCGGTCTAGTATGGTTTTGCCACTGACCCATGTTTCTTCATCTTTGAACTGAGGGGGTGGGACTGAAGGACATCAAGAATGATTCTTTGAGGCAGAGCTCAGCTGCCAGCTGCTGCCTCCGCAGATTTTCCCCAGCCCCGCCCACCCATCATTGCTCCCTGGGTTCAAGCCTGGGGTGGGGGTGGAGGAGGAAGCACAGAGCCGTCTTGCAGGTCACTGAGCAAATGCTTGATTGCTTGCTGGGGTGAGTCCAAGTCTGGAAAGGGAATGTTAAAAGAAATTTCCACAGTCCTTCCTTCAGCCAGGGATTTTCCACTCTGCCTGGGCAGACATGCTTCTCAGAGCAGGGATCTGGCAATCCATAGGTGTTATTGAACAGCTCAGCTCTATACTGGGCAAGAGTGTGAGAGCTGGTTCTGGTTCTGGTTCCTGCCCTAGGAAAGGCGGCAAGTGTGTTGCGAAGGCCCGACTGCCCTAGAAAGATGCAGGGGGGTGGATGGGAACCAGGATGTTGTAGAACAAGTATTCAGTCTAGAAGAACCCCAGAGAGAGACCAGCAGGGACAGAAACTATGAGAGGAAACTTCCTAGAACAGGGGACTGAGCTGGAGGGGCAATAGAGGAGGAAGTTTTCGAAGGCAGACAGGAGAGTGCAGAACAGATGAGAAGGGGGATAATGCGGATGAGTTTTACAAAGGTTGCCATGAACACAGGGACAGTGAGTGCAGTGGCCAGGAGAGAGTTGGATGCAATAAGTGGAAAATTTGGTGAAGCAGATTGTGCAATACAGACAGCCGAGGCGGGGGCTTGCGCTCTGGTCTCTGCACTAGCTGTTCCTTCCCCTGGGAACACCCTTCCCTCAGAGCCTCACCTGGTGGGTTCCACATTGGTCAGGTTTAGCTCGAATGTCCCCTGCTCCATAGGAAAGCCTTCCCTGGCCACTCCTGCTAAAGCAGCCTTGAGCCACTCTTTAGCAAATCTCCACGTTTCATTTTCTCTCCAGTATTTAACCACCACCTGCATTTATCCTGCTTCTTTTAGTGGCTGCCTCCCTCCTAGCTTATGGGAGTTCTACAAGAGCAGAGGCAGTGGTGGGGCTTGTCTCCATTGAATCCCCAGAGCCTGGCACTTACCAGGTCTTCAATATATACTGTTTAATTGAACTGCACTTGGAGTGTTATGATAAAAGGAAGTCTATAATATTTTCCCCCCTGAACACTTTTATGTGCCTGGCACTGTGCTAAGTGCTTTACAAACATTATCTCATTTATTCCTCTGAACCACTCTATGAGGGAGCTGCTACTGTTACCCCTGTGCTATAGGTGAGGAAACTGAGGTCAAGAGAGGTTGGTTAAGTTGCTAAAGGACACACAGAGCCAGGATTTGAACCCCCACATTTAACCTCTAGGCTAGCACTGTCTGATAGAAATATAATATGAGCCACATAAGTAATTGAAAATTTTCTAGTAGCTACATTAAAAAATAATCAGGTAAAAGTAATTTTAATAATATACTTTAATCTTATATATTAAAAAATTATCATTTCAACATGTAACCAATATAAAAATATTAATGAGACTTTTACATTTTACTTTACTAAGTGTTCACAATCTGGTGCCTAGTTTACACTTACAGCACTTGCTAAATTTTCATCAGAAAAATTATCTGTATTTAGATTTCATAAAATGTGCAGTTGAAAAAGTGGATTCACATACCCAAGTTGTTCCACACATAAATGTTTTCCAATAATTACATTATCAAATTTGAAACGTACATGTAAATTGATTAAAATTAAATAAAACTTAAAATTCATTTCCACAGCTGCATCAGTCACATTTCCAGTGCTCAATAGCCACACATGGCTGGTGGCCACTGTATTACACAGTACAGCCCTAGGTTGCACAGGTTCATCCCATGTGAAGGTAGGATGAATGGGAGAGGTCCAGTGGGAGGGATCTGGAGCAGACTGGGGACCAGCTGTGAGAGGGAAAGGCAGGGAAAGCTGAAGCAGCAGGCCTGGGCCCACTAAGGTGGGATGGCCCTCTGTGACTCCCACCGAGCAGCACAGACCTGGCCCGCTCACAAGGGGAGCGCCTCCTTTCTGTAGGTCTGGGCTTCCTCTAACCAAGGAAGTGATGGCCCTCCCTCAGACTCATGCGTGGCTCCTCTCAAAGATTCTGTCCCGTGCTACACCACCACAAGGGATCCTGAGGGTGCATGAGGCTGGATCTGAGCAGGCTCAGGCGTGCTGGGCAGAATGATATCCCTCTTCTCTCCACCAGCTGTGGGCAGCTGGAGAGGGTTCAGGTGTGAGGCCCCAGTTAAACAACTCTGGAGCCAAGGATACTTGGGTTCCAATCCCGGCTCAGACAATTCCTTGCTGTGTGATCTCAAACAAGTCAAGTCCCTTCTCTGAGCATCAGTTTCCTCATCTGAAAAATGAAAACCAATAACTAAATGTTGTGAGGCTCTGATGATGTCTATCGAATGCCCAGCTCACAGTAAATGATCAAGTAACCATAGCTATTCTTCTTAGATAATGTTCTTTTCCTGTTAAGAACAGAAGGGTGGAGTGGAGAATGTTCATGATCACCAGAAAGAAGATGTCGGAAGTGAGCAGTAGAGGGAGGAATTAATCCTGGGTGGATGAGGGCTCATCAGGGTTCCCCTACTTTTCCTACATGACACAGACCTGGTCAACTCAGGAGTCGTGAGGGGCTGTGCCACTCCCAGAGGCCCTACATGCCAGAGCATGAGACCAAGAGCCTCCTTAAAGAAATAGGGAGGGCCGGCCCCGTGGCTCAGGCGGTTGGAGCTCCATGCCCCTAACACCGAAGGCTGACGGTTCGATTCCACATGGGCCAGTGTCAGATGGCTCAGTAGGTTGGAGAGCGTCCTCTCAACCACAAGGTTTTCGGTTTGATACCCACAAGGGATGATGGGCTGTGCCCCCTGCAACTTGACCTGAAGATGAACGGCACCCTCCACAACTAAGATTGAAAGGACAACAATCTTCCAGGACTTGTACTTCCAGGACTTGGAAAGAGTCCTGGAAGTACACACAGTTCCCCAATAAAATCCTGTTACCCTTCCCCAATAAAAAAAAACTGAAAAAACAAAACCAAAAAAGAAAGAAATGGGAAGGATGAGTCAAACTGAATCAGGAGCAGGTGAGGTCACTCTGGTTCCCTGGAGTTACTCAGAGTGACATTGGTATATGGCTGGCAGGAGCAATGGACGAACTGGGCTCCAGGAAAGCAGGTGGGGCTGGAAACCACCCCAGACAAGGAAACTGGTGGGGTGGAAACTGCAGGCAGGCAGAGCAAAGTCTGAGAGGCGGCAGGCAGAGGCTGAAAGTGAGCTCGGTCCGGGTAGTTTTGAGGGTGGGGGAGCTCCAAGTCCCTCTCCCAGTCAGCACAGCACTCTCCCACAGGAGCCAGGACTACTGGTCCTGCACCCTAGCCTTCCCTACTTGAACTCCCCAGCCTCAAATCTTTGCTCTGCTGTGTCTTCCCAAATGTGGGTACTGAGATATCCCTGAGTGGACCTCTGTCTGCTGCCTGGGCAAAAATCTTCTAGCTCTTGTCCCCTTGTCCTGCCCACATTTCCAACATTTCCTCTCTTGTCTGTTATGCCCCCCCCACCCCCAACACACATACACACACACCAGAACTGGTGCTCCTAGAGGTAGGATGAGTTTATCTTTCTCATGGCCATATCTCTTGGGCATAGCTCAGATTCTGGCTATGTAGGCAGAATACTTAGTAGACTCAAGACCTGGGTGGGTTCTCATTGCTTTTCAAATACTTGTTATGTGGCTGTGGACCAACCTCTCTGAGCCTTATTTGTACATCTACAAAGAGGGAAACATACTCCCTATGAAGATTCTGGGAAACAACCAGGTCAGAAAGTAGGGAGGATGAAGCATCAGTTGGTTCTATGAAGATTCTGATGGATAATACCTCAGAAGCAGCTTGTGAGCAGGTGAACTTACAGAAGAGGAAACTGAGGCACAAGGAAGTCATGCTGAAAGGCTGCCTAGGGAGAACAGTTGAGCTCTCTCTCTGGGACCTCTGGTTAGATCAGGCTCATTCAATTTCCCTGGGAGTTTCCATCCAGAGGCCTGAAGTGTGCCAGCCTGTCTCTGCCTTGGGAGGTGGCCTTTCCCCACTCAGCTTCCTGTTTGGGATGGGGCCTGGCTCCTGGTGGTAGGGAGGGTACTGGAAACAGCCAAGATGGCTGCCTCTGGTGCTGGGTGAGCCAGGCTCTGTGTGTGTGTGTGTGTGTGTGTGTGTGTGTGTATTCATTGCTCTATAAGCGCCCCCTGGATCTTCACTAAACCCCCAAAAGGGAGGCAGTCCAGCCTAGTGGTTATTAAAGGAGTTGACGCTCTTAGCCCTTCCGAAGGCCCAGTCCCCCCTATCTGAAAAAGAGGGCTATGAGGATGGTACATGTTCAGCACTCAGCACGGCACCGCACTCACCACAAACGCTCAAGAAATTTAGTGTTTTTTAGTTAGTTAGTTAGTTAGTTAGTTAGTTATATAGTTCAAATGTCAGCCCTATGAGGACACAAGGGACATTTGTTTTGGTCATTGCTTACCCACAACTGTCACCCTTATTAGGTGCTCAGGTGGCTGAATGAATGAGTGGAAGGAGGGCAAGAAGGAAGAGGAAGAAGGGAGAAGGGAGGAGGAAGGAAGGAGGAAGGGGCAGATTTGTTCTGGGAGCTCCCAGCTTCCATGCACCACGCTCTCCCTCTGTTCCCAGGACTCCCGTGAACTGACTCAATGCTCCTCTCACCAGGTGCCGCATGGAATCCAGGGAGGAGCTGATCTCAGATGGGAATACTGGGTCTAAATCCTGGATCTGCCACTCACCAGTTCTCCTGGTACCTGAACTTAACCCCCTCACCGTTCTCCTATATAAAATGAGATGATCACGCTAACAGTCTTGCTGAATTGTAGGGAAGTCCAAAAGATGTATATGAACCCAGTAACTACATTTGTAAACTAAAGAGTGTTAGGGATTATCTCAGTGGAGTGATAAGCGGTGAAGGCTCTGGAACCAGACTTCCTAGGTTCAAATCCTGGCTCCACTGCTGGCAGACCCTGGGCCTCAGTTTAAAACAGAGCAATAAAAGTACCCACCTCACAGAGCTTGTGGGGATTAAATGAGATAGTGCAAGAGAAGCTCTTGAATTAGAAGAGGGAACACAGTGGGTACTCAATAAATTGTGGCCATGATAACAAAGCCTGCCCTCAGGAAGGATTCTTTTCACTAAAGTGTAAATGAGTGATAAGATCTACTATGCTCTTTCTCTCAGGGAAATTTGAATCTTAACAGGAATTAAATGAGTGAAATCCCACCTAATAATAGAATTTTAAAAGTTAAGGAAGTATATAGGGGTTAGAGAAGGCCCTCCCTCAGGCCCTCAAAATCACAGTTGCTGCCTACTATACAAATCCTACCTGGTCCTCAGAGAGGGACCACACACAGGGACAGGAGAACATAGTCCAGCGTCCGAAGGACCTTTCCTCTGCTTGGAGAAATGGGAAGCAACTAGACCCCAAGACAGTACATAATTCTGGCTAAATATGGAGGGTCTTCCGTAGCACGGCAGGCAAATCGCCCAGGCCCACCTATCAGAAAGGCTTCAAGGACCCTCCAGAAACAACAGCAGCCAGGGCCAGGGGTGGGAATGGGCACCGGATGTCATGAGGACTGACTTGGGCCATGGAGAAAGGGGTGGGCTCTCCCCCAGGGCAGGGGCCTCACCGTCTACATCTATGCTTTTCTCTGCGAGGTGCTTAGCCCCAGACTGGCATCTGTAGTAGAAGGTGCAGAGGAGTTCAGGACATGGGTTCCAGAGTCAGACTTCCAGGGCTCAGTGCAGGCCCCACCTCTTCTTAATTGTGTGGCCTGTGACCTCAGCATGGAGGACACAGGTCGAGTTAGCTGCTGGCACCCGTTCCCCTTCTCTTTTGTTCCTCCTTTGGAGAACCATTCCTCCTTCTTCCCCTTCAGCGCATTGGTACAGGTGAGGCTGTAGGCATGCAGAGCACCAGACACACCAATCAGCATTGAATCTTCCTGGGCAGTGCCTTTTATCAGTGTGACCCCCAACCCTCTAACTAGAATAATTCCTGGAACTTGTGTCACAATTACCAAGAAGAGACTCTCTTTCTACTGAACTAGAACTTGGAATGATACGAACTGGAGCTACAGAAGACCACTCATATATTGAGAGTCCAAATATGACACCAAGATGGTGAAGGCAGAGTGGAGAGATCCACTCATGATGTGTTTTTGAGTCTCCAGCTCAAGTCTTGCTTGGATTTTTCAGATTGTGGAGCCAGTAAATTCTCTTCTTAGCATAAATCAATCTGAGTCAGGTTTTTAGTCATTTGCATCAGAAAGACTCTGAAATGGGCTGCTGTGGTCTGCCGTGGGCTGTGAGGGGCCAACTGATTACTGGTGACCCACTGCCTCAGCTGGGGGAGTGCAAGACTCATAACACCAGCATGGGCCAGGGAGCTGTGTCCTACACAAGTAGACTGAGAAACAACGGCTTGAACCAGGGTGTGGGGGGCGGGAGAAAGGGGGGGAGAAAAAAGAGTCTGAAATTCACATGGTGAACTTTCTTAATCTCTCTGTAAACCTCAGTTTCCTCATCTGCAAAATAGGGATGATGATAACAGTATTTCTCAGGAAAAAAAAGGATTGTTCTGGAATGATTAAAATAGTTGATCAGGGTCCAACACAACACAGAGCCTGACACGTTAGGAACTCAAAAAACATCAACTTTTAGGTGCTCCATAAGCGTTAATGACTCTGGCCTCCTGAGGTGAACTGCCAAGGCATCTGAGTAAAAGCCTCTTCCTGTGATTCTGTGGGATCCCAGGAAAGTGGTGTGGGGGTGGGGGGTGGGGTGGGACACACTTTACAGAGAGGACTACCTAACCCATCCAGATAGCAGGTGACACCAAGAACAGCTCTAGTGGGTGTCAGTATTAGTTTTCCTAATCCTCATAGGCTAATCAAGCCCATTTCACAGATGAGGAATATGAGGCGCAGAGATTACACACAGCCGAACGCTAAACCCAGCAGCCACTCTGCTGGCTCAATCCCTTCCTTGGAGCACATCAGTGCTGTCCCACTGGGAGTTGCTCCCTGCCAGTTCTCAATCCCAACCAGGCGAACTTAAATTGGTCTGTTACTGTTAAATGGGGGCTTCCAGAAGTAATTTTAGGCGGTTTTGAAAGGCCCACAAGGAGTTACAAACACTCTCTCTCTCCTTCCCGTGAGGGCGGGCTCTGTCTTCTTTAATCTGCTCTCCTGCAAAGGGAACTTTCCGGAGAAGGCTTGGTTTCCCCTCACGGATCTTGTGTAGTCCAGGCGCTGTCACCAGTTAGCGTGGTTTACCCCCCAGAGAGAGCCTGACGCAGTTTTGCTAAAGGAAACCACGCAAGTCTCACAGCTTGGCACGACCCTTCCTTCCGCTGGCCAGGATGCCTGGGGGTGGAAAAGGCACCTCCCACTTCCCCCCAGATAACCACGAACTGGGCCAGACTATTCTCATGCTTGGGAATTGAGCCCACCTTAGGCTTTTCTCACGTAGCCTCCTTGAGCCTCAGTTTCCCCATCTGTAAAATAGCTCCCACCTATTTCAGGGTCGTTTTGAGGGCATTATGGGGAGAACAACTGCTAGGGTGTTCAGCACAGGGATAGGCACAAATTAACAGGTGTTTGGCCCCTTTCCCCAAAACAGAGAGAGAAAGGCGCGTATGTGCAAGGCCACACTGCGGGTGAGGACAGAGTACAGATTCAATGCGGGTCCTATGTGACGGCAAGCCCAGACTCGTTCCACCTCCAGGAGCTTCAGCCATCTTTTGCCAGTGGGATGATCCCCACCTACTTCCCTAATACTTTCCCTCCTCAGCCTGCAGGCTCTCCGAGGGAACTGGCCACAACCCCACGGGATTCAGCCCTCCCCGGCCTGAACTGCTGGGAAGAAAAATTGTTTCCTCCCGGTCCATCCACCCAGTTTGGCATCTACCCAGCCCTGCTGGAGGAAACGTCCTGCAAGATGCTCCCCCCACCCTGCCTTCTACATCCACTGAATCTTGGAACCGTTCCATCATTGTCTGATTGGCAATGAGAAGTGGGATCAGGTGCCCTGTGGGTCTGTCTCCCAGGAGATGGGAAGCGAGATCATCACCCACCCCCACTATTGCCCCAACAGGATCTCACTCAGTCTGCCTCCAGTTGGTCTCATCTGATGGCAGAGGCAGGATCTTGACCTCAGTGGCCAATGTAGAGGCTGGGGGTGGGTGAGTGGTGCTTTTGGTTACCACGGCAACAGGGTGCTGCATCTCACTTCCCCTCAGGGCAGAGCCTGCTCTTCCAAGGACCACACTCTATGGCCCCAGTTCTACCTCAGGATAGAGTGGGGGTTGGAAGTTCGGGACAACCAGGACCCAAATCCTTCACAAATGCCAACAGTGTAGACAAGCCCCAACACGGCCAAGATTGATAAAAGAAGGCTGCTTCGAGGAGGGGTACTCTGAATAGGGACAAAGAAACCCAACTTACTGCAATGGAGTGGACATAGCACTTGCAGGGCAAGGCACAGGGCTGGGTGAATTTAGGCAGGAATGAGTAGGGTAGGTGCTTAGCAAACAGATTACAGCTTCTAAACCAAGACCCACCCAGAGCAGGGTGGGGGCCAAGATGAGCAGCCGTGCGGAATTGTGGGCCTCACACTGTCCTTTAGTCCTGGGCAGGAAGAGGGAGAGAAACAAGGGTCACCATGGCCATTCCCTTGCCTCAGGCCGCTTGCAATCAGTCTTAGGTATAGTTATGTTCTGTCTTGGGCATTCATTAACCTTGAACTCTTCTCAGGAAAGAGGAAGGTGACCAGGTTCATTGTCCCCATTGTACCGATCAGGAAATTGATGCCGGCCTGGTAAAGTATCCCATCCTTGGGCCCTGGGGCCTGGCCACACAGGGCTCTCTTTCATTCCCTGGTGTGGAGGCGTGCAAGGAAGCCCCAGGCCGCAGTTCTGACGCTGTCCACCCTTGCTGATGGGGCAGGGATACTGGGGCCAACTGAAGTCCATGTTTAACAAGGCAGGTGAGCCAAGAGAGGGAACCGTACCCCTTCCTCTGATTGTCCTGGGTGAGGGTGTAGCAAGACTGCCTCCTTGGTCACTCGGAGAATGAGTCCAGTATTGCCCCCTTCCCAACAAAAGCCCATGGTCTAATGGGGAGACAGATCTGCAATGTCCACACTGTGTGATAAATGCTGCAGGGACAGTGTGGACAAAACACAGTTGAAGCGCAAGAGAAGGGGGGCCCGAGTCTGCCCAGGGAAACCAGGGGACACCTCACAGAAGAAGCAGCCTTTCAGAGGACGCAAGACACATAGGCCTTTGCTAGGCAGACAAGCAAGAGGAGGGCTTCCCACGCAGAGGGAAGAGCGCCTGCAAAGCCCGAGAGGCCTGGCTGAGCGTGGTGCCTTGGGGAAACTGCAAGTCTGCAGTGGAGCTGCTGCAGGACCTGGGCTGTGGAGTGAATGCCCAGGACAGGGCTGTGTGCCTTGCCGCTGCGTGCTTCCAACCCCCTTCTGAGCCGGCAGGTTCCCATATTGGCCTTTATCCAACTGGTAGATTCATGGACCCCCAAGAACCACTTCTGAGGATCCCACTGGATTAAAAGCTAGGGACTGTCAACTTCGGCTACACGTCAGTATGGATGAATCTCACAGGCCTCATGTTTTGGTCAGGGACCCCATCATATCAAGTTCCCAAACAGGCAAAACTGACCTATCGGGGGAGAAGTCAGGAGAGCGGTTATGTTTGGGAAGGTCTTGAGGCGGGTCCCTGGGTGGGGGGGCAGTAATAAGAATCTGTTTCTTGATCTGAGTATTGGTTTCACAGATGTGTTCTCTTTGTGAAAATTCATTTGGCTGTGTACTTAGGTATATATGTTTTTCTGTATATAGCTTCTAGTTAAAATAACAAGTTAACTGCTTCCATAGCCAGTGCACATGCAGACACTCTAATTTTGTGATCACATAATCGGTGTAAGCCAAGCATCCAGATGATGTACAATATGTTTATGTTGATTCTTTTAGATTATTTCAAAATGAAAACACAAACATCTTAACATCTTATAGAGACCTCTCCGACTCCAGAGAATCCCTTTATGGATCCCAGGGTTTGAGAAACCCCCACTCGAGAGGAAACATTATAACACCCAGTGCTTGGGCTGGAGATGGTGGGTCAATGAGGGGCTCCGGGCCTCTTCCTGGGGTCAGGGAGGTGAGGTCCTCTTCCAGAAGGATTCCTGGTACTGGGTGGCCTAGGACCCCCAGGCAAAGGGAACGGTTTCATTCAATCTGCCCTGAGTCTTAGAGCCAGCTCCAGCATAGCTTGGATGGACTGGAGATGGCTATGTTTGGGAAGTTGTGAGTTCCCTGTCACTGGTTGAGTTCCATAGCACAGGCCTACAGATTATGGATGGATGACATTTCAGGAGGAGCTCAATGGGGTGTCCAATTATTCCTGGCAGGGGAGAGCTGAATGTAGAGGGGGCTCTGAGCCCTGGGGACCATGAATATGGACAGGAAATCCCAGCCCTGCCTGCCCACTGGCCTTCCTGGAGCTGCTAACAACTCAGCTTTGAAGGGGACAGACTGTTCCAGAACCCAAAGAGCACATTTATGGGCAGGACACTCAACAGCCACTCAATATTTATCTCTTCCCATCCTCTGGTATTTCATTTCTCATCCCTCCCCTGACTCAGTCACTTTTGCCCACTCTTAATCAGCCTCCTTTTTTCCACTTGCTATCTCCACTTAGCCAGCGTTTTTCAAACCACCTTTATGATTTCTGCCCTAGCCTTGTGCTACCTGGAGTATTATTTAGTCAATATTTTTTTCTTTAAAACAATGTTAAGTTTTTGTTATTGTTTTAACATGCCTTGTTCTAAACAATAATACTTGTGAAATCCTGAATTTGATGTGCTAGTTTTGTTTTTTTCTAACACACATTAAATTTTAATTTAAAATATTTGTTCTTGTATCACCTAAAATTATCTTGTGTACCATCACATTGGAAACTGTCTTATACAATGGTTCAGCCAGGGTGGGTGATTATTATTTATTAATCGTAATTACAGCCTCACGTTAGTAGTGTGTTTTATACCTCTTCCACACATTCAAATTCACAGTCTCATTTGATCCTCTCACTTCCTGAATTATGGGCATCATTTGGTCTCATTTTATAGATGAGGCTGAAGCTCAGAGAGTGGTAGTAACTTGCCTAGGATCACACAGCAGGGTAGGACTTTGGTCCTGATTCAAGGCTCTGGTGGCTCCTAACCTAGGATGAAGGCAGGGAAGCAATAGGCATTTCCCTGTCTCCAACAAGACCCACAAAAGCCCCAGGATGGAAACTCATAGCGTAGAGAGTTTGGATTAGACATGAGGAAGGACTTCCTGGGTAGAAATGTTTAGACATGAGAATGGCTGACCAAGAAAGGGTGTGGAATGCCCAGTTTCCGATAAAGGCTTGCCCAGCTGGGATAATTCCAGGGCTGCCTGGAGGCAGGGGAATGGACTGAGTGACCTCTCTAGGCTTCATTCACCCCAGAGATTGGATGCAGCCTGCCATCAAAGCGGCCACCTTTGCCGTTTCCCCCAAAGCATCTATTAAATGAGGCAAGGCACGTGCAGGCTCCAACTTACAGGAACTGAGAGAAACCTTGTCAACAACAACAGGTCAGGGGGCAGAAACAGTCCTTACTTACCCCTTTCTCTTCCCACTGCTCTGGCAGCTCCATCCAGGTTTCTAAGGCTGGGGTTTGAAGACCTCGCTGCCCCCAGAAGCACTGGAGCTGCTCTACCACTGGGGCCAAGGAACCTGCATTTCTTCAATTCTCATCACAGAATTCTTTCCAAAACTCCCTGAGCTAACAAGTGAGACACATACTGACTTGAGGGGTGGCCTCTCCAGGGGATAAGTTGTATTTTTTTTTTTTTTGGAAAGTCAAAGTGTTTATTTCTCAAAACAGGAAGAACATTAATCTTCTTTTCTGATTATACAAATACTACATGCCTACTTGTTAAAAAAAATCAAATAATATAGGAAAGTATAAAAACGAAAGGAAAATTACCCAAATTTCTATCACGTAGAAAAAATAATGCTGTTGACGTCTTAGAGCACATCCTTCCAAAAATATTTTTTTGATGGTAAAATACACATAACCAAAAATGTATCATTTTAACCATCTTTAAGTGCGCACGAATCGTATTTTTACTAAGCCTCCTGAAGACAAGGTTAATAGTACAACTTCAGACACCTCAGTGGGTCAGTGGGGAGCGTCCCTTACATAGGACATGGTTCAAATGGAAACACAGAGGCAGCCAGCCACTGTGTGGGGTGGGAAGTTTGGTCCTGTTAAAATATTAAAACCAAGAATAACGCTATTTGGGTGTACGAAGGAAAGCGGGTCTGTCTCCTGACAGCCTCATGAGGGGAAGCACGGGGCATGGTTGTGCCGAACATCTGAGCCAAGGAAGAGGAGAGGCCAGCCCTCCCTGGGGTGGCGGGGTCTGTGTTTATCCCCAGCGGAACCTCAATCTAAGGTGTTTCTCTTGGGCACTGGCCTTGGGAGTGAGCAGGAGCTGAGAACGCTGGGACACAGCAGCAAGTTGGGAATGTGATAACCAACCCTGGGGAAGGACAGGCCCCTGGAAGGGAGGCGACACGCCGCAGAACAGGGAACAGCCATACCAATCTCCTCCAACAGTGCGGCCGGCCAAGGCTTCTGTCCTCTAACCCCACGGAGGACGAGAGGGCAGGGGGAGCTTCCAGATCCCAACAAAGGATTTCAGAGAGTGGTTGGGAGACTTTCAGTCAAGAAAACCACAGGCATTGATTTAGCAGATACCGTATGTTGGCTTCAAAATATCCCTGAACTTAAGGAATTGAAACTAACTGGTCAGGGCCACCTGACCAGTGTGTTAACTGTCATCTCCTGTCTAAACCCGTGATGGCTCTCTCACTGATGTCCCACCTCACTCAGCCCTCATCACACTTTCATTCATGTGTTAACCTTCTGTGCACCACAACTGAGCCATAAGGTTCTTGAAGGCAGCGACTGGTCTTCAGGGGTCTTTGTAGCTCCCCATTTTGCCCAAGTCAGGGCCCTGCACAGAGCAGATATTCAGGCAACACCCACGTGGTGAGGCCTGTGAGAAGGGCCCCAGCAATAAGAGCAGTTGGAGTTCTGAAGGAGGCAGTTCCTCCCAGGGCAGTTTGGAAGGCTTCCAGGAGGTGGTGAGAAATACATAGGGTCTTGGAGGCAGCATACAGTTCCACTAATATAGAGGGAGCAGGTAGAGGGGGCATTCTGGTGGGTGGACCTGCTACGGGAGTGATAGGGTGGGGGCCGAGCCGCAAGAAGTCTCTCACGGGGTGATTCCCCAGTTGAGATGCCCTTTCAAACTTGCACCTGTGTCTGCCAAGAGGCCAGGATGAGATGCAGGGGCTCAGATTACTGTCATGAGCCGGGTTGGTCTCCGGGGTGCTGCCTCTTCCAGGGAGCTGGCTTTTGAGGAATCTGCCTGGCCATGGGAATTATGATGTGTTTGCACTGACTTCAGCGGTTAATGCCATCTCCATCCATGCAACTAGCACCCCAGGAAGAACACTCTCTTCGTCACAGTGTGTCCCTGCTCCTGTTTTTCATGTTTACAGGCATCAGGTGATTTGTAGAGCAATCCCCACCCAGACGTGCGTGTGCACCCAGTGAGGTCAGCTGAGAAAACAACAGCCACCACCCTGCCCATCTGCAGGCTGGGGCCACCATCAACCCTGCGCACGTCCCCTCCCTCCTGCTTTTACCCAGCCTTCCCCCCACCCCCACCCCAGTGCTTCCCTTCTGTCCCGGCTCCAGCCTCATTCCTGCCCAAAGTGTTGTTTATCAACACAGACCAGAACATTCTGCTGCCAGCAGAAACACACATGGCGATGGTGCTGCCATCCCACACCCTGCCGTCAACACACTCCCACGCACTGTTTGCCGCTGTCAAAGCTGTGCTCAATCACACAGTCTCACCTGCTCCTGCCAACACAGCTGTTCCCCCGCTGCTTGGAATTGGGCCCTCCATCTCCCACAACACACATTTGCTCCATGGGTTTTTCTCAATGTGCATGTGTATTCATGGCGGGTGCACACACTTGGGACTCAGGTCAGCACTCCCTCTACCCTCAAACCTGGGTTGCCAATCTCATATCTTGCTACTGTGTGACCTTGGGCAGTTGACTTAACCTCTCTGGGCATCAGATGCCTCATCTACAGAATGGGAAATAATAATGACCTTATAGGGCCTTTCCCATAGGCTCAAAGGGTTAGGCAAGAGAGCAGGCATCCAGTAAGTGCTCAATAAATGGGAACTCTGATGGTGGTCATGACGAGAATTATTGTATCCTCTCTGGAAGCTGGCCATTGGTTTTCTTTTCCCAAGGCTGGTTCTTGGCCTCACCTCATGTTAACATCCTCCTGGCTATAGGACCTAGAGCGAGGCAGTCACCTGTTCCATTCTCCTGTCTACACAGACTGCCTGGCTGAGCCCACAGGCCTGCTATTAGGGGTAAGGAGACAGTTTACCACAGTGCTTTGGACGTCCATTGCAGGGGTTCAGAACAAGACTCCCTGAAATGTGCCAAAAAGATGATTAGGCAAAATTTGGCAAAAAGATGATTTTTGAGCTGAAAGCAATCAAAACCCAGCAGATTCAGGAAAAGTTCTTTATCTCCCCTTCAACTACCTAAATTTGCATTGGAAAAGCAGCCTATCCCAGGAAAAAAAGCCATTATCTGAGGTTCTTTTTTTCCTAAGAAATGTATCTGCATAATAGGGCAAGTTTTTGTCCTAAACTTATCTGCATAATAGGACGAGCCTATCTTCCTGTGACGGGTCCTAATCCCTTTATATCCCCAGACCGCCTACCCCTTTCCTTAGCTCAGGAGGTTATCTAAGCTTCAGTTACCCAGCTGAATATGGAACCCACTCTACATATGAAATTAATTCTGATTTTATGTTGCATGTCAATTTAATTCTTAGCAGCCAGAAAAACCTACTAGAAGGGTAGAGGGAACTTTTCCCCTCCTTCACACCATCAATTCTGGCCACAGCCACAGGGCATTATGGAAGAAAGGCATTTGAATGGGGCAACAGTGAAACTTGGGCATATTTAGCCACTTTCCACCTTCCCTTATCGCCTCAGTCAAATGTCAGTTGGAGTCAGTGTTTCTTGTTTGGCCCTGTTGTGGGGCTGCCATGCTCCCAAGAGGCTGCACTGGCCCTTGTCTGCCACACACTCGCCCTAGCCAACCACCCTTTTCATCAGACACAGCAGCTCCTCCCAGCAGAACCACTCTGCAGTGCTGAGCCCTCTGGCTTGCCCATCTTCTCCTGCTCCTTCTCTGTCCCCCAAAGGCTAAGAGTCCATAACTCTCCCCGTGTTCCCCTCCATCTGGGTATCTTCTCCAGGACCCTGCCTGGCACGAGCCTCTTTCTATCTCATCTCTTCAACCCTGTTCTGCCTTCTCCTTAGTCAGCAAACCTGCTCTAGCCTTTTATATTCCAGGAAACAGAAAGATGTAAGCAGAACGGAAAGAAAACAAATGTAATTTGAGGACTGAGGAAAATCTGGGCTGAGCTGGTAGGTGCAAGTTACAGAGAAGCAGTTTCTACAATGGGTGGACCATCAAGTTAGGCCACCTGGATGAGCTGGACTTCTGTCCCCACTGTAGTAACCTACTTCCTGCCCCTTGATGGAAATATGTGGAATTGTTGGAGGGCAGAGCTGGTCTGGGCAGAGCTGGTCTAAGAGGTTTTAACTTACCGCTTTTCTCTGAGGGATCTTCAAGCTGTGGCCACCACTGGGAGGCCACTGGAAATCTGTTGGCTGAGGGGAACCATGGTAAATGGGCCGCCTCTAAGCTCTGGGACACTGGGTAGGAGCACAAATGAAAACTCATGTACCACCTGTCTAAATATTCAAAATGTATAATTCAAGCTAATAAGCTGTCAAATAAAATGTTGTATCTCCATAAATACATGTTCAGAATGACTTGAAAAAACAAATTTGAATTTAGAATTCTTGGACTCTTCAGAGTTCCATTCCAGAACATGGGGACATGGGAGAGTGGGGCTGGTGGTGTGACAATGTGTGCAATGAGGGCTCTATGGCAGTTGGCTGATTTGGCACAAACATGTTTCAATCTGATCAATATCTTATGCTTTTTATTTTCTCTTAGGCCAGTGTGGCCTAAAGCTCTAGAAGGCAGTATTACACAGTGGTTAAGACGTTCATTCAAATCCTCGGGCTGCCAAAACTGAGAATATTACTTCATCTCTTTGAGACTCAATTTCTCCATCTGTCAAATGGGACTAATGATACCTGTCTGATAAAGTTATTGTGATTATTAAAAGAGATGATTCTTGTAAAGCCCTTAGCATGGTCCTGGAACATAATAATTGCTCAGTAAATTGTGAGCTATTATGCTATTATAATTTCTCCACACATGGGTAATGATAGCATCAGAGCAGGAAGTTGTCTGCCCTGTCTCTTCACTGCACACATGATGAAACAGGTCACTCAGCTAAGCAGAAGCCCATATGGAACTAGGTCTTCCAACTTTCCCATAGTCCTAGGTTTTGCTCTAGCTAAAAACAAAAATGGTTGCACAACACTGTGAACGCACTTAATCTCAATAAACCGTCTACTTTAAAAATGATTAAAACAGTAAATTTTATGGTATGTATATTTTAGAACTGTGTTAGTTTGCTAGGGCTGCCATAACAAATTACCACAAACTGAGTGGCCTAAACAATAAAATTTATTGTCTCAGTTCTGGAGGCTAGAAGTCCAAAACTGAGATCCAAGATGGTGGAGTACATAAACACTTGCTTGCCTCATCCCATGAACACATCAAATTACAGCTAAATTATAGAACAATCAACCTGGAGAATCATCTGAAGTTTTATAACTAAGGATACAAAGAAGAAGCCACGTCAAGACTGGTAGGAGGGGCGGAGACGCTAAACAGGCTAGTCTTACACCCAGGTGTGGTGGTTTAAAATCAGGAGCGATATCTTGGCCATAAAGATTCCCCATGAAGGAGTGAGGGACCCGAGCCCCCCACACTAGGCTCCCCAGACGGGAGTACTGGTGCCAGGAAGAGGAGCCCCCACAACTTTTGGCTGTGAAAAACACTAGGGATTCGGACCATCCAGGTGGGATGGAAGGTCATGGGGAAACCCAGACATCCTCTTAAAGGGCCCACTTAAGCACTCACCCTGGGCTCCGGCAAGCAACGGTGATTCTGGGGGCGTTGGAGACATGCGGAGAGGGACAGTTTTGTAACTTTGGGGCAAGGAATGGAGGGATAGTCCCCCTTCTCCTTGTGTGCAGCCCTTCTCCCATGGAGCTGGTAGGTGGGCGCCATCTTTCCTGTATTGAGCCCACCCCCCACAGGCCAAATCTGAATCTGATTGGCCTGTGAGCTTCACTGCTCCACCCTGCTGACTCACTGAGACCCTGCCTCATCCAGCTTTCATTCCGAAGGAGGCTTTATTAGCAGCTGAACCTTACAGGAGCTGGCAGGTGGCAGCAGGCCTTGGACTGTCCTGGCTTTTTGCAGAGCTACGCCAGACCCGGTACTGGTGGCAGCCATCTTTCGTTCTCAGCGTGGCCTCTCCCATGTGCCTCCAACTTTAGCACAGGCAACGATCAACTGTGGATTGCTTTGTAGCTCCTACCAGGTACTCCCCAGCCAATCACAGACAGTGGCTGACCCGGGCCTGCACCAGAGCCCCTCCCAAGAGGCCCCAGAACCAACATACTTGGAGGTTGGCTTCAGACCACTGCCCAATTAGGCGCACAAGTGGTACACACAAAGGGTGGTCTCAATAGGCACCAGAGCCAGCTGGGGTGAATCCCGCTCCACGGGGTAACCCCCTGCACAGCAGCCCATATGCTGTGGATGTGGCTAAATGCCACAGCAAATCAGAGGGTCATTACCACCCACTGATATGCCAATAGCAATCGAGGCTCTACCATAACAGAGGGCACACAGCCCACACAAGGGACACTCCTGGAGCACCCGGCTCAGGTGACCAGGGAGACTGTGCCACTGGGCCCCACAGGACCCCCTACTACTTAACGCCACCAGGCAAGACTGGGAGACATAGCAGACCTACTTAATACATACAGACAAACACAGAGAGACAGCCAAAATGAGGAAACAAATATGTCCCAAACGAAAGACCAGGGGAAAACTCCAGAAAAAGAACTAAACGAAATGGAAGCAATCTACCAGAGACAGAGTTTGAAACACTGGTTATAAGGAAGCTCAAGAAACTTAGTAAGAACTTCAACAAAGAGATAGCAAGCATAAAAAAATGACATAGAAACCATAAAAATAAAGTGCAAAATACAGTAACTGAAATGAAGAATGCACTGAAATGAAGGTCTCACTAGCAGACTAGATAAAGCAGAGGATTGTATCAGCAATTTGGAAGACAAGGTAGAAGAAAACATCCAATTGGAACAGCAAAAAGGAAAAAGAATCCAAAAAAATGAGGAGAGTTTAAGAGACTTCTGGGACAACATCAAGCATAACAACATTTGCATCATAGGGGTACCAGAAGGAGAAGAGAGAAAGCAAGGGATTAAGAACATATTTGAAGAAATAATGACTCAAACTTTTCCTAACCTGCTGAAGAAAATAGACATACAAGTCCAGGAAGTGCAGAAAGTCCCAAACAAGATGAACCCAAATAGGTCCAAACCAAGACACATTATAATTAAAATAGCAAAGGTTAAAGACAAAGAGAGAATCCTAAAAGCAGCAAGAGAAAAGCAGTTAATTAACCTATAAAAGAGCTCCGATAAGATTGTCAGCTGATTTCTCAACAGAAACTGCAGGCCAGAGGGATTGTCACAAAATATTCAAAGTGATGAAAAGCAGGGACCTACAACCAAGATTACACTACACAGGCAAGCTAAAATTTAAAATTGAAGGACAGATAAAGAGCTTCCCAGACAAGAATAAGCTAAGAGTTAATCACCACCAACCAGTATTACATGGGATGTTAGAGAGACTTCTTTAATATGGAAAAAAAGAAAGATAAAAAATATGAATAATAAAATGGCAATAATTACATATCTATCAACAATTGCTTTCAATGTAAGTGGATTAAATGCTCCAGTCAAAAACATAGGGTGGCTAAATAGATAAGAAAACAAAACTTTTACATATGCTGTCTATAAGAGACTCACTTCAACTTGAAAGACACACACAGATTGAAAGTAAAGGGATGGAAAAAGTTATTTCATGAAAATGGAAATGAAAACGGAAAAAAAGCTGGGGTAGCAATACTTATACCAGACAAAATAGACTTTAAAACAAAGGCTATGACAAGAGACAAAGAAGGACCCAGTAATCCCACTTCTGGGTATTTATCCAAAGAAGCCCAAAATGCTACTTTGAGGGGACAGGTACATCCATATGTTCATTGCAGCGTTGTTTACAATGGCCAAGATGTGAAGGCAGCCTGGGTGTGTCAATGGATGAACAGATAAAGAGGAGGTGGTACATATATACAATGGAATATTGCCTGGCTAGGGAAGGGAATGGGTTCTTGCCATCTGCGGCAGCATGGTTGGACCTGGAGGGAGTTGTGCTGAGTAGAGTATGTCAGACAGAGAAAGACAGATACAATGTGATTTCATTTATATGTGGCATCTAAAGAACAAAATAAACAAACAAAACAGAAACAGACTCATAGATACAGAGAACATTTTGATGGTTGCCAGATGGGAGGGGTGTTGAAGGGGTGGTGAGAAAGGGGAAGGAATTAAGAAGTACAACCTAGTAGTGACAAAATAATCATGGGGATATAAAGTAAACCGTAGGGAATATAGTCAATAATATGGCAATAAATGTGTATAGTGCCAGGGGGGTACTAGACTAGTCAGGGGGATCACTTCTTAAATTATATAAATGTCTAACTATACGCTGTACACCTGAAATTAATATCAAATAATATTGAATGTCAGCTGTAACTGAAAAAAAGGAGGGGAAGGTAAAGGGCAATAAGTGATCCAAATTTCCAGGTATAAAACAAGTAAGTCATGGGGATGTAATGTACAGCATGGGGAATGTAGTCAATAATACTGTGATAGCGTGGTACGGTGTCAGATAGTTGCTGGACTTACCATGTTGATCACTTCTTTAGGTATATACATGTTGAATAACTATGGTGGACACCTGAAACTAACATAATATTGTATGCTAAATATATATATATATATATATAGTTTTTTTTTAATTGGGGAAGGGGAACAGGATTTTATTGGGGAACAGTGTGTACTTCCAGGACATTTTCCAAGTCACGTTGTCCTTTCAATCTTAGTTGTGGAGGGCGCAGTTCAGCTCCAAATCCAGTTGCCGTTATTAGTTCCAGGGGGCTCAGCCCACCATCCCTTGTGGGAGCCAAACCGACAGCCTTGTGGTTGAGAAGACACTGGCCCATGTGGGAATCGAACCAGCAGCCTTTGGTGTTAGAAGCACGGAGCTCCAACTGCCTGAGCCACTGGGCCGGCCCGCTAACTATATTTTTAGTGAAAATCTTAAAAAAAAAAAAAAAAAAGTCCAAAATTGAGGTGTCAGTAGGGCTGGTTCTTTCTAAGGGCTGTGAGGGAGAATCTGCTGCAGGCCTCTCTCCCAGCTTCTGGTGGTTTGCTGGCAATCTTTGGCATTCCTTCTTATAGAAGCATCACCGCAATCTCTGCCTTTATCTTCACATGGTGTTCTCCCCATGAGTGTATCTCTCTGTGTGCCCAAATTTCCCCTTTTTACAAGGATGCCAGACAGATTGGCTTAGGGTTCACCCTGCTGACCTCACCTTAACTAATCACATCTGCAATGATCCTATTCCCAAAAAAGGTCACATTCCGGGGTACTGGGCAGTAGGACTTCAATATATGAGGTGGGGGGGGCACAGTTCAACATACAACAACAACAGTAAAAAAATTGTGGCCACCTTGTACTCAATATCAGATTATAGGCAGGGGAGAAAACACCTTTTGCAAAGTGTCAGCGCTTTGCTCATAAGTCAGTCTTCAAAATGTGTTTCTTGACTTGTGTTAAATTGGGCGCCAAGCAGCTAAAAGGGCTGGACTCTCTATCATCTCATATCCAGTCCATACTCAAATTTAATCAGGCTGATTTTTCACTTTCCAAGATGAGTCTTCTCCTGGGCACAAATTAGAAAGATTCATGATTAGTACTGTTTCCAGACAAGCACTTAATAAACTCTTTAAACGTGGTTCTTTTTGGTTGGCTTGACTCAGCAGCCCTGGACACAATCTTGTTTCTGCTCGTCTATCCTCAGAGAAGAGGTGAAATTTCAGCTATAGCAAGCTGAATTCTGTATTGTCTTGTTTTGCATGTGAATAACTTTTTTATTTAAACGTTTCCCCCTTAATGTTTTATTGGGCAAGTCTCCAAACATATAGAAAAGTTGCAAGAATGTCACAATGAATACTTTGACACCCTCTACCTAGCTCAAAGATTGTTAACCTTTTGCCATATTTGCTTTATCTGAATCAAGATATTTTTGGTGAACCGTCTGCAAAGAAGTTGCTGGCATCATGATGTTTCACCTCCAAATACTTCATCATGAATTTCCTAGGAACAGGCTGTTCTGCTCCGTAATCACATGTGATTCTCACATCTGAGAAAACTAGTCCATACTCAAATTTAATCAGGTGGATTTTTCAAAACTTCTTAATCTAAGGGAATTCTACATCTGGGAGGTTTAGGGTCTTGACAATATTACCTGTGTCATGGGAAATTTTGGAGCTCTTAAAAATGTAAGCTAACGACTAAAGCTTTTCCAGGTCACAACACATTGTTTCTTTTCCTTGTTTCCTTTCACTAGCAAGCTCCATCAACGCTCAAATGAGGGTTTGGGATGGGGCGCTCCTGGAATTCCTTTCATTCGAAGACAATGGTCCTTTGAGGAGTACCTGCAGAAAGACATGTTTGGCCTGGGAACTGCTACACTCCCAGGGACCTCACTGTGGGAGTTGCCAATAGAAGCAGAGTGGGGAGGGAGGTTCATCCTTGGCTGGGCAGAGACTTCCAGACTGAGCAATGCCCCCTCCAAAGCTGGCCAGGTTCCAATCTGGAGTGGCTGTCTCTGCTGCCATTGTCATGGGCAGTTTCTGAAGAGTTCCAGATGGTGCCACCACACCAAGGATGGTCCTGGCCTCCCATAAGCCTGCCTGCAGCAAATCAACACTGAGGGAAGAAAAATAGGAAAGCTATGCAGTGAACTTCCCTGAGTTTGAGGGGAAATGATCCTGTTTTTCTTCCTTCTCTGCAAATCCAAGGCGCGTGATTAAGCCCAAGATGTAAAAAAATCACTTCATGACTAGAAGCAGCATTCATTAGTAGAATTGTACAAATAAAAAGGAGGGGCCAACAAGGCTGGATGGTGTGGGGGCATATCTGGTCTGTGATCCGACGCTGCCTTCCGCCTCCGTCCCCCAGGCTCGCTGGCATCGTATTGGAACTTGCATCGTATTGGCTGCAAGTTCCAGCCCATGTATTTCTGGTTGGGACAGGAGCCAGGGGTCAGATAAAGTTCCAATGTATTTTGCAGCAGGCCTGACATTTTGCCCAGTGTTCTGGGCCTGTGATAGCTGCCAGGGTGGTGTGTTGAGAAAGCCAGGCCAGACAGAGCTGGTTTAAATGGGTTTGAAGGAGCAGGCAGTTGACTAACCAGATAGCTCAGCAATACCCAGCACAGCAACACCCTCAAACCAACGTGGCTGCCTGGGTCAGAGAAGGCCCTGTGCTCCGTTCCAGGAAGCCACCAGCCGCCACCATGCTAATCCCCTGGCATCTCAGAAACCAAGATCTGTACTTCCATCTTAATACCTTTTTCTTTTTTTTAAAAAAATATCGTTAGTAAGGCAAACGCTTAACATGGCCCAGCACTTGCCATGCATTATTTAATTTAACCCTCACCACAGCTCAATGAGGTAGGTACTGTAATTATCCTAGGCATACAGATGAGAGCTAACACACACAGATAACAGATGCACTCATGTGTATTAGGTCTGCTTCTAAACACTTGCCGTGCATTAACTAATTTACTAGGGAAACTGAGGCACGGGAGGGCAAAGAAATGGTCCAGGGTCAAATGGCTGGTAGGTATGGACGTGAAACCACTGGAAATTGGGTGACTCCAGAATGGAGGGTCAACCCTTGCACCATCCCATAATTTTCCAGATGGGAAACCTGTTCTGAGAGAGGCAGAGGAAGAGAGACCAGGGTAAGATTAAAGAGATTAAAGACGCTGGGCGAACGTTTGCACTCTTTTCTGCTTCCTGACAAGCATAATGAGAGGCACCCGTGGGAATGGAAGCTCAGACATCTGACCCTGAGCCCTTTGCCGCTCTTCCTTCCTTTCCCCTGGCCTAGTTGGTCTGAATTGTGTTGTTGTAGGTCTCCTGGGAGCTGTTGTGGGACAGACAGTGGGCAAGTGGGCAGTCAGTCAGCAGGCCTTTTGCTCTCTCCAAGTTGCATCTGACCCTTCTCAACTCTGAGGCACCCGAGGCCAGTAAGAAGCTGCCCTGCGCGCTCCCCCACAGCAGAGGGTGAGCACCCCGAATCTGGAAGTGAGCCAGCTGGGCCTAGCCTTGCACGAAGGCCAGGCTTCTTGTCACAATTTGACTCTGCTGATAGTTCAAGGCCACCTGTAGTAATATCACCTGAGGGTGGGGGTGAAGACAGGCTGCTTGGTATGAGTCCTGCCGTCGTCATTTGTCCTCACTGGCTTGTTTTTACCTGCACCAAGTAGACCGACTCATGCACCCAAAGGAGTTGCTGTTGTTTGTCTGAGCTGCTTTCACACACTTAGCCTTTGGATTGGACCCTGAGGAAGGAGCATCAGCTTATGCTTCTGAGCACCTGGCTGCGTGCTTAGAGGCATTTCATCTAACACAAGGGCAGGATCAGAGAAGACTTCCAGGGGAGATGATGTCTAAGCAAGGGTTTAGATATGTAATAAACCACGACAATGTCTGCATCCTATTCCTCAGGGGTATTTAGGTTGGTGCACATGGTCTTGACTTTTTCTTATGTTTACAGACATATCTATGCCTTTCTCTATATACATGCCTACCCCAAACCCCCGTTTTCTTAAATTAGAGAGGGATCAACTTTCTTCCCTTCTCAAGGTATCAGGCAGACTTTTCCATGTCAACCTAATGGCTGCATAGTATTCCATTGTCTGGTTGTACCATCATTTACAACAATGGTGGACATTTAGGCTGTTCTCAATGTATTTGCTAATCAATCATCCATCCTTTCTTCCTTCCATAAATATTTATTAAGCGCTTTCTATGTGCCAGGCACCTTGGTAAGTGCTCGGTATATGGAGGTGAAGAAAATGGACATGGTCTCTCCCTCAGGCCTTCCACTCCAGTGGAGAGACAAACTTCTCCCAAGATGCAGGGACAGCTGAGGAGGGAAGGAACAAGAAGCTCTGAGAGGGACCAACAGTTCCCCTGCTTTAGACTTGGGTACCTGGGAAAGACCTTCCTGGTCTCAAATGTCACTGGTGCTGCCATTTAAGTGAAGAGCTATATGAGAAGGAGCCAATCATTCAAAACGTGTAGGGAACAGCATTCTGGGCAGAGGGAACAGCATGAGCAAGGGCATAGAAATATGAACACTGTGTGGTGTGTCTGGGGAAGTCTGAGACTCCTCCTAAGGCTACAGTGTAGGTGTGCAGTTGGGGATCAGGCTAGATAAGCAGGACAGAATCAACGTCAGAAAGCCTCAAATGCCAAGCCCAGGAATTTGGACTTGATTCTATGGGCAACAGGGAGCCACTCATTACACTCAGTCTAGACACAGAACACTGTGGCTCCATCCTTGAAAGACCCAGGAGAATATCAAGGTTCAAGAGGAACTCTCTGCTTCCTGTGGAAGGTGTTTTCTCCTGCTTGCCAGAAGTTCAAAGCCTGTTCTGAGCCTTAAGGGCTGGCAGGTTACCTTATTACTGACTCCTCCATAGAAATGCAGCCCAGAGAGGTCAAGGGATTTGCCCAAGAGACACAGCAATCCCATACCAAAGGCAGCACCTAAGGCCCCAAATGTCAGCCTCCAGCTCCAGCCCTAAATCCACCACCTTTCACTTGGGGATTCTTTCTGGCAGCCACACAAAGCAGGAAGGTAAGGAAATGTATTTTAACAAGAATCTGTGGAGCACTCACGAGCGTCACGCACCGTGTCTGACTTAGGAGGTAGACAGAGGCCAGTTAGGATCAGCCTTGGAGAACTGCACTAGTCCTCGGTCTCCTTCACTCCAGAAAGTCACCCAGAAGTATCCTCCCCAATTCCCCGTCACCTCCCCCCCAAAAAGTTGCTGAAAAATCCTGAGTAACAAAGAGGCCAGGAGTTTCCTGCCTTGCTGAGCTGGCTCACTCAATTTCCCTCATTTGTCAGCTCAGAGAAGACGGAGCAAAGGGCACCCATCAAAGGTGTCTGGGAAGAGGCTCCAGTCGCCGCCGGGTTAATGGGTCGCTGGGGACTGAGCGTGACCCGGGCCTCAGCTCAGGGAGGAGGAGTGGAAGGGAACAGGGGCTGGACCCGAGGCCGCGACCAGGGTAGCCTGGGCGTCCCCGCCCGCCCGCCCGGGGCGCTGTGGACACGACGTGCAGGACGGCTCAGCGGGCGGACGCCAGGATGGGGCCGTCGCCGGCAACGTGCTGGGGCTCGAGTCCGCGGGCGCTGGGCGCTGGGCGGTGGGGCGAGGGCCCCGGCAGGACCGGGTCACCGCGGTTGAGGCCGCCCCGCTGCTCTCGCGGCCCCTGCGCAGGGTTTCGGGGGAGGGCACTGCGCGGGATTCTCCCTGCGCCTGCACAGGCCAGGCCCGCGCCGCGCGCTCGCCCGGGCAGCTCCCCGGGCCCTAAGACTCTCTGCCTCCCCGTTGCCCTGGTTCGTTGTCCTCGGGCGATTTGTGTTCTGCTCCGCGCTGTGCCTCCACCCCCGCGCGGCACTGACAGACGCGAGTGCCTGGTGCCAACCCGCAGACACGCCTGGGCGGCCCACGTGGGAGCCGCACGCGCCGGGGCTCCTCTGCCCCGCTGGATGTGGAGAGCTATTCTAAGTCGGCCTGCGGATTTGCTGTCCCACGTCTGCTGGCACGCGGGCTGAGCTAGGTGTTCTTGGAGGAAGTCGCTTAAGGTCTCTGAGCCTCAGACAAGTCACCTGCCGCTTGCTGCTAGTACACTGGGTTGTAGGAGGGATTAAACAGGATAATGGCTATAAGCCCCAGTGGTCATGAGGACTCACCCGATAAATGAGAGCCCTGATGATTCTTGTTTTTCAATTTATTTGTTGTAATTTTTAAAATTTTCAATTCCCGTTGACATACAATATTATATTAGTTTCAGGTGTACAAAATAGTGATTAGACATTTTATATAACTTATGAGGTGATCCCCCCAGTAACTCTAGTACCTATCGGACACCATACATAATAATTACAATATTATCAACTATGTTCCTTATGCTATGCTTTACATCCCCAGGACTATTTTGTAACTGCCAATTTGTACTTATGTTTTTGAAAATTTTTATTAAATTTATTGGGGTGACGTTGGTTACTAAAATTATATAGGTTTCAAGTGTACAATTCTGTAATACATCATCTATATATTGCATTATGTGTTCACCACCCAGAGTCAGTTCTCTTATCACCCTGTATTTGACCCCCTTTTACCATCTTCTACCACCCCTCCCCACTACTCTCTGGTAACCACTAAACTGTTGTCTGTGTCTATGAGTTTTTATTTCTTTGTTTGGCTTGTTCGTTTGTTCCTTTCAGTTTTATATATGATGACTCGTATCGTGGTAAGAACTGAGAGCTTCCAGCCCCAGCTGGGCTCAGGGAATCTGTGACAGGACAAGACTGGGCTTCTGGTGTTTTCCTTTTTTTGTTTCAATTCCCTATATCATATGTATCCTTTCTGAAATATCATCATCCCTCATGTCTTCACTCAGGGACTGCAACATTCATTCATTGAACACAAATCTCTTGATATTTATGCCTACTACTGTGTTTCCCCAAAAATAAGACCTAGCCGGACAATCATCTCTAATGCATCTTTTGGAGCAAAAATTAATGTAAGACCGGTCTTATTTTACTACAATATAAGAATGGGTATTTATAATTAATATAATATAATATAATATAATATAATATAATATAATATAATATAATGTAATATAATATGATACCGGGTCTTATATTAATTTTTGCTCCAAAAGATGCATTAGAGCTGATGGTCAGGTTAGGTCTTATTTTTGGGGAAACACGACATGTAGCATTAAAAACTCTTTAACTGAGTGTGTGGCATTCTAAGGACGTTTTCCAGGCCATGCCAGCTATACCTGTGGCCTCCCAGCCTGGGCCCCTGCCAGCTCTGGCTGCTGACTCATTGGAGTAAGTCACTTCCTGCCTCAGTCTCTCCATCTGTACTATAGGGATAAGAGACCTCCTCTCTTCAGTCTCCCCGGACCGGCAGAGGATGAGTCAGATAACAGTGGGGAAAGCCCAGAGAAGAAGAAAGAGTTTCTTACTAGAGCCAGGCTCATCTGGCTGATGCAAGGTTTGGGTTTTGCATGTAATCCAGCAAGTGTGAGCAGGGAAGGCTCAGAGAAAGCAGGATTAACCGGAGAGAGAGCAGAGGAACCCCCTACCGCCACGCACCAGACAGCTGGGGTGTGGGGACAGAGCCTCTGCTTAGGAGTCCAAGAGGCCAGGGCTCAGTCCAGGCTCTCCTTCTCCTAACTCTGTGAACATCAGCAGGTTCATGATCCCTTTGGCCTGTCAATCTTTAATGTCAAGTGGAGGTCATGGCATTTCCCTCACTGGGCTATTGTAAGGAGTAAAGGTGGTAACCCCTAAAGAGGGTATAGCATATTCAGTGTTTCTAGAAGGGGCCCTGATGGCTGGTGGGGGCTGAGGGTGAAGGAGAGGAGACAGAAGGAAGGCAGCCCCTAATCAAAGGCTTGGCATAACTCGTCACCCCAGGTTGGTGTCTAAGGGTCTGCTCCTGAAAGAGTCAGAGATCAGTGTATCCTCATCCAACTCCAGACATAACAGACGCCCGCCTACATCCCATAATGCACAAGGAGTTTGCCTTAGATGAAGGTCCAAATCTCGTTTCTATCATATGCTATCTGTATGATGTCGAGCAAGTTACTTAATAACTTTGGGCCTCCATTTTTCCACATGTAAAATGAGGGTAGTAAGGCCTGCTTCATAAGGCTGTTGTGAGGGTAAGAGAAAATGAGGTAAATATGAAGTGCTTATAATAGGCCTTTGCTATTGTGAAATGCAGCTCTTTTCTCCCCACTGCCCCACACCTTTACCTATCACAGGTGGGGGCCAAGTAGAATATGATTGTCTCGGGTCTTGGGGATAGAAATATATACTGAAGTCTTCAGGTCTTTTTGTTTTTAAAAGTTGATAGTCTCATACCATGAGCTTTGATGTAGAGAACTCTGCATGGGGAGATTGTTGTCTTTGACATGTGATGTCACCCATTATATAGATGAGGAAACTGAGGCAGGGAGCGGTCAAATATTTTGTCTCAGGTCACATGGCTAGAAGGTGGCAGTGCTGGGTTAACATGGCCTGCCTGACTCCAGATTGTCCCACTACACAGGGCCTTCCCGGCCTCTTGTGTTTCTGACCTGGGTGTTGTCCTACCCTTTCTGGAGTGGGTCTCTTCAGATGTCTCCAAGGCCAGGGATAGTCACGAACATTGCTTCTTTGGCCCCGAGGGTGTGGCTCCAGCACACAGTGGGGCCTCAGTCTATGCTGCTGACCAGGGAAATTGAGTCCCACTTAGCAGGGAGATGAGTCTTATTCGGAGGAAATGATTCACGTAGGCAGGCTGAGTGTGAGGTCTGTGTCTGTGTGTCCCCTTGTGTGGGTGGGGATGGGGAGTGATCGTGGTTCTGTGGAAATGATGTGAGAGGGTAATCCAGGCTGGTGATCTAGTCCCCGTCCCCTCTGCCAGCCCCAGGGAGGGCCAAGCCTTCCGAATCACGTACCTTCCTGCCCCTCCCCAGGCCCTGTCAGCTGGAGGCCTCTCTTGTCTTCAAAGTCCCACCTCACCAACACTGCTCTGTGTGTCTCAGCCTTTAAGATGCCTCCTCATATCTCAGCACCTTACGCTGAGCCTGAGAAGGGGCGGAGCAGGCTGGCTCAGCGTCATACTCCTCCTCGGCCTAATGCAAGCGTGTGACTGGGGGCCATAGGTGGTGTCAGCTCGGATGAGAAGCTGGCTCCTCCCTTGCCCAAGGAGAAGCTCTTTGGGTATCTCCAAGTCTTGGCCTTGCTATTTTTAGATGCCATCCCCTCCCTTACCCTTCCAGCCTCATGCCAGCTGAGGAAGGAAATGACTCACCTCAAACTCAGACAGGTAGGGGCAGCCTCAGTGGGCCCCAGGCAGGCCCTGCCTGGCTCTAGTCCTAGGGTTGCCCCACCTAGAATCACCCCAAAGTGGCCTGCCTCCCAGCTTGAGGATAAAGTTGGTTTGGGACTGAGGCCCAGGATCCCACTAAGCTTTTCTGGGACTCGCTCTGTTATTTATCTCACAGCGCCTAGGGCAGGACTGAGCCTCCAACAGGCTGTGGGCCCTCTGCTTACCTCTGAGTAGGCTCCAGGCCTCTGACGGTACTGTGGGTCTGTGGTAGGCCCCAATCCTGAGGGGGCCAGACAGGTCGAAGGGATTGTCTGTGGTACTACCGATTATCCTCAGCAGACACCAGGGTTACAGAAAGAATGACCCTGTTCGGGGGAGGAACAGAAAGTGATGATGATTCTGGGTATGCGTGTGTGCTGAATAGAGTGACCAGTTGTCCCAGTTTGCCCAGCTCTGAGGAGCTTCTTGGAACCTGGGACTTCCAGTGTTAATCAGGAGATTCCTGGATAAGCCATGATGGTTGGTCTCCCTGGTACTGAGCTGTAGCTGTATCTTAGGGAAAGGGCAGGTGTGGGAGCCTATTTGGATTTCCTGGCCTTTCTGTGGACCAACCTCTCTGAGGTCAGGGGATGGTTCTGTTTACTCCACAGGAGAGAGCCTGGGCCTAGGCTGTGCGAAAGGCCGGGAACTCTGGGCTGAGAGACCTGTGAAGCACCTGGGTTGGGCTGCCTATCCTTGCTAAAGTCAATGGGGGAGGGGAGCCAGTCAACATGGGGTTGAGCGTAAGGGCTGAGCTTGTGTTGGGGGAGGAAGGCAACTACCTGCTCTGGTGAGCGCTGGGGAGAGACACCAAGAGTAGCAGGAAATAACGACAAAAGCACAGGGCTTGATTCTAGGCCTACTTCGTGTCTCCAACTGCAAACTGGGAAGAGGGGCACCTGTCTGCTTGCCTCAGGTACTTGCAGTGAGGAATCTGAGGGAGTGCTTGGGCCAGTGGGTGGCAAACTGGACAGCTGGGGCTGGGGTAGTTGGTTATTTGGAGAGGCCTTGCTGGGGCTGAGCTCTTAGCTGGTCAGGGAAGTGGGCAGGGGATGCTTTTGCTCTCCTATCCATCCTAGACCAGCATTGGGACTGCCTTCGTTGGGACACTATGGCTCCTGGCCCTGAGGCCTCGCCTCTGGGGTCATGTCAGGGGAGCTGTGGCTGAGGCCCAGGCCTTGATGGCGGCAGCCCCTCTTTTCCACTGTCCTTCTCATCCTCAGGGTGTTGGCTCTTTTCCCACAGACCAGGGGTCTGAGGCCCAGGCAGCAGCTCTGACACAACTGAGCCGGGTGGCCTCAGGCAAACCATTTCTCTTTTCTGGGCCTCAGTTTCCTTATTGGTAAAATTGTGGGGTTAGATTAGTTCTCTGGTTTTCAAATATTTATTTTAGTAGTGTAACCTCTTTTCCAGTCGAAGTTCTAATTACACTAAACAAAAGAGATAACAGTGGGTGATTGAAACACGGGCAGGGCTGGAGCACCTGCCCCCACTCGGCTATACATCCCTGGGGGCCCAAAGGCTTGAGAGGACACAGTTTGAGACCCCTCTTCAGGGTGCCTGCTATCTTGACCACTCTATTATTTGTGGCTCAAGGGCAAGGATCTCCTTGTTTTCTTTTTCTTTTTTTTCAGATAGCCCAGTAATTAGACACCAAGCCCAGCGCCTTCTAGCATCGTCTATCAAGTGTACAAACCTCCAAATTCTCTAACTCCTGGTTCCTGCAGACACTGAGGTCTGTCTCAGCCCTGGTTACAGAGTTCAGTGGGGCCATAGACCCTCATCTCTCCTCAGGGAAGTTAAAGGACCAAAACATTCTGAGGGGCATTCTGGGCTTGTGAAGGACTTCCCCATACCTCATCTCATGCCCAGCCCCCCAGCCTCTCCAACAGCCTGCAGGACAGGTCTGAGATTCCCATTGCACAGAAGAGGAAGGGGGGCCCAGGGATCTTAGGAGATCCCTTAGGATCTTTGGCTAAAGATCCCCCCGTTGGTGGTGGAGTTGGGCACCTAGCCAAGGCACCCTGGTCTTTTCCTGGACCCACAGTCTGGAGCACCTGACCAAGGCCCAGGCGGTGCCAACTTATCCCTAGATCCCTGGTACCTGCAGGTACCAATGACAGAAAGAGGAGGTGGGCATCTGTGAGGAAGGCAGGAAAGAGAAACCTTTCTTCCTCATCCTGGGGGTCTAGGGCAGCATTCTTCCCAGCTACATCAAAGAGGCAGCGTTAACCCCACCCGCCCCCTTTCCCTGCTTCAGTCAGAGAGGGTCAGGGAAGGCAGAGGGAGGAAGGGAGGCCAGGGCCTCAGGAGCTGGCACTGCAGGACTAGGTCCGGAAGGATACCACTGGCCCGGCAGCTGAGCCAGGTTCACTCCAGGGCCCTCTGGAGGCCCCGGTGCTTGCAGGGACATCAGGGGCGCCCTGGAGGGACGTACTGTCCTCCTGCAGTCTTCTCTGGCTGTGTGAACCAGAGGCCCCTGCCACCCTTTCCACGCGTGCGTCCCTCCCAGCCACTGGGCTGGAAACATGAGCTGAGTGCAGCCAACAGTTCCCTGAATTGTGTTACAGTCATGGCCTGCCAGCTCCGGGGCTAATACTATGAACAGATGTGGGTCATGCAACTCCATCCGTGGCCCGAATCCTGCCCCACCGCAAGAATCCCAGGCTGGCAGTGACGTGGGCTCACGTCCTGGAGTCCAGGGGTGAGGCTAGGTCCAGGAGGGACCTGTTTGTACAAAACCCACCCCGGTGGGGCTAGCCGTTTATACACCCCACAGTTGACAGAGGCTGACACGAAGGACTACATCGGTGAGGTCTGTAGGATGATGATAATAATTATAATGAAAAACATCAAATGATACAAACGAAAAGTGTTACACTTTTAACACAAAATATTAAATGATACCAATGTCCCTTATACCTGAGGCTTGAAACCTGATCTCAGGATTTTGTGCCCAGGGCTTCAGTGCTGAGAAGGGGCCGGGCAGGGAGAACGAGGCCCATCGCCGCCCCAAGAGAAGTGGCCCTAGCACTACCTGGATGCTCTTTGAAGCCTGGGGCTCATAGCCTGCATGCTCCAGAAACAGTTGCTGCCTGTGTGGCTCCTGCAGTCCAATGGTGATAGTGGCAGGCTGTGTGACATACAGGGTCCAGGATGCCATCCTCAGCCTGCAGGGCCATGGGCTGATGGCCAGCAGGTAGCAAAGCCTGCCAGCAGTGACCCTGAGGCCTGTGGCCAGGGCAGCACTGGGGCAGCCAAGGGACAGAACTGGGTCTGCGTCCAGCAGTGGGTGGTGCCACCTGGCAGAGGTCGGAATGCTGGAGAGAGTGTCCTCTTCTACTCATCAGGGGTGGTGACCGCTTTGGACGGGTCAGGGGTTCCCTGGAGGATGAGCACCGTTTATGATTCTCATATCAGCCCCTAGTACACCGGTCCACACTTAGGGAGAGGAGACAGGCATTCTCAGCAGGACTCTGCTTTCCCCAGGAGGTGGGGAAAAGGGAAAAGGCCTCAGTGCTTATCCCACAAGAAACTGATCACCTCCTCCTACTGGGTGCTGGTCCTTCTCCCCAGATGGGCACACCTCCCTTGAACCCTCTCAGGTTTGGGAGAAGTGTCCCTAGTCCTATGTGCAGGTTTATGCCTGCAAAACTATCTACAGCACTACTCTGGGCAGGGTTGATGAAGCCGAGAAAGCTGCGAACGGTTAGCCATCACGAGTGGCCATCGGAAAGGCGGCTGGGCCCTCATGGGACCCTTTTCTTCCTTAGCAGTGTTCAAGGAGGCCCCACTGTACCCAGGCCCTGGGGCTGCAGCGCTGAACGAGACAGACAGGCCCCTGCCTCTCCAGGGTGCAAAGCCTTCATCCAAGAACTGCACGAACACCTCCAGAACTACTGTGAGGGTGGAGCCAGGCTGAGGCTGTGGGAACATGGGCAGGCCTCCCGGAGGAGGTGGGGGTGGAGGAGCAGCAGGGAGGCCGCTGCCAGAAGAAACCGAAGAAACCAGGGCAACATGTCAGGAAAGGGTGGGTGCAGGAGGCTGCAGCCGGCAGCGGGGTCAGAGCATGAGGGCCCTGCCAGCCATGTGGAGCGAGGAAAAGGACTTCACTCTGTCCCTCTGGCCTCCAATTTCCCCATCTGTGAAGAGACCACCAGCACCTCCAGTGGACCCCTCACTGAGTCCATCAGAAAAATGGTAACGAACTAGTTAAGGAAGTAGGGCTGCCACCAGAGTCCCCGAGGCCCTGCACCTGACCTCTTCCCCTCAGCAGCACCAGCTCCACTGGGGAACTGTACCCTGCCCTCTCCTAGGGAAAGCCCAGACAGTCCAAGCTACAGAAGGCAGCCCTGCCCTCCCTGGGACTGTTTTTAGACCAAATTGTCGAAGGGGAAGTGGGGGTGGAGACAAGGTGTGGCAGTCAGACTCCCTACTTTCCTACCAAGCAAAACCCCAACTCTTAGACTCTGGGAGGGCTGCTGGGCTGTGGGGGTCCTAGAGAGTGCCTTGCTTGCACCCCTTGACGTGTGTGGGCTCTGGACCTTTACTTCCTACCCAAATGGCTGTGGGGCTATGGAAGGAACAGGAGGGCCGGGCCCTTTTCCTGGGGAAACATCCTTCCATGAGAATCTTGGGGGCGGGTTGAGTGTGAACGCCACTCCCAGGCCTCCTGCTCTGCCAGTCCCCTCTGCCCCCACTTCCCCACCTCCCCCAAAGGTAGCCTTAGGTGGCCAGTTCCTGTCAGCCTCCCTGAGCACAGGGTCTCTTGTTCATTCATTCCCAGTGAAGTTCTTTCTCTGCCCAAGGCCACTGGGTGTGACTGGCAAGGTGACAGTTGTAGATTGGGGACCTGGTCTATGTATTGTTCCCTGAATGCGGTCACTTCCGTACTTTCCCAGCTGCTGGACTTTGCTCACACTGTCACCTCTGGCCAGAGCACCCACTCCACCCCGGCCCTGCCCTCACTCTCACCTCCTTCACAGGTGCCAGTTCCCTTATCTAACGAGTCGCCAGTCAGGGCTGCATGCACCTGCCTTGCTCCCAGGTTTCTTTTTACCACAGTCCTCTGCCCACTGGGGTCTGTTGAACACCGGTTTCTCTGTCACCCCCCCTCCCCAACCCCCCCATCATTCCTCCAGGGCAGTCCACATCTCAGTCACCTTTGTGGTTTCAGGGTCTCGAATGGGACTTGATCCCCAGTTGGTGAACCAGTTAATCTTTGTCAGCTGAGGACAACAGAGCTTGCTGTGTACCAGACATCATGTTAAGTGCTATCTACGTGATAACCCTTTCACTTCTCACAGTAACCCAGCGAGGTAGGTGGTTTTATTACTCCCATTTTGAAGAGGAGGACACTGAAGCACAGGGAGGGTAAGAGTCATGCCCAAGGTCACACGGCCAGTTGATGGATCCGCCCAGGCAGCAGGGCTGTGGGGTCCACAACCACACCCAACAAATGGTCTATGCTGCCTCTCAGGGGCGATGCCAACTCAGGGAAGTTGCCTTGCACACCTGGGTGGACACCCTTGTCACTGCTGGGAGCTAGTGCACCTGCTTCTAGGAGCAGCTCATCCCCAGCCCAAGTCCCTCAGATTAAGTCCCATTTTCCTTAGTGTGGCCTTTCCTCCCTTTTGAACTCAGGTCTCTCGTTACTCTAATCGGCATAAATAGGGTTGATCTCCTTGAAGACAGTGAATTAGGTTTCAGCAATTGTTTGCAGAATGATTGCTTTGCTACATACGCCCCCCCAAAGACATACACAGCTGCATGAAGACCCTTGGTTATCGTCTTCCCTCCCCCAAGCCCATTTCCTGCTCTGGGAAATGGGCTGACTTGCCCCAATCACATGGTATGACACCTGGTAAGGATTCTGAGTTGCTCTAGAACTGACACTGTTGTCAACAGTCTGTTTACGGGAGTCTTGGCACTATGTGTGCCTGCCCTAGACAGCCAGGTGACTTTGCCCGGGCAACTTGGCGTGGGGATAAAGTTATAGGTCGAGATGCATGCTCCTTGGAGCAGTTATGTTCTCTAGACTCGGGGCAGCCTGGGATGAGGAGATAAGCTGGCAGATCCTGGGAGCTTGGATGGGATATTGGTTCTGCCACCTGACAGTGGGTGGGGATACTTGTCAAAGGCTCTTTTTTGCAGCAAACAGTTGAAGGGAGTCTGTCCCGCCCCTTCTGGCTGGCTGAACAGCAAGCTGAGGGCAGGGGGATGGGTTGGGTAAATGGGGGCGGCTGGTACCGCCTCTGCCAACTGCAGCTAACAAGTGGCGGCTCGCAGACTAGGCCAGGCCGACTGCAGTGACCCCGGGAGGGGCAGCCAATGAGCTCCCAGGCTGCAGTGGCACCACCAGGCAGCCCGCCTGTCTTTGGCTGGAGCGGCAGCGGGAGGGGCCTCAGGCCACCAGTCAGAGCTGCCCGGCCCCTGTCTCTGGGAGGCCCGAGCAGATCTGTTCCATTCACGGGAAGCTCGACTTGGGCTGCCTCGTTTTTTAACTTTTCTGACTTTGGAGGGGAGGGAGGGAGGCCTGTGGGGGCGGTGTGGGAAGGGTGGCTGGGAAGACTGTGCAGCCAGAGATGGAAAGAAACTCAGAACTTTTCCTTCGCCCTGCATCTGTCGTGGGCTTGAGCTGCAGGCTGGGGAGAAGGGAGGTAGTTTTGTTTACAGTAGGACTGATGGAATAGGAGGGATGAAGGGAGCAGGAACAGGTGGGACGCAGGGGTCGTGGTCATCCTGGTTGCCATCCCAGGACTGCCATCGGGACCCCAGGGTCCTGGCTTAATTGAGTCCCTTACCCTTTACCTGGATGCAGTCAGCCCTGAATAAGTCTTGTGACCTAAGTGGCTGTCAGCTGAGACAAGGGGTAAGGGGGCCATTCAGGCTTGTCATCAAAAACTCCCTGTGGGATGTCAGTGGCAACAGGTGCTTTTGACCCCTCACCCTCGGCCCCCTTGCTCAATGCAGACCCGCCACAGCCAATCACATAATAAACATATTTATAGATGTACAATTTCAGAATTCTAATTCAAGAAATACGGCTTCTCAGGGGATCCTTTAGGATCTATGTTCTTATTGCACGTGGCTCAACCTGTCTAAGGACATCTACGAAGACCAGCCGGGTGGGGGGGGGGGTGGTGGCAGAGCACCAGGCCACCTCGCCGGGCGCTCAGTTCTCACCATCTGTCTGGGCCGGGGTGGCCGTTTCATCCCAGGGTAGGACCTTGTTCAAACCAGATTTGACATTTCTTTACCAAGCTTCCTTTCCCAGCAAGATTCTTATTTGATAGGGGACTTTAAAAAGAACCAGGAAAAACTCGGGGAGGATGGTCATTGCCTCCTGGCTTGGGGAAGTAAGGCTTTGGAAGATGGCAGGCTCAGTAACATCCACTGCCAGAGGAAAATTCAGGAAAAAACAGTAATTCCAAAAGACCCAGTTGAAACTGCGGGGATAAATAAAACCTCCCTCCCTTCCCCTGGCAGCAATGGCTGTTTTGAGGAAAATCCTCATTAGAAGATGAGGATAAGAAAACCCTTCTTTTCTGGTACATCCTTTGTCCAAAGTGCAAGAGAAGGCTGGGCGGCTTCTTGTCCATGGAGGGCGGTGACAGAGGTGCCCATAGGCACGGACTTTCTTCAGGAGTTGGCTGTTGCCCAGGGGTCCTGGGTACCATCTGGCTGACTCTTGGAGGAAGAGCCTTCTGGAGACCTTGGTGCACGACTCAGGAAAAACCAGTGGCAACAATGGAGCTGTGCCCTGTGGCACCTATAAGGCAAAACTCACTTCGGGACTAAGGGGGGACGTGGCTAGGCAGAACCTGGTCCCCCTCCCAACTCTGCTGTTCTCTGCGGCAGGCGGTCGGAGGGCTCCTGGGTACCAGGACAAAGAGCCAGCCACAGCTTGAGGTGGGTGGTCTCAGCACAGGAGGCAGTTTGGGGCCTCTACATGACAACACTGACCTAGCACCCAGCCCTAAGGCCACTTTCTCCCTTCACAGCCTGCTCCCCTCCAGCTTAACCATAAACCTGGCAACTTTCAAAAGTTTTCTACAGATTTATACTATCATGATTGCTGTTGCCATCAAAAACAGGCTGGGGCTGAAGAGAGCGTTAAAAGCTATGACCTGACTGTCCTTACGCCGCCAGCCGTGGCTAACGTCTAGCTGTTGCTGGACCAGGTTGCCTCCCCCAAACAGTCCTCGTTTTCTAAAACATGGAAGAAATCAGCTAAACAACTTAACCAAACCCCTGCATAGTTTAAAAAGTAGACTATGTATATATATCTTCATATATGCTATTTACATATAAATAGATATATATAGATATACACGCATCTATAAATTACATTCTCTGGAGAGTTCTTTCCTCCTCCTCTCTGCCCTTGGCCAACGCCTCTGACTAGCTTCCACTGAGGTGACTGGTGGTGGCTCCTGGGAGGAGGAAGAAAGGCAGTGGGTGCCCCCTCCCCCAGCCCTTCCCACAGACATTTGCTGCAAGTTTTACATTCTACTTTTGTTGCCATGGTTTCTGTATCCTAGGAGAGAGCCGATGTGGAGCCTGAGTCTCTGCCAGCCATGGGAGGAAGGGAAGCAGCCCTGTGGCAGGTTTTCCTGTCTGTCTTAAGAGCTTTCTGCATTTACTGGGTGAGAGAGAGGGCAGCTGTGTGGCGTTCGGCCTCCAATTCCATTTTAATGTTTTTTTTTTTTTCTTTTCATGTCTTTTCTTAAATATACAGTCCGTCACCTTGGCTCAGTGCATGTCACCAGAAATTCTCCAGGGATTTCATGGTCTGGGGAGGAGAGTGGTAACAGTTAGCTAGGCGGTCACGTGCCCAGTCTCTAGCTTAGCCCGCACGAACAAGCAACCCTCCCTGCCACCGTCCTGCCAGCCTCAGCTGCACCAACTGCTCTCCTGTGGTCTGCTGCACTCTCCTGGAGGCATAAGCACAGAGCCTCAAAGCAGAGAATCTGTCCCTGGATCTCCGCCGAGGGGCACAGGCGGAGGGGTGGACAGGGTACCAACACAGGAAAGAACCTTTACCAGCTCTGCCCACACTCCTCTGGGCTTGGTCCAAGTTGTCCCCTCTGGCAAATGCTGGAAGTGGAGCCCACAACCCAACGTAGGGGTAAAGGAAGCAGGGAGCCTGCTACCAGCAACTTTCCTTCCCCCCACTGCCCCACCCCTTCTGTGCTGAGGGCTTGGCACAGCCCTTTGAACTCATGACCTTCTGTTCCCTTCCTCAGACCACAGGTGAGATGCCTGGGCAGGCCGGATACCTGTGGCTTCCAGGCTGCCAGGTGCGGGGGGGGGGGGGGGAGGGCGAGAGAGAGAGAGAGAGAGAGAGAGAGAGAGAGAGAGAGAGAGAGAGAGAGAGAGAGAGAGAGAGAGAAAGGGACACAGACAGAGCCAGTCTCTGGTCCCACCAGAGGGAGTGGTCCACAGGCCTCTGCTGCTCCCAGCCTCTTGGCTCCCTCCGCCCATTGTTAGGCCCCAGTCTTGTTCCGTTTCCCACTGCCTAGAAGGGCAGAGGAAAAGGAAGGGCTCTTGGCCAACTGTTTCCACATGGTTCTCCCTGGTGGGGAGTGCGTGTGGAGGCTGTCTTGGGCCCAGTAATATTTGGTGGCCTAAATATCAGGGCCCAGACAATAGTCTGCTGTGCTTGGAAAAGAGCAGTGGGGACGTGATGGCTGGAGTAGACCACGGAGGCACAAGTGGCCCTGGGCAGCAGCCTCGGGCCCCCCAACTGGCTCTTGCGTGCCCCACAGCCCCAGAGTCAGGAGTGGGGTGGGTGTGGGGTGAAGAGCAGGGGCCTGCAGCAGACCTCAGTTTCTAAGTACGCCCCAGAGCTGCCTCAGTTCTGCAGAACGGAGGTCAGGCTGGGGACAAGGAGTCTGCCACCATCAGCAGGCTCCCTCCTTGTCTCCCTCCCACCCTCCTCTGCCTCATCACCAGGGCCAGAGCGGCCAGGAGTTGCAGGGCAGAGAGGCCCTGGCTCATACTTGGCCCTCGGTAGTGTGGCTGGCCCAGGGCTATCCATGTAGGGAGGCCTGCACCTCTGACAGTCGGTTACAGCTTGGGGTGCTCATCTTCTGGGCTTTGTGGTACATATCTGTGTCGCCGAAGTAGCGGGCCCGGTATAGCAAGCCTTCCTCTGCAAAGCAATGGGACAGGGTTAGGATATGCCTGGTACCTCCTGAAGGCTACCAGGGCACCTGCCTGGCCTGTGGGGATAGGAGGAAGGCTGCTACAGGCCTAGGAGGTGGGGCAGAGAGGGCTTCCCTTTCGGGAGGACCCCGAAAGAACAAATACTATGATCCCAACTTAGGAGAGGGACAGAGGCCCCTTTCTACAAAGTGAGGGTGAGGCCAGCCAAGGTAAAAACATGTCATCGTGGTCAGATCTCCCCAGCGTCTCACAAATAAGAGCCAGATGTCCAATCAGTGCATGACCAGGAGATCTGCCCCAATCTCTGTCTACATACTTACCTGCAGCCAAACAAAAGGCTGATTGCAGTGATTTGCAGGAACCTAGAGGAAATCTCCAAGTGGCCCTTGGCACCTGGCCCCAGGGAAACACAAGGGTGGAGCCAGCTCTTGGCTGGGAGGTGGCTGGCGCAGGGCAGTGCCAGGTGCGGAGCCCACAAATCATTGGGTGGGCGGGGCTTTCTCCTTCTTTGCTCTCAAGCTCTGTGCCCCCAACACATGCCCACTCACTTTGCTGCTTCTCCTTCCAGCAGTTGTTTCGGAGGTTGGCGATATAATCATCTTCCACGTTCCGTTCAACTGTTTTCAGGCTGGAACCTGTGTACTCCTCAGAGAAGGTGTCTGCCACGTAGTAGACGACGTTTAGGTGGTCAGTGACTCGCTTGTGAACGTGGCCCACCGACCTGGCCAGAAATATACCAGGCACAAGGTGGGCACGGGTCCCAGGCCCAGGACAGCTCTGGGGACGACGAGGCCCAACAGATGCCACACAGGCCACAGAAGTAGTTGCTTCGCTCCCAAACTAGAGCAGAAACATGCACACTACCCAAGATGAGGGACTAAAGGCAGGGTGTCCCCTCGTAGAGTGGTCCAGCCCATGGCAAGCCCTTCCTCAGGCTCCCTGCTTCCTACACTGTGGACTCAGGGCTTTGGGGAGAAGCCCCTTTCTGAGGCCCTAGGCAGGGCAGTAGGGAACCTGGAGTCTCTTTCTGACAAGCTCCCTGTGCCTGTTTCCTCATTCATCCCCTAAGCCAATCCTTGCCGAGCGCCTTCATGTCTGAACCAGGAGCTCCTAGTCTAGACTTCAGAGAGAGGCTTAGGAACAAAATGGCAGGAAAGTCTAAGGGGTTGTATCTTTCCAGCTCTTGGATTCTATATTCCAACTTCAACAGCAGGCTTACACGCTGTGGAAAGGAACCTCAAAACACAGACAGGAGTCAGTGCTCTGGGGGCGATAGCCCCTGCCTGCCCAACTGCTGCCTCTCCTTTCTCCAGCTGCAGAGAAAAGGGCTGGCATCAGGCCACAGCCAGCCTGTGCCGCGCCAGCTGGCCCAGTGGACCGACTCTGCCCCCTGCTGGCTGGAAGAGATGCTGCCAGGCTCCCAGGCAGAGCCAGGCCACTTGGTGGGAGCAGAGAGCTGCCACCAATAGAAGCTGAGCACCCACACTATGCATCAGATACTAGGTTAGGTGCTGACACCTTAAAAGGTCAATTAACTTGCGCAAATTCACTACTGACAGCTGAGACCATATATTCATTCAACAAATATTGTTGAGCTTTTCGAATGAACCAGGCATTTCATATGTATTAATTTTCACAAGCAGGTAGATGGCATTATTTCCATTTTATAGATGAAAAAACCAAGGTTCAGAGAGGTTATGTAACTTGCCCAGCGTCACACAGCAGCTTAATTTGTAGAGGAGCTGGGATTCAAAGCCACTCTTGTTCTGTCTGACTTTAGAGCTCTTGTTCTTTCCATGACCCTATGGCCCTCTCCCCAAACACAAGAGCCTCTAAAGGTTCTTATCTCAAGGTCAGCAGATAAGATGGGGTGGGGGAGGAGTTAGGTTATGAAGCCTGTGAAATCATATGCAAAATTGTGTGTATGTGCACTGTTCCAGGCGGTTTTCGTTGCATTTTCTTAGGGGACCATGATCCTAAAAAAGATCAAGAACCTCTGCTCAAAAGGGGAAGTATATTTTCTTGATACTAAGCCAGCTTTCTGCATTATGATCAAGCCTCTGTAGGATGGGAGGGAAGGTCCCCAATGGTGGCTGAGACTCCAAAGTCCCCATTTGCCCGCCACCCTAGCCTGGCCCCCAAATGCAGGTACTCACGGTCTTGGGCTCAGGCTGTAGGGTGGACTGGAGACCATGAGCTGGCTGAGAGCTGACACGAGGATCAGGATGAGGATGGGCATCAGTTGGACAAATACCCCCAGCCCGCCCTGGAGGGAAGAGCCAATGGTCACCTACGCCAGACCTGGGTGGCGGGAAGCAGCTACTGTGCTAACAGGCCATGGCACCACTCTCTCCCCTCCCGCCCACAGGTCCCCCAAACACAGAAGCCTCTCTACCTGCCAGCTTCCCTAGATAAAAACAGAACAGCAACTGGTGTTAAATACAGGAGGAAGGTGGGTATATACATTTGTTTGTGAGAGAATACCCCCCCCCCAAAAAAAAATGAGCAAAAGGTGGCTGCCTCCAGGAGAAATGGGAGGCAGGGCTGGGGTGAGACTTTTACTACATAAACCGTTTTGAACTTTAAACCATGTGTATATATTTAAAAATTGCCAGTTAAAAAAGGATAAATATAAATTTGTTCACTGTGTGACAATCTGTGATTTAAAAACTCTTCTGTATGTTACATACACACACAAGTTAAAAAACAACAACATAAGGCCACACAGTCAGAGCTAAAGGGAACCCCTCTGCTTGCCATAATTTTAAATGCTCTGTAATTAGTCAGCTAGCTGTTCTTGGGCATTCGAAATATGTTTGAAGCATTGTTGTCATAGCTTTTGCATACATTTTTGGGTGCTGAAGAGTCAGCACCTATATTGTCCTTTATAATTCTCTCCTGAAACTTAACTTTCCACTGCTTGGAAAATGTTACTTTGGCCTATGAACAAATGAACTGCACAAAGGCCATTCACACTTCAACCTGTTTGTAGGTGGAAAACATTCTGCATTCCATTCTCCAGCGCTAGAGGCCATCAAATCCCTACTCCTTCCAGCAGGCAATGTGGAGTGTGGCTCCCTCTGGTGTCGCCCAGAGGAATGGCAAGGAAGGCCCAAGATGGCTCCTTGGCTGACAGTTGTGGGAACACTGCCATCACTGAATAGACAGCTGGGCATGTCACTACCCCCGCCCCCTGCTCTCCCCAGCGCCTTCCTCACTCACGTCACCCTGGTTCTCCCTGCGGTCCTGCCTTTGCTGGTAGGTATAGCGCATACGGCCGTTGCTGTAGACATGGACGTTACCTGGGGGTCAGAGGGACGAGTCAGGAGTGGGGCTGCTGGGAAAGGGAGAGGCTGGCATCCAGCCCCCCACCATCACCCCCCGGGGTGACATGGCTGTGAGGTGGGTTGGGGGACTTACTAGATGGGAAGCCACCGCCAAAGAACATGTTGAAGAGGTCTTCAGGGGAGATGTCAGCTTCAAAGCCCCGGTGGAAGTCCCCATGCCCGTGGCCGTGCCGGGCTGCCTGGCTCTTGTCATCACCGAATTGGTCGTACTGCTTCCTTTTCTCTGGGTTGCTAAGTACTGCATATGCTGTGCCAATGGCTGGAAAGGAGGTAGAAAGGTCAGGCCTGGGGAATGTTGGGGAGACGTGTGGAGGATTCCACGGCAGCCTAGGGCTCACTTCCTTCAGGTACTTAACTGGTGCTTTAGGAAGCAGGAGTCCTTGGGGATGTCGGGAAGCTTGGGTGTTGGGCAAGTGTGAGGAGGGGGGCATGCAGGAATACCTCTAAGCGAATCTGGGCTGAGTAGAGGATTAACACCCAGGCTTCTTGCTCTCTACCTCATGACAAGAGTTCAACTTTTTCTACAATCGGGCCCTTTGTAGGCATTATCTTATTGACTCCTACCCTGTTTCCCTGAAAGTAAGACCTAGCGAGACAATCAGCTCTTCTGCATCTTTTGGAGCAAAAATTAATATAAGACTCGGTCTTATGTTAGATAAGACCCGGTCTTATAGTAAAAAAAAATATAGTAAAATATAAGGTCTTATATTAATTTTTAATATATAAAAAAGATGCAGTAGAGCTGATTGTCCAGCTAGGTCTTATTTTTGGGGAAACACGGTAAGAGCAACCTTATCTCCATATTGCCAATGAGAAAACTCAGGCTAAGAGAGGTCAGAGCTCTGATGTTGCCGAGTGAAAAATCAAACCCAGGTGTGTCTTGCTTCAAGTCTGCTTTGTGACCTTATGAAAACCACCACCCACCAACCACCCTCTCGCCCACTCCTCTCTCTTGAGATGCTCAGTGGGATGGGGCATTTCTTTCTGGAGGTTATGTAATTTGAAGTCACAGTGCAACATACAGGCCAAACAGACATATGCTATCCCGTTGTGAAGTGGAGGCAGCGAGAGGTGCCGGGAAAGGCCAAATCCCAGGTTCTAGTCAAGGTTCCTCCACGACTGGCAAGTGTGGCCTGGGCAAGGAGCCCTCTTTTCCCTGGGGTCCAGGTCCCAGCTGCTGTTCCTCTTCTTGGCCCTGGGGCCTCCCTAGTAAAGCTCCCCAGGCGGGAAGCCTGTGCCCCAAAGGACCCCAACTCGGGCCCTCCTGAGTCTGTTGCTCCCTCTCCAGCAGCCCAGTGTCTCACAGGAGTGGGTAAGAGCTGCAATCTCTGAGAATAAGAATGTCCCTCCTCCTTCCCTTCTGACAAGGCCCCAAGGCCAGATCTCGCTTGTCACTGCCTGTTAGGGCAGGCTGCAGGCAGAGGTCAGGGCTGGAGAAACATTAACTACAGCTACCCTGCCTTCCTACTCCCATTCTCCTCCCCGCTCTGGGGCTGGCTGGCAGGCAGCAGGGGACGGTGCCTGCACACTGCCCCATGCAGGACCCACCCTAAGCAGCCTGCAATGGAGCCCCCGGAGACAGCACACCAGGTTTGGGGGGTCTGCTCTGCCACCTGGCTACGGTCACAGCCCCAGGACTGTGCAGCACCCTGCCTGGGCCAGGAGGGGCTCGTCACTGTGCTGCCTCCCAGAGGGAGCTGAGCCTAAGCCCCTGAAGGTCCCAAGGAGGACAAGGTGGGCATGAGAGATGTGCAGTTGTAGTGCCCAGTAACACAGGGTGGCGCAGTCTGTATACGTGTGCTTGGTCGGCGCAACGAAAATATAAACGATTCAAGGGCAGCTGATGATTTCAGTCAGAATGAAACACTCATCCCAGAACCAACAGGCCCTGAGGTCAGAGAGACAGCCATGTCCCCTGCTGCAGGCCCTAGGGTGTATGTGGGTAGAAAGAGAGGGAGACACTGTGTAGATGGGGTGGGGTACGTTGGCTATGGCTGCTGGTGCCGAGGAGACCACCAGGCCAGAAGCCCCTGACCTGGGGCTGCCCAGTTTCTCACCACAGGGACGCTGTTACCAAGATCCCAAGATGGAGAAATGCATACAGGTGAATCAGGAGCACTGCTTCTGGCCCTCAATCACTGTGCGGCCTTGGAGAAGACACGGGTCCTCTTTTGCCTCAGCTCCTCTCCTGCAACCCCCAGAGAACAAGAAGGGGAGGCAGGGGTGGCGTCATCTGACCTCTGGCAGACTCTGTGGCTAGTGGTGGCTGCCAGGACCTTCGTCCTAGGGAGTAGCTCCTGAGCTGGCAGAACTTGGGTCCAAGACCACTGCCTGGAAAAGCCCCTTATTTCCTCCCAGAGACAGGAGGCCAGAATGCCAAAACGGCAGGAAGCCAGGGCCGGCTTACCTTTGAAAGCTTCCGTGGCACCAGGTGCGCGGTTCTTGTCTGGGTGGAATTTGAGGGCCAGTCTGCGGTAGGCCTTCTTCAGGTCTTCATCGGATGCCCCTCTGCTCACCCCCAGAATCTCATAGTAATCTTTGCACTGCTTGACCCTGGGCGAGGGAGAAGAGCGTGGTCGGGCAGCGTGACACTGGCCCAGCGCTGTGAGGCGGGCGAACAGCAAGCGGCACGGGCACACAGCTCTGCACAGGCTCGGGGGGCCACGCCGTCGACCCTGGGAGCCAGGGAGCCTCAGAAAGCTCCCACTGGGGTGGGGGTCTGAGCAGGGCCCGGCGGAAACACCAACAACACATTTAGATTGGGGGGTAGGGGAACAGCTGCTGTGTTTGTCAGGCATCACTGCCCCTTGCCAACAGTACCCTTAGAATCAGAAGGGCTGTCAGGCAGGGGTCTGTCCAAGGGCAAGTGTGTCCCCAGCTTGGCCAGTGTCTCTTCTCGAGTGGCAATCTGAGTCTTGAATGGGCAACATTAAGGCTATGGCAGGTGTCTATTCACCCCATCTCGGGGCCCTCACGACCCTGCTTCCCTTCTGTCAGTTCTTACTCCTGGGATCCCTGGAGACCCGGATTCGTGGCATTTTCCAGACTTTCCCAGTTCCCCACAATGTTTCTATTGCCTACAACTGATGGGCTTGTCTGGTCAAAACCCTTTCTGGTCAGAAAAATGTAAAAATGGCATATGCTCTTATGGCAAACTGGTCATGCCAGATCACAGGCAGGCTGAACCCCAGCCCTGAAACTTGTTAATATCTTCACCAGCAGCTAAGACCAGGTGGGAATGACCTTGGAGGGATCCCGAGGTTAGCCTTGAGGGGAGGCCCGGGGTATCTACTCCTGAGAAGCCCAGGAAGCACCGTCTCAGCCTGGTAGTGAGCTGCTCCGTGCAGGGCCTGCCCAAGCCTTAGGGATAACTGCCTCTTGTCTCCACTCTACCCCACACAGGCTCTGGTCTGAAAGGGTCTTTGTTGCGGGTGGGGGTGTGGGTTGGGGGAGAATCTGGAGGGGGTAACCAGGCCTCATCTCTGTCTGACAAACAGAGCTGTGTAAAGAGGCCAGGCCAGCAGGAGAGGAAGCCAGCAATGTCAGCGTTTCCAGCCTCTGCTGTGGGCTGTCGTGGTGGGAGGGGACAGTGGAGCCCTGATTCCCACACGGTATTCCAGGGCCTTGTGGGAAATAAGGATTGGGTCTGGCGAGCCTGACCGCTTGGACCTCCTCCATCTTCAAGAACCCCCTAGGGACCATCCAGACCCCAGGCAACTGTGAGGTGGAGAAAGGCCGCAGGAAGGCTTCTCTTGACGTGAAAACTGCCCCCGCCCCAGACCCTGGTCCCCCGCCTGCAAGGCCCAGCCCTCTACCTTTTCACAGCCGCTACTTGTTCTGCAGTGTAGCCTTTGGTGCTCTCTCCTCCTCCGGCTTCGCCATTGGCCGAGGGGGCGTCGGACCCACCTGCTTTCCTATGGGTTGTATGGGTCTTGTCTGTGGGTGGGGGTTGCTCACTGGCAGATTGTGGTTTCTGGTTGAGGGACTCGATCAGGGCTGTGTGAGGCAAGGAAACCATTCAGGGCTCCGGCTCCAGCAAGGCCACATGCCCCACCCACTCACTCTCCCAGCAAAGCCGAGAGCTCCTTCCCTTGAGCCTGTGAGGGGGCTAGTGCTCTTTTAGGAACCGGTCCTTAGGAATCAGCAGGGGGATATGTAGGTCATTTTCAACTCAGCATGAAAACTATTTTTTTTCTTTTGTCCTGTTCCCAAAAATAAACTATTAAGCCTTCAGATTTTTTAAATCCCAAAGTAGCGTGTGCAACAGCCATCCTCTGTTAAAAGCCGAAATGGGCGAAGTACCCTGCAGTGGGGATCCCACTTAGGACCATCTAATTCAGCTGGGATTGGCAGGGAAGAATTTCTGGAGGCTTTCGCTTAGCCATGAAGAGGAACGGGGGCAATGACTTTGCCCCAGAGGGCCAGGGGTGCTGCGTGGCTCAGGAAAAACATCTGTTGTGCTCACTACTTGCTATTTTTTAGTTTTCCAGTGGCTGGCTTACAAATGTCCTACTTCAAAGTTCAGAGTCTATATAGGGCATTAGCTGTCACCCTCAGGAAGGGTCATGGTTATTCATACCCAAGTCCTTGGTTCCTGCCCCTTCGATAACGGCAGGCTCAAATGTCTGGCAGAAGTCCCCCGCGCCCATTTATTTCAGACACAAAGTCAGTTCTGAACCTCTCACCATGCCTGGGGTCCAGTGCCCTGGGAAACCAGGCAGCAGGACGCTGCAGAGAACCAGGACACCTATATGCTGAGGACGGACAGCAGCACAGCCGGTGTCCCCCCTCCCCCAGCCTCTTTCGAACGTGCCAGGTGCCCGCTGGGCTCACGGCACTGTGCTGGGTGTCAGATACCCTGCGCTGCGGCACACCTGGGTCTCACCCAAGGGGCCTGAGCAGGGCTTACTGGGAACAGAACACTGGGACTCGAATGGACCACTGTGCCCTGAGTCACTGCTGTCTTAGTTGCATCAAACTCAGAGAGTCAGCAGCTTGGAAATCTACACATAGGAGCTGCCAGCCGAGCGTGCCCCACGTGAGGGAAGTGGAAGGGCTCCTGGAGCAAACCCTGAGAGGTCACTATGAGAGAAGCAATAGTAATGTGCGCTCACTATATGTCAGGCAGGCCTGGACACAGTGCTCCGCATGTGTTAGCTTGCTTAGGCGTCACGACGGTCTTCGAGGGGATCTTATTACCAGCATTCCCATTTTAAGGAGGAGCCGTGTGCTCCAGCAACCAGTTCGTGGCTGCACAAGCTAGGTAGGCCGCACTTGAACCCCAGGATGTCCAGCTCACGGGACCTTGCTCTTAACTGTGTTACTGTCCCGGGCCATGCAAGTCTGGGAGGGGGAGCTTCTCCCACAGTCATTCCAAGTATAGAAGAGAAGTTAAATTCAGAAGACCCAGGTTTCAAATCTCGGCTCAGCTACATCCTAACAGTATGACCCTGGATGAAATCTTCCTCACAAAGGGGGTGTGAAGATGACATGAGATAATGTGTGAAAGCACCTGGCACAGAGACCAACAAAGAGTAAAAGTTCAAAATGAGTAGCTGCTAGTATTTTGACGTGGGACGATGAACTAGCTGGCCAGGAAGACGAGCGGACCCCAGGTGTTGGGGTCTGGGGAGCTCCAAGGCTTAGGAAGGCGAAGTTTCAGCACTCGGCAGGCTTCGGACCCAGTTATAACCATGACATTTCAGGCTGCCCCATATGCCAGGTCCATGCCAGGAATCAAGAGAATGGCGGAAGAGAAAGGAGGAAACCAACAAACGAAGAGATGCTGATCAAGATGGGAGGAGCCTGGTTTGTTGGGTATTTTAGGGCTTTTAAAAAGTTGTTATTTTGATTTCTCTGGAAGCCCCGGTGGTCCAGGCTGAGCTGACAAACCCTAAGGATAACATGACGAGCCATTCAACTGCTATAGATACACAGGACCATCAGCCAGGAGAACGGATGGACTCTTTCCAGTACTTCTCAAGGAAGATTCTGGAAGCTTTACAGGGCAATTACATCAAGTCAGTCACTCTAATTTCCCTATGCTGCAGAAAGAGAGCCCAAAGGGGACTAGATGTGTTCTGGGTCACACAGAAGGTTCCTGCTTGAGGTGGCAATGAAAGATTTCTGGTTGCTGACGAGTAGGTCTCTGCTGTGGCCTGAAGACCTCCCTCCGCCGGGCCGTGGGACGTGACTGCCTCATCCTGACTCACTGTTACATCCCTACCTGGCACACTGGCTGATAGGCAAATGTCACAAAGGAGCAGGAGATAGAACAGCTTAATGTGGCTCTGGAGTTAGACATGGCTGGGTTCAAATCCTGATTCTGCCCCTTCCCAGTAAAGCTGGCAGACATTTAAAAAGAAGGGAAATTGATGGAAGAAACCCAAGCTGGGGTGGGAGAGGTGGCAGCTGAGGTAGAGGTGAAAGCACTTCTATAGCCAAAGCCCCTTCAACCCAGAGTGCCTGGGTTCAAACCCGGCTCTGCCACTTGCAGGCAAGGTTATCTTGGACAAGGTAACTGAGCTTCTCCATGTAAAACTATCTCCCTCAAGAGAGGTGGAAGAGTAAATGAGTAAATGCATATAAAGAACTTCGCACAACGCCCAGCAAATATTCAGTGTTGTCTGATCCTTTTATTTCCAGGCTCTCTCTATGTACCTATAGTGCTCACAGTGAGTCGGGAAAGCGAGGACAGATTAGGGCAAGTCTTGGACTGGAGCTAGACAGTCTGGGTCTTGTGCTAATTAGTCACATGGCCTTGTCAAGTTATCGAATTCCTCAGTGAAAACATGATCCCTGCCTACACAGGGTTGCTCTCAGTGAAATCAGGTGAATGGAAGGGTTGAGCACAAAGTGAGGGTCATGAAGGTTGACTGACTTGCATGCCCAACCCCACTGGGGACCTCACCAGCATGAGAACATCTCTCACTCTTAGACCCTGAACACCAAACTCTCTCGGCAGCTAGTCCTCCACTCTGCCCTGCGCTGGCCTTCCCAGCTTGGCCTTCCTGACTTCGCCTGGACCCAGAGCTTTCATAGAACCGCAGGCAGCATGAGCTGCAAGATCCTTCAGGCCAACGCTTTCTTTGTACGCTGGGGAAACTGAGGCCTACAGATGTTCTCATCAGCTCCCTGGAAAACCTGGTACCTTCCACCATTGTTGCTAAGCCTCAGGCAAAGCCAATGGCTACAGAGACTGCCAGGCACTAGACAGAAATTCCCAGACAGGGGCTGACTGGCTTCACTACCCCGCCCTGTGGCACCCCTGCTCGGGGCCCGCCTACTGCCCCAGGTCTCACTGTCCGGCCCTTGCTGCCTCTCCATCCCACCTCCCGCAGCATGAGTTTCAAGTAGCTTCACACTCACATCCTGTTCACTGTAAGGTCCCTCGGCCCTTCAAGGTTGCTTTGAGCCTCCTCTCACCTTTCCCCTTCCCTCTGTCTGTCCTTCCACTTCTCCAAGACCAATCTTCCACCCATGCTCTGGATCCCTCCCTTTCATTTCTCAACTTGCCCTCTTTCCATGTGGCCTCTGCAGCACCTGACAGTGCTGCTCACCAGCTTGACACACTGCTCCATGGCTACCTGGCAGCTGCCTCTTTCTGTTGGGGCTCCATCTTACTCTGGGGCTAAGGACAGATGTGGCTCATGGGTGAGCAGCAGCAAGCTCCTCTACACGTTCCACACACCCATAATGACTTCAGCCAGGCACAACTCCAATTAACTCCATCAAAAGGAGACCAGACTTTCAGCTGGAACCTGGAGCTCTCTCCTGAGCTCTAAGCTGACAACTCCTTTGGAACAAGCCACCAGCACCACCTCACACTCTGCCCATCTCTACCCATCCACGTTCTTCAGCCTTGGTTTCTTCCCCCTCACACTGGCTTGGATTCTGAGTCCCCATTTCTCCTCAGCACCCCTCTCTTTCACAAGGTTTCATACCTTCTCTCCAATGACCGTATCTTCCTCCAGATTGCCTTATCTCAGGCCCTCGTAGCTCCTAACCTACTTAGTACAATTGTTTCCCAACTGGTTTCTGCCTTGAGTCTCTCTTCTTTTTTATTAATACTTCATGCTGTGGTCTTTTAAGGAAAATACCTTTATATTATTCCTGCCATCAAAAACTTCAACAGTGGGCCGGCCCGGTGGCTCAGGCGGTTGGAGCTCCATGCTCCTAACTCTGAAGGCTGCCGGTTCGATTCCCACATGGGTCAGTGGGCTCTCAACCACACGGTTGCCGGTTCAACTCCTCGAGTCCCGCAAGGGATGGTGGGCAGAGCCCCCTGTAACTAAGATTGAACACGGCACCTTGAGCTGAGCTGCCTCTCGAATGGCTCAGTTGGTTGGAGCTCATCCTCTCAACCACAAGGTCGCCGGTCCGACTCCTGGAAGGGATGGTGGGCTGCGCCCCTGCAACTAGAAAACAGCAACTGTTCCTGGAGCTGAGCTGCGCCCTCCACAACTAAGACTGAAAGGACAACTTGAATCTGAACCCTCCACAACTAAAATGGAAAGGACAACTTGACTTGGAAAAAAAAGGCCTGGAAGTACACACTGTTCCCCAATAAAATCCTGTTCCCTTCCCCAATAAAATCTTAAAAAAATACACAAACAAACAAACAAACAAAAATCTTCAATAGTGGGCAGCCCAAAGGCTCAGTTGGTTGGAGCACAAGCTCTAAACAACAGGGTTGCCAGTTCGATTCCCACCTGGGCCAATGAGCTGCGCCCTCCACAACTAGACTGAAGGACAACGACTTGGAGCTGACAGGCCCTGGAGAAATACACTGTTCCCCGATATTCCCCAATAAAACAAACAAACAAACACACACTTCAATAGTTTTTTTCACTAACTGCAGAATAGTGAATATCTTGGCCTGGCAGGAAAGGATTTCCACAATCTGGCCTCATTCTACTTTCCAAACTCAATCTTCTCTATACTCAGATTACTACCTCTAAAGCCTCCAAATCTTGCTACACTCAGTCCCTTCTCCGAAACTTCTTACAACTTCCAGCCTCCATGTCTTTCTCCCAGGATGCCCTTTTCCAAGTCTCCTACCCTCTTCCAAAGTACAGTTCAAATGCTGCCTCCTGTCCTACTCCGTGAAGCCTTCCCTCACCGTGACCTACCATTATTTTTATGTTCCCACTACAGCACTCACTCTGCTGCTTGTAATTCAATGTTCAGGAGATTGTTCTCCACAGCCGCCTACCCCCAGCACTGCCTTCCACCTCACCAGACTGTGAACCCAGGGAGGGCAGGGATGAGATTTTTGACGTCCATCCTTAAGTTCTCAACATCTGACACGGCTTAATTTTTGTGTCATCACCGTCATTGTTTTATGGCTTACAACATTATTTTTTCTGTGACTTGTCTCCTTCACTAGATTGTAAGCTCCTTGAGGCAAAGGATCATGTCTTACCAATCCTGCTATCCTATACCACTTAGCACCAAGCAGAGGACTTTCCAAACAAAATAAAAAACTTGGTTGCACTGCGTGAGCATCTGGAATGAGCTCAAACCTCAAGTGTAGACAACATTACCTAGTATTTTTCTAACCCAGATTTCCCCATCCCAGGCTTCAATTAACCCCAGATCCGTGTCAGCTCAGTGCAGGGCTGGAGATGGCACAAGATGACATCTTATGCCATCTACAGAGAGGCATGCGGTATATACTCTTTCCAGAATATCACAAAAGTGACAGATATGCAGCCATCGACTTCTGCCTAAGGAAATTTTGGTGTTGAGCCCCAGGAAGAACGTCCATCCAAGTCCCTGGACGAGTCCAGGAAGCCTGCCGACAGGAAGACCTCTACAGGCGATAGTGTTACCATCCTTTCTTGGCTGCCTGCTGCTGAGCCCCCAGAGGCCTCAGAGTCAGAACTCGGAGAGCTGGAGGGTCCCCACCCCACACTGCTGCTCTCCTTTTGCACAGTGTGATTCATTCCACAGGGGAGCTCCTTCAGCAGGTTACCTCAGCAGTCCTGGCAACTGTCTAAGAGAATGCCAACAGGCCAAGAGATCAACGTGCAGAGTCAGGAGGCAGGAAAATGCAGGCATTCCGGGCCACTTCTGCCAGCGTTCCCCTTGCTCAATTTCATAACGTGGGCAAGGGCAGTCAGGGGGCTGACTGCTGCTCTTCAATTTCATTTTTATTTCTGTGGTAAACAGTACAGTTACAGAACTTTCCCGTTTCTAGCTGTGTAATCTTGAGCAAGCCCCTTGCCTCTGAGGTATCCCTTCATCTGTGGCACAGAGATAAGGATCTTTGCTCTGCCGCTCGGATAGGGCAGGCTCAGTGAGAAAACGCATCTGAAAGAGCTTTCTAAACTGAAAAGCTCCGTAGGTATTACTGGTATTCACATTGTCCGTGACAATCCTTCACTTTCCTGGGCAAGTAAACCCACGCTCAGAAAGACGGAAGGTAGCAGTCAGGACGGGCACCCAGCTCTTCTGATCCTGAGCACTCGTTACGTGCCAGGCGGTTTCCTAAGTGGCCACCGCAGGCACACACCCTGGATCCTTAATGGACCATCTCTTTCTCCCCTCCAACTCGTGTTAAGAAAAACTTCTTTGAAGACTTAAAGACAACAAGGCTTCTAGGGTGCAGCGAGATGCGGAGGACTGGACACTTCACTGTCCCCGCCCTCGTTTGCAAGGGCCGCACAGAGGGCCAGCTACTGCAGGGCTCTTGGGGGAGCGGGGTGGGGTGGCCGAGGCCAGCGTCCCCAACAAGACAGTTCACCCCGCATCTCACACACGGGCGACGAGGCTCCAGGAGGGAGCGAGTGCGAAGCCGGGTCTCAGGCCAGACCGTGTGTCCCAGGTGCCGGTGTGAGTGGTGTCTGGGGGTCGGCGGAGGGGGAGACAGGCTCTAGTTTTGGGAGGTGGTCCCTGGCCTCCGCTCAGACGTGCAAGGGAGTGAAGCCATGAGGACGCCTTTGCAGGCAGTCCGCAGATCGGAAGCTTTTTCCCCTCTCTAGAACCCATTCTCTCCGTCAGAAGACTTATGTTTATTTTCCTAAACTATAATATTTCCCAGGCCGGCAACTGGCCCTGGGCCACCGAATGGCCCCTTGGGAAAAGTAGTTCGATTTCGCTTCCAGGTAAGTTCCCTGCGCCCCGTCTGCCAGTGCCTTTCATTCTTGGGAACTCCAAATCTCAGAGGGTTCCGCAAGCACCGAGAAAGCGGAAGTCGCGGTGGTCCCTGTCATCAGGTGTGCAGCATCCCGGGGAGGCGCGAGAGCGAAAGACTACACCTCCCAGGAGCCGCCGCGCAGCTCAGTGCGCAGGCGTAAACGCGCCTCACCACCCCTCCCCCTTCTCTAACTGCTCCCGTCGGTCCGTTCCCGTATTCCCCCCATCAGTTCTAATGTCCCCTCAGTCTGACCGGCACCTCACACTCACCGCGAACTCGCGGCGTCGGATACAGTCGCTGCGCCTTCTCCAGGAAGCGGAGCGCCCGGTCGGGCTGGTTGCTCTGGATGGCCTTGAGTGCGATGGTAATACAGCGCTCGGCTTCATCCTTGTTGGATTCCATGGCGGAACCAGAGCGCGGAACCAGGGAGGGGGAGGCCGGGCGAGCGAAGGGCTGCGCCAGCCGCCGACGCGCTGCGGGCCAGGCGGACGCAGGATGATGACATAAAGCCTCCGCCCCTTCTTTCCCGAGATTTGAGCGAGGGCGGAAGCGCTACCGTATGTCTTCTAAGAGGGTGACGTTTGAGAGGTGTTAAGGGTGTAGCCCCACACTTTTGGAGGCCAAAGGGACATTATATTTAGATGTCTTAAAATTGAGTACGCTTGCACGTTTTCGGTAGTAACTATGCATTTTAGACGAATGCCATTTCATTAATCATTCGACAGATATTTATTGAGAACCAACTGTTTGCCAGGCCGGGTGTACAGTGGTGAACAGGACAAAGGCCCTGCCTGCCCTCAGGTAGTTTACGTTCTAGTGTGTGTAGAGGGGTGAGGAGACACGCAATAAACAGATATATTCAGATAGTGATAAATGCTATGAAGAAAAATACAGGGACAGAGAGTGGGAAGTTTTATTTTAAATGGCCTGGTAAGAGACATCTCTCAGAAGCTGTTGTTTTAACAAAATTGAATTCAGGAGAGAAAGCCGGTATTCCAGATGTGACTGGAGTCAGGGTGGTCCAGGCAAAGGAAGAGCAAATGCAGAGGCTCTGAACCGGGAACGTTCCGGTGGAGAGTATCCTGGTGGAGAAGAAATCAGCCCCTCCTTCACGAGAGCCCCACCCTTCGAAAACGTTAAGGTCTTCAGTGTGTGTGAATGGAGACACACTGCGGCCCCTTTCCAGTAACCTCTCTGCCCTAGGACTGCAGCCTGTCCAGGCTTCCTCTCCCCTGCTGTTGGTACAAGAAATGTCCAACCCCCTAGAGAATTTTTCTAAGGCTTTATTTGTCAGCCAAAGAGTTTAAGAGTTTATTGTCAGCCATCAGTTTGTCAGCCACATTGATGACACTTCCAGGAAGCAAGATCTTAAATGCTCTGGAGAATGCCAGTTTGGTAGTTTCCTTTATACATTTGGAATTTAGGAGGGAATGTAAGGAAGGTTACATGAAGGTGGGAGAAAGCAAGGCAAGGATTGGATCACAAGATAGTTAACAAGGTTATGTGTTCTCTTAAGGGTGTTAGCTTCCTCGGGGTCTGAAACAGAGGCATTTCAAGGGTGTGTGAACGTCGACGCACACAAACAGTGGACAGGGCAAAGGTAACCTTTTTACTAGGGAAGTGACAGGCCTGAGGCATGACTCCCCACCATAACCTGCCCAGGTAGGAATTTATGGTCGGACCTTCCGGTGAGGTTACTTTCAGTTATAGTGTCCCTTTTTCGTCCACATTGCTAAGTATCATGAGGTTCTGTTTTTCCATTTTCTGAGTCTCACGAGGCCCCTCTTCTCTGGGTGACAACAGGTACTTCACTTTGTGAAGAGGTACTCATTGTGTAAAAGGCCTGTCATTTCGTTGCGTGAAGGAATTGGACGGTGATTGTCCAGCTACTGGCTGGAGAGCCCTCCTTTCCCCCAATGCATATAAATGACAAGATCTTATTTAAAATTTGAGGCTGTAGTTAGTAATCTGGCTTGGTTGGCAGGGCCTGGAGCAAGCACTGACGATCTGGAGAGGCAGGCTGAGTGTGTGTATGGTAGGCGCTCTTTACTCCTGTTTTTGCACACTTCTCCTCTCCCCTCTGCTGCCGAGCGGGGTCTCTGAACTATTTCAATTCAGAAAGCCTTTGTTTTTCCAGAAGGGATTATAAACTGAGCCTGAATGGTCTAACCAAGCCTCCTGTTACCACTTTCTACCTTTTTTTATAGATCTTAGTCAAACTGGGAATGTTGTTTGTCCTGAGGCAGTTTGACTTGTCAGTCCTTCTCAGTCCAAAGGCCAGGAAGAGAGCCACACTCCTGCTCATTTCATGTTAAACGTTATGGTCCTTGGTCTATAGTTTTTGTTTCAAACTGGAAATGGTATGCCAGGTTGACCTGAAATTAGTTTCTCCTTGATAGTTCTTGCAATCAAGATGTTATGATTTTGATCAAAGGAAAAAATTGGAAACTTCTAACCCAACTAGAATCATGGTATTTGTGGGAGGATGAGGCTCAAAAAGAGACAAAATTCTTAATTGCCTCTCCAGGTACCCAGAAGTCACTGGGAAAATGAATCTTTAAGTGAAACTCAGCATCTCCTCCTTTTGCTCCTGTAGCTAAAACCACCCTTGTATTAGGTGACCACTAGTTGCCAGATTTCTTTTCTGGGGACAGTCTGATCTCAGCATCCTTTCATCTTCTATTGTTCCTCCCCATCTCTATAAGATACATTTCGCCCTGCCTCTATCTATCTGTCTGTCCTCCTTAATTATCTTTTCCATCTGTCCAAGTCTAACTTGTTCTCAAGGGCCCAGCTTCAACTGCCTTCCCTGTGAAGAGGTAGAATTCATAGTCAGACGTCTATTCTGAAAGGCAGGCACTGTGTAGAGCTGTAGGGGTTCAGAGATGCACCACAAATAAAGGACAGAACCTGACATCAGGGAGCTCACAGTCTAGTAAGGTAGATAGATAATGAAAGAATTAAGGACACTGGTAAGTCCAACAGTGGGATTGTGTGAAAGCCCCAGAGGAGGCTCAGCATAGGGAGCTGTTGTGCGTGTGGGACAGAAAGGCTCTCGGGAAGATGACGTCTAAGCCAGTGTCCTACTCTGAGAAAGGGCCTCCTCCTCCATGAGCTCCCCCTGCTTTGAATTCCCATAGCACTTAGGCCTGGGTCCTCTATGGACGCTCCCTTTCCCTGCCTTGCACAGCTGGCATACTTGTCTCCAGCTACACCAAGATGGAGATCTTGCCTTCACGTGCTCTGTGGGCACAGGGCCTGATACCTAATATGAGCTCAATATATATTTGTTAAAAGAATAGAATAAATGAATCCCAGAGACAGGTTTCTCTCCCCGCATTTTATCTGGAGTTTCCCTGAGCTAGCCTGAGGGATGAATTCCTTCCTAAGCGATCAAAAAGTATCTCCAAGTCAGTGGAGTATCCCCCACTTCTTGTCCTTTGCTCTTTTGCTCCCTGGCTCTCCCGTGTCCCTTGCCGTCAGATGTGACCCACCAAGGCCTTCCTTCCAGGAACTCCAGGCTCCAAAATTGCTCCCTGAATAAACTACCGTTATTGATTCAACTATGGTATACAGTGGACTACTATGCAGTTGTGAGAATGCTGGGAGGCTGTCCAACATACGCCTTTTTATGTAAGCTTAATTTTGGAACCATGTGAATGTTTGCCTATGTAAAAAAAAAGAAAAAGGAGAGAAAACCTAAATTTCACAATGAAGATGGTGAAAATTCACCCAAGAGTTTGATAGGTAATTCAGTTTTCAATTTGAACTTCAGTAAATTATTTGTTGAACAAACACATGAATACTTACTTCCCCATAGCATCTTTGGGTCTTCATTTTAGTCCTTTGCTCTCTTTTCTTTCCGTAGAGAAGGAGCTCTCCATACCTAGGGAGGGCCAGACTGGAGACTGGAAAGATAAGGGGACAGGGTACTTGCCGTCCTTTCTCCCAAACTTCTGTTTCATGGATATCCCACCAAGTGCAGGTTCTTTGATCCAAAGTCCTTTTGCTTTGATGGTCTTTAGTCCCAGCTTCCTTTGGGGAAGACTGTAGCTGGTGTTTGTATTTTAGTTGGGAAACTGACTCAGACTTATGTTCATGGTCAGTTGGCCTTGAAATTGGGAGAACCCAGATTTTCAGGAGATTCCCAAACCATATTTCCACCCTAGACCTCCTTCCTGGGTCCAGATTCTTATATCTAACTCCCTTCTAGATACTTCCACCAGGATGTCTCTCAGGTACCTCAATGTGTTAAAAAAAATATATATATATAGCCTCCTCCTCCTCCACCCAAACCTGGTGCTGTCAGCTTCCCAATCCCACTGAAGAGCATCACCACACCCAGTCATCTGAACAGAAATCTGGGTTTCATCCTTGATTATTCCCTCTCCCTTAATGACCTTCCCTGCTCCAGAGCAGGGAGCCCCTGCGCTAAGCCTTCTTGCCAGTAGGTGGCATCTGAAGCCTGACAGCTGAACTGTCTCTGCTCCCTCCTTTTCTGAGCTGTTTGGAGAGGATGGGGAGGGGGCGGGGGAGAGGGAGACACAGGACACCCGGCTCTCGGCTCCCATGCTCCTCTTCCTTGTCTGGTAGCAGTAGTTGCCTGAATTTCTCCTTTGTCTTAGACTCCAATTTAGTTCAAGTGCGTGTGCTCCCACCAGAGCTAAAACTAGGTGGGGCACTAAAAGCTGTGTAGGTGATTTTTGAAGAGCATGCATGTTCTAAGCGCAATTTCCTTAGTAACTCTCTCTCTATCCTTCCTGCTTGTCCTGTGCTAAGTTCAAGGTCAAAGAAGGTCAGCAGCCTGGGTGCCCTCTGAGTTTCTTTCCCTCCCCAGAGACTTAAGGGCTAGAACTGGAATTTTTGTTTTTTTAAAAGTAGAGAACAACAACAAAAGTAGAGAATGGTGGTGGGTTTGTGGGGCGAATTGAGGTACTGCTAGTATCACTTTAATATTGTCTGAGAGGTATTTTTAAATTAGCTTTTGGTCGTGGGCTGTTTCTTTGATCGGTCTGAATTTTGTGGGTGACAATCTCACAAAAATTACATCGAATTACACCAGTGTTGTTATGGGTGGGCCAGTGATCCCTGGAGGCAAAGGAGGGGTACCAGTCTTGTCTGGAAGAGGATCAAGGAGGGCTTCTTAAGGAGGGGGCAGTTTGACGGGTCTTGGAGGAGGAGGGGAAGGTTATTCTCTCTAGGTAGAAGCAACAATTTGAATAAAGAGAGAAGCACAAATCAGCCTTTTGTTTTCCCAGTGCGTCTAGCCTACCCCCAGACTCTGCGACTAAAAGCCTCTTGGCCTGTAGTCATAATGCCACCTTGCTCAAGGACTTCCTTGAGCCTCTTCTGGGTGTCTGAGCTTGTAGCTCTCACCTGCACGTTTCCCCTATTGTGCCAATGTGTGGCCAGCTGTCTTCTTGAGCACCTGGCCCTCTGCTTCCTCAGGCACTCCTCGGAGCTAGTGGAGTTCAGCTGGAATTCCACGTACCTGTGAGAGGTGCCACTGACCCTGGGTTTCAAGATGTTGCTAGGTTCTGGCTTTCAGCATCAGTGAACCCAGGCCAATCAGCAGATCTCTTCTTGTAGGAGAATGAATGTCCTATGAAGTCTGTGAAGTGAACTTAACAGCTCACATTTTGCTGATGCCTCAGCCCTGGGGCAATGAGCAAAGCAAAGGCTATACCTGGGTACGGGTGATACATACCCCTAGAAGGGAAAGAGACAGATGCAGTAGGTGAGTGGCAAACTCCCTTGAGAGGTGATCTAATCTGTCCCCAGAAAGGGTGTCAGAGGTGAGGTCGTTAAGGTGTTCTGGAGAGAATGTGGGGGCTGGTACAATCCTTGAGGAGCCTCGGTGCAGACCCAGGCCTCTGCTCCTCGGCCTGGCAAGAACCATCCACTTCCAGGCCCTGCAGGAAGTGCTGGGTTTTGGGTGTGGTTCTATTACATCAGAATCAAGACACTGTCACGCCAGGGGGCATTACCTGGAGGTTCTGGAGGCTGCAGGAATTCCACAGGAAAGCTGAAGGACAGGCTTTCAGACCTGGAAGAAACCTTAGAGCCCATTGAGCTCAACCCTATCTGCCATTTTACAGTTGAGGAAACAGATGGGAAATTACTTGCTTACTCAAGGCCACACTGTGGGGCAGCTGAGTCCATAGAAAACACTGGTTGTTGTAGCTCTTAAAACTTAGGACCAGCATACCAGGTGACGTCTCATATGCTCTACCACCCGTCTTAGTTCCTTATTGTGGGGGATGAGTAATCAAGGGCTATGTGCGTTGGCCCAGGATGAAATACTGTCCAAACTATGCTGGGACAATGCCCCCACTAACCTCCAAGTGTCCTCACTTCTTGTTTGGGCCCAAAGTTGCCTTTCAACAGGAAGAACCAGATTCTGGTAGAAAGAAAACTGGTATGCTGCTACCGTGTTTCCCCGAAAATAAGACCGGGTCTTATATTAAGTTTTGTTCCAAAAGGCGCATGAGGGCTTATGTTCAGGGAATGTCCTCCTGAAAAATCGTGCTAGGGCTTCTTTTCTGGTTGGGTCTTATTTTCGGGGAAACACAGTAGCAGGATCTCAAACCCAGGGGAGAAATGCAAAGCGCCCCAGAGGATTCTAAAATAAAGGAGACAAAAACCTTTGGGGGGGTTTCTTGCAAACTGTTATAATTAAAGTGATATTTCACAAGTGTTTATGACAGGGGGCAGACAGGCTCTGAGCCAGGCTCAGCTTCAGAAGCATACTCCTGGCGGGGAATGGCACTTGCAGGGAATGTGAACTCAAACACTGCTGCTCATTAAGCAGAGGCGCAGTGGAGTCATAGGGAGCGGAGCGAGCTGGTAAGCAGCTGCTTTAAATTCCACATCTTGCTCCATTCCCACTGTGCGCGTCACCTTCCTGGAGCAGGCCGCAGAGCCACCTTGGGGACTGGCCCAGGCTTCCTGCCAGCTCAGGGTGGCTCAGTCACCCTCATTATCATTCATCACAGACTTCCTTTGGCCTGCCAGAGGTTTTCCCAACTTATGGCTTAAAAGCACCAGCAGGAGAAAAAGCAAGGAATGTTCTTGTCCATTTAAATCCACAGCAAAACTGACTCGAGAACTGGGTGTTTCCCCGGGTTGGCATCTGTGAATGTCCCTGCATTCTTCATCCGTACGGTGCTTGAATGGGTAGTACTGTTGAAGGTGCCAAAAGTCTGAGTTTTTAGGACTTCTTCATGTTTTTGAGAACCTATGGGGATAGTCATTGGGCAGAATCAGCCTAGCAGAACACTGGGATGGGGAGGGTGGAGAGGGGCAACTGGTTGAATCCTGAGAGCATTCCCAAAAGGAAGGGAGCAGTATTTCCAGAAGGAGCAGCAGGAAGGGCTGTGCCAAGGCTCTGCTCAAGGGGCCAGGGTGCTTGGGGTTGAGGTGGTGGCCCCTCTTGACGCCTGTGTTACTGTTTGGGCAAAGCGAAGTCCCAGGCAGTTTCCTGTGCACATTTCCACATGGCCTGCATGAGGCGGGTGAAGCCCATGTCTTTGGGCTTCTCCAGGCCTCTCATCAGCCGCTGCTTCATGATGGAAACAAATTCCTTATTGCTCAGCTCCCCATTGCCTAGAGGAAGAGGCAAACACAACAGGGATAAGTGGAGGCCTTGGAACAAAGACTGAGAAAATTCCATCGTTCACACAGTGCGGGTTCCAAAGCCCAATGCTCTCGCAGCCCAAATTCAATTCTCTCAGCTTAAAATAAAGTGGCTTGCTCCTTAATGTTTCCGACTGCATGCAACTCAGTGACAGGTCAGTGTAGTGTAATGAATTTGAATGAGAATATATATCAGGTCCTGTGTTAGGTGTTGTGAATAAAGAGATAGATAAGACTTTGTCCCGTGAAATACTCCCACGTTACGGGAGAGGCAGCAGTGTGGTTAGTGCCATAATGGGGTGAACAAAGAATGCTGTCGGGGTCCTGGGGAAGAATACCTAACCCAGGCTGGGGTGGTGCAAGTACAGACCAGTAAAGGCTTTCTGGAGGTGACTCTTGAGTTGGATCCCAAAGGATGAACAGGAATTGGCCAAGTAAAGGGGAGTGAGATGGGGGAGGCATTTCAAGGAATGGCAACACCGTGGGCCAGCACACAGACAGGGAGCAGCACAGCTGATGGAGAACCCCAGTAGTCAGGTACACTCCCCACAAAGGTGGGGGCGTGGCAAGGACACTAGAGGCAGGCAGGAGATAGGTCCCCAAGGATCTTGTCTTTTTGTTAAAGGCTTTGCACTCTATCCTCTAGGCATGGAGCACCAGGGAGGACCTGGAAGTAGGGGAGTGAGATGTAGTTAATTTCCATTTTGGGTGATTTCTCTAGTTGCATGTGTGGGGATGGGCCTGGCGAGTGGCACGGCTGGAGTACGGGAGCCAGTTAGGAGACCTCTGCAATAGTCCAGGTGAGAGGTGATGAGCGCTTTTCATGGTGAAAACCTAAATCACAATCGGGTTTTGTTAGCCCATTTTCTCATGGCTTCTCTTTCTTTCCACCTGCTTCAGTGGCAGACTCTCAGGTCTGGAAGAGAACTTGGAGAGCATCTGGTTTAACCAAAGGTCACCTCTCAAATCACACTGAACAGTAACCACCACATAGCAGAAAATGGTTACCCTTTGACTAGGTGCCCGGGAATAAATGTCTACTGATTAAAAGAATGGCAGCTATTACCGGTAGTGATAAGGCAACACGAAACCAGCAAACAGACCTGCCTACTAATGATGGGTCTGGGACGAGAGTGGAAAGAGGGAATAAATGGTTTCCTTTCGTAGAGTGTATCTGAAAACCTAAACTGGCCCATGTTTTCTGGCTGAAGAGAGCAGCCTCAGGGATACCTCAAAGCAAGATTAAACAAGCAAACAAACACAGGTAAAACTAGTCTATGGCACTAGAAGTCAGGCATGTGGCTCCCCTTGGGAGAGGAGGTGACTAGAAGGCAGCCTGGAAGGATGACGAGGGGTCCTCTGTGGTCCAGGTAATGTGATGTTTCTGGATAATGGTAGTTACACAGGTATGTTTGGTTTTTTAAAATTTGTTAAGCTGTACACTTACGATATTTGCACTTTTCTGCATATTATACCTCAATATAAAAAGTTTAAAAGTAGGTTGGGGCTCTTTGCCTGCCACCGGTGCAGCTCGTTGGCGGAGGCTTGGGTGCGTTCTGGATCCAGCTCCACCCGGAACCCACAGGCAGGGCCGAGGGAGGCCTCACTGCTGGAGGTGTAACAACGTGAATACTGCTGGACAAGATGCTGAAGACCGCCCTCGTCCACCAGGGCCGGGCACATGGAACTCGCAAAGCTGCCAACGCCTCAGACAAGCGCCAAGCCCATCTTCCTGTGTGCGCATCCAACTGCGATGAACCCATGTCCATTAGGTTGGTGGAGGCCCTGTGTGCTGCACACCAATCACCCTAAGGGTGATGACAACGAGCGAGCGGAAGGGGCGGGCCTCTGTAAAACCGACAGATTGGGCGCACTTGTATGGTGGTTGGGGCTACGGCAGAGTCTCAGGCCACGGGTGCCATCGAGGAGTCCTTTAAACGTTAAGACATGAACTCTAGACGTGGCGTTTATTAAATAATAAAAAAAAGCCTGGCTGGGCTGAAAAGTAATCAGTAATATAGCTAATTAACGTAAAATGTAAAAGAATAAAAATGTCTAAACAAGATTCTTAGTATTTTGTATAATAAAAGAAGCTTAAAATGAAAAATCTGAGGTCATTCACTCAAACCACATGGGGTTTGCTTCCTGCTTCCCTAAGGCCAGGACTGACCAGTCTGACTGGCTTCTGTTACCTCTGAACTGGGTATATGACTGAATGTCACTTGTGTGCATATGTGACCTGTGAACGAGTCTGTCTGAAACTCGGAATTCTCTGTCCTCTGACATTCTGACCTAAGACCCTACACTGATGGAAATAACAATGGCTCTTAAATTTAATATCTACTTCCTTTTTTCTGTAGATTAAGAAAATAAGCCCCAGAGATGGTAAATGGTTTTCTAAGGTGATTCAAGGAGATGTTGACACAGCCTGCTTCTGAAAAGCTGGAAGATCAAACATCATTTCCCAGGAGAAGCAGGAACTGTGAGGCTGGTTGCCTTTATTCCCACATTCACTTCACAGACCAGCTCAGGGCTTTGGCTTCAAAAATTATAAAAATAAATGTCTTTTGGAAAAAACTGAAAGCATCTAAATGAGATTAGAGTAAAATCAAAATGTGGGGGCCGTTAATCGCTACAACAGTGCTGTTCATTAGAATTTGCTGGGGAAAATGTTTTTATTTGTGTTGTTCAATACTGTAGCTACTGGCCACGTGTGGCTACGGGGCACTCGAAATGTGGCCAGGGAGACTGAGGATCTGAGCTTTAAAGTATATTTAATTTTAATTCATTTAAACTTAAATAGCCATGTGTAACTAATGGTGTCATACTGGACAGGGCGGCCTAGAGAATAAGCCACCGCCACCTGAGGGTGAGGCCATCTCCTTGTCCGAGCCCTGGGACTTCCCTTCACTCACACCTCAGTTGTGGGTGCATGTGGCAGATTTAAACAACTCAAGCTTAACTTAATAACTAAAATAAGTTAATGAACACCTGTTATATGCAAAGTACTAGCCGAGGTCCTATGCGGGTCGGGAGGGTGTCCAAAGATGAACAGGACTTGTATAATAACTACCCTTAAAATCTCACAATTTAATAGAGAAGTTAGGTCCCGTACACAGAGATATAGTGTAACGTGTAGTAATGCAGACAAAGTGAACTAAGCTAAGGAATGAAAGAACCAGAGTGATTCATTATGCTGGGGACAAAATGGAAGTTTTCACAGTGGCAGAAGCTTTTGAGATGCTTCTAGAATTCCATCAGCCTTGCTTCCTGGAGGAAGATGAACGCTGGCTGGACGACCAGCAATGGAGGTGATACACACAGAGGGGGCAGCACAGCTTGGACGCACACCTGGCTTTGCCATCGGCTACTACTTCCATGATCCTGGGAAAATGACTTAACCTCTCTGAGTCTCAGATTCCTTATCTGTAAAATGTGGTTGATAATTCCCATGTCAGAGAATTAAATGAGCAGCTTAGCACAGTGCCTGGCTCATAGGAAGCACTGAAAACGGGAGCCTCCATTGTGAATATTAATATTATGTCAGCCAGCATAGCTGAGAAATAACGCCAGAGCAGAGCGAGGATCTCTTCAGTGGGCCAACTCGAGGGCACTGAAGCAACAGATTGCAGTATTAAGACGGGGTGTGCAGGACTGAAACATGCCTTGGGAGGTGGAGAGAGCAGTACCAATCTTCATTCAAATACTCAAGTGCTCCTAATCTACTAAGCAGCGAACTGGCTCCAATAGTTTTGTTTCCATTTCTTTCAAGCTTTTCTATTTGAGTTTATTCTTTATTTCACTTTAAAAACATTACTTTAGTTGAATTGTTTCCATTTTTAAGATCCTTGGGGTCACATTTTAATTAAGGCCTACAGGCAAATTTGAATTACAAGAAGAAATGGAAAACAAATCAGGACAGGGGTTATATTTCTCAATGTCATGATGCTGAGGGCTGAGCTATAGATGTGGGAAAGGGGTAAGCTGAAGAGGTGTAGGCTAGTGCACTGGAGCTGTCTGGAAGGCTCCATTATAAACAAGGGCAGGAGGCTCTGTGCCCGCCTGACCTCTGGGGGCCCCACTCACCATCACAGTCAAAGAGTGCAAACACCACGTCACACACATGGTCTGAGAGTTCCACTTTAGCCACTGTCCTGGCCACCTGCTGCATGGTCACTGAAAGAAAGAAAGAAGCTCAATTTGCACAGCACAGGGACTTTCATTTTGCTTTCTCTGAATGGGGGGATAAAACTACTCAGTCATAACAAAGAACTTTCGACTGCATTTAAGTCATATTTTAAAAAAATGATAGTTTTTAATCTATGACCCGCCTCCTTTACACCTCAGGTTCTATTCTACTGCTGCTGTACTTTAGTAGGTGTACATAGTTACATAAGAATGCCTGATACTAAGTTTATGGAGACAGAAAGTAGATTGAAGGTTACCAGGCCTTTGGGGGAGGGAGGAATGTGGAGTTAGTGGCAATGGGTAAAGACTTCTGTTTGGGGTGATGGAAAAGTTTTGGAAATAGTGGTGATGGTTGTACAATATTGTGAATGTAATTAATGCCACTGACTTGTACATTTAAAAATGGTTTAAATGGCATATTTTATGGTATATATTTTACCACAATAAAATTTTAAAAAGTGAAAATCCACATAGTATTTAAGGATGGGATTCTAACAGTCTAGGAGCAAGCAGTGGTGGTTTTTCTAATAAATTGTTACCAGAAGAATACCTTGAAAAAAATATAGAATGCCTAATATTACTATAGTCCCCATGTTGGCATTTCCCTCCCACTGGAAAGAACATGATAACAAAAAGTCAAGGACGGGTGGCCAGATGGCTCAGTTGGTTAGAGCGCAAGCTCTGAACAACAGGGTTGCGGGTTTGATTCCCACATGGGCCAGTGAGCTTCGCCTTCCACAACTAGATTGAAAGAACAACGACTTGACTTGGAGCTGATGGGCCCTGGAAGAACACACTGCTCCCCAATATTCCCCAATAGAAAAAAAAATTAAAAAAAGTCAAGGAAGTAATCAGGCAGCAAAAGGAACGGGAATTGGGGAATAAGGAGGCTTATCTCGGTACACTAAGGCTTCACTTTTCAGTCACTGATTGACAGCTTCTTGCCCCTCCTCCCTGCAAGATTTCCACCAGCCACTTGTCCTTTCTAACTGTGCCTCTTGGGATAAGCAGTGGCCGCCATCTCTCTAGTTCAGTATACAGCCTTTTTTGTTTGTCTTTTCCAAGACCTCAGCAGAAAATCTCTCTTGCCATTTTCTCTTACTCTGACATTTACTGTCGAACACTAGCAATCATGTGAGATCGGTTCTCATGAAAAACAAACCAGGAAGGACTAGGCAATTTTCACTGCCTTTTCTCTTGATTTATTCAGATCTAGCTACATCTACAAATTCTATATGTAATTATAAATTATGTTACTATTTATAAACACAGTCTTAAGTGAGGTAAAACTCAGAGGAAAGAAAAGGATTAATGTCTACATATCCAGAAGCAATGTGAACTTACAGAGTCAGTGTGCCTTCTCTGCTTATTTCACTCTACAGCTTCAGTTTTTTCTTGTCATATGTTTCTGCATTCGACCTTTCACTTCACCTCTATCAACTCCATATATTCATTCCCCCCAGCTCGGCAGATACACATACCAGAGCTATGCAGAGGCGCAAGGTGAGGCAGTAGGAAAACTGAAGTCTCTCGTCCCGGCTCTACCACCCACATTCTGTGTGAACCCAATGGGGTCGCTGGATCTCTTTAGATTTAATTTTCTCATATTCAAATAAGGGGATGTCACAAGATAACCGTGGCGGTGGCTTAACAGTGCAGAAAACCATTTATTGGTGTTTTCTAGAATCTGAAGGTGGGGGTGGGGATCTTGTCTGGCAAAGGGCAGAGGAAAGGTGGTATTGGCCACAAGCTAGTGTTCAGAGCCTCTGGCTGGAGGGGGACTAGGTTGCTCAGAAGGGTGGGAAGAGCCAGTTTCCTTTTCCTGCAACTTTGGTGGCGGTTCATACCGCAATTTCCCTCAAGATGTGAGTTAGGGAGAAGGAGGAATCCGTGTGCCTCGGAACTAGAAGACTTAAGCAGAAGATACTATTGTGATGGATGTCCCTCAGGTGTGGTTAACTGCTGGAGGGGGAGTTGGGGAATCTACACAACGGTAGAAGTTCTAGAATTTAGAAACTTAGCCTCAGAGGTCTAGACACTCCATTTTTCTCAGCTGGCCCAGGAAGAACTGATTCCTGGTAACTAAATGGCAGCGGAGGAACAGAAATCAGAAGTCCAGTTTACAGTGAGAATAGTAACTGTTTAGAGAACTAAAATGAAAACAGTTGGCTATTATACTTCTCAGTTGGAAAATACACTAAGGAAACTCAATTCACCTCAGAAGATTGCTCAGTGAGAAAAACAGAATCAGATCAGAGGAAACTGAATGCTGTCCAACTGTGATTGCCTACTGAATTACCCTTTGCAGCCACAGAAGTGTGTCCTGAGAAGTGGATCAAAACCTGTTCTATATTAGATAAACAGGAACACTTTTTTGCTAATCATTCCTTTTTCTGCATTTCACATCAACCCCACACTTCTGTTGGAACTGAGAACTGTCCTCTTTTTCTCTTTCCCAATTCTTCCCTTCTCTCCAGGCAAAGTGCCTATTGCTAATTCCTCTGGATATTCCACGTGCCCATACTTCTCCCTACGAAGGTGGGCCCTTTCTTCTAAATAAACCGTTAACTAAAATAGTACCCAAGGATGTCAGTGAGGGCTCTTGAGAATGTTTAGTGATCAGCTCATAAGAGTGGTGCTAAGTGGCTGTAGAATAGGGACTTCTGGAGGCCACGAGCAGGACCGCCTCATTACAAATGCCAGCTTTTGACAGTTACAAATTATGTTCTGCCTCACATGGAGGGCTCTGATGCCATGTGCACTGTAGGAGGAAGAACCAGGGCTGCTAAGTCATTGTCGCTCCAACCAAGGGGATGTTACCAGCCAGCAAACAGCCTGGGGGGGATGCCCTCTCTCAGTCCAAGATCTTCAGGCCCCCAGAGTGTGAATCAGAGCAAAAGAGGAAACAAACATTTAACTAGATGGTGTGCTGTCAAGCTGGGAGTGCTTGGGACAAGTGGGATGACAGCAGGTCACAAGCCAAGTGCCTGACAGCTGGTCCTGAGAGTTGGCTCAATCATATTTGTTTCCACATCCCTGAATCAATCACAAAGTCTTAATTAAACCACAGCAAACAGAACAACTGCTCGCCTCCCGCCCCGATATTGACTTCCCCAGTTATTGGTACTGGAATCTGGGCCTCCCCTCTTTGATGACACTAATGGATTGATGCCTACACTTCTAGTTTCCAATCTGAAAGATGTCCACATAGAGCATGAAGTTACTATGGAGAAGGCCTACGTTTCTGAGGCCTATGTATTCCTTGTGTACAAATTTGGTCCAGTTGCCTGAACAATAGATGGACATGAGATTGGGTAATTTCTACAAGATTGGGATAGGGAAATATTTGTAGCAGTGGGCTCAATTGGCACTCAAAAATGTACCATCTGGCTTTTTGAAAAGTCCAGGCAGAATCTGAGTTGTTCCAGGTTCTCAATTTACTCTCTGGCGTGGTCCATGACTGGACAATTCAACAGCCGAAAGAAACACGCGCTAGGTTTGTTGGACTATAATGTCAGAAAGTACATTACATAAAACTATGTACCACGAGAGTCACCCAGAATAAAGGAGACTTCTACAGTCACAAGAGCCCAAATATCCAATAGAATCAGAGAATCTCAGAACTGGAAGAGACCTCAGAGGAAATATGAAATCCAGAGAAGTTAAATAACTTGCCCAGGGTCACAAAACTGGCTGGTAGCAGCGGGGTCTAGACTCTAGGTCTCCTGACCTCCAGCCCAGTAATCTTTTCCCTGTACACACTGGGTCCACTTGATTCCATATGTGGACAATACTATTCCCCTCCAGGAATCTGTCGCCCTACATAACAGAAAGAGCTCAGATGAAAGAAAAGCCAAACTGGGAGATACTCAGTGCCAGTAGGCAGGGGTGAGTACGTGAATAGCCGGGAGTTGTGAGCAGCCAGCATTACAATCTGACTACAGATACATACAGTGGAAGACACTAGCATTCCCTTGGAACTTACGGACAATTTCAGGGATGACTTAAAAGGTTTATTAAACTGTAACCCAATGAAAAGCATATGAAATAATGGCGGTCATGGGAGCTTTTCCCCAGCTTTTTTGTATTTCCTCTGAGGCATATACAGCCATGGACAGCATGACCCAGTTAGGAGCTGCCTTTCTCTTCCTAATGCAAAGGTGTCTGGAAAGGTGATACGCCAACTTGGGCTGACAGGCTCTGGCTGTGTGGCCATGTGACTATTCCTGCCTTCCTGGACTGCTGTGGAGAGAATCAAAAGCTGGCTTGCGACTGCCAAGGTTAAATGAGGGGACATATCTGTTTCAGCCTTGGAAAGGCTTATGATGCGGATGTCTTAGTTTCCTAAGTCCATTCCTAGAGGGCTTTGTAGGGATAAGGGGAAGGATTTTCCCTCAATGAGCCTTGCCCTTTCTTTTTTATCTTCTTCCCAGATACTTTGACTAATACAACACTTATATTTCAACCTGATTCAGGGTGTGTGTATGGGGATAGCATTTAGTAGAACTACAATTTAAGGAGCCAAGAGCAATGCAGTATACTACTAATAAAAAATAAATTTCTTTGCATGGTGCTTTGGAACCACTGGCAGGTTGACCCCTCCCTGTGCTAGGCTGCCCGCCTGTCAGAGGAGATGGTGGTCCTGGCTCCTAAATACTGGTATATGCCATGAACAAAACCTGTAGTCAGGTTTTCTGAAGCTCAGAGCATCATCTCAGATCACTGCTTCCACGGACCTATGTGATGAATCTGGTACAAACTGATTTATAGTAAGAGTCATTGCCATCATGCAGTATGGTATCTGGCTTCATCAAAAATCCTCACCACATTTTGTCAATAAAGGGCAAGCATGTCTACCAGCACTATTGGCAGTCAGTGATTTCAGCTGACTCACCCAGGGGGCAATCACAGTGTAGTGGAGGAAATCTTATGTACCATTAAGATTGAGAAATACATAGGAGAAATGTCAGCTATATTAATAGACACATAGGAGGCACAGTGGAATAATCTGTATTTGGTAGAAAGTACATTTGGGATCTGAGTTCTAAAGGATTAAAGAGACAGACCGCTCCAGATCTGTGCATGTTTGGTAGTGGGTGATGGGGGTGGTGTGGAGGAATCAGCTTGTATGAAGAACTGAAAGCAGGAAGGGATGCTAATGCCTGACTCGGGAGCTAAAACAGCAGGTGCGGCGGGGGACAGAGCATCAGGATAGGTTTTACAGAGGGCCAGTCATGTCTCCTTGCAAATAAATCTTTATAACAAAGCCTGGATTTATTTGGAGACCAATTTACCATACTAACTTGCTTTTCCCTCTTAGACTCTTTAAAATTTCATTCTTTTTATGTTAAGAAGTTATTTTTCATTTGTTCATACATTCACCTGTTCTGAAATTCAAATGGTATGATGAGTTAGAAGTCTCCCTCCCCACCTTATCCCCCAGTTGTCACCTAGTTGTCCAGAGGCAACCATCATCTCCAGTTTCCTCAGAAATGTTATATGGATGTAGAATCGAATATTTATTTTTCATTTCTTCTCACAAAAATGGTGGTATGCTAAAATATAGTTTTGCTTTATTCATTTAACAAGGTGTCTTAAAAATAATTCCATAGCAGTTCATAAACAGTTCCTGTTATCAGCTGCATAGTATTCCACTGGCAGGATGTATCATTATTTAACCAATTCCTAATTTATCCTAACTTCAGTCTTGAGGAGGAAGTACCTTTTTGGTTCCCCTTAACAAAATTACTTCTGTTGTGCTCTGTAGTCAGCTTCAACAGAGTCTGAATCTCTGATAGCTAAAATGACAGCAACTGATATATTTAAATTCAGTTTGCTGAAATTATAGGACAGTCTAAATACTTTTCACATTTAAATGTGTCTTATGAAAGCTTCAGAGGCATCTAAGAGTGATGAACCTTGAAGTCCCCCAAGAAGCAATGCTTGCAATAAATACTAAATTGCTATGCTTCCCCAGTTGGTGTAATTCCTTTCTGACGCTCTTCTGTGTAGGATGTAATGTTGGCTGATTTTGTCCTTACTTATCTATTTATGTGGATGTTTTGACAGTTTATCCCACCCTCGCCCCCCTCTCTCTCCCACTGGTTATCACGAATCCCTAAAGCAACTCTCTCTCCTCGGGGTGCTTATAAAATTTTACTAAATCACAAGATATCAAAGCAACATAGTTAAGTGAGAATCAATCCTTAGAATTGCTAAGAGACTTTAAATTGGGGAAAATAAACCAGGTTTCTGCAGAGACAGTGCCTCATAAAGCAAACACTTCTTTCAGAATTTGAGCTTCCTTGTCTACATCATGAATAATTTTACTTCAAAAAACGGATGATTTTTGTCTTAAATGAATGGAATCCTGGCCAACACTCCTCTTTCCATATAAATGTTTTTACAAAATGAAATGATGAACTGAAGCACTGGGACTTGCCTCCCACGAACTTTAAAAGAATTTATAAAATAGGAGCTTTATTCCCCATCACCACCTCCCCGCACATCTTTGTGACATTTCTGCCTCCTGTCTTCATGCTATGGCTGCAGGTGGGCTCTCCCATACATTCTTGCTGTGAACCTCCCCCTATTTCTGCCTTCACATGTAAGCACTGAGTCCCACATGTACTTTCTCAGGTCCTTCTAGCGGCAGGAGGTGCCATGTAGCAAAGGGGACAGTGGTGTGGAGGTTAGGGGACCCAAATCTCCCGTCTGGTTTGCGTCACACTAGCTATGATTTGAGCAAGTCATTTCCTTCCTGTGTAAATGAAGAGGTTAAACACAATGAAGTGACGGTTTAAATGAAATGGTTTCTAAGCTCTATTCCAGTCAAATTGTATGCCTGCCATGTTGTTGTTGTTTGTTTTTGGATACCATGTCTTAAATCAGTTAAAATGTTTACATCTTCAGAAATCCTCAAAGAAAACCTAAAGGTGGGAATTTCTGGAATTATAGCTGGTGTGCTGGGCAGAATTCTGAGATGGTTGCCAACATTCCCACCCTCTGGTATATCTCTTGGGGAGTGTGGGCAGGACCTGAGAATATGATGGGATACCACTCCTGTGATTTAGTTACTTTATATGGAAAAGGTGATGGGATAACCTCTCCCATGATTACAGTTATATAAGAATCCATCTCAGCACACTAGAGTGATTCTCCTGCTGGCTTTGAAGAAGTGAGTTGTCATGTTGTGAGAGAGCCTGAGAAAGGGCCACATGGCAAGGAACTGTGGTGGCCTGCTGAGAGAGATCCCTAGCTGACAGCCAGCAAGAAAAAAGGGACGTTAGTCCTACAACTGAAAGGAACTGAATTCTGCCAAAAACCCAGATGAGCTTGGAGGAGGACCCTAAACTCCGGAAAATGTATCCCTTCTGACACCTTGATCTCAGCCTTGTTGAGACCCTGAGCAGAGAACCCAGCTATGCTGTGCCCAAACTCTGACTTGTAGAAACAGATAATAAACAGCTGTTTAAAGCTGCTAAATTTGTAATAATTTGTTATGTGGCAAGAAAGCTAAGTGGGGAAAGTATTTATGGTTGTGAATGTCCTTTTGAGGTTCCTCAAACTTTACTTTATATATACTTGTGTTCATTTTAGGTACATTTTACAGAATTGTCACTCTTCTGCAACTACTAAACCAAGCTCCATTAATTAGATCTTATAGAGGCACTAACCAAAGTGTAATTAAATTTTAAATTTCTGAAAAAGAAATTAAAACTGCCACCCTTCTTTTGGGAATTCAACAGCCTTGCTCTGATTTCAAATGTATTTGATAATTATGTTAGTTCATTTTTATATAGATTTAGCTATAGCGTTAGGCTATAACATGTCCCTTAAGACATTACTGCATTCCATAAAACACTGATGTAGTTATAGTCATAGAATTTCAAATCTGGAAGAATCCTTGGAGATATTTAATGTAACTCTAACCTGAGTGTCACAGAAGTTGTGACTTGCTCTTGGTGTCAAGAAAATTAACGACATAGGAAAGTGTCATAGTTATATTATTTCCTCCCTCACCCTAGGCTTTTATTAGAGCATTGCACCATCCTTCCAGGATCTGATCATGTTTAGAATTAATTCACTCATTTATTCAACATTAACCAAACATCTACTGTATATACAGAATTGTTCTAGGCTCAGAGTAGAATACACAGATGTGGAAAACGTGGTTCATGTCCGTGAGAGTTTATAGTCTAGTAGAAAATTCTCCCATGAATGCTGAGGATATTAGAGATACCAACAGGGGTTAGATATTCCTAGAAACAGAGAACAAATAATAATAACACCTTCTGAAAGCAATGATCCCAAGAATTTTTGTATGAATGATGAAACTTAGGAAAAGCTAAAAGCTCCAATCCTCATTAACAAGTACAAACAACTTATAACTTTTAAACTAATTTGAACCTCAAAAGTAACTGAAAAAAAGCAGTAGATATTACTTCCTAAGAGAACAAAAGTTAAGCCTCGTCAGGTTCTAGGGTGATCTTTTAATTTTTTTTAAATCACTTTTTACAAAGTTTCCATATTGGGATACATTATTTCCAGTCTGTTAGCTGTTTAATAAGACAGGCAGGTAAAGCAAATTGTCACAAGGCTAGTGAGTAGCAGCTACTTGACCTCAGGTTTGAATTTAAAACCAAAATTTATGCTTACAAATTTCTTGCATAAAGTTAATGTGCAATAAATGCTAGATGTTAGAACAGTATTTAAAAATGTAACAAATCTTTTTTACCCAGTCAACATGGTGGAGTAGATAAATGCTGTGCTTACTTCCTCTCACCACCACATCAAAATTACAACTAAACTACGGAACAACCATCATTGAGAATCACCCGAAGTCTAGTTGAAATGAAGCCCTACAACTAAGGACATATAGAAGAAGCAACCTTGAGACTATTAGGAGGGACAGAGACATGAAATGGGCTGGTCCCATTAAAAATCAGGAGGGATATCACTGCTGCAGAGGTCCCCCTTGGAGGGACGAAAGATCCCTGCCCCACACCAGGCTCTCCAGTCCAGCATTCCAGTGCCAGAGAGAGAAGTCCCCATAACTTCTGGTTGTGAAAACCATGGACATTTGTGGCTGCGTGAGATGGAGGGCAGCTAGAGTTCCAGACGCTCCTCTTCAAGGGCCCATGCACAAACTTATCACTGACAGACTCACTCACTCTGAGATCCAGTGCTGGGGCAGCAGCTTAAAAGATGCCACGGACATACGGGGAGGAACTGAGTTGTCTGGCTTCAGCGTGAGGGCTGGAAAGGCAGCTTTCTCCCAGATAGGGGAGCTGGAGGAAGCCATTGTTTCTTTTTAACTTTCCCCCCTCCTGGAGTGCAGATGCAGGCAGCAGCCATATCTGAGTCTCCATCGACTTGTTTAACACCATTCGTTTGCCTTGCCCTGGTGATTTCCTGAGACTCCACCCCACCCAACTGTTGGGCACACTCAGGCCACTTCCAGTGGCTTCTCATAAAAACGGCCTGCCTTAGCTGATGCTGCAGACTTTCCTAAAATCTCTCAAAGCTTCAGAAAACCCAAACAAGCAGCATCTGGCTTCAGCATATCCTGTACCTCTGGCTGAGTAGCTCTAAGCCCGGCACTAGTGACAGCTGGCATTGGTTTGTAGCTTGACCTCTTGAGGCATCTCCAAGCCCAGTGCGGGTGGTGGCCATCTGCAGATTGCTTTGTGGTTCATGCCAGCTGTCCTGGGCAGGGCACAGGATGTGGTTAAACTTGGCTTGCAGTGGGTCCCCTTTCAGGAGGCTCTGGGGCTGTTATGCCCAGTGGCCAGCTTTGGACTGAGCTGGAGCATCACCTGGCTGCCTCCAAAAATGACACATCCAAAGTGCAGACTGGACAGGCACCAGAGCCCTGCTAAAGCAAATCCTGTGATGTAGGGTCTGCCCCTGCATCACATTTCCTCCACTATAGTCATGTCCAGTCCTCACAACCAATCAGTCTGAGGGTCAATCCCTCCCATTAACATGCAACAGCAAGGTTTGAATACAATAGGAGGGCACACAACTCAAGAAATACACCTGGAACACCCAGCTCTGATGGGTGACTCTACCACTAGGACCCACAGCACACCTACCACATAAGGCCATTCTACTGGGTCGGGAAGCATAGCAGCCCCACCTAATACATAGAAACAAACACAGGGAGGCAGCCAAAATGGGGAGACAAAGAAACATATCCCAAATAAAGGAACAGAACAAAGCTCCAGAAAAAGAACTAAACAAAATGGAGACAAGCAATCTAAGAGATGCAGAGTTCCAAATACTGGTTATAAAGATGCTCAGTGATCTCAGGAAGAACTTCAACAAAGAGATAGGAAGCATAAAAATGGAGATGGAAACCATAAAAAGCCTGTCAGAAATAAAGAATATAATAATGGAAATGAAGAATACATTACAGAGAATCAACAGATTAGATGAAACAGAGGATTGAATCAGCGATTTAGAAAATAAGGTAGCAGGAAACACCCAACTGAAACAGAAAAAGAAAAAAGAACTCCCCAAAATAAAGACAGTTTAAGGGGCCCCTGGGACAACACTAAGCATACCAACATTCACATCATAGGGGTACCAGGAGAAGAAGAGAGCAAGGAATTGAAAACCTATTTGAAGAAATAATTCCTAACCTGGTAAAGGAAATGGAGCAGAGAGTCCCAGGAAGAGCAAAGAGTCTCAAACAAGATGAACCCAAAGAGGCCCACACCAAGACACATCATAATTAAAATGCCAAAGGTTAAAGACATAGAAATGATCTTAAAAGCAGCAAGAGAAAGGCAGTTAGTTACCTACAAGGGAGTTCCCATAAGACGGTCAGCTGATTTCTCAACAGAAACTTTTCAAGTCAGAAGGGATTGGCATAAAATATTCAAAGTGATGAAAAGCAAGGACCTACAACCAAGATTACTCTACCCAGGAAAGCTTATCATTTAGAATAAAGCTTTCCAGATAAAAAAAAAGCTAAAGGTGTTTATAGTCACCAAACCAGTTACAAGGAATGTTAGAGGGACTTCTTTAAGACACACACACACACACACACACACACACACACACACACACACACAAATGAATAAAATGGCAATAACTATATATCAATAATTCCTTTCAATGTAAATGGATTAAAGGCTCCAATCAAAAGACACAGGGTGTACACCTGAAATCTATGTAAATTTACTAACAATTGTCACCCCAATAAAATTAATTAAAAAAAAAAAAAAGACACAGGGTGGCTGAATGGATAAGAAAAAAAGGCCCATATGCCTACAAGAGACTCACTTCAGATCAGAAGACACAAAGAGACTGAAAGTAAAAGGATGGAAAAAGAAATTTCACGAAAATGGAAACAAACAAAAAGCTGGGGTAGTAGCAATATTTATACCAGATAAAATAGACACTTTAAGATGAAGGCTATAACAAGAGAGAAAGAAGTAATCCCATTTGTTGGTACTTATCTGAAGCAACCCAAAGTGCTACTTCATGGGGACATGTACATCCCTATGTTCACTGCAGCACTGTTTACAGTGGCCAAGATGTGGAGGCAACCTGGTGTCCCTGAATAAAAGAATGAATGCATAAAGAAGAGGTGGTACACATATACAATGGAATATTACTCAGCCATAAAATAAGAATGAAATCTTGCCATCTGCAACTACATGGATGGACCTAGAGGGTATTGTGCTGAGTGTTGTAAGTCAGATAGAGAAAGACAAATGTCATATCACTGATAAGAGGAATCTAAAGAACAAAATAAACAACCAAACGAAACAAACAAACTCATAGATACAGAGAACATTTTGATGGTTGCCAGATGGGAGGGGGTTGGGGTGGGTAAAAAAGAGGTAGGGATCAAGAAATACAAATTGATTTTTACAAAGTAGTTATGGGGATGTAGGGTATAGCATAAAGAACATAAGTCAATAATATTGTAATAACTATGTATGGTATCAGGTGGGCACTAGATTTATTGGGGGGAGAGAGGTGTGAGGGGGTTTGGGGAACAGGGTGACAAAATGATGAGACTAAGAAGTACAAATTGGTAGTTTCAAAATAGTCATGGGGGTGTTAAGTAAAGCATAGGGAACATAGTCAATAATATGGTAATAACTATGCATAGTGCCAGGTGGGTACTAGACTAGCAGGGGGATCACTTCTTAAATTATATAAATGTCTACACAATGCTGTACACCTGAAATTAATATCAAATAATATTGAATGTCAAGTGTCATTGAAAAATGGAAAAAGGGGGGAAAATGTGAAGGGGAATAAGAAGTTCAAATTTCCAGGTATAAAACAAGTTATAGGGATATAATGTACTCTAAAACATCATAGTTTCCAAAAGGACTTTATTCTGGCCCCTAGAATGGTCAACTCTTAGTCAAAGGAAACTGGGAGGAAATAGCTCAGAGCCTGTCTTTCTTAAGCTGCTGAAGCACGGTTCAAAATGGCAAACCTACATTGCCTCCTGGATTGTATTTCAGCAAAGATTTTCAAATTCCAGCAGCATTTTGGGACATACTGAGAGGTAACATGATGGTGTGGAAAGAATATAGATTTTGGGATTAGAGAGACCTGGGTTTGAATCCTGGCTCTACTACTGCTTACCTGGGTAACCACGAGCAAGCTGCTTCATTTTCTAATTCTTCATCCATCAAATGGGGGATAATACCTTTCAAGTTTTAAGAATTAAGAAAGATAATGTCCATAAAGCACTTGCGTTATGCCTGGCCTATGAAATAGTCAATATTATTGACTGTATTTCTTATGCTGTACATTATATCCCCATAACTGGTTTTATACCTGGACATTTGAACCTATTATTCCCTTTCACCTTTCCCCTCCTTTTTAATTTTTCAATTACAGTTGACATTCATTGCTATGAAATAATGGTTGCTATTAGTGTTCCAGATATGTGATGGCCTCACAGTCCTCCAACGGGCAATGCTGCAGGAGAGCTCAGGAGAGGGTGGTAGTTTGTCAAAGATGATCGTTCAGAATACAAGAGTCTGGGATGTGCTAGAAATTACTCCATCACTGATTTCTGACTCCTCCAACAATCTAGTGGGGACCTAAATGCCAAAAGACTGAGACTCCTTTATTCATTCAAAAGTATTAGATTCAAAGATTTTTAAAGCCACCAAGGTTCTTAGAGGTCATTCATGCCACTGCAGAGATAAAAGAAATTGATTTGAGATCATTGGGTGATTTTGACTGATACTTCAGAAAAAATACTTGGGGTGGCAGAGCATCCTGTGGGCGTTATGCCACTGGTTTTACTATTTATTCTCTTGACTTGTCAGGCAACAACTATACATATAGAAGGACTATAAAGCATTAAGGCCAGACCATGTCATAAACTATGATTTTCAATCTAAGTCGGCTGTTGTGTTGGGACATGAGGACTAAAGGTGAGGGGCTATATTTGTGTGATTATTTTCCTGTCTTATAGTTCAAACTACACAGGGGACACAACTGGACCTCCAAGTTTACCAAATTATAATATCATGAGGTGCTTTATAATGGGGATCTATCATACCTGAAAATCTTTTATTCTTTTGGCGGAAATAAGAATACTCTAAGTTATATATAGGCTATAACTCATTCTAGAGCTCTAACTCCAATAATTTCTAACTTTTCCATCATAGGGTGCCATTGGGGGAGTCGAGTTCAATTTTCCATTACTTCTTCAGCACACTAGGTAAATCATTTGGATAGCCCTTGAGAAGTTATGTATTTAATTTTCTGCCCCATATGTATGTGAATAAGCAGTAGAACCAATTTCTCTTAAGTGCTAAATAAAAGAGACAACCTATAGTGGAAACATACAATACTTCATGGAGAAAGGTTTTTTTCTTCAAATGGTCGTAATTCACTGAGGACATTTCATTTTTGCCTGAGAGTTGTCATTCTCTTGTGGGCCATGTAGAACTAAAGAAAGAGCCTCGATGAAATTGGCATTTTAGTCTGGAGGGTTTGGCTCATGCTGCAGTATGGTAAATCTGCAGTTGCCACCTGCCTGGGCTCAAACTGTTCTGAGGGACATTAGTTCTGTAAGTTGTTAAAAGACATTTGGGGTAAAATCAAGTTTGGGAACTGTATCATTCTCTTGGAGATTACTAATGCACATTAGCGTATTAAAATGTTGGCAGAAATGGTGCTGTAGGAAGAAATCCTGGCAGTTTCCAAACTTATTTGAACGATGGAATGCTTTTTTTAAACCTACAGAACCATTAATATATTGCAGTATATAGTGTTCGTCAAAGTGCTGTTAGGGCAATTCTGTGCTCAATTATGTCTATAGACAGGTTTGCAAGCTCTAAAACAGCCAAGGAAGAAACAGTGCCAGGGACTCTAAGATGGTGCCAATTTCTGAAGGTCCTAACCTTTTGGGAAAGAAATGAAGACAGCTGAGACTGACAGCAGCGGAGACTGAGAGCAGAAGGCAGACACAAGTACTCCTTCTCTACCCCCGCCCCACGGCTTCCCTACCCCCAATACGGGTCAGAGGCGCACGTTTTAATCTTCTTACTTAATTAGCACTTAGCACACCAAACTTGACCAGCTTGTATACTTATCTTTCTCCCCTGTTATACTGTGAGCTTTTTGAGGGTAGAACACTGTGCCCAGCTGCTATAACCCAGTACTTATGCTGCTGCCTGAATAAATGGATGAACCACACTAAATTTGGTTTATTGACATTTATTAAACATTCCTAATGGAAACAGTTGACATTTATTAAACATTCACTGCATGATAGGCACAAGGTTAATAGCCTATGAGTTGGGTATGATTACACTGATTTTAAACACACAGAAGCTAAATAGCCCAAAGCTACTCAGTTGGTAAATAATGGAATCAAGACTAAAAGCCAGACAATATGACTTCAGAACTTGGGTTCTTAACCAATACGAGCATGCTTTTCTTTCTCTCTTCTAAGATTCATCTCAGCAGTAAAATTCCATGATTCTGCAGAGGGAGGATTCGAATAGAACTCAAAACAATGGCAAAATAACTAGTACGACTGTCAGGACCAGTAGGGTTTAAAAGCAAAGGGGACAGTGCAACGAGAGGCTGCAAAAGACCGGCACATATGGTGGAGTGAAGGAACGTAGAAAGGACAGCGGAACACATACTAGAGGCCTCTCTGAGGAAGTGAAATTTGAATTGAGACTTGAAAGATAAATAGACTCTGCCCAGGTTTCTAAAAAAATTAAGTTTTTTAAAAAATAGTATTAATATTCTCATAGTAAAATAAATGTACAATTCACATTTGTTTTTGTTTCTATTTTTGCCTTACTTTGTGGACTACGTATGAGTGATGTTTAGTTCTTGGTTGCTGTAAGTGGTTTAAATGGTGGCCCTCCAAAAGATATGTCTACATCTTAGTCCCTGGAACTTGTGAATATGACTGTTTGGAAGAAGGTCTTCGCAGATGTAATTAAGTTAAGGATCCTGAGATGTAATCTGGGTTAAGAATTACCCATGTAGGTCCTAAATCCAATGACAAATGTCCTTATAAGACACATACAGAAGGAACACATATAGGGAGGAGGAGGGGAAGGCCATGTGAAGCCAAAAGCAGTGATTGGACTTACGCACCACAAACCAAAGAGCTAGAGCTTCCAGAAGCTGGAAGAGACAAAGGCGGATTCTAGCCCTTGATGTGGGCCCTTGCCAACATCTTTTGTTTTTATTTTCTTTCTTTAAATTAAAGTTTATTGGGTATTGCCAACATCTTGATCTAAGATCTGTGGCCTTCAGAACTGTGAGAGAATAAATTTCTGTTGTTTTAAGTCAGCTGATTTGTGCAATTTGTTATGGTAGCCCTAGGAAATGAATATACTTGGCTTCGTCCTGTCACTGTGCATAAATCTGGGCCAATTTCCCCTCGATATCTATCGTTTTACACTTAGGGAATCCAAAGTTATACAGATAAAACAAACCAAGAAGTCAAAACAAATGCCAAATATCATATATCGTAAAGCCAAACATATTTTTGGGTATCGGGTATGACTATAATTTGCACCACTGACTCTATTAGCAAGGGTAATGAGGCATGGACTATATGGATACTACCGGGGAAATGGCCTGAAGTGTTCTGAAAGAAACACTTTGTCTCTCTCTCTTTTTTTTTAACCACCTGGTTGCACTTTCCCTTGCTACCACTACCCTGAATCATTCTATTTTGTATACCCTATAATATTGACATGGACAGTGATTCATCCTATATAACTGTTCTTTAAAGTAATACTATTGTCTTTAGTAGGGCTTTTCTAAAAAAGGTATGCAAATATAAAGAGGAGCTTATTAATTTTATTTTCACAGTAAGTTATAACTTTAAATCTGATATCTTTGGAGTTGCAGATACTATTAAACCTGTTTTGTGAAATAGAACAATATAACCAGAGCTATTCTGAGAAATGACTGCGGCATTACGCACATACTCAACTTCCATGATATCATGAATTTTTTCCCAAAGATTCTACAGAGGTCAGAGGAGGTATTATTTTAAACAAACAAAGAAACAAACAGAAAACCAAACACTTGCTACTTTAAAAAGTTGTGTAGATCAAGAAAATGAAATAAAAAGCATCCCGTTTAGAAAGGAAGAAGTAAAATAATCTATTCGCAGATGGCATGATCTTAGAATATCTTAAGGAATCCATCAAAAAGTGTTGGATAAGTAAAGTTGTGTTTATAAAAAATCAAGATGCACCTAAAGATACAGATAGGTTGAACATAAAAGAATAGACTTAGCATGCAAACAATAACCACAAAAAAAGTCGGAGTAATTGTATCCATATCAGACAAAACAGATTTCAAAAAAAGGCGTATTACTAAAGATAAAGGGAGGACATTTCTTAAGGATAAAAGGGCCAATTCATCAGGAGAACATAATAATCATAATCATTAAGTGTGCATGCACTTAATACCAGAGAATTCAAAATTCATGAAGTGAAGACTGACATCATTTAAAGAGAAAATAGGCAAATCCACATATGATATGTGGAGATTTTAACATCCCCCTCTCACTAACTAGACAAAAAAGTCAGAAAGGGCATAAAGATCTGAACACTATCAACCACCTTGATCTAACTGACATTTTTACAACACTATACTCAAAAGCACAAAATATATATTCTTTTCAAGGGTATATGAAACATTCATCAAAACACTGACCATATGCTGGGCCATAAAATGAGTCTCAATCAATTTTAAAGAATTGAAATTTTTACAGTGTGTTCTTTGACTACAGTGTAATTAAACTAGAAATAAAAAATAGATCTAGAAAAAACCAAAATATTTGGAAATTAAACAACATACTTTTTGTTTTTAACTTATCATTTATTTAAGTGTGTTTTTCCAGGACCCACCAGCTCCAAGTCAAGTAGTTATTTCAATCTAGTTTTGGAGAGCATAGCTCACAGTGGCCCATGTGGGGATCAAACCGGCAACCTTGTTGTTAAGAGCACTGCGCTCTAACCAACTGAGCTAACTGGCTGCCCCAAACAACATACTTTTAAGTAACACATGAGTCACCAAAGAAAGCACACACAAAACAATCAGAAAATATTTCAAACTAAATGATGACAAAAATTCTATGTATCAAAATTTGTAGGATGTAGCTAAAGTTCCATTTTAAGGAGCTAGAAAAAGAAATATATACTGAAAAATAATTAGAAGTAAGGAAATAACAAAGGTATGAGCACAAATCAATGCAATAGGAAAAAACCATAGAGAAAATTAACAGTCAAAAATTGGTTCTTTGAAGAGTTTAACAAAATTGCTAAACCGCTAGGTAAATTAAATAAGAAAAAAGAAAAGAGAAGACATAATTCACCAATGTTAGCAGTAAAAGGGGATTTTAGATTCTACAGACATCAAAAGGATAATAATGGAATATTATAAATAGCTTTATGCCAATAAATTCAATAACTTAAACAAAATGGGAAAATTCCTAAAAAAATACAACTTCTCAAAATTCATGAAAGATAAAACACAAACTCTGAATATATTTACTAAAGAAATTAAATTATCAAAACCTTCCCACAAACAAAACTTCAGGCCCAGATAATTTCACTGGTGATTTCTATCAAACAATTCAGAAAGAAAGAAGAACAATCTTATACAAAATCTTTCTGAAAATAGAGAAGAAAAAAACACACCAATTCAGTTTATGAGGACAGTATAGTCTGATACAAAACCTGAAGACATTACAAAAGAGAAAATTTCAGACCAATATCCCTGAATATTAAACAAAATGTTAGCAAATCAAATCTAGCAAAATACAAAAAGCCTAATACATCATTATAAAGTTGAGTTTCATTCAAGGCAATAAGGGATAATCAATGTAATCTACAATATTAAGAAAATAAAGGAGGAAAGCTATATAATCATATATATAGCTATATAATCAAGTACTTGACAAAACTTAACAGCCATTGATGATAAACATCCTTTTTAAATTAGGAAGAGAAAAAAAATTCCTTAATCTGATAATGGGCATCTATGAACAGTCTAACCTAATAACCAACTTAATGGTGAAATATTAAATGCTTTCCACCTAAAATCAGGAAAAAACCAAGGATGCCCACTCATAGTCAACATTGTACTGGTGATTGAAGCTAATGCAATAAGGTAAGATAAAAGGTAGAAAAAATATCAAAAAAGAAGGGGTGAAACTATCTCTGCAGATGACATGATTGCTTACGTAGAAAAATCTAAGGAATCTACAAAACAACTAGAAGAATAAGCAAATTTAGCAAGCTGCAGAATACAAGATCACTATAAAAAATCAATTATATTTTAACAGCAGCAGCAATTAAAAATAAAACAAAAATTCCAATTATAATGTCAAAAACATAAAATACTTAGGCATAAATTTAAAAAAATATGTGCAAGACCTGTACACTTAAAAAACTACAAAGCCACTGCTGAGAGAATTTGAAAAAGACCTAAAATCAGAGAGATATAATATGCTCATGAATTAGAAGCCTCATTATCACTAAGATGTCAATTCTCCCCAAATTAATCTACATATTCAATGTGACTGCAATCACAGTCCTACCTCTTTTTTACATAAGAAAGTGACAAGCTGGTTCTACAATTTATATGGAAATACAAAGGACATAAAATATGTAAAGCAATCTTGAAAAGGAAGAATCAAGTTGGGAGGATTAATAATCCTACTTTGAGACTTTCTATGTAATCAAGTAATCAAGTACAGTGAATATGGGTATAAAAATAGACATATAGATAAATGTAAGAGACTACAGAGCTCAGAAATAGATCTACACTTAAAAAGTCATCTGATTTTTGAAAAAGGTGCCAAAGCAAACCAAAGGATGGCCTTTTCGACAAATGGTGATGGTATAACTTGATATCCATATTAAGAAAAAAGAGAGACATCATTAAAATGGCGGTGTGAGGTGAGCCTCTGTAAAGCTCCCCTGGAATTTACAACTAATCGAACAACAATAACTCCACAAAGGACTCCCTGCACAGCAGACAGGCAAGACGTAGAGGCCCACTACTGAATTCACCTAAAGGTGGGCGAATCGCGCGATCGGGGGAGGAGGGAAGGGAGAAGTGCAGAGACGAGCCGAGAGGGCGCAGGACGCAGACCTAGCTCAGTGCTCCGAGCTCGCGGCATTCCGGAACTACCGCAGTGGGAGAAGAAGAAGTCGTACAGCTAGGGCTCTGCTTATGGCCCACAGTGCTGAGGGCCATACAACATGCTCATGGAGGAGACCTCGGAGAAAAGACTGAGGGAAGAAGGCTGAAAACAGTGGTTTAAGCCCTCACTGCTGAGCAGCGAACGGAAGCCTTAGGCACTGAGACCAGCCGCCCCCTCCCTACCCTCCCAGAGCTCGCCCCACCCCCACCTGCCTGGTGCTAGAAGCGGAACAGTAGCAGTGTCAGATCAAAATAACAGGATATTTGCTGTTCTGAGAACTGTGGACCGCAGACACAGATTCGCAGCCCAACTAGTTCCGGCAAAGGGGAGGGAGCTGTGGAAGCGGGACCGGCTGTGTTGGTGGTCACCGCCATTGCTCTGGGCCACCTCTCACAACTCACCCGGCTCCTGCCCCACCTATCTGGGCAGATCCCTGCAGGAATAAACAGAACTGCTGAAACATACGGGCTCTGAATCTGGTGCAGGAGGAGCTTTGGAACTTTAAAAGCTCTGCGCATACCCACACGGACACTGCACCCTGTGACCCAGGTGAACTATTAACAGAGGAGAAGCCCGTCTCCCAGGGAATACCCCCATTGTGTGAGAAGCTGGAATAGTGCAGAGAAAACATAGCACTGCTGTGTGAGAGAGAAAAAAAAGGCTGCAGTCCGAGAGAAAATAAAACATTCTACCAACAAGTACTGGAAAACAAAAGAAAAGACCTCTTCCTATCAACCTGTTGCAGAAGCCACTCCTGTAGATGTCTAGGAAGAGAAATAATAAATCAGTAATTGCCATGAATAACTAAGGCAACAAGACAGCTCAGAAAGAAAGTGAAAAGTCTCCAGAAAAGGAACTTAAAGATATGGAAAAATGTGACTTAAATGATAGAGAATTCAAGATTGCAGTTCTGAAAAACCTCAAAGAGATGCAAGAAAACACAGAAAGGCAATTTAATGAACTCAGAAACGCAATCAAAGAACAACATGAGCATTTTACAAAAGAGATTGAAATTTTAAAAAAGAACCAAATGGAATTTCTGGAGATTAAGAACTCAATAGAAGAAATTAAGAATGAAATAACCAGCTTAGGTAGTAGAGTTGACCAGATGGAGGAAAGAATCAGTGACATCAAAGATAGAAACCTGGAAATTACACAGATGGAAGAAGAAAGGGACTTGAGACTTGAAAGAAATGAAAGAACTCTACAAGAACTTTCTGACTCCATCAGAAAGAACAATATAAGAATAATGGGCATACCAGAAGGAGAAGAAAGAGAGAAGGGAACAGAGAATATATTCAAACAAATTGTTGATGAGAACTTCCCAAACTTGTGGACAGAACTGGATCCTTGAATCCAAGAAGCAAGTAGATCACCTAATTACCTCAATCCCAAAAGGCCTTCTCCAAGGCACATTGTATTGAAGCTGTCTAAAATCAACGACAAAGAAAGAATCCTCAAGGCAGCCAGGGAAAAGAAGACGGTAACCTACAAAGGAAAGCCCATTAGATTATCATCAGATTTTCCAGCAGAAACTCTACAAGCTAGGAGGGACTGGAACCAAATATTCAAACTATTGAAAGAGAGAAATTATGAGCCAAGAATAATATATCCAGCAAAGATCTCCTTTAGATATGAAGGAGGAATAAAGACCTTTCCAGACATACAGAAGCTGAGGGAATTTTCTAATACACGACCTGCACTACAAGAAATACTAAAGGAGGCTATTCGACCACCATCAACAGGGACAATTTGTGGCAACCAAAACATAAAAAGGGGGAGAGTAAAGGCCTGAACCGGAATATAGGAATGGAGAAAGTAAGCCTGCTGAAGAAAATGGAATACTCTAAATATAAAACTTTCTTTTACATAAACTTAAGGGTAACCACTCAAAAAAAATCCAGAACTGAAATATATACTGTAATAAAAGAACAGAGGGAAACATCATAGAATACCACTACACAGAAATAATAGACAACAACAAAAAGGCAAAGAAACAATGGAGACACAGCCTTACCAGAAAACTAAAGATAGAATGACAGGAAATCCTCACATATCAAGAATCACCCTAAATGTAAATAGACTGAACTCACCAATAAAAAGGCACAGAGTAGCAGATTGGATCAAAAAACTAAACCCAACCGTATGCTGTCTCCAAGAGACACATCTCAGCTACAAGGATAAGCATAGACTCAAAGTGAAAGGGTGAAAATTGACACTCCAAGAAAATGGTACCCAGAGAAAATCAGGTGTATCCATAATGATAGCAGATGAAATAGACTTCAGGGTGAAAACGATAACAAGAGACAAAGATGGACATTTCATAATGGTAACGGGGACTATACAACAAGAAGACATAACAGTCATCAATATTTATGCCCCCCAATCATGGAGCAACGAAATATACCAAGCAACTACTAATAGAACTAAAGGGAGAAATTGACCAAAACACAATTATACTAGGGGACTTAAATACATCATTGACAGCTATGGATAGATCATCCAAACAGAAAACAAATAACGAAATAGCAGCCCTAAATAACACATTAGATGAAATGGACATAATTGACATATATAGAGCACTTCATCCTAAAACATCAGACTATACATTCTTTTCTAGTGTACATGAACATTCTCAAGGATAGACTATATATTGGGACATAAAATCAGCCTCAGCAAATTTAAGAAGATTGAAATCATACCAAGCATATTCTCTGATCAATAGAATTTGAAATTGGATATCAACTGCAAAAAGAAAGCAGGAAAAAACACAAACACATGGGTATTAAACAACATACTTTTAAAGAACGACTGGGTCAAAGAAGATATTAGAGGAGAGATCAAAAGATACATAGAAAAAAATGACAATGAAAATACATCCTACCAAAATTTTTGGGATGCAGCGAAAGCAGTTTTAAGAGGGAAATTTATGTCATTACAGGCTTATCTCAAGAAACAAGAAAAATCCTAAATAAATAACCTCATGTTACACCTTAAAGAACTAGAAAAAGAAGAACAAGTGAAACCCAAGGTCAGCAGAAGAAAGGAAATAACAAAAATCAGAGCAGAACTAAATGAAACAGAGAACAAAAAGACAATAGAAAAACTTAATGTGACAAAGAGCTGGTTCTTCGAAAAGATTAACAAAATTGACAAACCCTTGGCTAGACTCACTAAGATAAGAGAGAAGACACTAATTAACAAAATCAGAAATCAAAAAGGGGAAGTTATCACGGACACCACGGAAATACAAAGGATCATCCAAGAATATTATGAAGGACTATATGCCACCAAATTGAATAACCTAGAAGAAATGGACAAGTTCTTAGAAACATATAGCCTTCCAAGGCTGAACCATGAAGAACTGAAAAATCTAAACAGACCGATCACCAGTAACGAAATTGAATCAGTCATCCAAAACCTTCCCAAAAGCAAAAGTCCGGGACCAGACGGCTTCACTAGTGAAGAATTCACTAGTGAATTTTACCAAACCTTCAAAGAGGATCTAATATCAATCCTGCTCAAACTCTTCCAAAAAATTGAAGAAGAGACAATACTCCCTAACTCATTTTATGAGGCCAACATTACCCTGATACCAAAACCTGGTAAGGACAACACACAAAAAGAAAACTACAGACCAACATCTCTGATGAATACAGATGCAAAAATCATAAACGAAATTCTAGCAAATCGAATACAGCAACGCATTAAAAAGATTATTCATCACGACCAAGCGGGGTTCATCTCCGAACACAAGGATGGTTCAACATCTACAAATCCATCAATGTGATACATCACATAAACAAAATAAAGGACAAAAATCAAATGATTGTATCAATTGATGCAGAAAAAGCATTTGACAAGATACAACATCCATTTATGATTAAAACACTGAATAAAATAGGTATAGACGGAAAATACCTTAACATAATATAGGCCATATATGACAAGCCCTCAGCTAATCTTATAATTAATGGTGAAAACCTGAAGCCCTTTGCTCTATGTTCAGGAACACGACAGGGCTGTCCCCTATCACCTCTGCTTTTCAACATAGTGTTGGAAGTCCTTGCCAGAGAAAGAAATAAAAGGCATCCAAATTGGGAATGAAGAAGTTAAATTATCAGTCTTTGCAGATGACATGATGCTATATATAGAAAACCCTAAAGACTCCACCAAAAAGCTATTAGAAACAATGAACGAATACAGTGAAGTTGCTGTCTACAAAATCAACGTACAAAAGTCCACTGCATTCCTATATACTCACAATGAAATCTCAGAAAAAGAAATACAAAAAACAATTCCTTTTGCAATTGCAGCAAAAAGAATAAAATACCTAGGAATAAACTTCACCAAGGATGCGAAGGACCTATATGCTAAAAACTATAAGACATTTTTGAAAGAAATTGAAGAAGACACAAAGAAATGGAAAGACATTCCGTGCTCATGGATTGGAAGAATCAACATAGTTAAAATGGCCATATTACCCAAAGCAATATATAGACTTAATGCGATCCCCAACAAAATCCCAATGGCATTTTTTAAAGAAATAGAACAAAAACTCTTCAGATTTGTTTGGAACCACAAAAGACCCCGAATAGCCAAAGCAATCTTAGGAGAAAAGAACAATACTGGAGGTATCACACTCCCTGACTTTAGCTTGTACTACAGGGCTACAATAATCAAAACAGCTTGGTATTGGTAGAAAAACAGACACACAGACCAATGGGATAGAATTGAGAACCCAGATATAAAACCACATAAATATGGACAGATAATTTTTGACAAAGAAGCTAAAAACATACAATGGAGGAAAGACAGCCTCTTCAATAAATGGTGCTGGGAGAATTGGATAGCCACGTGCAAAAGAATGAAACTGGACTGCTATCTGTCACCATGTACCAAAATTAATTCAAAATGGATCAAAGACTTAAGCATAAGACCTGACACAATAAACTGCATAGAAGAAAACATAGGTACTAAATTTATGGACCTTGGGTTCAAAGAGCATTTTATGAATTTGACTCCAAAGGCAATGGAAGTAAAAGCTAAAATAAACAAATGGGACTATATGAAACTTAAAAGCTTCTGCACAGCAAAAGAAACCATCGACAAAATAAAGAGACAACCAACTGAATGGGAGAAGATTTTTGCAAACAGTGCCTCCGATAAGGGGCTAATATCCAAAATATACAAGGAACTCAAGAAACTCAACAACAAAAAACAAACAACCCAATTGAAAAATGGGCAGAGAACCTGAAGAGACATTTCTCCAAAGAGGACATACAAATGGCAAATAGACATATGAAAAAATGCTCAACATCACTAATCATCAGAGAAATGCAAATAAAAACCACAATGAGATATCACCTCATCCCAGTCAGAATGGCTATCATCAACAAGACAAATAGTCACAAGTGTTGGAGAAGCTGTGGAGAAAAAGGAACCCTCATACACTGTTGGTGGGAATGCAGACTGGTGCAGCCGTTATGGAAGGCAGTGTGGAGGTTCCTCAAAAAATTAAGAATACAATTACCACATGACCCAGCAATCCCTCTCCTGGGTATCTATCCAAAAAATCTGAAAACATTTATACATAAAGACACATGCTCCAATGTTCATTGCAGCTTTGTTTACGGTGGCCAAGACATGGAAACAACCAAAATGTCCTTCAATAGATGAATGGATAAAGAAGTTGTGGTACATATGCACAATGGAATACTAGTCGGTGGTAAGAAAAGATGATATAGGAACATTTGTGACAACATGGATGGATCTTGAAAGTATAATGCTAAGTGAAATAAGCCAGACAGAAAAAGCAGAGAACCATATGATTTCACTGATACATGGTATATAAACCAAAAACAACAAAAGAACAAGACAAACAAATGAGAAACAAAAACTCATAGACACAGACAATAATTTAGTGGTTATCAGAGGGTAAGGGGGGTAGGGGGTGGGAAATGAGGGTAAGGGGGATCAAATATGTGGTGATGGAAGGAGAACTGACTCTGGGTGGTGAACACACAATGGGATTTACAGATGATGTAATACAGAATTGTACACCTGAAATCTATGTAATTTTACTAACAATTGTCACCCCAATAAATTAAAAAAAAGAGAAAAAAAAATCTTGACTTCTACTTCACACCATATATAGAAATTAATTTGAGATGGATCATATATGAAATATAAGAGCTAAAACACTAAAACTTGTAGGAGAAAATGCAGGTGATTATCTTCATAGTTTGGTGGTAGATAAAGGTTTATTAGGACCAGAAAGTAATAACCAAAAATAAAAATTTGATAAATTACTTTATCAAAATAAAAAAAACTTCTGCTAATCAAAAGACACCATTAAGAAAGGAAATAGTTAAGCCAAAGACTCGAAAAATATACATAAAATATATATCTGATATAGAACTTGTATCTAGAATATCTCGAGATCTTCCACAATTCAGTATTAAGACAAACAATCTAATAAAAATGGGCAAAATATTTGAACTGACACTTCACCAAAGAAGATATATGAATGAGAAGAACACAAAAAGCTGCTCAACAGCAGAAGTCATCAAGGAAATACAAATTAAAAACACAAAGAGACATCTTTATATATATTCCAGAATCACTGAAGTTAAATGAGACTGATACCACCAATTATTGACAAGAATGTGGAACAACTTGAACTATTATACATTATTGGTGAGTGTATAAAAAGATACACTGTGAAAAAAGGTCTGACAATTTTTTATAAAAAAAGTACTCACCTTCTGCTGGACCTAGCAATTCACTCCTAGGTATTTAATCCAAGATAAATGAAAATACATGTCCTCAAAAAGGCTAATATAAGAATGTTCATAGCTTTGTTCAAGATAGCTAATAACTGGAAACAGCCAATGTATCCAACAGAAGAATGGTTAAACAAATAGTGGAGTATCCATACAATGGATTGTTAGTCATAAAAAAGGAATAAACTATTATATATGCAACATGTTTTGATCTCAAAAACATGCTGAAATGTTAAAAAGGGTGTACACTGTGTAATTCCATTTTTATGAAGTTCTAGAACAAACAAAATTAAATTATAAATACAGAAAAATACACAGAATTAAGGTTGCCTCTTGGTGAGTGGGGGCAGAAATTGACCGTGCCTTAAGGGGCACCAGGTACTTTAAACAATACTGAACTTCAGTTACTATTAATGGTGAAGTATTTAGGAGGAAAGTGCACTTATGTCTGTGACTTACTTTGAATGCAACAAAAAATAAGAAAGAGTGCTAGAGATGAATATATACATAGATATACTGTGAGGGAAATACTGCCAAATGTTAATTGAGGCAGATACATGGACATTCTTTGAATGAGTATTCCAACTGTTCTAAATGTTGGCAATTTTTCATAATAAAATGTTGGGGGAAAATTGTGTTTTCAATTCCTCTGCTCTCTCTCACATTACCTATACAAATTTGAACAGAATTTGTATGAAGTAAGCCAATAGTGGGTGCTGTGCTCTGAGTCATGATTTTACCTTAAAAAAAAACATACTTTAATACAAGAAATAAACCAAGCCATTCCTTCTTACCAAAGAATAAATTAAAATACATAGTGATTTTAGAGTTTCATGTTATAGACTCGTATGTAACGACTCTGGCTCCAATGAGAGAAGACCCAAAGTTTTATGCACTCTGCCTCAGCTCAGATGTCTATTTCCAAGGCTAACCATCTGCCTTAACTACAGCCTAGCACAAGGAAATGTATTTGCTGAGCTTGGTCTCTCAAGGTGAAATGTAAGGCTCATACAATGTCAACAAAAAACAAAACAAATCAAAAACACAATGTCAAGAAAAACTCATATACTACAGTTAAGGACGGGTAGTCATCTAGTAGATTATAGATTCGATGTTTATACCATCAAGAAAAAACTTTTGGGTTTCATTACCTTTATCAAGAGATGCCCCGGCCATATGGTAAAAGCTCAGTGCAGTGTCCACATCATTAATATTCTTTAGGAAAGTAAAGAAGTTCTCCACTTCCTGAAATGTCAGACCCTGAAAGAAGAGACAACAAGGTAAAGCAGGAACTTGAAACAAAAAGCTGCATAAAATGCAGAAAACTAGGCCTATCAATCAAAAATTTATGCTATGCTTAGAACAGAAACTGAAAAAATTAGTCAAGGAATGTCAAATTTGTACACAACAGGGGAACAAAACTCTAGAATTTTACCCTGAAAAAGTCAAGCTGGCTAACTGCTTTCCTCTTACATGTAAAATCTGACATGAAGCTGTTTCCAGTGGTGGTTGGTTATTTTTAATGAAAATATGTCTAACTGTGCCCTCCACTTAGTCCCAGTATCTATTACTGAGTACGACACTTCCTAAATGAGCTGTAGCCATTTGAGCTGTTATAGCTCAACAGGTAAGACCAGAGTCAGGACTTCCATTTAAATAACCTCCTCACAGGCCAGCTATGCTTTTTGAGGCTTAAGCTAATTAAAGAACCACCAAAGCCAGTGATACCTATACATCAGAATGGTCTCAGAATTGAGCAGAACCCAAGCACTTGGGAAGCTGTTCATTATCTTAATTTGTAAGTTACGAAGGAAGCAATTTACCACTTAACTTTAACCTGCTGAAACTGTGAATAAAGGAGTTCTTTTCAAAAGCTGGTCAAAGGTTTGCTGATCTCGAATTCTACTTTCTATGATGGCTCAAAAGAGAGTAGTTACATAAATAGGGGCTACAGGGAGGAGTTCTCTTACAGGGAGGAAGATTTGTCCTATTTGCCTATTTCCCACTTCTCACACATCATGCTCTGATGGAAATGAATACAATTTCTAAGAAGTAAATAACACTGACGAGACACTGAGGTTAATGCCTTTTAATGAAAACTCAGGTCCTTAATGGATTGCAGATGCTGACTGGCTTCTACTTAGTGCTGCTCGTCTTCCAATTTCCATCTCACCAAACTACAGAGCCCAGGAATCCACATGGAAAACTCAGTAACGAGGAAACCTCAATACAGGCAATCTACAGTACTTCCTGGTACTCTCCAAGGTTGTCAATGGTATCTGTCTCATTTTATCAACCAAACTGAGAGTTAAAATACTGTATGTATAATTATGTCACACGATCTTTTATAGTCCCCCCCAAGAATCAAAGAACTTAAACTTTTTATTGTGGAACATGACTATCGTATAGAAAGGTGCAGAAAACATAAATGTACAACTTAACTGTTGTAGAATGAACACCCATACAATCTCCATTTAGGTGAAGAAACAGACTATTATTGGCATCCCAGAGCCTCCCTTCCTCCCTCCCCCCAGCATGGCCTTTCTTGGTTATAGTCCTCTTCTCCCAGTGGTAATCCCTATTCTGATTTTTAGGAGATTCATTTCCTTGCTCTCTCCCTCTTTTTAAAAATAGTACTGCTGTGTTTCCCCGAAAATAAGACCTAGCTGGACAATCAGCTCTAATGCGTCTTTTGGAACAAAAATTAATATAAGACCCCGGGTCTTATGTTATATAAGACCCGGTGTATTATATTATATTAGTCTTATAAGATCGGGTATTATATTATATTATATCGTATTATATATTACATAAGTCTTATAAAACCGGGTCTTATATAATATATAATATAATATGATATGATATAATATAATACCTGGTCTTATATAATTTTTGCTTCAAAAGACACATTAGAACTGATTGTCTGGTCTTATTTTCGGGGAAACATGGTATTTATGCATCTTTAAACAGAAACAAGAGTTTAATTGTATCTGTTTTTGAACTTGATAAATGGAGTCATGAAGTAAGCAGTCTATAGTCATGCCTGCATAACGACGTTTCAGTCAATGACTGACTGCATATACGACAATGGCCCCATAAAATTACAACTGAGCTGGAAAATTCCTATTGCCTAGTGACATGGTAGCCATGGTAACATCATAGGGCAACGCATACTCATGTGTTTGTGGTGATGCTGGTGTAAACAGACCTAGTTGCTGTCCTATAAAAGTATAGCATATACACTTACGTGTTTCTATGTTTTGATACACAAATACCATTGTATTACAGTTGCCTAGAATATTCAGTACCTGATGTGGTACAGGTTTGCATTTAGGAGCAATCGTCTGTATCATATGGCCTAGCTGTGTAGTAGGCTATAAGTTTGTGTAAGTACACTCTGATGTTGGCACAATGATGAATTGCCTAACTACACATTTCTCAGAATGTATCCCTGTCGTTAAGTGGCACATGACTGTATTACATATGGCTTCTCTCTTTAAGATTTGTCCACATTTTTGTGTGTATCTGTAGTTCATTTATTTTTATTGCTCTAAGTATTCCATTGTGTGAACATACCACAATTATTTATCCAGTGTATCTGGACTGTTGCTAGATTTTGGCAATTATGAATAGAGGTGCATCTGTATTTAAACTTTCATTCAAACATTTATGGACTATCTACTATGCCAAGCTCCATAATATTTGGCAGTAAAATGGAAGGCCTACATTAAATATTTTTTCCCCTAGTTTTTTTTTTTTTTTAAACTTTTATTTATTTTAAGTGTGTTTTTCCGGGACTCATCAGCTCCAAGTCAAGTAGTTGTTTCAATCTAGTTGTGGAGGGCGCAGCTCACAGTGGCCCATGTGGGGGATCGAGCCGGCAACATTGGTGTTATGAGCACCGCGCTCTAACCAACGGAGCTAACCAGCCACCCCTTTATTCCCTTGAGGTCATTCCCTTGGCCTCGATTTAGAGCATCCAGAGGTAGGGTTCATTCCTTGTATGAAAGTCACAGAATGCTATCTAATGTAAGCACTAGGATAGAATCAACCTCAAAGCGGAGAAACCCACTGGACCAGAAGTACAGGTTCTATTAGGCTGGTGCAAAAGTAATTGCGACTTTTGCAATTATTTTTAACCTTTTAAACTGCAATTACCTTTCCACAAACATAATTTCACCTGCTTATAGATAGATACACTAATACCATCTTCTCTTTCCCTCCATCAAAAGACATGCTGACGTGGAAACAACCTAAGTGTCCATTGATGGATGAATGGCTAAACAAAACATGGTATATACATATAATGAAATATTATTCAGCCTTTAAAAGGAAGGACATTTTGACACATACTATATAACATGGATGAACCTTGAAGACATTATGTCAAGTGAAATAAGCCAGTTATAAAAGGACAAATACTGTATGATCCCACATATGTGAGGTACCTGGAGTAGTTAAACTAATAGAGACAGAAAGTAGAATGATGGTTGCCAGGGGTTTGGGGGAGGGAGAAATGGGGAATTATTGTTTAATGGATATGGAGTTTCAGTCTGAGAAGATAAAAAAAGTTCTAGAGATGGATGGTGGTGATGGTTGTACAACAACGTGAATGTACTTTTTAAAAACATTTAAAAAGGTATGATCAAAAAATATGGTGAATGTTTAAAAAGTTTATTATAGTAAAAGACACACTGCCATTAATCCTCCTCAAAATACTCCCCCTTGTTTCGAACACACTTATCCCATCGTTCTTGCCACTTTCTGAAGCAGTCCTGGAAGTCCTCTTTTGTGAGAGTCTTTAGTTGTGCTGTCACGTCTGCCTCGATGTTCTGAATCATTTTGACTTTGGGGAAGAGCCAGAAGTCGCATGGTGCCAGATCCGGTGAATAAGTGGATGAGGACACACCATAATGTTTTTATTTGACAGAAATTGCCATATACCAGAAGTGATGTGTGACACGGAGCCTTGTCATGATGGAGGATGATTACAGCACACTTTAAAACACACCTTCTCTCAACTGTAGCTCACACCCTACTGACTGTACTGAACAAGTTGAAACTTGTCACACACTGTTACTAAGGTTTAAGGGCGACTTCATGTATTGAAGATCCCTACTTTTCCATTGGATGGCATATGGCAGCAGCGTTCACCATACTTTTTGATCACACCTCCTACTTATTTTTCAGTTACAGTTGATATTCAATATAGTGGTTAGATATTTATATAATTTATGTAGTGATTCCCCCGGTTAGTCTAGTACCCACCTGACACTACACAACATTACTGACTATAGACTCAAAGCTGTATTTCACATTCCGTGACTATTTTCTAACTACCAATTTGTACTTCTTAATCCCTTCACCTTTTCACCCAGCCTCCCAACCCCCTCCCCTCTGGCAACCATCAGTTTGTTCTCTGTATCTGTGAATCTGTTTCTGTTTTGTTTGTTCGTTTATTTTGTTCTTTAGATTCCACATAAAAGTGAGATCATATGGTATTTGTCTTTCTCAGTCTGACTTATTTCACTCAGCATCATATCCTCTGGGTCCATCCATGTTGTTGCAGTGTGAATACATAATGCCACTGTATATGTGTATAATTATACACTGAAAAATGGTTAAAATGGTAAATTTTGTTATGTATATTTTACCACAATTTTTAAAAAAGGTATGCTAAACCTTTTTTACTTTTTAGTAAGGTGTGAATTTCCATGGGCAGGGGGAAGATAGGCATCTGAGTCGCTGAAAGGGTTTTTAAAGGTTAAAAAGTTAACATAAAATTCTGAAAACAAAAAAGGCATGGTACAGGAAATGCTTCCTACTCTGACAAACAACTTCTAATGCATGTTAGTTAATTTACCATGAAATATCAAACAACATAGCTCAAGACCAGAGTGCTCATGACAAAAATTATTCGAGGACAAAGAGAACAATCTAAATTGAGTGGCTATTCATTTGATATAATAATTTAGAAAAACAGTAGCATACAAATCACATTATATCATTATTAAATTGAAGTATGTAAGATTTTGTCTTTTATTATATAGATATAATAAAACAATATTTATCGAGCACTTACTTACCAGTCAGCACTGTGCCAGGAATAGTGAAGGAAATAAAACTGCACTGGCCTTGATTTATAGAGCTTAAAATTTAGATAGGCCTCCTTAAAGAAAAGATGGTGCCAGTCACAAAAATTCTTATTTATTGGTAACTAAGTAAAAAATCCAGACGGTTATTAGAATAAAACTAGCATAAGATTATAACGTGAGGTTTGTGGATGGAAAATGAAAGGATCTGCTTTTTGCAAGTTGAGTTGTTTAGACTAGAACGCTATAGCTTATGCACAATCTATTGGCAGGAGACTTGAGCTGCAGACATAATAGTCAAAAGGAAATATCTTTCTTTTAGGCTTGCCATCCAAAGGATTTTCTGGACATACTGTGGGAAAGTGGAAGGAGTTATTCTATTCTGTAACCAACTGTTCAACAACCCGGTTATCTACCTACCTTTGGAAGGATAGACTTATATAAAACTGGGCTTTAGGTGACTGAAAAAATAAATGATTACAAGTACTTTGTGGAGAGTAGAAACAGTTCTTTATGTTGCTAAAATGAATCTAACATTAGGAATTTGTTAAATAGAATTGTCTTTCAAAACTAAAAGCAATTGATAAAACGTTTAGAAGAAAACATAAAAAAATCTTTATGACCTTGAGTGAGCAAAGAGTTCTTAGATATGACAGCAAAAACACAATCAATAAAGGAAAAAAACCGGTAAATCAGTCCTCATCAAAATTAAAAACTTTTGTGCTTCAAAATACTGAGAAAACAGACCAATTACAGACTGGGAGAATGTATTTAAAAATCATGTATCTTATAAAGCATTTGCATCTAGAATTAAGTAAAGAACTCTTAACAACTCAAATAATAATAGTAACAATAATCTAATTAAAAAAATTTGACTAGACATATTACCAGAAAAGATATGTGAATGGCCAATAAGTACATAAAATGATGCTCAGAATCACCAATCATTAGGGAAATGCAAATTAAAACACAATGAGGACAGCACCACGTACTTATTAGGATGACTGTAACAAAAAAGACAGTAACAACTTTTGGTGAGGATGTGGAGAAACTAGAACTCTCATACATTGATGTGGAAATGTAACACAGTACAACCACTTTGCAAAAGAGTTTCTTAAAAAAAAAAGTTAAACAGGGCGGCAGGATGGCTCAGTTGGTTAGAGCGCGAGCTCAACAACAAGGTTGCTGGTTCAGTTCCCGCATGGGAGGGTGGGCTGCGCCCCCTGCAACTACAGATTGAAAAACGGTGACTGGACCTGGAGCTGAGCTGCACCCTCCACAACTAGATTGAAGGACAATGACTTGGAGTTGATGGGCCCTGGAGAAACACACTGTTCCCCAATAAAATTTATTTAAAAAAAAAGACTATATTATGATATGAATGCACTTATATGAAATGTTCAGAAAAGGCAAACCTATAGAGACATTATGGTCCAAAGGTAATTGCGGTTTTTGCCATTATTTTTAACCTTTTAAACCACAATTACTTTTGCACCAACGTAAGAGAAGATTTATGGTATATAAATTATAAGTCAATAAAACTGTTAAAGAAATAGAAAGTAGTTGTAGTAGATGAGAACAGGGGTAAAGAAAATTTGGCTTCCTTTGGAGTCAGCTGTAAAGCCAGATTCCAGTGCTGACAGTCCATGGGTGGGTGCAAACACATTTTAAAGGGTGATTCCCTCGCCTTGTCTTTTAATCGGTTGTCGCACATTCATCTGTGAGTAATCAACCCAATGACCTGAGTTTTCAAGGGCTATGTTAGCAATGTTTCTAGAATCTGCTACTCCACAATGACCACAGTGTGGTTCAACTCTCTGATAGCTGCGAGAGTAAGGGACTCGGAGAGCCCACGTGAACGTTATCCACAGGTAACATGCAAAGTTGATTAAGTGAATAGTTTTATTATAACTGTTTATAAGTCCTAACCCTGCTTAATGGCTAGGAGCAGTATTAATAAGCAACGATATACAGAGAAGGCCACTGTGGATAGGGCTGTAAGATCAAACCCGTAGTGAAAGCTACCTTTATAACGCCTGCTTGTCAAAATCCTACTCTGCCTTTAAGGCCAAGTTCAAATTGTACCTCCTCCAAGAACTCTTAGTCTCTTCAGTTGATTCTGATCTTTCTCATTGGTGTCCCCAACAGATCTCAAATCTTTATTTAAGTATGTAATACACTGATCCATGCATTTGACAAACATTTGCCAATGAGACACTACACTGAGGATGACAAAGGTGACTGAGACCCTGCTCTCTGGAGGCTCCAAGTGGAGTGAGTTGCTTTGTATTATAATCGTTTATTATCTGTCTCCCTTCGTGAGGAACGTTAAGTTCCATGAGGGCAGAGACTTGGTTTTGCTCCTTACTGTGTTCCCCATATTTAGAAGCATGCTCGGCACAAAGTAGGTGCTCAATAAATACTGAATATTTAATTATGTCGTTCTTTGCATACATATTTTTTCTTACTAGATTATATATTTCTTGAGGATAGGTGACGGTTTTTGTTTATCTCGTATCTTTCTCACAGCATCTGGCTTAGTGTCTTGCACGTAGTAATGTCTGTCATTGAACTGAACTGTAATTTTCAATTCATCCTTAAGTGAATTTGCTAAGTATTCAAGTTTACAGCTTCTGAACTCTTAGGCATAGAGAAGCACTACCGTGAGTTCCATTTATGAAGTCTCAAAAAACGCTGTTTTTCTTTTAAATGAGGAGAAGATGACAATTTGGAGGATGAAAAGGAAATTCTAGAGCTGAGTTAGATTTGGCCTAGAAGAATTCACAGGAAAAAAAATATTGAGGGGAATGGGGAAAATCTGGTAGAGGATAGGGACTAATCTTTAAAATAAAGCCAAATATTCCCCCATTACAAAAAAAGAAAAGAAAGAAAGAAATCTCTGTCTTTGTTAAATAAGAAATATGGCGGTTACTCAGGGCATGAATAGAGGAATTTTTCCAGGGATGGCAGGTTCCCCCATTCTTCAAGCTATTACTCAGGGACAAAACAGCTAGACACACTGGGGGCAGGGCTCCTCCAGAGCAGTGAGTGGCTCACAGGCCTAACTGCACGTCACAGTCACCTGGGGAGCCTTCTAATAAACGCTGATGCCTGGACTCACCCACTGAGCTTCTGATTTACTTGGTTTGAAGCAGGCCCCCACATTTCTTAAAAATTCCCCATGAGATCCCACTGGGTCACCGGGGTTGGGAAGCACTGCTTTAGAGGAAGAGTATGGTTAGAAATGGAAACAGAACTTTGCCATGGAAAGGACAAGATTTGGAATAGGAAGCATCTGGATTTTAGTCCAAACTCTGGGTGGGTCATTATTTTCTCTTTTTCTCTTTCTCTATATTCTCAAAATGAGATCTAACAAGGCTTTAGAAACAGAAAAAGAAAAATGGCCATGAAGCAACAGAAAAATGGTCATTAAGTAGTATGCAAATATTTATTTAATATACCTCTAGCACCTTCAATCTTTTAGGTCAGGTTTGATATATGTATATAGTTTTCAATTTTTATTAAACGTATTGGGGTGACATTGATTAGTAAAATTACATAGGTTTCAAATGTACAATTCTGTAATACATCATCTATATTTTGCGGTCTGTTCACCGCCCAGTCAGTTCTCCTTCCATCACCATATATTTGACCCCCTTTACCCTCTTCTACCAACACCCTGCTTACCCTCTGGTAACCATTAAATTGTTGTCTGTGTCTATGCTTTTTGGTTTGTTTCTTTGTTGCTTTCAGTTTTATATGTGGGAAAAATTGGTTTGATATTTTGTACAGAATCCCAGACAGAAAATGTTAACATGAGCCAAATGAAAACTTGTACTTCACGTTAACAAATTCAAAGCAGAATAAAGAAGCAATTAGAAACGATGGTGATTCTTATTTAATGGGAAATGGTCCTAGAGAGATGGACTGGTAACTTTAGGAGCAAAGGTCCTTCATTAACTCTCATTTTAGTTAATTACTGTGTTCACGAACTATTTAATCAACACAAGGGAACAATCAATCTCAATCTCCTTGCTAAAGCAGGTTAGAAATTCTGGGCCAGAAGTCATTTAGCATTCAAGATTTACATCATCTGACAAAATTTGTCCTTTCACTTCAGAGCTCTTTTGAAAGGTCTTCAGGTCCTAAGATAACTCCTGCCCATGCAAAAATACTCTTTTCCTTCAAGGTAGATGTCTCCAACACCCAATTTATTTCTTTTAAATATAAATTCATAATGAAACATGGATTAGACTATCATGAGATAATTATCTTAAGGTCAAGTCAATGTCTGGACCAAACTGTAAACATAAGTCTGGTCAAAAGGAAGGAGTGTTTCCTAATGCAAACATTATGCTCCCTACATCAGGGTTAAACAATCTGACTAAACATTTGCAATCAATTTTCTGAGATTATAATTTTCAACAGATCTCAGCTGGTATTGGGTAGGATAGAAGTATTGTTCTCTGTCACTGGGTTAATGACAACCTTTCCCCCACAGGCAAGGGAACAACTGCTATAGGGACAGGCTGGCCTGAGTTCAGAGAAGCTGACACTGTCTCTCAGAGCCCAGCCTGCCCTCACTTGCAGTCCATAGCCTGGTTCAGAGGTCCTATCAGCTTTGCAACATCCAAGACACAGAGGAAAATGTCTGGGTGATAAGAATTGCTTTCTACCCACTTGGAGTAATGGTACTCCTGCCAAATTTCCTGCACAGAGACTCATAACTAAGAAAACTGAGACAAGTACTAGCAATCTTATTTCTTATTTTCAGTTATCGAGCCTTTAATGTTAGACCACTGTTAAAACACACATCTAGGGTGAGCTTCTCAATTCCCAAGGCCAATAAGGTTTAAATAATTTGTCTAACGCCCATGGAAACCTCTGAGGTAGGACCTGAACTCAAGTCTTCTAGCTTCATACCTACCATATCATGCTATCATGTTTTAGTGCCAGGTCAGTTTCCTGGTCATGGCCAAATAGTAATCATTGTCTGGTGGAAAGGATATTGGGCTGAGAATGAGAAGATATGGGTTTTCTGGCATTGCTCTGTGTGTCTGTCTGTGTGTGCACGTGTGATCTTTAAGAGGGTGGCCTCTTAACTAACTTCTGCTTCAGTTAGTCCATCCCACTCCCTGGCAAAACCCCAGATGCTCATTCCGTGCTACCATCTGCCTCTTCCTGCACCAGATGCAGCCAGTGTTGAAAGGTATCAGAGTAGTGCTGACTAGTGCCGCGGCAAACCCATCTCACTGCTGCTCAAAAAATGCTTGATCATCTCTTCCTGAATTCTCTAATACTAATAATCTTAGTATTAGTCTTTTTGCTTTTACGCTTGCCCTTTTCCTAACTATTTTTCATAAAGCAGCCAGAGTCATTCATCTCTTTAAACATACATACAACTATCTCATTATTGCTCATGACCCCTTAATAGCTTCCCACTGCACTGTGAATAAAACCCCAACTCATTCCATGTCTACAAGGCTCAGAATGTTCTGGCTCCCACCTCCCTCTCTGACCTCATCTCAGGCCATTCTCCTCTTTGCTAGTAAGCTCCAACCACAACAGTCCTCTTCAGTTCCTCACACATGGTGAATTTGTCTTTCATGCCTATCGTGGAGCGAATACTTATGTCTCCCCAAAACTTACCCATTGAAGCCCTAAACCACAATGTGGCTGTGTTAGAAGATGCGGCGTCAAAGGAAATAATTAAGGTTAAATGAGGTCCTAGAGGTGGAGCCCTGATCCAATATGATTAGTGTCCTTATGAGAAGACACATCAGAGAGGTAGCTCTCGCTCCTCCCCAACCCCTGTTCAAAAACCAAGGAAAGGCCATGTGAGGACACGGCAAGAAGACAGCTGGCTACAGGCCAAGAAACAGAGCTCTCATTAGAAACTCAATTTACCAGCACCTTTATCATAGACTTCTAGTTTCCAGAACTGTGAGTTTTTCTGTTGTTTAAGCCACCCAGTCCGTGGTATTCTGTTATAACAGCCTAAACAGACTAATACACTGCCGGAGAGTTTTTAACATAGGCTATTTCTGTCTTTCTAGAGCCTCCTCTTCCTCCTTGTCACCCTCTTTTCTTACTCTACTTTCTTACTTCCCATTCTATATGCCCTCTAACCGACCATTCTAATAAAACAGCTTTCCTAAAGGTCACCAATATTACCATTTTACCAGAATCAATGGATGTTTGTCATCTTATTTCACTGGGCCTTCTCTGTCACAGGTAACATTGCAGAACCCTCAGTTCCTGATTCCTCTCCTTCCTTGGCTTTGATTCCACTCCTTTCTCTAGGTAGTTCTCTAAACATTTCCTCAAGATTTCCTTCCTGAGTTGTTTAAACATTAGTGTTCCAATGGATTTCATCTTTGGCCCACAGTTCTGCTCTGTATTATGCTCTCCTTGGGTAATCTCAGCCATCCTCCTCGTTTTTACTCTAATAGTGTGTTCATGGATCCCAAATCTACCTCAGTCCTCTAAAGTAGCTTTAAATATCCAACTGCCTGTCTTTGGCTCATGACACTGTACGTTCCCCTGGTTTGGTTCGTCTTCTTCCTCTAGGCAGACACCCACCTTTCCGTCTTTGAAGTGCTTCTTGAGCTGCTTCTGCATGGCAGTCAGTTTCTTGGACTGCACCCCGCTGTAGGCCAGCAGCATGCCACCAAACTGCCTCTCAGTAATTCTCCCATCCACAGGGTCGTGACGTTCAAACTGAAAGGGAAACATAGTGTCCTTGTGGTCAATAGAAAGGATTTTGACCGTGATGTGGAATGATCAACTGTGCTGGATGGTAGAAAACAGCTGATGGCTGGGACTGTATTTCTGAAACACAATTCTCACCAAGATTTGAAAAAAAATCATCAGACACAGAAGATCTGGCTTCTTACTCCAGCTCTGCCACTAAATATTTACGTCCTTGGGAAAGTCATTCAACTACTCCCGGCCTCAATTTCCTCACAGATCAAACAGAGCGGCTATAACATCTCACATATTATTATACCTTACAAATCAGGAGCATTCTTGTGGGGATAAAAACAATGTTAAAACTCCATTCAAACTGAAGAGCAATATTATTGGTAATAAGTGCTCTCTGGACCATCCATATGCCTGCTACTCAAAGAAGACTTAAGAGCTAATTATGATACATTCGATCAATTATACATATATGAAGTCGTATCAGTTCCTTAATCTGTACTTCATGTTCTTATACACTTTAAGGATTTCAAGTTTTCCCCCAAATGGTAACCAAATGCTAGCATATCAATACAGCTTGAAATAAAATGTATAGAGGACAGCTAAGATACCTTAATGAGACATGCTTACTTACCACAAAGCCACTAAAAAAATCAATAAATATATTTAAACATACAGATGGAAAGGTTAAGTATAAAGGACCTCTAGCGAATCTAAGTAATATCAGAAAACTAAGATTTTAATTTAAAAATGGAGACTACAAAGTTCTCAGTGCCAGCTGCAGTGTTACAAATGCATAAATAATAAAATGGCTAAAGATGGGCCCAGAAACTAATTGGAAAGCAAAATGACTTGAAGATGGTAAAAGTTCCCCATGGTTTGACTGGAAAATAACAGTGGCCAGGAAACTTTCAGATTCCTACGTGGTGGGACATAATCCTGTTCTCACAAGAGCGGTGGCACACAGATATAAGACATTACTAAGCAAGGTCGTGTCAACATCCCCTTCCTAAATGTCTACCAGCTGTCCAGCCCTGTGTCAGTCCTGTGGGATACAGGAAAGAAGATTCAATTTCTGTCCTAGGGACTTCATTTAGTAGGGAGATAAGACTTACAGAGGAGATACAAAATAAGGAAGGATACAGTCAAGAGTGAAATCTTCTTTCAATTCTCGTTTTCTCAGTTAGCTGGGAAGTTGATATACACCTTAATTTGTTTCCTCATGGGTGAGACTGTCAGTGAGCAAGACACAAGAACTACATTTTAGCAATGGCGACCACTTACTGAGCATGTACCGTGAGCCAGGTAGTACTTCACCCATATATTCTTTCATTTAATCTCTGTAACAACCCTATGGAGTAGATATTATCAGCTCCATTTTACAGATGAGAAACCTGAGGTAACATGAAGTTACATGTGGCAGAACTGGGATTCAAACTCAGCTCTGTCTGGATCCAAAGGCTCTATCTCAATGTCATACTGTTCCATCCTTCTAAGCATGAATAATACATATTCATCCTACCGGACAACACTATGCTGTTTTGGAAAAATGTATGCAGCCATGGGGCTTAGTCCTATTTAAAGGGAGAAGCAAAACTATTTCCAAAGAAATCAACACCATCAATATTAAGTGAGGGCTTCAGCCAATGATATTTCGTGTTTTACATACCATCACTTCTACAGAGCTGATTAACCTTTTTTTCTTTTTGAGCTGACCACCATGAAAAAAATGGAGGGCTGATAACATTTTTGCAAATGGACATACTTTCTGCAACGTTTAAATCAGATTTTTGTGAAATGTGATAGGCTAAAGTTGGAGATGCACAGTTCCTCTACAGGCTCTTTAAGGCACGTGAAGCAAAATTGTGGTCCTGCTCTCCAGGCGGGGCTTTAACAATGTAGGGGGCTCATTTTACCCTTATCTGGGAGACACCATAGCTGTGGAGAAATCCCATGTATTTGAATTAGATGCATTTTAAACTTTATCCCACTGGATAGATTCATGGTTGAAATGTTTCTTGTTTATATAAAACAAAACAAAACAAAACAAAACAAAACATTGGCGGCAGCAGCAGCTTACTCAAGATTTGTGAAAGGCTTCTATTACTCTGTTCTCCACAGGAGTATAAAATCTCACCTTTGTTATGTTTCAAAGACAGTAAAGACAACTTCTAGTGGAGATCCCCCAGACACAATGCCAGTACTCAAGTTAGCATTTTTATTAGTGCTTTGAAAACCCAGACTTGTCTTTTTCTATTATTATTACTACTATTATTTTGATGTGCTTGGAATCTGAAAGGGCTTAAAAACTATAAAATTCAGCTCTGTGTAGTATGGTTCACTTCAAAGTTTACTATCTCCTCCTCTGTAATTCGATTCTGGGCAGCTCCTCTCCTTTTAGGTTTTTAGGGTCTTTTGAGGCAGGACTGCCTTATTTCTGAGGTCTTAAACTGAGCTCTTAAACATGGCTGGCGGAGGCAGGGGAGAGCTGTTCCTCTACACAGAAAACTGCTAAGGAAAAATGATGTGAACTAATATTCTATTCATTCAATATTTATTAACTGAAGATCTACTAGGCTAGGGAGCTTCGAGGGTATTTTCTCAAGGACCTTCATTAGGGCTAATAGCTAGACATCTTCAAGGGTAACAGCTAGACGTCACGTGGCGCTAGGGATGAAGTGTGTGTCTTAAGCCTACACAGTGCTGTGCGTGAATTCCTGCAGCACCATACGCATGCAATTCCCAAGGTCATGAGAGGGTCTTTGGGGAAAAGCATAGGTTATTACAAAATGATCACAATGTAGAAAGCTTCTAATAGTGTATTTGGAAGCAATTCAAATGACTGGTTTGAATTTTACATAGCCAAACATTGATAAAGCCTCTTTATGTCCATATCAATGACAAGTAAGAAATTCCTTTCTATGATACTGTGGCATAGAAAGAAACTGTGCAATCTCGTACACCACTAACCATTTGCATTGTTCTTCTATGTCCAGGAAGAGAGCTAAACAGTCAAGCATTTTCTCTTCTGCAGCCCTGTCACTTTTTCAAATGGATACAAGCTGTTCCCTCTCTGTTGTTCCCCACGGTTCTGCAGGGTAGGCAAAGGGGGCCAGAGAATAAGAGCCAAAAAACTGCCTGCAAGATTTTTCCTGGCTTTCTGTCCATATTGTGCCTCTCATTCCCACCCCTGCCCCTTGTTGAGAGAAAAAATAGCCCTTTGGAAGGACAGATGGTCTACATATATCTAGATGAAATGATTTAAGGAATATGGGAAGACAAGAAGAGAAGAAAACATGAATTATGAACAAAGGTCAAAATAAGATTAGAAAAATAGTAAAAGGAAAAAGAAATCAGTATCTGCAAGTGGGTCTTGATTTATTAAAGGCTTTTGAGGTTAATGTATTTCAACAAATGTAGACTTCAACCTTATTCTCTTTCAGGAGACTTTGTCTATCCCTCAGAGTAAATCCTGCCCTTATACAAATATTTCAAAATGGTAATTTTCTTGATAGGCCTTTTCTAGTTTCCGAACTGTGCAATTCAAGCAATGCATAGTAACCTCAAGCCACTATGCTGAATGCATCTGTATTTTTCAATCTGACAAGTATGTGGCTTCTGAGATCTTAATCATGCCATTGCTGCTATTACCAGCAGTCTCAGAACAATTGTCTGTTATGCCTATCAAAAAGGAAAACGATTGCAGGCAAAATTCTCTACTGAGAACCCATCCAGTGAGCATGACATACACGTGATAGTTTGAATATGAGTCTCTGTCTTTAAGTGGCAGGGGACATCAGAGAGCTCCAGGTCAAATTGCCTGGAGCCCGAGTTTCCTTGGTCTTTGTATACGTAAGATGTACCTTCCCTGTCAACATGAATACGGTTGACTTTTGGCTAACTGGTGAGATAAGGAAGAAGGCCCATAATTTGGAATTGAGACAAACAACATGGTTCCGTGCCCTCAGTAAGGGCCCAAACTGTCCATTAGCGTTTGAGGCCCTGAGATTATAGATGACTAGACTCAGCTGCTAGGCTGTTCTACTTCAAATCTAAGGACACTTTCCAATTAAAAATTGTTTTTAAGAAAATTAAGGTTGGTGATCAAATCAAGTGACTAACTGACATGAATACAGTCATAGACTTAGACCAGGTAAAGGTTAACTTCCTAGTTTGATAGTCAAAACCAGGAAGATAGAACAGATGCATAAACTTAACACAGGAAAATAAAAATCAGGGTCTATTTGACTGAGGGTGTCAGGGAAAAACATTTTAGATCTGGAACAATGGGTTTCAAGGTTTGGTCAGTTTTGGTTTTATGCCATGGATGGCAATGCCTTCAAGTGATCAAGAATATGGGCTTTAGAGTCAGCAAGGCCTGGGTCTGGATTCTGGCTGGAACCTGTACTTGCTGCTGTGACTTCAGGCAGGTGGCTTACTCCCTCTAAGGATTCCAAATCCTCCCACCAAAGAGATGAATGTTCACAACTGCAAAGTAGTGTAAGGATTAAATGAGATAATACATGGAAAGAATTAGCAGTTTGGTGCTTAGCAAGCATTCAATAAGTGTAGCAATTAATGTTTTTATCATCATACTAATATCACTTCCCAAGAAGCCCAAAGTCTCAATTGATTGTTCTGTTCTTAATGGGTTTTAGCTAAGTTCAATTAACATTTCTCACTCTTCTTTTCATCGTTTTGCCCAGTCTTTCCTTATAGAATATTACTTTCACATTTGAAGAGCAGAAAAAAGTAAATGAAACTAATTTTATTTATTTCTCAACACATTAGAATAATTTAAAGATTAAGCTCCTTAGAGTTGGCTGAAGCAGAGCACCAACATCGTAAATCCAGTACCCTGGCCAAATATTACTAGAGAGAAAACTTGCATCATGGAGGAGCTCAATAAACATGGATTGGGTGAACACGGAGAACACCAGAAAATTAATTCACAACACTGTCCAATTGTTGAGAAGATTTCCTACCCAAGGTAGGAATTACCTTTCCATTTCTTCCTTAGTAATATCTACTTCCACGATACTGATTTCTGTAAGGATACTCTTGAGAATGTCATTCATTATGGCCAATCAGTAACATATTTGAGTGCTTACTACATGCCAGGTGCTGTCCTAGGAATTTTCCTTATGTAATCCTCACAATGCTTTATAACAGGTACTATTGTTATTCTATTTTATAGGCCAGGAAACACAAGCAGAGAGAAGTTAAATAATTTGCCCACACAACGAATCTGGGGAGAAATTTCTCTTTGGGCTCAATGAAAACAGTTGAATTGTTCTTATCTCAAAGGTACCATGAATCATGTTTCCCTTTTTATGCTGGTTACTGGAAGCTTCCAGTCAAGTTTGTGGCCTACCTCTAACAAGAACAGGAGATTTTTTGGATTTATAATTTTCAAAATAATCTTACTACTGGCTTTCTCTTACCTTCTTCCTTTTTTACCTTTCTCTCATTTTCCAGTAAATTTTAATTTCCTTTTTTCCCTCATTGAATGTGTTTTTTAAGGCTTTTTAAAATCCTTTCTTGAACAAGGCAGGATATAAAATAATGGTGCTGGACATCTTAGGTTTCAATTTTTGGTTATAATAAATACTACCACTGGGCTAAACGTTTTCTGTACTTAGCTTTCATCATTATTTTTGGACTGATCTTTAAAAATAGTGAAATAAAAATCTATAAGTTCCTTAAAAGTTGTATTAAATATTATTAAATTACACATATGTATGTATATACATATATATACATACACACGTATATATATTAGACAAGTTATGAAGCGTAACAAAACAATACCACGAACCTACCACTTAACATGGGAGAGGAAGCATTAGCACAATGGTTAAAGCTCATCCCCCTGCATTCCCTGAGAGGTAACCACCGTCTGGATTTCTTTTTCTATTGCCTATTTACTTATTTATTAGTTTAAAACACGTCTGTGTCCCTAAGCAATATATTATTTCTGCTTGTTTTTGAACTTCATAAAATGGTATCATAAACTGGATGTATTCTGCAATTTGCTTTTTTCAATCAACATTCTATTTGTAAGATTCAGCCACGTTGATACAGTCAAGCATGTTTCTTTCATTTTTAGTGTTATAGATTTCTGTTGTTTGAAAATACCACGATTTATTTATCTGTTCTCCCATAAATGAACAGCTGAGTTATTGCCAGCTTTTTGCCATTATGAACATACTGTTATGAACATTCTTGTATCAGTGTTCTGGTGAACACTGGTGAAACAGGAACAAGAATTCCAAGTCTAGGGTATATATCTAGAAGTGGAACTGCTGGATTCTATAGATAATATCCAATTATTTTCCAAAAGAATCACACTAATACTTTTATCAGCTATGTGTAAGAGATCTCGTTGATTCACATCTTTGCCAGCATGTGGCATTGTTAGACTTTTTGTTTTTAGCCAATCTAGCACATGTAACAATGTTAGGTATAAACGCTTCAATGCTCTTGATGTAGATTATCAAATTAATTTCCAGAAAGGTGTATCAATTTACAATCCCAGTGAGATTGTGAGAATACCCATTTCTCAGGACCCTTGATAACGCTAAGTATGATCATAAAAAATATCTTTGCTAGAGGAAAAAATGGTAACTCATTTTAATGAATATTTCCTTAATTACTAGTGAGGCTGACTGTTTTTTCTAATATGTGTACTGGTTATTTCTATTTCTTCCTCTGAATTTTTGGTTTATGTTCTTTGCCTATTTTTTTTAATAGAAATGCTGATATTTATCTCACTTATAAGATTAAAAATATTTGCCCTTTATTAATACAGTGTAAAATTTTTTTTGCCCAATTTACCCATCTTTTAAGTTTGTTTTAGGTATTGAAGTTTTTAATTTTTATTCTAGTGAAATGCATGTATCTTTTTCTTTGCAAATCGTTTCACTGGTTTATATCTAGCAACTCTTTCCTTGTTAGATAAGAGGTTAAGGACTGACTTACAGCTTTTCTTCATTTTTAAAAAAGGAAACATAAAATATTAAAACGTATTCCTCAGTGCCAATCAATGAAAGTGATTAAATCCTCAGAGCAAAACAACAGATCATCAGCTAAATTTGTTTTAAGGAGTCCTCCAATCTGCTAACTTTTTTAACTAGTTTGAATGTTTGGGAATTTAAAATGGGGACACTTAAGCTTAATTTAGCCAGATATTCCTTTTATTGAGAGAATAATCTCAAGTCAATGCAGTCCAGTCAACTTTCTTTTTTTCTTTAGAGGTACATAACTGACTATGGAGCGAGGAAGAAAGGAGGAAAAAAAAAAGAGTTCAGTTCAAAGAAGGCCTAAAAAGGGCTATTATACTTACTTGGAAAAATTCCTTAGGTTGTAAAAGAAGAATTAACCCATACTCTATCATTCCTAATAGCAAACATTATTATACAGCATTTATTATGTGCCAGATCCTGTTCTAAGTGCTTTCCGTACATTAACTCACAGAGCATTTTGAATTACACAAAATTTGTGTGGTTATTCTTTCCTAAGATAAGACCTTAATCAATATGAACAAGTCTTAAACTCTGGCAAAATTAACTGCTATTTAATATTCCAATTGATCTATGAAGTTAATGTTTCCACATGGATTTGCAATATAGGGTTAGTCTATTTTCAGCTATTTTTGTCCTTTCAGATAACTCTTTCAGCAAGCAGTAGACAGTATCATATCTAATTTCTGCTTCAATAAACATTTTATTCTGAATTACAGCAATATGAAAAAACCATAGCGTTAGTCTTACACTATATACTGCTTTGAGATCTGAGGCCCAGCATTATCCAGAGTTCAAGGATATTCTTCTTTTCATATGAGATCACAAGAGTTTTGAAAACGGAAAGACTATTAGAAAAAAATGTAAAAGTTCTTAGGAGATAAGAACCAAGGGCTAATCACAGTAGGAAAGCAAAGTGCTGTTTCCTCTCACCTGAGTGTCATTTTGTTTTCCTCTGTCTTCATCATTTCTGTAGCTAGCTCTCTGGGATCTACCTTAGTCTAGGTGAAAATACAACATACATATTGCCATATTGCTTTTGTCCTTAGCATTGCTGACAGCATGTGAGCACTGGGAAGAGAGCTGGAGACTTAGCTTATTCATTACTGGACATCTAACGAACACAATGCAAGCTTGATGTACTTATTTTACCTAAAGGTGTGGCAAACGGGGGAAGGCAGCAGCCAGTGTGAAAAGCCGTTAAAAAATAAGGATGATAATTAACATGTACAATTTACTTTGGGCTTGGAGGATTCATAGTTGTGCTTCCTCAGCACAGCAAGTCACTACACAAAGGAAAATAAGTCTCAACAAAATCTAGCAACACAAAAAAAGGATTAAACACCATGACCAACTGGAATTTATCCCATAAATGAAAGAGTCGTTTAACATCTGAAAATCAATTAATGTGACATATCATATCAATAGAATAAAGGTTAAAAACTACATGATCAAAAAAGAAAAAGTAAAGAAATTGCAAACACCTTTTAAAAGCAATCTTGGGGGAGAGAGACAAAAATGTCTTCTGTTACCGTTTTCATACAAGAATATGCGTAATTTCTCCCATTCCCATAATGGGAAAAAACTTCCTAAGTCAGTAGACAGTAATCACTGGCAAATGATCAGAATATCAAAACCTATCTAATAGAGGCAAGGAGGGTATACATTTTTAGTAGGCCCAGTATAACGCAAATTAACCAGCGACTCACGAAAATATGCAATATAACCTCTCCCCAAGCTGTGCTGATCAAGTGCCTCATGTTTTTCCTAGCACTGAAATAGAAACATAAAGCCTTTCTACAGTAGTGGAATCCAATCAATTTTAGACATTCTGTATTCCAAAGGAAATTTTCATCAGCTGTGACAGGACTTGGAATACCTTGGGGCTCTAGAGGAAGACTTGTTTTATGCTTAGCATTCGAGTTTTTTCAAATGTCAGTTTTCCTGCCTGGGATATTGTCCCCCTTTGTATCTACCTTCTTTGAGCTTAACTTCTCTGCATAGGCCCTACTAATTATTCCCAAACACATGCACCTTTCCTGAATCTTCTGAGCTCTTACAGTAGGTAAGGTCTAGTCCTCATAGAAGAGTATGCTTAGCATATTATCTTTTAGTTTTTGAAAGTGTCTGTATCCCCCTTACAACATTACAAAGGCATACCTCGTTTCATTGCTCCCCACCTTATTGCGCTTCATACATGTGTTTTTTACAAATTGAAGACAAGACCAGCAAAAAGATTACAACTTGTTTTATTGTGAGACTCTATTGCGGTGGTCGGGAACTGAGCCCCAATATCTCTGAGGTATGTCCGTACACTTTTTGAAGGAGAGTCTATGCCTTATATTACTTTAGTGTCATACCCAGAGCTGGGCCACACAGCAAGTGCTCAATAAATAATTTTGACTGATTAAATACCTGCCTCATTTATAAGATTCACCTACCAATTCCATATTTATCATATTTACCATAAGACACATTTCATATGTGTGTCTTATGTAGCCTACACTCTTGAATACCTAAGAAGAGAATGTGCCTTTTCTTTCGAATTGGTAAGTATTCCCAGGGGGAAAAAATCCTAATGTTGCCCCTAGAGTTTCAAGGATATGATTAGTTATGAGCTCTGCTATGAAGTTCCATTTGCTCCTTTACCTGAGTACAGTTATATATATAATTTCTCAATAATATTCAGCTCACATCTAATAAACTAAAAGAAACCACGTAGGTAAATCAACAAGCACACAGGAAAATGCAGGCAAGATTGGCAATTGCAGACTTAGTAGGCCAATACAATTTGTACTGAACCTGAAACTGTGCTGGAATGATAAATGAGGTGAGACCAGCAGCTTTCAAGTGAAAAGCACAAGAACCCATCCATGAAGTCCCCCCTCTTCTGTCACTTCCTATTAAAAAACTACCATGTCAAACATTTTAACAAAATTCAAGCCAGGGTAGATGTCAAAAAGTCATGATAGTCATAGTTTAGCCCATTAGGAAAATGAAAATACTTTGATCAAAACAGAGAGACCCACGCATCTAAATTAGAAGTCTGAATTGTAGGACCTGTACTCATCGGAAGATATTGGTAGAAGGCTGTTCATTTAGTCTTTACTCTCTGACATTCTAGCCCCTGAGAAATACTTTATGCAGCACTACATACTCTCTGTGCTGGCTCTCTGGAAGGATTAGAATGTTCTTCCTGCATCCATCTGGAGTCCTTGATTACTTGGGGAATATAAATGAAGGCAGTATATTACAGTGGTAAGAATATAGGATTTGTAGTCATATTGACTTGGGTTTGGTTTTTCTTGGTCACTTACCAACAGGGAACTCCTGGGCAACCTATGTAACGTTTCCAAGCCTTGGTTCTCTCACTAGTAAAACGGGCACAGTAATAGTACTTTCCTCTTGAGATCATTGTGAAAGTTAAGTTACGTAATACATGTGAAATGATCACTCCGGTCAATCTTTTCTAAGCTGTATTTACTTACTTATATTTTTTATATTTTAATCCTCTGGAGTCAATATGCTTCTTACAGTTGCTATTGGACGTAGTTGTCACTGCCTATACAAATACACCAAAGCTTGCAGAATGGCTGTCAGTGGCATGGAAGGAAATCCCAGGTAACAGTGGAGTACTTACTCCTTTAAGGAATGCCACTTTACCAGTGTTTTGGATGGGCCAAAGGACAGTACTGTGTGGAAAACCAGACATTCATGGTTCTGAGTCAAAAATATTCAGAAGAGTGGAACCCAGAATGTGAAAAAATTTTAGACCAATTTTATTTTGCTTATAACTTCCTTTTATCTGTGTTCAAGAATGACACATAATAAAAACCTAAGCTACTACAGGAGTATTTAAATAGGTGTTAACTAAGTATTTTTAGAGTAAAAAAAGCATTTTTTGGTCAGTTTACTTGACAGCATTTTCCCCTTTCTGAGTAGTACATAAAATAATGGTGTATCTTACCAATGTTTGTATTTTAGATGTAATGAAATATGATAGTACAAAGCCTAGCACATACTAAGAGCTTAATGTTAGCTGCTACAAATAATAGTATTATTAACAATAAACATTAGCTACAAATAATAATAATTTTGGGGTCATATTTGCTTCTGTTATCTTCAGCTTTGTTTAAAGAGAAACAAACTAAAAAAAAAAAAAGAGAGAGAAACAAACTTTCTGTCTTCTACAGAGAAAAAAAAATTGAGAAAGGAAAGAAAAACTACAATTAAGTAATTATCTTACTTTCTATTCTGCACATGAACACTCTGCATGTTTATATGAATAGAAGGAAAAGAGGCAAGAGTGAACTATGTTTGGGTCATGGAAAGTTGAATTGTAAACTTTCTTTCTGTGTGACAACTGGACTTAAGCAAAAAATTATGGAAATAGGAACTGTAAGAATAAACGATAGGCTCTGCAGTGACTACCTATGGGACACAATTAAATGCGCTAAGGGATAATGTGCAAAATGCTACCGATTCAGACCCTTGTTTGAGTCTCATAATTATCTTTGACACAGGTGTAATAGCTATTGCCTCCATTCACAGAGGAACCTGATAGTTGAAGAATTAATGGAGCAAAATCAAGACCACAATAGTCTGATAGATTTTAAAATTACTTGACATAGATGTATATTCCTGACATGATTACAGCCTTGACAAAATTGCATATTGTTTCTCCAAATGAATGATTTAACAAGCCCATGACTAGAGGCTGACTGTAAGATCATGTAAGTACACCTATGCCTAATAAATCTGAAAAAAAGAAAATGCAGTTAGATAATTATAAGTCACACTGCTAGTTTATACTCAGGAGAAGGCAGCATCATTAAAAATTTTATTGCTTGACATTTTCTACAGGAACAATGTTCACACTTGCAGGATATGAAAAAGTAAATTGTAGCTCAGTTAGAAAAAAAGCTGTGCTCATAATAGATTTATCATAACAATTCTCTAAGCTACACGAAAGCTAGTTTAACTGGGAGAAACACAGGTCTAATTTACTAGAACAATAAAACAATTAAGGTTATATCTGTTTTTACCCAAATGAGCTGAGCTAAATATTAAGCTCCATATTCTCAAATTTCTACCTTATTTAAGAAAACACTAAAAATCATAGTTTGAGGGTACTATCTGTAAAATCAGTAACATATTCTATTCTTTGGTCTCCAGGCCTCAAATCTCAGTTTATCTCACTTGAAATGACTGACCCCTTTTTGACTGGCTTAATCTTATCATCCATTATATTTCTGACCAATCAGAAAGCCACTGCACAGGCAATGAGCTGTGCTAATTAGATACAATGGAACTGGTTAGTATTTTTCAATACACTAAAAAATATGTTGGAAACTGCCAACTTTTTAGAATAGAAAATGGAGAGTGAGAGAGTGAAACACGATATACAGAACTTAGAATTCAGGTTAAGGTGACTGACAAACATAAGTGTAGAAAAGACTGGGAGACTGAAGTTTAGAAATACACAGCTCACTAAAGCTTTAAGATAGAAAGTGGGAAGAAATGATGAGCCCAGATACAGGCAGGTAGAAGGCAAAGTTATCTAACAGGCAAGACCACATCAGTATCATTCTTCTTTCATAGAAAGAGAAAGAAAATATGTTTTCCCTCTGAGAACAGGAAAATAGAGGAAAGTCACTAAGTTCTTTTACGATGACAATGGTGAAAAATAGAATGAGAACGGGCTTTCTATTTCTACTGGAGTCAAGGTTAACAATAAGTTCGGCTGTCCCCTGTCTAGCCAATTAGGTGTTTTAGAGTACCAAAGAGAAACCATCGAGTGAGGTTATGTTAAATCCCTTAGCACTGAAGGTTTTTTTAAAAGTCACCGAGCTAATTAAAATTGTTTTTCTTAAATGTTAGGTTTTCATTTTGTTTAAAGCAACTTAAGAGACATAGAAGATACTTTTCAATTATGTGGTAGCTTCTCAGTTTTTAAAAAGAGCTATACTAGGCATGTTTCAGAATTAAGCATATGGCTTCTTCAACTTGGCAATTATTTAGACTAATCTAAACTAACTCTAATACTCTATGAGGCACCTGAAAGTCATTTGAAGTTTGTTCATTTTCCGTATGGCCTCAGTGAACCACAGGGTCTTTTTCTGTAAAGTGTGGGCATGGTTTGCGGTCATTAGTTTTAGATTTTCTAGTTGTATTAGGACTTCTTTTTGGGTGCACATAATGGCAACCAACTGAAGATGGCTTCAGCAAAAAAGAAATTTAGGAACCTCAGGAGACAAAGGTAGTTAGTTCATGGATGGGAAAAAGCCAGGACTCTCATTTCTGTGCAGCTGCTTGTCTCCTGTTAGCCTTTCTTCCTCTGTGCTTCAGGGGTCTACACAGTGGGTGGACATGCTACCCTGGAGCTCTGGAGTTTACATGTTATAGTTTCACTACCAGAAGAGACCAACTGTCCCTAGTCCAAATTTCAAATTTTCTATGGAGAAATTCTGATTTGTCCGACCTGGGTTGGGTGTCCACTCCTAGTCCAGTTAGCTAAAGGAAGGGAAAAAGAAGGTTATAGGCGGGAAAGTAGGGAAGAGGCACAAAGTACAAACATGGCTCCCAGGAGCCCACACTTGTGTGAGAGAGTGGGACAAATCCTGCAGGAGAGGGAATTGTTGGAAATTGAATAGATATCCCAAAAGAAATGCCTAACACATTAACCCATAATCATGCCACTAAGAGAGACAGAGAGGGTGTGGGAATGTGCATGTGCCTTTATCAGGCTTTTGTCTACCTCTGATGAAATATTTACTACTGCAACACTATTTCCTGAGCATCTGGTTTGTGCCAGGTGCTGTGCCAGGCACGAAGGATGAGTCTAACACTCTCTCCTAGAAGTTTTCAAGGAATGTTTGGAGACAGTTATTTAACAATCAGATGGGCTATATAATTAAGCAATCTGAAGAAAAAGTACAGGGTGCTTTGGAAGTCTGTAGCATTAAAATGTGTCTCATTTGGGGCGGGGAGATGGTGAAGCTCTGGGGGATAAGAAGGAGTTACCTAGGGGAAGGGAAAGGAGGAAAAGAATGTTCCAGACAAATCGGCAGCCCTCAGGGGGAAGAGTGACTGGTGTGAGATGAACATAGAGGAGGAGAAGGCAGAGGTCAAATGATACAGAGCCCATGGGTATGGGTTTAAGTATTTATTCTATGAAAAATGAGGAAGGCAAGAGTGGCTATAGTAAGACCAGTCAGGAAGGAACTGAAGTCGTCCAGGCAAAAGATACCTAGTTTAGACCAGAATGGTGGTGGAGAAGGACAGAAGTGCTCAGATGCGCTGAGGTACTGACAATGCTTGTGGGAAGGGTGTGATGAAGGTATCTGTGCCTCATGGGTTCTTTTCTGCTTCACACACATTTCTCTGAATATGACTAGCTACTTGCTAAGCCTGTGGTTGCCAGGTTTTCTCACTGCTAAGCCTAAGCCTTTACTGAAAGAAAGTCAGGTAATTCCTCATTTCTGCCTGGCAGGTCTTTCTGTTGCTGGTGCTAGCAGAATGTTTCTATGTTTGAGATTATACTTTCTTACATCTTTAACTTGCTTTTAATATTTTCACTTCTTATTAAACTTGCAACACCTGATCCATCAATGTGAATGACCAATACAAGATAACGGGCAGTGGCTGCTATTAGGGAAGCTGTTCCCATAAGCTCCTGTAGTTCCATCCCAAGGACAGCAGAGACCCCCTACTTTCAAGAGTATTTGATTTGAAGAGCTAGATGTCACATAGGAGATGCTCACGCTAGTTGTTCATTTTCACTTCTACCCCTTTACTACAATTCAAATACCCACCTCTTCCCCTCTGGCTGTGAGGCAACAGTAAGCCTCAGATTATCTGGGAGGGTACATGCTGTCCATGTCGTGGCAATACCCGGGGTGACCGCTACATAAATACGAGGTCAAATTATCATTGTGTTCAGCATGGAGGCAAAGAGGAAGTTAATCAGTATTTTTAGATCACAGCTAACCATTTGAATGTGCTAAAATTATGCCACCAAGGTAAACATAATGAGGAAAATTGCACATACTTCTGTCACATATTTACTCGCAAATACTGGCAGATAGAGGCAGGTATTTCAAATATTTGAAGATACCTGGTAATTAGGGTTTGACACATACTAATTATCGCCTAGCAGTATTCATTTACTAAAATCATGTAACTTTTACTCTGCTCTGACAATCTGCCCCATTGAGCCCACTGGCGGATGGATATGACTATTGAAAAACCTGAGTGGGAAGGTGAGTCTTTTTGGATGACCTCTATAAAGCGGTGTAGAAGGGACTGGAGGCTGTGCCTCATTATGCCAGTTTGAAATTAATTATGTTTACTAGGCAGAGTAGGCTCCTGGGCACAGTTGACGAAGTATTTAAAAAATCTGAGTAGCTTTGGTGAGCTAATGACTGCATGTTCAAATAAATGGACTAAGTACACTCAGTGGATCAACCAATTCCACAATCCATTATTTTTCTTTGTCAGAAATTGAATGCAAAACCACATTAACATCGCATTTGAGGTTATTCATACTCCTAAGTGAAGAAAACCAAAGAGATTGTTCCCCCAGCTATCATAACCCTGTCAGAGCATGAAGATATATATTAAAAGTAAACTATAAAACTTAATTCAAATCCACAGTTAGCACAAGAATATACCACAATATTCTTTAAGACAAGCTATGGAGATATTACACCAGGAGAGTTTTAATTAACCTTTCCTGTTGGAAAAGAGGAAATGCTCTCATAGGCTCTTTGAAGCCAGAATAAGACAAAAAACCAGTAAACCAAGCAACACAATTTCCTAAACATTAGAAAAATCCTGGCATTATTTTAGATGCAAATTTAAAAACTAGTCTCAATCAAATTCAACCCGATACACATTTACTTAACAAGAAATGCTAGTTCTCTGAAAAGTCTAGTTAAATTTAAGCCGACAGGGGAATTCCTGGTGGACAGCAGAGTTTGTTCCCATTTATTTAATATCACAGATGAGTAAGATAAGAGTTTACACCTAAGTAATTGGAAATTATGTAACTAAACAGTAGCTACTTTCTGCTTAAAAGTTCGAAGTTCAGACCAAAGAAATCAAAATTTTCAAACACCCAGAAGGTATCGTTAAGTGACACACTATTCAATATTTTTATATGTCTCATTCTATGCATCATGACAGTAAAATACTTAAATCTTGAGTAAAAAGTAATCTGTTAGGTTTTTCATACACTATCATAGTGGGAATTTCCCATGTTGATTACAAAATATCACACAAAAATACCCTACAAAGTCCTTTCATAATGGATACTAAATTTCAAAGTGATCTTAACCATTTCCTTAAATTGAGGGAACAAATTACAAGCATGGAAACAAAAACATACCACACTGTTTTGGCTATAAAATGATATTTGTTTAAAATGCCCAATACTTTTGCTACTAATAGGAGGAATAAACTGGGTTATGTAGCACAAAAGGAACTAAGCTCTACGTCTTGAAAAAAATAAAATGAATCCTAGAGATATAGAGAAGCCTTCCTCATCAGTTCAAAAGCTGCATAATAGGGCACATTTCTCTGGAGATGGAAAGCCTGGGATAGGAATATAGCGAGCCAAGTGCATAGTTTAAATCACAAGAACATGCAGCTAAGGGTCTGGTAAAGCAGAGAGAAACTACTGACATAGAGTGCCTGATACTACTAGGAAGCAAGTGTCTTCTGGGAAGGAAGGGAATGACGCTGCAGCTCTCTATTCACTAGATTCAAAGCTAATGAAACATGTGAGGGAGGAAGTGGTGACTATGTAGTGCCAGGTGGTATAGAAAGGCAATGAGGCAATGATTTTATCTGCAATAAAATCACCACAGGGCAGAGAGATAAACTGGTGGGACGGCCTTGATAGTAGGTCCATTTCTGGGAAAGGGAGAGATGGTGCTAGGTCCGTGAGACAGCATTACTGGGGATACCACGTCACTGGAACTGTTCTTGACACAGCTGTCCAAAGGTCATTCTTATGCCCTGGCGAAGGTGGTGAGTGTATACATGTGGTAACTGTATACTGATGGCACCCAATGTTTCCAGTCTCCTAATATTCACACTCCTGGGTAGTCTCCTCCTGCAATAGGCCAGGATCGGTTTGTGTGACCAGAAAAACATGGCGGAAGTGATGGTCTGCCACTTTTGAGATTAGGTTATAAAAGAGAGTGTGGCTGCCTTCCACCTTAGTCGCACTTTCTCTCTTGGATCCCTGGCTGTGCAGGAAACCAACTGCCATGTCATGAGAGACCTGTGAAGAGGTCTACAGAGTGAGGAATGAAAGCCCCCCGCCCGCAGCCATGCGAGTCAGCTTAGAAGAGGATCCTCCAGCTTAGTCAGGTGGTTAACTCGTGACTGGCTGACTCGTGACTACAACCGCATCGGGGACAGCCGGAACTGCCCAGCTCAGCTGCTCCGGGATTCCTGTCCCTTAGAAACTGAGTGAGACAAGAAATGTTTGTTTTTTTAAGCTGCTAAGTTTTGGTGTAACTTCTTATGCAACAATGGCTAAATGATACAGAGTGGTAACGCTCCAGTTTTGGAGGGATGCGGTTAGAAACCATCCTCCTACTTTGAAGAACCACTAGAGCCTGGGCAGGAATCTCTAGCAGCTGTGGTAGCAGCACCAACACCGGAACTGCAGTCAGACCATCAGCCACATGAACTTGGACAAGAGCAACTGGGAAATTAACGCGGCTCACACTGATTTTATCCCAAGTGTCATTGAAAGAGAGAGAGAGAGAGAGAGAGAGAGAGAGAGAGAGAGAGAGAGAGAGAGAGAGAGAGAGAGAGAAACAATTACCATCACAACAATAAAAACCACCACGGGGTAAGGGAATTCCACTATAGCAAATGAGATGCTTCCAGAATTTCTCGGTTTGCACTCTGTCAACCTTAATACTGCAGAAAATCCATGAAAACTATTTCCATAATGGAAGGAAAATAATAGTATGTTAATAATCTTAGCCTTGATGACAGCAATGACTTTGTATGAATGGTTCTGTATATGTTGTCCAAAAAAGAGAAAGTGGCCAATCCTGTATTCAAGGAAACCATTGCAGTTCTTTAATTTCTGGCATCATGCTTCATAAATGTATCTTCATAGAAATTTGAAAAATATTATCAAATTTGTCACTGAGTGATATCTTCCAGCACAATGAATTCAATACACTTCACTTATTTTTCTAGCTGGATATACTAGAAATCACTGAGTTGGGATTAAAAAGTTAACCAACATGACTGTGAGGCTGGCAATATTCTGGAATCTTTTCAAACCTTAACGGCTACAAAGCTGCAAAAAATATCAAAATGGGCCACTGGACAGAGATGTCAGGACACACAGGCCAGTGATCCTTCCCTCACTTCCTCTTCTGATAATGAAAGGGGTGCAGGAGGGGCCAGCAGTCCCTGGGAAGGAGCTGGGAACCAAAACCATACATGGATGGCCTATGAAGGAATAGATGACCAAACCCGCCGAGGGTGCACGGCAGTGCCATGCATTGCGCTGAGTACTCTATTACCTCAGGACGGCCTCCTTACATCTCTGTGGGGCGGATATTATCTCAGTTGTACATATGAAGAAATGAAGGCTCCCAAGGTCAAAGAGGTAAAGTTCAAAGTCAGATCGATTTTTTAAAAATCCAAACAGTACTGTATATTATTCCTTTGACAAATATTTATTATGTACCTATTCTGTGCATACCTCCATCATTGTACTTTTCTTCCTGTACTGCAATAACTGCCTAACTTCCCAGAATGATTATAACTCCTTAAATGCAGGAGCCAGGGCCTAATTGCTTTTGTATATCCAGTATCTAACACAATGCTTGGCACATACCTAAAAGCTCAATAATTTTATTAGTCAAAAAAAAAAAAGATTAAGTTTTATATTTTTGGTTTTTGTTTATTTTTTGGCTCGGTAGATAGGCTACTGGGTCTCAACGAAAGATTAATAAAGAAAAGGGCATCCCCCAAAAGATTTTTTGGCATTACTTTATTTGAAACTCTTTTTAATGCTAAAAAAATTCATTGAAGTAATTTATACTTCATTTGTCCAAGTAGCTTTAATAAGAAAAAAACATTCATGCTAATGTTTTGGTAGATTGATACAAAACAAATAAGGAGAATGTGGGTGGGGAAGGAGAAAAGACATTCTATCATAATAAGACAAATAATGAGAAATGAAAGAGACTTGACAAAAAATCGTTAATGTGCTGTTAACTGAATTCAGAGGATAATAACTCGATATAATATATGACTCTCTAAAGTAGCATTTGTCCAGAGTCTGAATTCAACATGCTGTAATGCATTATTTATTCACAAATTAGTGCAAAGTTGGGTCTGGTTCCTAAGACATTGTCCAGACTCCCTAGAGTCCTAAAGCTGTATGGCAGGCTAGAGGCTAATGCTATTTTTAAAGTCTCCTTTTTCTCTATGAAAGTAAAAAAATTAGATCTACTAGAGTTAGCTGATGCCAAATTAGTTAAAAGAAGGGAAAAAAGAATAGGACAAACAAGCTTCTTTCCACTCATTAGCACAGTTGTCATCCTTTACAATCCCCATTCTTTATTTTAAAATGTCTGTAAATTCCAAAGACCATAATTCAGAAAGATATCTGCAGCTAAAGTTGGCTGTAAGAGGAATAAAAATATAAAGATCTACTCAGACACCCTAAACCTCACTTAGTTCAACCTTCTTTATTCTAAGTCTGGTTTAGAGGCCAAATTTGATCTGCCTGTAGGCCCAGCTAGCTCTTACAGAATTCTGGAGAAAGTTTCTCTTCTCTTATCCTGCCTTTCTCATCAGTTTCTTAATGATCTCCACAGGCCCAAGCTTAAGGGCACAGGGTCCCTTTATCGACATAACATCAGCTAAGAGATACATTAACTTAAGCCTGATAAGAAAGGTCATTTTCTTTGTCACCTTCTTCTGGCTGCTGTCCCAGTGTTACTCAGTGCTCCCTTGCCTCTTCTCATCTATCCTACAACCAGAATAAAGAACGATAAAAATAGTATTTTATAAAAAAAAAAGAAGGAATGAAAATTAACATTCTTTAGATATAGTGAATATCAGAGTTAGAGCTGACTCAAATATTGCCCTCTGGGAAAACTTCCCTGAACAGTCTCTTGCCCTTTACTTCACAGACTGATTTATATGTTCCTTTAATACTATCTTTGCACCAGATGAATACCTCTAGTAATGTACTTACAACACTGTACAAGAATTTCTGGTTCATTCATCTCACTTTCACAAGCTTCTTGGAAGCGGGGACAATGTTTTATTCATCTTTGTATCTTGAGCATTTAGCATAATGCCTGGAAAGCTAGTATGAGCTAATAGTTAAGAGCAGAATCTAGAGCCCGCCTGCCTAGAATCAAATCTCAGCTCTTTCTTTATTATGTGTCAGACAGTATTATGTGTCAGCAGGTTACTCAACCTCTTTGTGCCTCAGTTTCCTCATTTGTTAAATGTGGATAATTATAATACCAATCTTTAGTATTGTGAAGAGTAAATGAAGTAATGTACATAAAGCACTTTGAATAGTGCCTGGCTCATGGTAAACTCTCAATAAATGTTGGCTATTATTTTTATTACCGTGTTTCCCCGAAAATAAGTCCTAGCCGGACCATCAGCTCTAACGCGTCTTTTGGAGCAAAAATTAATATAAGACCCAGTATTCTATTCCATTATATTAGACCAGGTCTTATATTATATTAAAATAAGACTAGGTCTTATATTAATTTTTGCTTCAAAAGATGCATTAGAGCTGATGGTCTGGCTATGTCCTGTTATTGAGGAAACATGGTATGTAATATGTATTCAAACATTTGTAAAAACACTGCTACTACTAGAGGTCTACACCCAGACTACTGCAGCTAGCAGAGTATGTACCGATTAAACACTAAACTAAGATCTGCAATCATCTTCTTTCATAATACTTTTCATTTTACTTGTATTGCATTCAACTATATTCTAAGTTAAATAGTCTGATGTGTGTTCAACTAAAATTATCGCTGCATTCTGAGTTCTAAATAATTGATCTATGAACTTCTGATACATTGATACACAGCTCATTCTTAAGTTAAGAAGCACCTAGATTCGACTTAAGAATAGTTGATAAGACTATTTGAATGATAGACTAAGAAAAAAAATCCACTGGAGAAAGATAAAATCTTCATGGTTTATTCTTCATGGTTAATCTTCATGGTTATTTTCTTGTGGCCAGTTTAAAATTAACTTAGAATGTAAAGTTAGATATTTGATGATAGGAAAATCCTGGAGATGGCCAAATATTTCAAAGGTATCACTAACATATCATTGACTTCGGAATTGCAGTGCTATCTGCAAATCAAAGAAAAATATCAATGTCTAACAATCTTCTTCTGCTCTTTAATGATCAATCTGGAAGGTCAGATTCAGAAGTACCAATTGATGCTTTTTAAAAAACCATGTTTAGATCAATATTTTAAGCAACAAAGATCACTCTGAGAACTTTTTCCTTAATTCTTCCAAAGATATGAAACAAAAAAAACACTGTTTTGTATTATATGCTTTTTACAGAATAATTATCAAGGTTGCATTTGCAACATCAAAGGAGCTTTATATCACCATGGACATTCTACTGTATATGGTATTTTCAGTCTGATTCTACAGCCAGAGAACCTCTAAGCCACAAATAATAGCAAATTTGAGCTAGAGGGTGTAAAGGAATTTGTAAGAAATTAAAGCAGACTTTGTCTTTGGATTTTACACATCTCCCTGTTAAGCTAACTCACCCTGAGAGCTATTAAAACTGATCTCATCAGGGTAAGATATTGGACATACCTCATGATGAGTGGTATAGAGAGAAAATATAATTAGCTGTAAAAACTACTGACATCAAGTCATGGGTGACTGACGTACAAGAATTGTTGAAGAAAATTAAATTTTTATTGTATTATTTTTATGTATTTCTATTTTTAAGAGTAATGATTATTTCCTAAAACATCCCTTGGTGTCCCAGGCAAAGAAAGACTACTAGATTGGATGAGTCATTTTACTGATCCAATTTGTTAATTTTTGTAGGATAAACCAACATCTGGATTTAAGAAATAAATAAAGGGATCAAAATAAAGAACTTGAAAAAAGCAAGAAAAAATATTTTATATGGTGAAAGTAATAGATTCCTTTTACTTTTCTCTCTTTTTTTTTTTTACATTTGGGAAATAACACTTACAATGGCCTTTCCTTGTCAGAATTTGGCAAAGATAAAACAGTTCATGTTGACTAAATACTACAAATTTTTTAGAAAAAATGAACTCATAAAAGATTTGTATTATTGTAACCAAACATTGAAGTTAACAGTTTTTCTATAGTGAGGATTGTTATCTTAAAAGATTTTCTTTTAACCTTTAAATACATACTTGGTTCCTTAAAGTTATAAATACGTAATAGAGAGGAATATTCTTTAATAACGCTTTTAATGATTTTTGGAAAATTCAAGCTGAAAACATCTCGGGATGTAATAAGAAACTATCGATTTATTGCTATCAACATTCTGCTCTGTAGAGGCAAAAGTGGAAGAATAAAGTGTAGGGAAATTCCATTGAACATATTTAATTTTGTTTCTGAGATTTAATTAAATCAAGTCAGTCAACTTTCACCTTTGAGTTTGAATAATGAGTCAGTTTCCCAGAAAACAAAACAAAACAAACAAACAAATAAACAAACAAACACAAAGTGGCTATTAAAATAAAAAGAAATCTGTTTTGCCAAGAGTGTTCAAGTTCTATAAAGTTGAAAGCCTTCTTGTCTTCTGGTTTTCTTTCCCACAATCTTTTGGCCAGGAAAAGAGCTGAGGTGGTTTCTTAATATGGCCCTCTGTAAAGAAGGGATTTCATTCTACTTTAGCACTTTAAAGAGATGAGTACAAAGTTGTCAGCTTAATGATGTAAAGGATAGGTGATTCTGGACTTTCCACAGGCACTTTTAATCACGTAGTTCTAGTTTTAATTTTTTAAAAAAAATCCTTAATATTTAACTTAAATTAACCCTCTTTTTCCTTTGCTCTACTTTTAGTGACAGATGAGAATAATTAGCATTGTTCTTTGTTTCCCTTTCACCTTTCTTCCTGATTGAACAAATCTAATTAACTTTAATGTTTTTTCTTGAAGACAGGTAGCATAAGACAGTCACTGTGATTCTTTGAACTATATCTAATTTGTCTTCAGATAATTAATAGTTATGCCTTTTAAAATGTGATAATCTGATTGATTGTGCAATAAACATATGAACCCCAAAACTTGTAAAAAACATCATGCTACAGACTGGAATTCTGTTAGATGATACTATTTCAGTTTCCTTGTTGTATATTCTAGAGTTGGCTTCTTCCTTCTTGTATAAATTATTTTTTGCTTTTCTTTGACATGATGACATTTTTATGACATTTCCCCCTCCCCTAAAGTTAAAATTAATCATAATCTTTCAAAGAGTTCTCTATTACCTTTCATTTTTGACTGACATCTTATTTGTGGTAGTCTTCAAGAAATCAATGAACATATTAACTGGAATTAGACTTGGCACCTGTCTCCAAGGAACTCGACTTAATAGTTCTTGGTAGCCTTAAATGGAATTTTTAATAACTTCAAGAGGTATTTAAAAAAAAACAACAATTGTGTATTTTTAAGTCATTCCTTCAAACTCATGTTTCTGAGTTCCCAAATAGAGAAATAAGGGTAAAATAAAACAAATCTGACCAGAATCAAGAGCATTAAAACATTAAAAAAAATCTAACAAGCTAATGATTTTTATGGAAAGAAAGTAAATGGCTAGTTTAGGTAGTATCTTATAAACACAAAGGAACAGTGTATTTCACATCATAGATTATATAAATGCCTAACCACTGGGCTAATACCTGAAACCAATATAAAAAAATATTGAATGTCAACTGTAATTTTCTCTCTCTCTCTCTCTCGTCATGGATGTAAAGTACAGCATAGGGAACATAGTGGTATAGTAACAGCTATATATGATGTCAGATGGGTTGCAGACTTGTTGGGGTTATCACTTTATGAGGGGTATAAATATCTAATCATTATGTTGTTTTGTACACCTGAAACTGATAATAAAATTGAAATTTTTAAAAAAGAACAGTATATTTCTTCTTAGTCATAACACAGCTGGAGGGGCAAAGGAACTAGGAAAAGATAGTGCTGAAGAAGGTAGACTACAGATATTCAAATTTAGTCTTTTTCTGTTTTTAAAATTCAGAACATTTAATTTTTCTTGAGTGCTCCAAATAAGTCACAGAAACCTCATCTCAGACTAAAAGTGATAACAATTAGATAAAGTACAGGAAATAATTCATTCTGAAGGACTGAGTTGAAGTCCTGGTTCTACCATTTAAAAGCTCTGTGACTTTTATCTTCCAGTTTCTATATCTGTGACATGGGTACAACACCACTAAAACCAACAGGGTTGGCGAGAATAAAAACAAAGAAAGCATGAAATATACATAAATTGCCTAGCTCATAGTAGGACTCTCAATAAGTGTTCATGGACTTTTCCCTCTTTCCTGACCCCTCTGGAAATTAAATCTGACAGATAAATAGCGTTATCTTCACTCTCAAGTCTGTGGTGAGAAAAACATAGAAATAACTATATGGGACAATAAATCTTGATCTGAAATTTTAAAGTACATAAGTAAAGAAGTAAAACCAGTGAGAGAATGATAGAATTATAAAACTCATGTGAAAGTTACTATTAATCATTTCCATTTTCTTCTTGGCTGTGATGATGACATTATATTTCATACTTAATGAGCAGAGAAATTACCCAAACTTTTAAAAGTATTTCATAAAAACAAAAATTGCTCTATTTTCCAGATGTTTATGAGAAAGCCATTTCAAAATGAAAGTAAAGGCTTTTTTGGTCATTCATCTGAGAAGACCTGTTGAAGTGCATACTACATGCCAACAGCCATCCTAAGTGGCAGAGGGTGTATAAGACAAGGGGAAAGAATGCTTATTAAAGACATAGTACATGCCAGGTAGTGTTAGGCACACACTGCTGTATTAGTGTGCTAGGGCTGCCATAACAAAATACCACCAAATGGGGGACTTGACCAATAGAAACTTATTTGCTCTCTGTTCTGGAGGCTAGAAGTCCAAGATCAAGGGGCCGGCAGGGCTGGTTTCCTCTGAGGCCTCTCTCCTCGGCTTGCAATTGGCTGCCCTCTTGCTGTCTCCTCACATGGCTGCCCCTCTGTGCATGCACACCCCTGGTACCTCATTGTGGGTCCTAATTTCCTCTTCTCATAAGGACACCAGTAATATTGGATTAGGGCCCACCCTAAAGCCTCATTCTAATTTAACCACCTTTTTAAAGGCCCTATGTCCAACTATAGTCACATTCTGAGGTATTGGGGGTTAGGGCTTCAACATTAAGAATTCTGGGGGAACATAATTCAGCCCATAAGAAACATCATCTCACTTAAACACCACCCTGCTTTACCAAGGAGTTAGGCTCTGAGAGAATAAATAACTCATCAAATGTCACATAGCCATTAAGTGGGAGAAACAAAATTTTACCCAAGGTTTCATTATGAGACCACCAAAGCCTATACTCTTCCCGCTATTCACACCTTCTCAAATAATTATAAATCCAGTTGGGAAAGATAACATACTGATTCATAAAACTTTAAATATGGGTGTTATTCACTGGACTTGTGCTATTATATGGAAAGAATGAATTTGGGATTAGTCAACATTTATGGAATATTTACTGCGTGATAGGCTGGGTTTTTTTCACAAGAGTCCATTGGTTCCTTTACATGAGTAACTGCTGATTGGAAAACAGGAACTGTCTTGGTATGTCTTGGCCCAAAGCCTACAGATGACCCTAAGTCAATGTCAAATACAAGAGAGCTTTCTATCATAAGTATCTAGGATATGACTGTCTATTAGATCTCTTTTCTTTTGCATTTGGGTGTAGGCTATGTGTAGGTACACACATATAAAATCCCTAATCTGCTTTATATTATTCTACCTCATTGGCAATCTACACGTTAGTGGGCTTTCAGCACGTTAGCATCTCAGGATGAAAGACAAAGTCCCAAGCTCAGTCTCTTAAAACTCCCACTTGTGTGTCCAGAAATGGGTATTAGGCTGGACGGTAGAGCTGACACCTGCTCCACACTCTGGATGGCCCTGTACTATTGCTTCAAGTTTCTTAAAAGTACCGTTCTAGCTTGTGCTTTATTCTCTAACTACATTTTCTGGATCTATACTGTGTTAATTTGCAGTTATAAGATTAATCAGTTAAATAATTTACATTCCCAGGTTATGTTATAATGTGTCCCAAGAAGACATTCCAGGTACGCGTACTAGGGGCCAAGGCACATGTGCAGAACCCTAGTACATACCAACGCTTACACAAAAATTGCTGGGCTCCTGAAAGCAGAAAATAAAACTGCCATGTGAAAGATGTTCTCCCTCTACAAGCAGGAAAGAAACAAAGAGAGGCAATTGTGGAAAACTAAAACAAATGGGGAGACGAAATGGAGATAAGAATTGTTTTAACAAGGTCTGTTTATACACATTTCTCTTGACTTGGACCCCCCTTCTCTGGTGATAAGAACGCAAACTTCATAAAGGGAAGTTGCCCTTCAACCTTGTAATATAAACTCTCACGCCTAGCCACTTCTTTGGGTTTTCCATTTTCCTATGGGGATTCTCATGTATATGTAAAAATTGGTATTATTTACATATATATCACTTATTATAGGAGCTACAAGAGCCTCTTCAAAGAGGCTGAATTGTATAGAACCCTTTGTATTTTCTGAATATCAGTTATACCATTTCCAAAAAACAAGTACAAAAGTACATTTCAAAATCTGATCTGATTTTCAGTATTATTCATATTTCTGCTTCTCTTATAGAGCATGAACAATTAAGAATGTTGTTTCTTTTTTAATTATAGTTGACATACAACAGTGTTCTTATTATTAATGGTAATTCAGTTGTGATTTTTCAAACTGTCTCACTTGAGTTAAGTGGGATCCCCTCACCTCTACCTCCTAGTGCCTTCTACACAATAAACACAAACCTGGGGATACATTCTCAGGCTGAGAACTGCTCTGACCCCTTGCATTTCATTTTCCTCAAGCTGGGTACCCAAAGATAACCAAGATTTTCAATTCAGACACTTTTGCTTTCAGGTCCAGAATTACCTTACTGTAAGACATTTTTCACAGAACATATTATTTCCTACCTGGTACCAGATTGTAGAGCACTGATAAGGTTTCAAAGCAATCAGCTGTGACAGTTGGAGATAGACTGAAAGAATTTCGACAATGCACACCCTCCCACCCCAGTGACTCTATGTGCACATGTGATGGACAGTGTGTGCCCTGATTCCCTGAACTCCAAGGAATACCTACCTCTAGCCTCAGAACGTCATGCTGAAGTTTACGCTGAAATTCAAGGAAGTTTTTGATTGTCAGCTTCCCCTTGAGATCGGCGCCAAAGAAGTAGGTTGTGAGGGCTGAACACAAGCCAGACTTGAGGGTGTTACCAGTAGTAGGACGATCTCTGTGACGCATACCCATACTCGTTTGGGAGCGAATGATGCTCTGAACCTAAGACAGAAGCAAACCCACATCCAGAAAAACATTACAAAAGTGGAGAGAATAGAGAAAAGTTAGAACAATAACTATTGACTGTTTATGATTTGCCTACACTGTACTACAATTCTTTCTTTTAATGCTCACAGCAATCCTAGGAGATAAGTCCTATGATGACACTCATTTTACAGATGAGGAATGTGAGGCACACCGAGTTAAATAACTTGCTCAAGGTCAAGTAGCTATCAAGTAGCAGAACTAGGACGCTAACACAGATACCTGACACCTTTAAAATTGGGATACTCTTCAAAATCTTTCTCCAGAAAAGAGTATGCATTGGTTTAGAGGCTCAGAATCTCTCTCCCAAAAATAAAATATCATCAACCTCACAGTAATACCTTCCATATCACAGGAGACTTTATAAAAATTTCACACATCTCATTGCTGCCTCTCTAGCTGTGAAGAAAGGCGGCATAGCTATAGGCAAATACTTAACGGCTAAGAGAGAGAACATTTTTATTAGAACGATACACGAAATACAAAGGTCGCATGAAATAATTCTCCAAGAACACTTGGAATTACTTCAATCTTCGAGAAGTTTAAAATGAGCTTTCTGAGAAATGATAACTTGTGAGATAGCAACTATATAGAGAACTTTTTGAGGCAAGACTGTCATTGTTAGAACTTTGTCTTCACTAGTTCCTGTAGTCTTTTCTACCTCTTTACAAGCTCAAAAACAAACAAACAAACAAACAAACAAATCCAAACCCAGCTGTTCAGAATAATTAAAATTGGTATATGTTAAGAATAAATAATAAAAGTACCATATATAAGCAAACAATACATAGAGCCTTGTGGATGATGCTTAAATTGGCAAATTAGAGAAGTGAAATACTTAGAAACTTAAGATTTACAACAACAAATTTACCTTAGTTAAATGTCATTTATTTATTTATTATCTACAACCATAAAAAAGATTTATTTAAGACAATTTAAAAGTCTCTGACTTGATAAAGGTGGAACAATATAATGGAAAGACACGAGATGGGGATTCAGGAAACATGGGGTCTGCTTGTGCTGCTCTGTGAAAGCAGGATTTATGCAAGTCATTTAACCTCTTGGAGCCTTACTTTTCTCATTGGAAAACTTCCTGGAATACATTATTTTTAAGTCTCCTTCTAAATCTAGGTTAGTATCATAAATGCTTTTGATTATGATCTTTCCTGGGCTTATGTTTTATCGTGTAAATAAGATCGGTTGACATTTGTTTCTCATGCACATGGAGCCTTGAAAGCCACGTATACAACAAACAACCCAATTAAAAAATGGGTAGAGACATACAGATGGCCAATAGACATCTGAAAAGATGCTCAACATCACTGATCATCAGAGAAATGCAAATAAAAACCATGATGAGATACCACCTCACTCTGTCAGAATGTCATCAATAAATCAACAAACAAGTGTTCGCGAGGATGTGGAGAAAAGGGAACCTCCTTGCACTTGTTGGTGGGACTGCAAATTGGTGCAGCCACTATGGAAAATGGTTTGAAGGTTTCTCAAAAAAATTAAAAATAGAACTACCTCATGACCCAGCAATTCTACTCCTGGGTGTTTATCCAAAGAAATCCAAAACACTAATTCGAAAAAAATATATGCACCCTTATGTTTATTGCAGTGCTACTCACAATAGCCAAGATACGGGAACAACCAAAATGCTCATCAGTAGGCGATTGGATAAAGAAATTATGGTACATTTATACAATGGAGTATTACTCTGCCATAAAAAGAATGAAATGTTATCATTTACAACAAAATGGATGGATGTAGAGAATATTATGCTAAATGAAATAAGTCAGATTGAGAAAGACAAATACCATATGATCTCACTTATATGTGGAATCTAAAGAACAGAATAAACGAGAAAAAACTGATGTTTGCTAGATGGGGGAGGAGATTGGGGGATAGGAGAGAAGGTGAAGGTACAAATTGGTAGTCATAAAATAGGCAGAGGGATGTGAAATACAGTATGGGGAACATAATCAATAATGTTGTACAGATTATATAGGGTGCCAGGTGGGTACGGGACTCATCAGGGGGATCACTTCATAGATTGTATAGATGTCTCACCACTGTGCTGTACACCTGTGCTGAAGCTGATGTAGAAGAATACTGAATGTCAAGTGTAATTAAATATATATGTGTGTGTATATATATATATATATATATATATATATATATATATATATATATGTTTATGGTCCCGGATGTGAAGTATAGCATAGGGAATATAGTCAATGGTGTAATAATAGCTATATACGATGTCAGAGAGGTAGCAGACTGGGAGGGGCTTATCACTGTGTGAGGGGTGTAAATGTCTAATCATTATGTTGTTTTGTACACCTGAAATTAAAAAAAGAAGAAGAAGAAGAAGAAGAAAGCCAGGTATATAATAGATTTTTAAATTATTTAAGTTGAAGTTTTTTAGACTTCAAGTTGAAATACAGGATAATCAGAAAAATGCTTCTTCTATTTGAAGGCATGTATTGCCTTCAAATAGAATGAATCTATATAATCAATTCATTTTATCTAAGTGGGAGAATTGAAGAATTTTCCAATAGCAGTGAACCATTATTGAGGATTAGTGTCAGGACCTGCCATGATTTCAATTTTGCCCATGAGTATAAATATTACAGCTTATATCCTTCCTGTTGTGGAAACTGTATTATGTTAGCTTCAAAAGTGTAATGCTGAGAGTGTGTGTATAAATGACTGGGAAAAAAGTGTTTTTAGGGAAAATTAACTAATGCTATAGCATATTCATTAATGATTAATAATAGCACAGTCCAGATATAGTTTACTTACATGTAAACTGTTATTAACTATAAGTGTTCTTTCATTAAAAAAATTTTTTTTAAAGTATATATTACTAGGCTATGTGTGAGAGAAAGAGGCAGTGAGAGGCAGGGTGGAACAGAGGGGGAGAGAGAGCGAGAGAGCTAGAGAGCGAGAGAGAGCGAGAGAGAGAGAGAGAGAGAGAGAGAGAGAGAGAGAGAGAGAGAAAGAGAGAGAGAGAGAGAGAGAGAGAGAGAGAAAGCGCGAGACTGAGAGAGAGCAAGAGAGAGTGAGAGCGAAAGCGCGAGCGAGAGCGACAGCGAGAGAGAGAGAGAGAGAGAGAGAGAGAGAGAGAGAGAGAGAGAGAGACAGAGAGAAAGGTAGTTTTCTTAGAATTTATCAGTTGGGAAATATTGTCTTAAAATATTTTTATTTAGATAACTTGTTAAGGGTATAAATGATAATCAAAACATATCAATGAATGCTTATCATATGTTATATGTTGTGGAGAACATCAAGAGAAATATAAAACATTATCTCTGAAATAAAATCTCATTTCTTCTGTTTCACAACTGATCACTTTTCATACTTTCATACTAAAAAAATTGTGTCATGGATTGGGTGAATGTAGCCCAAACAGTTAATATTTTTTGCTAGGTTAGTTCTATGTTTAATGATTTACTACATAAAACTAGTTCCAGTTTTATGATTTACTAAAAAATGGGTTAAAATAAAAAAGATTTGTGTGATAGAGAGGTCAGAGAAAACTTACTTTTTACAATTGATAAATACTTTTTAGTAATTTGTGTTTAAGCATGATCCAAGTAATTTTAGCAAAACATGAATAAAAGAATAATATTTGCTATTAGTTTGCTCACGCAACATGAATTTTGAAGATACATGATGATGAAATGTAAAACATCATCATACTGGTTCTGCTTAACTTTTAAGCTTGACAAATACACTGTCAAGGAAATTCCTGTTTACCTGGGTAGTCAGAGCGAAGTACAAATGTTTGAAAGCTAAGTGTACTTTCAACTTAATAAATTATTACATTTCCCAAGAAAGTAAAATGTAGAAAGATGGAGTAGAGAAACTTCTGAGAGTCGTTCACTCATGAGCTGCCTTATAATTACTTTTTGATTATCTTCTAAAGAGTTTTTACATAAAGCTCCCTGTGATCAATATTATAAGTTGTACAGGTAAACAAGGCCAGTTATCAAGGGATCACGAGATGAAATTAACATTCCCTTCTCTGACAAGTGAACAGAATGGTGACATGACTGCCCGAAGTCATTCAGCATCCGAGTCATTCAGCATGTCAGCAGCAATGCCAAAAATAAGACATATGTGACCTAAACTAAAATCTAGAATTTCATCTTTATAACAGGAGTAGGGAAGTTACAGTAGTTTTTCTCCTGAGGGGTACCCTAAGTAATTTCTGAGCCTATTTCAACACCACATTTTTTCTTTTTATATTTTATTTCTCTTCCTTCCTTCCTTCTCCCCCTCTCCCACTTTTGTTTCTTTCCTTCCTGATTCTTAGGCCTGTCTAAAGCCCTCTCTTAGCATTTAATATTAAATAGTCCTTAATCTGCTTCTGGTAATGGATGAATAGCTCTTTTCAGGCCAATCCTCCTTGAGATGACAATTATGTACTAGGGACAAAATACACCAACACCTAACTGAAGGCACTAGAGAGTGATCACGGGCAGATTATCGGAGGGGAGTTGAGACTCAGAAGATGGGAACAGCCCTGGGTGAGTTTCCCACTTTATACAGCTTCAGCCTGAAGGAAGTCCCCAGTCTGCATCAGAAGGATTGGTGCCCTCAGTTTTTCTGGCTTGAAAAACCAGAGGACAGAATTTGGGGCAACTGCAGCCACTGGAAAGTGAGGGGGGAAATCCTGGAAAGGAGAAATCCAAAGACAGGAGCCCCAAATTCCATACATAAACTCCAATCAAATCCAGTTGAGCTAAAAGCCTGCTGAAACACAAATATTCTTTAGATGAATATAACCAAATTTAGAGTCTATGACAGGTCATTTCTGATATCCAGACTATAATCCATAATTACTCGACATAGGAAGAAACGGGAAAATTTGACTTATTCTCAGGAGAAAAGGCAATCAATGGAGATCAATCTCTAGAGCACCCAGATGTTAGAAATTAGCAGACAAGGATTTTAAAGTGGTCATGATAATAGCATTCAAGTATATAAAATACAAAACAGATGGATTTCAGATGAGAAAAAAACATGAAAAATGAAAAGTTCTAAAACTGAAAAATGCAACATCTGAAATTTAATGGATTGTTTAACAGCAGAGATGCTACGACTGAAGAGTCAGTGAACGTGAAGCTAAATCAATAGAAATTATACAGCCTGAAAATAAGAGAGAAAAGATTGAAAAAAATAATAAACAGAACTTCAGAGATTTGTGAGGCAGTGGGCTAACATTTGTGTTACTGGAGTCCTAGAAAGAGAAGTGAGAGAGAATGGGGCCAAAGAAAAAGAAATTTTAAGAAATAATGGCCATAAACTTCTCAACTTTGATTACAAAGCATAGATTTATAGATACAAATAACTCATCAAATACCAAGAAGGATAAATACATAGAAAACCACACTGAAACACGTCATAATCAAATTTCTAGAACTCAAAGATAAAGACAAAAATCTGGAAAGCAGAGAGAAAAACAGTATATTACATAGAGGGGAACAATGATTCAAATAACCAGTGACTATTCATCAAAAGAAATCAAAAGTAGTGGAACAATAACTGAAAATTTTACATCTATATCTAGAATTCTGCATCTAGAATTTCCTTCTAAAAATAATGATGATATAAATTAATTCATCACCAACAGATGTGCACTACAAGAAATGCTAAAGAAAGTTTTTCCAACTGAAGGGCAATGATAACAGATGGAAAGTAGGATTTTAAGGAAGGAATAAAAGGCTTCAGAAATGGTAAATGTGAGTAAACAACAGATTATTTTTTCTCTATTTTCTTAAAAAGAGCATGATTACCAAAGCACAAATTATAGTGTGTTAATGGGGTTTATAATAGACAGCAGCAGTCCCTCCTTATCTATGGTATTGCTTTCCGTGGTTTCAGTTATCCGCAGTCAGTCATGGGCTAGAAAAGTTAAAAGAAAAATTCCAGAAATAAAAAACTTGTAAGTTTTAAACTGTGGTCCGATCTGGATAGTGTGATGAAGTCTCTTGCTGGCCTGTTCCGTCCCACTTGGGATGTGAGTCATCCCTTTGTCGAGCATGTCCCCATTATACACACTCCCCACTTGGTAGCCATCTTGGTTATCAGATTATCTGACACAGTATGGCAGTGCTTGTGTTCAAGTTACCTTTAGTTTACTTAATAGTGGCTCCAAAGCACAAGGGTAGTGATGCTGACAATTTGGAAATGCCAAAGAGAAACCACACAGTATATGTATGTTTAGGAAACAACACTGTATATCTAGAGTTCACACTACCTAAGGTATCAGGTATCCACTGGTCTTGGAGTGCTTCTCCTGTGGATAAGGGAAGACTACCATATGCAGATGTAATACATAGGACGACTATAGCAGAAAGAATGGAGAAGGGGTAAATGGAAGTACATGGTTGCAAAGTTTGTACATTTTATGTGAAGTCGTATAATACTAATCCTAAATTGACTGTGTATATTTTAGAATGTATAATGGACATAGGGTACAAATTTGGATAAATGTCTCTAGGTATTTTGAAATATTTACCTTTGTGCATTTCTTTTTTTAAAGATATACTGTACCTGATACTCTCTCACACTTCCTTTTTATCCCTTCCCTCATTTTGAATACCAAAATGTCTTCTTACATAGATTTTCTTTTCTGTTTTGAAACCACTCCTGATAATCATAATAATTGTGTTTGGGGAGGTACCATGGTCCCCCAATGACAGAAGTTTTATTTTGGAAATGTAATCTCTTCCTAGGATTCAGAGAAACTGTATATATCTTTGCTGAAACCTGCTACAGTCAAAGGCATGGTACCATTTTTCTTTCTATAGAAATCCTTTCAGAACATGTCATTCATCTTTGTATTCTGGAACTGTCTGGCACAAAGGAGCTGTTTAATAAATGTTGACTGAACATATGATTGAATATCCATAACTTATCCTCTCAGCATTACAGTCTAATTTATGTTGGGAAATCACAGAAATATTGACATTAATCCTATGTTCAAATAATTCCTTACATTTAGAGGGAAAAACAAATAAAAACCCTACCTGTAAAAAGAATTATTTTGAAAAATGACACATTAGGTACTTCAAAAATTGGATAGCATCTGAGTATACTGACCAAGGCCAAAGTAACTTCAAGGCATATGAAAATGGGTCAAATATTAATGTATTTAAAGGAACTCTCCAGGGCAACTTGCCTGTTCAAACTCCTCCATGTCTACTTCGCCATCTCCATTCAAGTCAAACATCTTGAAGGCAATTTCAAAATTTCTTTGAGGAGCTGCAAGTACAAAGAAGAAAGGAAGGATAGAAGGGAAAAAGGAAGGGAGAGAGGGGAGAAAAAGAAAAATATTTAGATGGCATTGACCAAAAATAAAAAAATCAATCCTTTAAGAAAAACAGTTAAATGTTAAAATGTAATATCAAGTCACAGATACTACCATATTAATCTAGACCAATCTTTTAGCAATACTCCTTGAAAGTAAGAGAATTTTACTATGGCCAGTAAAGATAGCACTTGTCTTATCTTCACGTTTCAACACTCTTAAATACATCAGCTTTGATTTCTTAGACACCATCCTCTTAGCTGTATAATACTAATGTTATTGCTCTGTTACTTAAATATAGTATTATTTACCTGGGCATGAAAGTCTGTCTGGGGTGAGATAATACTGCCGCAGAGAAGTTGAAACTCTAAAAAGATATACTACACATACTGATACTCTCTCCCTCTTCCTTTCACCCCTTTCCCCATTTTGAATACAAAAATGTTGTCTCCATTCAAGCCAGTGTTTGTCTTACTTTCTAAAAAACAAGCCAGCTTTCTACTTTGTTCTTTCTAGTCTCTCCATTTTAAGTACAATCAGGAGTTCAGTGGATGTCATTCTGCCAACAGATTATCTATATTAGTTTACTCGTTCTCACTGAAGCTCTGTGGTAAGGCAGAAAAGCATACTGCTAGCTACTCAGCACCCTGTTTCAACCATGTGAGCTGGATGGCGTGTATACTGAGTCAAGTATACTTAAATGTTAACATCAAGCTGAAGTTTAAAAAACTAGATGAAAAATGCAAAGTTTGAGAAGATGGTATATTTTCTTTCCCTTAAGTGAATGATGAAAGCACTTTAAGACTTTCTTATTCCTAGATCAATCAAAAAGTAATTAATATACTTGTGCATTAGAATAAAATATAAATGTAACAGCCCCCCTTCCTTACCATGCTAAATGTTCTGGTAAAGAAAACAAAGTAGTTTATTTCCTTCCTTTGGTGCTTCAAATTTATATGGCTTTAGAGAATTAACCAAAATACAATAAACTAATACAATTACATTAAATTTTCAGCTAATATAATTTTTTCTAAAATAAATTTGAAAGATTATATGTAGACAAAAAAGGGGGCTTAGTACATGATGCATAGTTGTAGAAAGTCCATATTCCCATCTTGCTCATGAATTTGGCAACAGCGAATTGACCTTCTAGGCTTAAACTACACTTTCAGCTAGCTAGCCAGCTAGGCTGGTGAGCTCCTGGTTTTTAGTTGCATGGGGAAATTATGTGTCTGTCTGCTTCCGATTGCCTGCCTCACTTGATAATGGCCTCCAACAGGTTTGTTCTTCTTGAGGCCGCAGGTACAATTGCTGAGAAGGATGCAGCTGGGGGAATTATACTTTTGTATATTTACCTCCGCCTCTTAAATTTTTCTTACCTGTCTGGAGGCTATCTTTTACTGAAGAGTTACTATGTGCTAATGCTAAGCAATGAGGTAGATAATTCAAAGCTGTTGATTATCTGATATTGTACTCTCAATCTTGAAAGTTTTTATTTCTTCATTTTTTAAACAGAGGAAGAAATTGGGGCTCAACGCCATTAAGTGACTAGCTTAAAATCACACAGCTAATACAGAACCAGTCAGCGCTGACTCCAAAGTCCATAAATTTTATACTCCACAGCCTCCAATATGAAGGCAGTGGTAGTTACAATAATAAACACATACTCTTCACTCAGATATGTTCTGACCTAGAAACAAATCAACAAAACATGACTCACTGGTTACCTCAGTCTCTGCAATAGCTGAGAGTTCCAAGTTGTTCATCTCATAGACAAAACTGTTATCAAAGAAACATTGTGTATGCTGTGCTCAGTGGTTTAGACTTGGCTGCACTAATTGGAGACCCATAGGCAACATTAGATTCTCAGATAGGTTTGTCAAGTGTTTTTAAAAATTCTGACTATGAATTTATTTGGATAGGAATACACTCTCCTATTTCTTCCCTGTTGTCTCACACTTGACCCACTTCACTCGTATACATTATTTGCTTAATCCTTATAGATAGTTGAGATTGTAACAACTACAAACAATATGAAGCCACTGAAAATTTTAAGTAGAGGAGTGACACAATCAAACGGGCATTTATAAAGGACCTCTCTGGCTCCAGTGTGAAGGATGAGTTGGAAAACAAGAACCAGCTTCAGAGAAGATCACTGAAGCTTTTATAAATGTTAAAAATATTAACTGAAGTGATGGCAGTCTGTAATGGAGAGGAGGAAGCAAATTTGAAATAATTTAAGAAGGCAGAAATTATACAACTTGATGATTAATTAGCTGTGGTGAGCTGAGGGTACAAATGGATGATAGTATGATTGGCTTAGGCTACTGGGTAGCTTGCATGTCAATAACCAAGAGAAAACAGTTGGAAAAGGTTTGAGAAGTAAAATGAGTTCAGCTAATTCAAGGGATCAACAGCATATTCAGATGAAAATATTCAGGAGATAGTTAGAAATATGGATCTAAAGCTTTGACGAGAGAGGCTAAAGCTGGGAGTTATTAGCATAAAGGTGGTTTGTTTGCAAAGAGCCTGAAATTTGTTCAAGGAGAACTGAGGGTTGAGGAGAAGGGTGAAGACAGGTAGAATGCAGCTGAAAGAAAAGAGAAAGGAAGCAGTGACAGCGGGGGTGGCATCACAACAGCGAGAGGAACACAGTCCAAATAAATAGAAATACGGAAAAATTTGGCAAGAGCCAGTCAATATGTTGCCACACATGAATTAAGGCAGCATTTTCATTCCTTATCTCTAGTGATTATAGAGATTACACAGAATGCTTAAAATTTTAGCTTTATCATAATCTTTTATTCTTACAGTCCTGTGAGTTCTGTAAAGGCATGTGCCTGGATCATTTAAATGACTGAATGAGTCATTATGCCTTAAACTGTGATTTTGGTAGTAGTGATGGAATAAACAAACAAAAAATGAGTAAGTTAGATTCTAAACAAGTTTCTTATTTTCTGTTGGTTTGATTCTCCTACCACAGAATTCCGACCTGCACCATTCTTGTTTTAAAGTGATGCTATAGGATAAATGAGGTAATTACTATGCAATATCAGAACTCTGAATCAGAAAAAACACTTTGGAATGTAATAAACCTCTAGCCCATGATGAACCTGCCTACTGAATTTGGAAGGATGACCACATGCCTCTGATTATTTCTGAGATGGAGGTCACCACTTCTGAGGTCTAATCATTGTTGGCCATATTAATTGAGCTTTTTTTCTCATGTAGAGCCCAAATGTAATCTTGCGTAGCTCTTACAGATTGTCAGTGTCATTTTCTAGAGAAATAAAAAACACATCTGCTTCCTCACTTGTTTGATGATCCTCTGAATCCATAAAAACACATTACCATGTCTCTACTAAGGTTTCTCAGAGCTTACTTCCAGAACTTCAACATCCTAATAGCCTCTTCTGGGGTACTTTCAATGTTCAATGCCTCCTATAAATACAGTATCCTAAATATAGTTAATTATGGAATGAGTTACCCTTTCTAGAAACAATAGGACTACTTCTTTGCAGACTACTGTTGTAGCATTATTCTTATATGAGAGCTTTAGTATCTTGCTTTCTACGTAACATTAGGCTTAGGGAAAGGGGGAGAAAAACTTACAAGATTAGATTTCAAAAAAGTGCCCCTTCCTCAATTCTTCTGGATTCTTTCAAGTATGATGAGTAGGCATAGTCGGGAAGAAATCTTTCTACACTTTACACAGAGTTTGGTTAGCAGACATTTGGTCCTGTCCTCCACAGAGACATGTGGCCTAGGTTGACCCGTCCACCTCACCCCATGTGCCATTAGGAGCGAGGCTACCGAGGCAAGAAGGGTTATTGTTGGCAGTACAGCCACAAACAATAAAACATGAGAGTATATTTTATGTATGAACCCTGTAAACCAAAAGTACAAGTAAACATTTTGGGCTCTTTGAAACCAGAGAAGTTTTCTAAGTGTGGACATTGTGGACAGGACCAAATATCAAGGCCCCTTTTTCATGAAACAGATGTCTCCATGGGTGTTTTGGACAGGACCAAATGTCCTCCAAGGAAATGGTATGATGTGTTGTACTTGTACTATACCATTTCCTTGCGATGATTTAGCTTCAGAAGGAGGGCGCTACACAAAATGAAAATGTAAGAAGTATTTTAAACACACTTTAGCAACAGTAGATCAATTTTCTTTTCATTGACCTATGTCCTCGTAAGTCTGATTTCATTTCTGTTAGAAACTATTTTACTCTTAGATAATCTGTTAGCCTTTTCAACATTTTCTAATAGCTTCATAAGTACCATATTAATACTATAGCTAATAAAAAGGGTTGCAAATATTTGAAAAACATAAAAGACTTAAAGAATGATAAAAGATAAGCACAAAGACAAGAAATATTTCTTTTTATAAAGCTATGCATTTTATATTTAATTTTTATACACAGCTAACTGTGTACAAAGGCATATTTATGTGAAATAAGGCATAATGTGAATAATCTCAGCAACTCAAAAATTTAACTATTATAGTTTCTGCTTCAACTCAGAAGTTGCACCGTCAGGTGAGCCCTCATCTTTGTTTTGTAGAATTATCTATTGACCAAAATATCCACTGTTAATCTTACCACCTGAAGTCAATGGAGACAAGAGGAATAACTATGAGAATCTGCCCTGAAACTTGGCAAATAATTATTCCTGAAATTCAAGATCTGGAATGGAAAATAAAAGAAAATCCACATGAACCACATGAACTATAATTGGTTGCAGAAGATATTGTGCTGTTAAATAAATTAAAATCAAGTATTTTTTTCAGTTGGTTGTGCTACAATTACAATTTAAAATACTGTAGTAACTTTTTGACTGTATTACAAATTTTAGTTTCTTACCATTTAGTGATCTAATATGCTCAAAGAAATTTAAATTAATTAGACTGTTTCCTGAATATATTTTCCATGGTTGTGCAATTGTATGCTCTCATTAAACGGTTCTACGGGGAGACCAAACCAGATAATATGAAATAGTGAACATTCTACCACTTAAAGTATCTAGTTTCCCACATATGTGCAATTTGAAATGATAAAATGATAAAAAAATTTTCACTGCTAACTTTTGGAATACAATATCTAGAAAATTTCGTTACTGGGGAAAAGACACAATAAGGCAATCTCAAATTGCTGAAGTTCATGATACATAAATGCATCAATTTAGTTCTTCTTAGCTTTGCTCCTTTAGTACGAAATAGAAAAAAAATTTCCCCTGGTGAAATAATCAATGCCAAAGGTAAAGAAAGAGAATCCTCAACTACCCAGGAGGAAAAAACATTAGTTATTATAAAGAAGAAAGTCCTAGGTTGTTATTATAATTCTGCACAACACCTGAACACTACAGAGCAAGTTCTACAGAATCTTGAGGGAAAACAATTGTAATCTAAGGATTACCTAGAAGTAAAGTCAGCATTTACCTATATTAGCAAAAGAAGATGTTCTCAGATGTGCAAGGATTTTGAAATTGTGTAATCACACACACTTTCTAATAAAATTCCACAGAAAACAGTAACACAAGTCTTGATCAAGGGCTGGTCAATTATGAACTCTGGTGAGGCATTTGTTTATATACTGTTCTGGCTGCTTTTGAGCTACAAGGGCAGAGCTGGGTAGTTGTGAAAGAGACCTTATGGCCTGGAAGCCTAAAATACTTATCTTGCCCTTTAAGAAAAAGTTTGTCAACCTCTGGTTGAGGACATTCTTCAGGCAATAACAACAAAAATCAATCAAAATAAAGAAATAAAGACAGGGAAGATGAGATCAGTTAAGAAGTGAGAATAAAATCAATAGAACAGAGTTAAGCTTAAATAATTGTTATCACAGTATATCATGGCATCTGGCATTTACTAAATGTTCATTATGTGTCAGGCACTTTATATGAATTATTTAATCCTCCCGACCTCTCTGTGCCATTATAGTATAATATCCATCCCCTGTTAAAAAAGAGGAAACTATAGTATAGTGTGTTCAGGGTCTCAGAGCCAGGATTCAAATCCAGGCAGTCTACTAGAGCATGCACTCTTAGCTATTATACCAAAATGGTTATAAAATAATGAAGTATGAGAAATACCCTTTGAAAGAGAAAATACAGAACGTAAAATTATTTTAAAATAGTGACTTGGAATAAAAAAATACCAGATTATTAAAATTATAAAAACTAAGTAGAGAGAAGAAAGTGAAAGGAAGCGCTAAATTTCTCATCTTCCAATGGAAGACATCAAAAGAAATGGATGACTTCATCCTCGATATAAAAGCCACGCTGCCCCTTAATCCCACAGATATATACATACACGCATTTAATTTAATTCAAAGGTTACTACTAATAGGACAGTATTAAAATTACTGGGGCAAAACCCCCAATGAATAAAGTGAAAGCTTAAAAGAAAAATAAATACCAAAAAAACATAGAGAACATAATATATGGTGACAGAAGTAAGGCCAATCAATCACAACAAAGTTAAATGACCTAACCTCCTCTATTAAAAGACAAAAGCTCTCAGACTGACTAAAACTGTTATGTATAAGAAATATATCAAACAATAATGTAGAAAGATAAAAGGAAATACAAGAAAACTAAAACCGGAAGAAAGCAGAAGTGTTAATGTGAGACAGAAATGAACTAAAGACAGAAAGATTATTAAGAACAATCACTATTTTCATATCACTAATGAACACCATCCTTAAACAGCGTCTAATATATATCTTTATGTACAGGACAATATAGCATCAAAAAGCGTAACAAAACAGACAAATGTAAAGGAGAAATTTTTTAAAATCACTATGTCTCAGTCTTTGACATATTTTGCAGAAAATTTAATAAGGCCATGGACGCTTTCTATAATACAAACCACAAGTTCAATTTAGTAGATATATATCGAACATTGCTTTCTGGTAAACAGAGTCTACATATATTTTTTAAAGGTTCAAAGGAATTTGAAAGACTGAGTATATATCAGCACGCATACACACACACACAAAACAAACACAAGTAAAAGAAGAAATTGCAAATGCAGCATTTTAATGACTATAATACAATAAAACTAGGTCAAAGGAAAAAAAATCACCTTGATCATCAGGCTAGATGTTGAAACAGCATTTGACAAAATTCAAAAAGTTTTCCTATTATTATTCTTTCCTCCCCCGCATGAGAAATAGAAATTTCTTCAACATGGTAAATAATATTTATCTGAAACCAAGATTCACAATATACTTAACTGAAAAATGCCAGACATTTATTTTAACATAATAAATAAAAGGGGATGCTCACTATTCTGAAAGTTCCCGCTAAAGCAAAAATATAATGAAATGAAATAGAACATACAAGTTAGAAAAGAGAAAAAATATCATTATTTGAAGATTATATAAATGTCTTCCAAAAACCTCCAAAAAAGCAAAAAACTCAGAACTACTACTATTAACATGCTCAATTATAAAATAAATATGTAAGATATTTATAAACTGGGAAATGAAAATAATCAACAAAATGTTCCACAGCATTTTCTTAATTATTCCTCTTCCTTCTTGCATCATTGCTTTTCTTTCTTTCATAAAAAAATTTTTTTTTTTTTAATGGGGGAATGTTGGGGAATGGTGTGTTTTTCCAGGACTCATCAGTCATTGTCCTTCAATCTAGTTGTAGAGGGCGCAGCTCAGCTCCAAGTCCAGTGGCTGTTTTCAATCTTAATTGCAGGGGGCACAGCCCACCATCGAATGGGGGAATTGAACTGGCAGCCTTGTGGTTAAGAGCTCGCGCTCTAACCAACTGAGCCACCTGGCTGCCCCTCATCATTGCTTTTCTTACCGTGCGGCATCCAGTACCCTTTTCTCTCATGGATTCGTATTCACCCAGCTTAAAAGCAACTCCGTGACAGGGAAATGGCACAGAAAGACTGAAGTTAATTATGTAACTTTCTAGGGATCTCTAAAATTAAAGTACTGAATTTGGTCCTAGATAACATTAGATATCCAAAGTCCATGGTGGTATTTTAGGTATGTAATTCCATTTAACTGTACTCTAAGTCTCTGTGTTTTTCACCATAAGAATCTAAAATCTTTTTTTTATTTCTGTACACGAAGGTGTCAGTAGAATGGATCTCTGGAATTCTCTAGGACCAATCAACATAGACACGACTAAAAGACAGGCTTTGCAAACACTATTAATTTCATGAGATGTAAAAAAAAAAGTTTCAAAACCATTAGAAAGTATAATAAACTATGCCTACCATCGAAACATCTTTAACTATTATTGTTAATTAGCAATAATTAGAATATCTATCCTTATTTTCACTGTCACGAAAATAAGCTATCCTTATTTTCACTATTTTAAACGAAAAAATAGTAAGTGTAGAGAATTCTAGTGCCCACTGATGTTTATATTTTCCTTAAAAGGGATGGTGGTGGGGGGAGAACATAGGGCCTTGGAGACTACTGTAAAGACTGGCTTTTACTCTGAGAGAAATTAGAAGTCTTTGGGGGATTCTGAACAGAGGAATGACATGATCTTATTTAAATTTAACAAGATCATTCTGGCTGCTGTATTGAGTGTGTATTGTAGAGAAGCAAGTGTGAAAGAAGGGTGACCGATTAGGAAGGTATTGAAATAATGAGAGTTTCCTAGACAAGGGTAGTTATCAGTGAGTGGAGTGAGAAAGGGTGGTATTCTGGATTATTTCAAGGCAGAGCTGACAGGATTTGCGGATAGATCAGAAATACAAATATCAAGATTATTTTCTAAACATACACACACATACACACACACACACACACACACACACACACACAGTTTTTCTTTTTCCAAAAGGGAATAATATGTATGTTTTGACTCATCAATACATTGTGAACATTTTTCTATCTAGTAGATCTCTGTATTATATACATTAAGTGCTGTATTGAATTTCATTGCATGGATTTATTGTAATTAGCTCAGCCACCTGATATTTGAGTTCTTTCCAATTTATTTTGTAACCATCTAAATCATTATACATACAATCATTTTATTAGCCTAAACTTGTAGAAATGGAACTGCTGGGCCAAAGGGTAAAGGTATGCCAATAATTTATACTCTCACCAATACTATATATGCAATTAAATTTAAGTGTCATTCCAATAGTTAATTCTGATACACAAATGGTTTTAGGTACACTATAGATTTTGTAGTCAAATGAGAGAAGGAACAACTAATTGCCCCTTTAAAAGAGGTAATCAACTCTAATCGTTATTCCAGTCTCTTGAAGTCCTTTAGACCTTTGAGAATGATCTAAATTTAGGAAAGACTTCATGTAGTTTTTTTGTTTGTTTTTCAAAACCACTCTTGTTTTTAATTTTTATTTTTATTGAGGAATATTGGGGAACAGTGTGTTTCTCCAGGGCCCATCAGCTCCAAGTCGTAGTCCTTCAACCTAGTTGTGGAGGGCGCAGCTCAGCTCCAAGTCCAGTCGCCGTTTTCAATCTGTAGTTGCAGGGGGCACAGCCCACCATCCCATGTGGGAATTGAACCGGCAACCTTGTTGTTGAGAGCTCGCACTCTAACCAACTGAGCCATCAGGCCCGCCCCTCCGAAAGCTCATTGTCTTCAGTCTAGTTGTGGAGGGCGTAGCTCACTGGCCCATGTGGGAATTGAACTGGCAACCCTGTTGTTCAGAGCTTGCGCTCTAACCAGCTGAGCCATCCGGCCGCCCCTCACTTTGTGTAGACCAAGCTCAAGTTTAACTAAGCTAGTTTAACTGTAGTGCAGACCTTAGGGTGTCTGTCCAAGATGCAAGGTACAGCCATGATACATATATTTTGTATAGCTCCTAGACAAACCCCTAACCTGTGATTTACTGGTCTGTAGTCAGTCACAGGGTAGCCAGGACACCATTAAAACAGGAGAGGGGAGTTAAGGGGTTAAGTTGCTGTCCTAACAGCACTGATTGGAAGGATCTGGTTAGAAGACCCATGTTTCTACTCTAACAATTCTGATCATAAGGAAAAAAAAAACGCTTAGAAATTAAATATATATTCTTGGAGCAAAATTAAAATTCAGAGTGATTTAGTCTTGTTTTTATTTGGAAATCTAAGACAATGAAAGAAACTACATGAGACATTACTATGAGCTTATTATCATTATATATAGACTACAGTGCCTACAAAGAGAACCTATTCTTATTGCATGTCAGTGTGATTTATTTATTTAATGTTAGTTGGCAAAGTTTCCTTAAAAATATAAAACATTACATAAACCCGAGTTTAAATACTTCATAAGAAAACAATGAAACTTTTCTGAATTCCTTTAGCAAGGCTTCTGCTCTATACTATTTCTTCTAAGTACTGCTTTTCTTTTATTTACATTTTCCCCCCAGAAAATACACTTCATTCCTGATTCTCAAAACAAAAACAAAAAAACCCTATAAATTTCACACCTAAAGAAACAAAAATAGCTGATATTTTTAGTTCACAATTTTTAGAGTTGTATCTCAGCCTCAGTTATTGATGACCTTCAGAGAGCTTCCAGAAATAGTCTTTCATTTAAATTGCTCTTCCTTACCTTCTTATTTGACAGTTGTGCTACAGGAAGAGTATTCAATGCCAGAGATGTCAAAAAGCTTGGATTCCCCAAGAGTTCCTTGGAGAGAGATTCTAAAAGGAATGCCAGCACTTTACCCTTGCATTAAGGTCACGTTCTACTTCAGGACTATATTTTCTTCAAATGCACGTTACTATTTTTATGCCCAAATTACATATACCTGTGTGATAGACCTCCCCACGTCTATCTTCAGAGATCTAAAAAAATCATCACCTGCTTGACTTTCACTTCTTTCTGGGTGGTTTCATTCCATTCCATGTGCTCAATAATAGCCAAAGTGACAGCTTATGCCTAGATACAACCTACTGCATAGATACTCAGAATAAGCTGCTTTAATAAAGAGCTTGGATATTTGTTAGTTAATCTACACTAAATTGAAGGACCCTCTTTACATGTGACTAGGTTTGGCATTCACCCAAAAGTTATTTGGGTTTTCAGTTTAGTGTCCAAATCGGAAAATTTAGCTATTATAATAAATTTCCACCTTTCATTATGTATATACACACAGAGAATACAATTTTAAAACAGTTTTAAATAGTATGGAGGATACTAAGGGTATCTGGAGCAATATAAAATTTTAGTATATATACTAACATAAAATAACTATTCAGAAAAATGCTTATTTACAAATAAACATGGAATATTTATTATGTGCCAGACACTGTGCTGGGAAGGAGTAGTGATTAGGCAAACCAGTCCATGAAAACCACTATTTCTTGTCTTGATTTCCTTTTTGTACCCTCAAATTCCCTAACACAACAAATAAGCACTTCCTAAAGCTGTTCCAGGAATAGGTAAGCAACACGTAATGAAACCTATGCATCACCAAACAATATTACGTTGTGGGTTTTAGGGAAAGGTAAGCTACATGTCTAGACTGATATATTTGATGGTAGTCCAGCTTCTAAGAGGCAAACCATGTGAAAAAATGGGGCTCATAGACCATAAGCAAAGATCTTTAAACATCATCAATTATTGAGGACTGAATTCCTACAGATCTATCCCAACCATCAACAGAATAAAAACAGGAAAGGGCAGAGCCTGGGGAGGATAGGACAGAAGTTAGAAAAGTCATAAGAGGCTGGCATCTGGCACAGTTTCTATCATCTGTTCTAGGGAAATGAAGGCAAGACCATGGCAGAAAGCTAAACTGAGGCCCATTTGACACTGTAATCAGGGTTATGAAGATGGACGAGGTCTCCTTTCTACCTAGAGGGGACTCAGAGAAGCCACATCCCAAATAACCTTTCATTCAAATACTTTCAGAATGAATACCATTAGTAGGAGGATACAATGTCAGATACTTTGGGAATTCAAAATCATATGACAAAGTTCCTATTTCAACATATTATTGAATGATACCACATCCACTGCCTAAACTTTCATCAATTAGAGATTCTTCTGAATTAACAAGCATCTTCATGCAAATATCTCTGGAGCTATTACGAGGCACCGTAATTCATTTGCAATTTAATGTAAATTTAAAAAACATTCTGATGTTCATTTTAAAAAAGTAAAATCCTGGCCGAGATATGCTGGGAGAAAGATAATTGTAATTTGAAGAGTGAAGGGAGAAAAAGAAATAGTTTTATAGGTTAGGGTACTGTTAGAAGGTATACAATTTAGCCTATTTTGAACTTTTATTTTTTGTGCTCCATCAACTCCATCACCTTTCTCCCGTTGATAAATTAGGCCTAAGAAAGAGGGAAGCATTTGAGAGACTTACCAAATGCTTCCCCTGTTAGGCTTTCTAACTTGAGAGCCCAAAGAAGAGCGAAGCAGAACCAAGGGCAGAGCCCCTCCTCCTCTCTTGAGCTCCCATCTGAATCTCAGATATCATAGAGAACTGAAAGTGGCAGAAAGTTTTACACGCCAACACAAGCCATTCAGGAGAGGACAAAGTGTATGCAGACCTAATTTTGGTGGCAACACCTGCCCACATAGCATACAGAAAACATTTCAGTCCACCTCATTCAATACTTTTTCTTTTTAGAACATAGCCGCACCTTGACTATTGGTATTGAAAGGGTGGAGCTACAGAAATATGTGTCCCTAACCAGATTTCCATAACATTTGAAGTCAGAATTTTATTAGAATTATTAGAATTTTCAAAAACATGAAAATGGATCGATTCAAACAAAACACAAGTATGAAAATGCTAATAAGGAGAACTGTTCCCTCATGGGTATAAAATTATGAAATTTTCCTCAAGATACAGTGGAAATACATTTAGGTCTTATTTTTGTTAGAAGCCACAGTTTGCTTCTTTAGTCTCTATTCTCCCCGTGGCCTGGTGAACCCTCAGAACAAACCTCAAGCAATTGTCTCACAGGATAAACTTCCTTTTGCAGATAAAAAAAATATTTAAAACTTCTCGTATAGTCACAAGCAGATTTGAGAGAGTTAAACACAAACATCACTTATTTCTTGCTCATCTCAATTAAAATTCTTGAGTGATAGTTTATACAAAGATGTAAATTCTTCAACTTTCTGCAACAGCGGGGGCTACTGAAATGGTATAGTTTCTTAAATATATCTGGCTCAAAATGAATTTAACATCATAAATACTTGGTACATTTAAACGTATTATCTCATATTTTGACAGAACCTGCATTATAATAAAATCAATTAATCATAAGAACAAGTTATGCTAGAAAAAGAAGTTACTGATATACAACACAAGACACTTTTGGACTTCCAGCATATGAATACAGTCATGCACTGCTTAACAATAGGGATACAGTCTGAGAAATGTGTTGTTAGGCAATTTCATCATTGTGTGAACATCATAGAGTGCACTTATGCAAACCTAGATGGTGTATTACACACGTAGGCTATATGGTATACCACTGTTACAGTGTCATGTGCTTGCTGTTTTCGTCAAGGATGAGAAAATATAAAGATACGATTTGAAGATTTTTATCTTTATCACTAGTTTAAAGCATTTTGATTATTATATGCATTCAGGGAATGTTTAAATAAAAACAAATTTATTACAGTAAAAGATACATTGCCATTAATCCCCCTCAAAGTACTCCCCCTCACTTTGAACACATTTATCCCATCGTTCTTGCCCCTTTCTGAAGCAGTTCTGGAAGTCCTCTTTCGTGAGTGTCTTTAGTTGCGCTGTCATGGCTGCCTCAATGTCCTGAATCGATTCAAAATGTTTACCTTTCATGATCATTTTGACTTTGGGGAAGAGCCAGTGTTGCCCAGTGCCAGATCTGGTGAATAAGGTGGATGAGGACACACTGTAATGTTTTTATTTGACAGAAATTGCCATATACCAGAAGTGATGTGTGACACGGAGCGTTGTCATGATGAAGGATGAAACCGTTTGCCCATTTCATGTTAATGAGTTGTTCGTAATCCATGATTTACAGCACACTTTGAAACACACCTTCTCTCAACCATAGCTCACACCTGACTGCACCAAACAAGTTGAAACTTGTCACACATTGTTACTAAGATTCAACGCACCACTTCCCATATTGAAGATCCCTGCCTTTCCATTGGATGGTATTTGGCAGCAGCCTTCACCATATTTTGTGATCACAACGGAAAGGCTCCGTGTCACACATCGCTTCTGGTACAGCAATTTCTGTCAAATAAAAACATTACGGTGCATCCTCATCCAACTAATTCATCAGATATGGCATCATGAGACTTCTGGCTCTTCCCTGAAGTCAAGATGACCAGGAAAGGTAAACGTTTTGAATTGATTCAGGACATTGAGGCAGCCACAACAGCGCAACTAAAGACACTCTCAAAAGAGGACTTTCAGAATTGCTTCAGAAAGCAGCGAGAATGATGGGATAAGGGTGTTCGAACCTGCAAGGGGGAGTATTTTGAGGGGGATTAATGACAATGTGTCTTTTACTGTAATAAATTTGTTTTTATTTAAACATTCACTGTATTGTTTGATCACACCTCATCCAGGTGTTCCGTCATTGACTGAAATGTTAGGTAGCACCCGACTACAAATATTTCTGAAATTCTAAGCACCTCTTACAGGCTAAACTAACATGGAATCAAATCTGCCTTTCATGTGCTTTGTCTTATTCTGCATAATGTAAATTAGCAATGGCAGATAATCCTAGATACAAAAAAATTACATAGATAATAGCCAAATCAAATTTTCTCTATAACACGCCCAATTCTGATGTCTCAATAAAAAAGATTTATAGCTGCCTTACATCTGTTGCTAGATCTCAATATGCTGTCTTGCCCGTATTTTTCAATAGATCAGTAAACCTGAGAAATTTATTTTCATTGATAACTTCTATAGCATTTTCATTAGATGGGATGGCACTGCTCAGTACCACAATCTCCAAGTCATATACACTTTGTGATCTGCTCTTGACTTCATTATGGCAAGAGAAATAAAACATTATAGACTTTCACTTGAATGCTCTTTTAATTTCTTAAAAGGTTTGTGAGAAAGATGAATCATAATGAGGATGTGGTTTAATTGTCAGTAAATCATCTGCGATAGTGAAAACCCACTTAATTCAATTTCTCCTCTAATGCCTCAAAATTTAATGAGGGCATCAAAATCAGAATACACTGAATTATGCCTTTCATTAGTTCTGTTCCCAGGTACTAAGTGTGACATAGCATTTTTTGCTTTAGATTTTTCTGGTGGCTCTTCAAAGATTAACAGTAAATAGTAAGAAAGATGCTTAATATTCAACTTTTATAATTATTTTATTATTGCCTCCTTAAGCTATCTGGAATTGTTTTCATGTTATTAGCCCACAGGGTGAAAAACTTTAGTTAGGACACATATGAAGACAAAGCACAAAATGAATATTTCCTAACTGTCAATGGGCAAGATCCATATTCTAAGTTATTTTATCATTATCTAATGAATCTTAGCATTAGTAAGAATGATACAAATCAATAAGTAATATGTAGCATTCTAGATAAATCTTGATGACCCTTCTCTGTACCTAGATATGGAGAAAAATCTCTGACTTGCATTATAAGATTTAAGGCCGTCAGCTAATGTTGCAGTTGGTTACTGCTGAGAATTAAGCCATTAATAATTTGCTTCCATATTCTCATTCAAATCCTATTAATCTACTTTAAGGATCAGAGGCTCTTTGGAAGTACCAGTCAAGTTCTTCCATCTACCGCAAAAGAAACTTTAATATTCACGCAAATCAAAATGGAAGTTATTTAATAATAGTAATTGTTAAGAGTCTCTTTACCTTGCCTCAAATGAATCTGAATTTATTTTATTAATGAGTACTTATATAGTAAATACTTAATATTCTACTAATACAGATGCTACGTCTTATGTTGAAAATTCTTCAAGTTAATCCATCAAACCTGATCAGAGAGATGGGATATAAAGCAATAGAATTTAGGAATTAGGAATAAGGGGGGGGGATACAAATATATGAATTCTGAATTATAAGAAACTAAGCTTTTTTGGAAATACATTAATTTAAAACCATGTTTCCTTCACTCCACTGATACTGGCTGCAGCCTTGACGATATCAACAGCTACGGAATGTTCTCAATTTAGGATATAAATAGCAAAGTCAAGTCTTATGTTTGCTAAACTTGCTTTTGGAGAAAATTGAAAAAGAAGTTTTATATTCCTGCTTTGTTATTGTGCCACAATGCTTTATCTAAAGTAGATATGTTTGCAGTGAATATCAGTATAAATTTGTAGTGAATATTGTTACAAACCTGTGATCTCTGCCATGTAGTTTACATTCTAGACAATAATGAACAGGATTAAAAGTCAATTATATAGAATGTTAAACAGTGATAAATGCCAAGGAGGAAACAACAAAGTAGGAAAGGGGTTCAGGAGGTACTGTGTTTCCCCGAAAATAAGCCCTAGCATGATTTTTCAGGGGGACATCTCCTAAATATAAGCCCTAATGTGTCTTTTGGAGCAAAACTTAATATAAGACCCGGTCTTATTTTCAAGGAAACATGGTACGTATGTGTAAGTGCGTGTGTGTGTGTGTGTGTGTGTGTCTGAGAGAGAGAGAGAGAGAGAGAGAGAGAGAGAGAGAGAGAGAGAGAGAGAGAGAGAGAGAGAGAGAGAGAGAGAAAGTTTAAAATTTTAGGCTGGCCAAAGATGGCCTCCATATTCAAAGCTATATAGAGAAGAGTGAGAAATTCAGATCACTTCTTCTTATAAGCACAAGATATTGTTGCCAAATTTGTTGTTATTCTGGGTATGTGTCCAAGAAATACTTGTTTAACTAAAAATCAAACTTCTAAAAAGTATGAAGAAGAATTAACTCTAATGGGAGAAGTTATATTGTGTAGCATGTTTTAGAAAAGCAGCTTTATTTTATTTTGAGGAGAGGTAATTATAAATTGAGAAAGGAAATGCATGATTTACTATATACTATTGTCAAATTTTATTTTAGATAACATAGTATAGTTTCAAAAGTACTTTGAAGTTCCAAATGTCAATCCATTTGGGCATAGGGTTCATATTCTTAAAATGATGGCAATTTCTTGAACACCACTGAGTCTATTAATATTGGAGGAAAAACAGCTAATCAGAAATATGACAGTCCCTCATTATCTGGACTGCCATTCACATTGTTCTGGGAAGTTTCCTGTTGAAAATCTCAAGGACAGCCCCCGTTTCCACCAGAATAACAGATTAATGAATACACTAATGCACTTTCCCTAGTCCCAAGCCATTCCTTAACAAAGCTTTTGGTGTTTCCACAATTGCATTCTCTCTTCTTGTAGGATGACTTGGGAACTATTTACTGCATCTAGACTGTAATGATCTCTTGGTACCCACAAGGAAGTTCATCCACGGGGTGTCTCATTTCCTATCATCCTAGTAACAATTTGGATATGGGAAAGAATTGATCTTGGTGTAATTTTTGTGGCACATTTCCCCTCATGGCTTGTTAGATTAAGTGGACAATGCAGTGTGCAACATTCAGAATGCAAGGATGCTTGAACTGCCCATTATCTACAGAAGAGTTTATGACTAGCCTTTCTATAGGCCAGCCTTAGAGAAAGAAGAGGCACTATGCTAAGTTATGGCTTATCACTGCTGAAAATGGGACCACAGGAGTAAAATCAAGCAACAGGAGCCCAGGTGCTCCTGAATCACCTATTTACTGTGGGGCTGAGGGCAACTTCTTTATAAGTAACCCTCTCTATGCCTAAATTTCCTTATATGTACAACAAAGATAATAGTACAAACATTATGGGGTTGATGTGAGGAAAATATATGTGTAATTGGAGTGCCCAAAGGAGAGGAAGGAGAAGCAAAGGAGTATTAAAGAAATAATGGCTGAAATTTTTCCAAATTGGATGGAAACTATAAACCTACACATCCCCAAAGTTCAAAGAATGCCAAGAAAAGAAACATGAAGAGCACTACATCAAGGCCCATAATAATACAAAAAACCCAACCCAAACCAAACCAAACCAAAAGAACCAACGTGCCACACACTACACTACTGATTCCTCCCCATCCCCATCCCTGGGGGACATTTGGCAAATCCTGAAGACATTTTTGGTTGTCACATCTGGGAGAGGGCAGAGTCTGGCAATGTTGCTAAACACCCTGCAATGCACAGGACAGCCGTACAACGATGAATTATCCTTCCCAAACATCAATAGTTACTAAGGTTGAGAAACACTGAATGCATATAATAATCAAAATGCTTTAAACTAGTGATAAAGATAAAAGTCTTCAAATCATCTTTATATTTTCTCATCCCTGATAAAAACAGCAAGCACATGACACTGTAATACTAAGCACTTTTGTAAATCACCATGTCCAAGCTAGAAGCTAAGCACCAAGAAGTAAACATGCCGGGACCAGCAAAGCTACTTGGAGCGGTTTTCAGAACGCAAAGCTTAATGTGACTTTTTTTTTTTTAACCTGTTTTTAAATGGTTGAATTCGGGAAGTTACAAAATGTGCCAGGTATTCCGAAGGTTCTGCTCTGTGATCCTTCTGACACTTAGAAAGATATGAAATGAAGGTAATAGGACTAAGCAGTAGATACAAGTTAAAATTTCAACAGAACAAATATTTACTAGGATTATTTCCACAGTACATATTATGCTAGATCAATGCAGCTCTCCAAGGTGGTCTCTCATTTAATGTAGTATTCTTTCTGCCACATCATGCCTATTTAATGTACATTCTATCCAAAGTCACAAAAAAGCTTTTAAAGTCTCCACCAATTCTGGTGGGTTTTTTAAATGACAAGATTTATAGATATTTTAAAATTAGATATGAAATAACATGTTGTGACAGAATATCAAGAATAAAAACCAAGACTGCATACCTACTACAGACTAGGCATTGGAACTAGGCATTATTTATATTCATGATCTCCTAATCCTCAAATAAGTCATTTGGGTTTGGTATTATTGCCCTTTGCATTTTCCAGATAAAACAGAAGAACAAGTTCACTGACTTGCCCCTAATCACAAAGCTAAGAAGTGGTGGGGCCAGGATTTGAACTGAAGTCTGTTTAGAAAACCCATGCCCTACCAAAACAATAACGAACTCTAATACTATGCAATTTAAGATCATACATATGCTATTCATTAGTTTACTATTTTGGATCTTCATAACAAATCAATGTAGGTTCTACTAGAGAACTGGTCTATCACATGAATTTATTCAGATACTTTGGAACCCCAAAGACAGCTGTAAGGCATATCAGTCTATATTTCTTCGTTTTCCTAGTAACAGCCATGGCAGGAAATGTGTATGTCATTTGTTAAAAACTGTCTTATAGTTTTATCTTTATAGATGACTAGCCTGGAGATGGAAAAAAAGAGATGGTTATTTTTGTTTGAGATGTCCCAGATGGAAAAAAAATGAGAATCACCTCTTTCAAATATATAAATCAGATCTCTTTGGTTCAATTTAGGTAGCTTTTAATAGAGTGTACAGAGAGAGCTAGAAACATACATTTTGTCTTGTTTTTCTCAATAGTTAAAATCATCACACTAAGGGAAATAAGATAAACACTTAGAGTAGCGTACTATTCAACAAAATTGTCTAGCTTAAACAAATGAGAAATTCATCAGTACTCTAAATGAGTCGAATTTGACTTTTGTGTCTTAAATGGTAATCCTCTAAGATTTAAAAATGAATATTCAACACAATTAGAAAAACTGAACCAATCTTCTTCTCTAGTGGAGGAAATGATAGATCAGGGGTATCTAAACTGTGGCCCGCGGGCCAACTGCGGCCCACAATCCATTTTTTATTGGCCCGCAGCAAATTCCAAAAATATATTTAGTTTACTTAAATAAACCAGGTGAGGCAATATGTACTTCACCTCAAGTGAGTGGCCCGGCTGTTTTTGTATTTTACCGAATATGGCCCTTGGTGAAAAACGTTGAAAAAAGTTTGGACACCCCAGTGATAGATCAATATGAGATTCTTGGGGAAGTAGAAGACTATACAGGAACAGGCAATATATAATTTATCTTGACAGAATACAGAGCTTCAAACAGTTAAAGGTAGATGTAACTTCATAGTTGCTTTTTTGTTTTTTAATCTTTACCTTGTTACTTTAGTTTTCTTCTTTCTCAGGTGGTTCTATACACAAGTTACAGAGAATTCAAAATAATGAAATGTTATGTAACTTACAATCAACTAACTACGAACATTTTGTTTCCTCCTCTAATCAATTTAACTCTCTTTATAGTTCTGTATGGCCCATATAAATGAATGAAAAGAAAAGTTTATACTTACTAGAAAGAACAGTTGTAAGGAAAATGTAGTCCGAAAAGGATATGAGTCCACATTCTCCAAGGGTGTAAAATATACTGTCTTCATCGGCAAATTTTTCTCGTTCCTGGGCAATTTTCTATTAAATGTATGGGTCCCACCAAAAGTAAAAAGAAAAGATATAACAGAATAAGGACATAAATAGTTAAAGATGAATTATCATTTATCTCACAGTCTTACGGTATTTATCACAATCATTTCTCTGATAGCCATTCCACTAATGGATCCTTTACAGTTTTTAAAATTATAAGACAAAAGATGATTTTGTTTGTTTCAACACAGGCTTAATATGAACACTGGAAGATAATTTCAAGTTTACGAACTCCTGCCATTTAACATATAGGCCCACGTCAGGTCTAGTTTTGTTTCTTAGTTTTAAAAACAATCCACCTTCTTCTATAGAAGTATATAAAGTAGAAAAAAAGAAACAAATGAAAAAACTAAAATGAAGTCAGTTCTAATTGCCCAAGAAAACTATTCTACTAGTGAATAGAAATGAGGAGGTAAGCAACTATGTCCAAGAGCCACGCAAACGCTCAGAAAACTAATTTCTGAAACACTAATTTTAATTTTTCCTTATGACCCCCAAGAATCTTAGTTCTGGAACGTAGAACAGTTTGCAGAGTAAATGGCAACTCTAAAATATAATGGTAAATCAGATATGCCCGCCAAGCTTTAGGCACAGTTTAATTTAATTATATTTACTGTTACCTTGGTGGAAGGTTCTAAATTTCAGCTACTTGATGAAACTCTCCTAAAACTTAGCTTTTACTCTAAGTATATATTCCTTTTCTTTAATCTGTAAAGCTCACAAAGAGAGTTACTTATCAGCTTCAGTAATGGCCTATCTGGCAAGTGGTCTCTTCCTGGGTGTTTAAGCAAACCCACTCTGTTTTCTGAATTCCTCGCCAAATTATAAACTCAGTGGTGACATTAAAGATATTTTCAAAAACTGAAAAGGATCCATCAAAAAGTTAGACTGGAAACTAATTTCTGTAAGTTCTGGGCCAACCCAAGATAGTCAGGGAATTATTCTGGGTACCAATAAAAGAAACAGGAGGTTTCAAGAACCCATACCAACAAAGCGCAATCAAAGTAATAATGTCATGCAAGGGCAAAATAATAAGCAGCATCGCAAACATAATCTTGGGAGGAGTATCATGAAAACTAAACCAACAAGCACCACACCAGCATCCAGTACACAACTATCCAATGGGTTACCTCTGTCTAGTGAAGATCCCATTATATACCACAAAGGAAAGAAAACTGGTTAACCAATTGAAAACACATGTACCAAGTGACTTATCATTAACTTCTTAGTAAATCCATTCAAAATTCAAAATAAGCTTTACTGGATATTTGTTTGTTCATATTAAACAGTAACCGTGAAAAGGTAAAAATCCATAGTTGAATGTCAACAAAGCAGTATGAGGTTTCGACGGCAGATTCTACTTAGGAAAGGGTTTCTCTGACTCATTCGTGGTAGACAGAACGCATGGTCCTGCTTGACAGTATTTAGAGATCACTGCTTTGGGCCAAAAACATCCTAGTCCAATATGTTCGAATTAAGGTTAGATCTCATGTCACACTTGATTTTCTACCAAGAGATTAAACACAAATTTCAGACCAAAAAAACTACTGGATGAGAACAAGAGCAGCAAAGCCTTTCACTGGGAAGGTAATACTTGAATTTCTCAAGATAAAAGAAACACATGGTTACATTTTTTACATCATCCAAGATACTGCAAAAGTAGGATTAAAATGTGTTCCTAAAATGTGAAGAGAATATTTACAGTGTGAGAATATTCTGTCAAAAAGATGATAATAGTAATAATAATAACATACATGATTTCCCTAAGAAGCATGGCTAACATAAAAACAAGAAAAGAAAATTAAAGACATATACACAGCCTAAAAAAACAAACAAACAAACAAAAAAACATACTGCAAAAGTAAAGCATGTGAGTACGAAAAAAGACACAAAATGAAAACTGGTTATCAAGGGCATACCGTCACTAGCCAGAATAATAAATATATACAGAAGCTGAGTACTTCATATTAATGATGTCATAATCTTATGGAGAGAATGCTATAAGCAAATAAAATAAATAATATGTTGGGATCCAGAAGCTGAGAAAGAGACAAAAGTCTAAAGACAGAGTGAAATAAGGCAGCTAAGCCAAAGAAGTACATCTAACACTATTTTTTCTAATAATTACCTGGACAATACTGCTGCTCAGAAGATAATAAAGGCAAACCTAGTTTTATTAGTAACTTTTAATTTTGATATAATTTCACCTTAGGAAAGTGGAAAGGTCCATATAAGGAACTCTCGTATACGTTTTACTCATATTCACCAATAGCTTGCAAATTACCCTATTTTCTTTAATCATTACATGTATTTTTTTTGCAGTATTTTGAAAGTTGAAGACATATGCTCCTTTACACTTAAAACACTTCAGTATATATTTCCTATAAAGACTTTCTCTTACATACCACAGTATAAATTTAATAAAACCAAGATACTTAATACTGATACATACTATTATCTAATCCACAGTCTACTTTCAAATTTAGTCAACTGTCCCAATAATTTCCTTTATCGCTATTTTCCCCCCAATCCAGGATGCAATCCACAATTGTAAAGGGCATTGAGCTGTCATGTCTCTTCAACCTCCATTAATCCAGAACAGCTTTCTTTATTTTTTCCTTTGGAGGTTTATTTTTGATTGTGACAAAATTCATATAACATAAAATTCACCATTTTAACCATACAGTATGGTGTGGTTTCTTTCAAGGAACTTGATGTTTTCTTTCATCCACATTGTAGCATCAGTACTTCATTCCTTTTTATTGCCAAATAATATCCATTGTATTTATACCACAATTTGTTTATTTGTTTCCACCTAGTGCTACTACGCACATTCACATACAAGTATTTGTTTGTCTATCTGCTTTCAATTCTTTTGGGTATATACCTTTGAAATGAATCTTCCACCCTCAAACAGACTGGATGACTAAGGTTCTAGCCAAAATCTGACCGCAACTGCATGAAAAAGCCTGAGCCAGAACCATCTAGCCAAACTGCTCCCAAATTCCTTATTCACAAAAAGCATGCGAGACAAGAAATAATTATTGTTTTAAGCCACTAAGCTTTGGATTTGTTAATCAGCAATAGGTAACAAATATAGTCAAATATATTTAGTAAAAATATTTCTGCTAGTTTATGGTTTATAATTTCTATTTTGACAATCAGAAGTTTTTAATTTTCATGAAGTCTAATTTACCAATTTTTTCCTTTATGGTTATTGCTTTCTATGTGCTGTCTAGTAAGTTTTTGCCTATCTCTAGGCATAAAAATATTCTCTTATATTATCTTCTTTTAGAATCCTTACAGATTTTACATTTAGGTCTATGATTTACTTCAAGTCAACTTTGTTTATAGTGAGGTAAAGTGTAAGGTTTATTTTTTTTAAATATGGACATACAGTTGTTTCTAAACCATTTGTTAAAAATCAATTTACCATTTAAGTGTGGATCTACTCTTCTATAATATTTTCTGATTTGAGTAGTCCGTTTTCTTTTGAAGGTCTTTTGATTACTACCAAAGTATATGACTGCTTTTCAAAGAATAAACCAACAAGGAATTATTTAAATGGTTAAAGAAAGGCAGCTTGAGAGACTCTGGATAAGATGCATTTGGGGTCATGGTTTAGGCCTAGCCACCACCCCCACCATTAGGACAATTACAAAGTGTGCAGAGATAATAAAGATGCCCCTGAACAGACCTTCAATTATATATCAGTTGAGAATTATTACTGGAACATATCTCCATAGGGGCTATCTTATAATGACAGTTTACAGTGTTAATTCAGTTAGCATCATTTTCTTCCGGAAGGCATTATTACCTCCTCTACTTCATTAAAAGGGGTACGTCCACATTCGCAACCATCATATACAGCTCCACAAACCCTTTGTGTGTGTAGCTATATATAAAACCCCTGCTGTACTGAGTAGTGACGGGCAGGAGAGGCCCCAAGAGGCCAAATTGCTGCATCTAAGAAAAAAATTGAAGAAGATACCTGGGAGCAAAGATATGTAAGAAAAAAGGACCCTAGAAAGGTGAACAAAAATGGGGAAGGAGATGTGACCAGAGAGGAACAGAAAATATCAGAGTCAGGGAAAATGGAGGAAAGAGAAAGCATGTGTGTGCATGTCTTTGAGAGGAATAACAGAGAATGTGTGTGTTATGCAACAGCTCCTTAAAAATGAGAAAGATGTCTAAAGAGGATTTTAAAATTAGCCATGCTTTGCAATGTGCCCTGTGGAATATAATCTTCTAATTCTTTAAAGGACTAGACTGTTCTTCCGCGCTTCTGGGCTAGGGGTTGGAGGAGAAGGAGAGAGGGAGAGTTACATGTATGTACAGGCATCCAGTTATCAAAGAGTGGTTCAAGTACATTTAGGATTATATACCTATTTATTAACTCTAAGAATTTATAAGTGGGTTTTTGAGTATTCAAAACTCTAAAGATGATTCTTACAAAATTCATTATTAATCACAAACACCAAAACTGTCATAAAACCATCAAATTTGATCCCACAAATTATTTAAAGCTAGGAGGAGAATCAAATAAGTATGTCAAAATTTGGGAGAAAATGGGAGTTACCAGAAAAACAATTTTTAGACTATTTTGTGTTGCATAGTTGCTTCTTAGCTGGTATTTTAAATCAAAGGCCTGAATCTACCATAAATTATATCCTCAGATCAACTAGCCATGACACATAAACCTCTGAAAATATTGATATTTGAGTTTGATAAGGAATAAATTTTTAAAAGCCCCAAAGTATGGTGAAAATGGAAGATCAAGATTCAGGGAAGGAAAGTGAAGGGAAGGTTTTCGGGTTTTTAGCAATACCAATGGAAAAAGAAACGATAATAACACTACTGGGAAAAAAATATCCCTTAATTTTCTAATGATTGCAGAAAAACACAATATGTATCTTCTTCACAACACTCTGATTTTTTCAGGCGAGGCTTACAATATCCAGAATTACAATATTAATTACAATATTCAGAATTCCTGAAATTATGTGTGGTAAAATCTAGTTATAGAAATCGTGTAATTCAGTGACAACATTATTATCTTAAGCCCTATATAATATTGTAACTTGCTTACATCTGTCTCTGGATTTGGGTCAAAATACTTAATGATCTTTCCATTGGAAATAACTGGCAATGGAGAAAAGTTTTTGTTAGTTGTTACAATGTCAGACGGTGAACACTACTGTCTTAATTTTGTAATATACTGCGTTTGCTGGTATTATTTTTATACAGTGAAACAATAGCCTTGCAGGAGAACAAAGTTTAATAATAAAACATTCAACTTCTTCATTAGAAATAAGTTCAGTAAAAATAATTGTAGTAGGGTCTAAGAGAAACTTGTTTCATATTAAAGTTCTTGAGCTAAGATTCTAACAATATGCCAGTATATATGCTGAAAATTAAACAGAACTGGGTATTTTAAAAAGAGATTGTAATTAAAGATACCTCATAAAGGTATCTTTTTTTATGCATCTTAGAAGTTACATATCAACTCTATTCCAATCACTTGAATTTCTGAAATTAAGGCTATGAAAGTAGAATGCAGGTTAACTGATCAGAATAGTATTTCTATTCAATTTATTGACAGATGTTACCTCCTTTAGGAGAAAAAAAATTATGCAAAATATTTCAAAGCAACATGCTCACTGACTTAAATACAAAATTTAACTGTTTTACAATTCACTTACATGACCTGGTCTTTGATCTTAATTGTTTCAAAATTTAAAACATAACTATAGGCTCAACATCATGCAAACATTCAAATTATTGACCTCAAGTAAAGATAAATAAATAAATAACCTCATAAGGGTACTGTAGTGATCTCAACTGCACAACATCCTGAATCTTTTTATTTTTTAAATAAGCAGAACGACTTAAGAGTAAAGTTATAGCAAATGATACCCTATATGTGTGTCATTGCTATACTTCTCAGTGAGTCTAAAACCTTAATTGTTTTACCAGGATGGCTTTGTTGCTAAAGCATCCGCACTCCAGTTTCTGACCAATCACATAAACTTATAAAACATCTGGGTAAAGTTGCAGGTGTCACCAGGAGCTATGGAACTGTTACTTCCAGACATGTCCGAAACTCCTTAATACTCACTGTGCTCAATGAATCCTGTTATAAGGTTGATCAAAATAGGGCCAATAATTTTGCCTTCTAGGATTCAACTGGATGAAGCCAAAGAGAAAAATTATATCTAGGAGTTTAATCTCATTATTTATTCTAGTTAAGATTCGCTTTTCAAGTTCTATAGTTCGAAATAAACTTTTCCTATCAAATAGAAGGACTATGTCGATGGACTATGACAGCAAAATAGATGCTACCATGTTATCTAGAACCTTCAAACATCTCTGGTATACAGAAAACCTGATAAAGAACACACCATTACTATTTAAATTAAGGTGTCCTTCTTTATAAGACTGAAATACTTGGATTATTTTAATAGTAATATTTCTCTATATTGCTGAAATACATTTCAAAGTCTATCTAAATCCCTCAAGAAATATCAGAAAGAAATTAATGATAATAACATGCTTCTTCCAGAAAATGCAATTTTGGCATATCATTTCTAAATGATAAACGGTATTTCTACTTGAGGTTGAGGTTAGGGCAGGGCGGACTGGAGTGTTAAAAATAGAAAATTCAGCAGTTTTCCCATGCAATTAATGCTCATTCATCATTATTTAGTTGCTGCACAGATGCCAAAGCCTTAGTAAGATATCAATCTTAAACAATCACACTGTTCCGAATCAAACAGAAAATGTTGCACACTTAAATATGTGTTATTCTTCTTCTCCCACCCCATATCTGAATTTATAAAAAGGTACAATTTTGGGACATGTCAAATAAAAATTAAAGTGAGATGTTTCTAATTTAGAGTAGTTCATGATTTCTTCTTCTCCTGACTCACAGTTTCCAGTCTTTTCAAAGGTAATATTGCTTTTGAGGCAAACAAACATAAATTACTGTGCAACAAACTGTGGAAGGTGAATGCTTAAGATATTGTAAACTTCACTCTGCCAGAAAGCCATTCTCTTTTCAGTCCCAATTCTAACCACTTTTGCTCTGAAAACAACTCCAAATACCTAGCAAATAGCAAATGTTTTCTTATTTCATTAACTACCTGGCTATAGAGAAAATGGATACAAATGAAGATAACTGAAAAAAACAGTGGCAGAAGATTTGATTAAAGCAATGATAAAAATTCAAGTCTGCTGGAACAGCACTAACTTCAAGGAAATGCTACAACTTTTTGAACTGATTTATTTCAGTCCTCGGTATCTGATGAGGTAAGGTTCACTCCTAGAGGGGAAACTCACCAACTCCATTATTTTCTATCACATTAAGCCTGCACACTTGTTTTCAAGTGTGCAGATTCTTTCTCTAGGTGAAAGAATCAATGTTTTTACCACTACTGATTATCTGCTACCTAAATTTAAAAACTTAATTTTGAACTTTGGCAACTTAAATCGATCAGTGCTGAAAAGAACTGTCCTGAGCTCAGCAGCAGGCTTGGTTTTAGTCACATGGGTTTAGTCACATGGATATCACTTCATGGAAAAACCACCTCACATATAAATTTTGAAAAATATGCTAATATAGTATTTCAACTTCTCCCATTTGGAAAAATTATTATCAAAAAATGCATCAGAAGAACAAAATTAAATTTCACTCTGAGGAGTGCCATATACACCCGATTTACACTGTTATAGTAACTATCACCTCCCAGGAAACCCTTTAGATGAAGAATTTTTAAATCATTTGAAATCAAATATTTATAGGTATCTTATGAACACCACTGACCATTAAAAACATTTCAAGAATTTAAAAATTACAGTTTGCATATTCTATGCCAGGCTTGTGCTAAGCACTTGAATTATTTAAGTCCCCACTGCAATTCTATGAGGTAGGTGATTCTACTGTAACACTTTACAGATAGGAAAACTGAGGTTTAGAGAAGTTAAATAAGTAGCCTAGGAGACAATGCTATAAAGTGGCAGGACAGGTCATGGTCTGACTCCAGAACCCATGCCATGAACCATTACATGTTATATATTGTATCACACGCCTAGAAATACATCAGGTATCTATATGGTTCTCAATTTCTGAAATTGTTAATGGAGACCGAATATTTTTGGAACAAAACATAGTTCACTACTATAAAATATTAACCTTGGGGCTCAGCTTGTATCAACTTAGTTATCTTGAAGTTGAAGAGGAAAGTCTAGCTAATGATGGAGGAGCACATCATATCTTTATGCCTTGACTTGTTCAAATGTGTATTTTAATCATTTACAAAATGAGTATTACATCAAGAATGCAATTGTCCTTTATACTCTTCTTAATAAATTTTAATCTGTAACTGGAGAAGCCTTTTAGTATATGTGCTGCCGAAATGAGCACTGGAGAAGCTTTTTATTTAAGTTTAAAACTTTTAAAAATACAGCATGGCAAAGACAAATATGCAAAGCCTTAAGTCTCCTTACACATTTTCTGCAACCAAAATTCATCAATAGATGTTTAGGCTGAAAATCCATTTTTACCAGAATAGGAGAAATAAATTGTTTTGAGTAGCTTTTGTAGAATTTTATTTGTGTAGCCTTAAAACATGCTAGAATGTTTCTGCTAAAATAATAATAATAAGAAAGTTAGTCTGGAACTAAGTACTCTCATGTCAAAGTGAACATCAAATCTTATTTCATGATGAAAAGCTAAACATGAAGGTGTCAGAAATGTAATGGTTAGTCATGTTGATGTTTTCAAATCAAGAATGATAAATCAAATAGATTCAGTTGACTCCAAATTCAAACACAACATAATCTAAAATAAAAGTGTATTTAAAACATCATAAAAGAAGTCTGAATATTTGGGACAACCAAGTAACTACATCTTCCTTGGAAGCTCTTAATGATTATATGATTGTTGCTTTTTTCAACCTGAATAATCAAATACATGGGTTAAATCAACAGACTTCAGTAGTGGTGGAACTGAGAGACTGGAAAGAGACATTATGGATATTCCTTATAGCAATATAGTAAATATTTGACACCATTCATAAGCTGCATCTGAAGAACAACACTCTATGCTACCAGAAAAAACAAAGTGAATCCAGCCTTTCCACAGGCAATAGGAACGGAGCATGCAAAGGACAAATCCCTGTAAGGAAGCAAGCAAGAAAGCCCCCTTCTACAGAGTAAACTGCTCATTGACCTCTGGAAATGTAAAGGATTTATACTAGTGTCACCAGAATGATATTTATAGAACCCAATATATAAACAATTATTCTACAACTTATTCTAAGAAAAAAAGTTCATTATTTTTAATATGAAAAACATATTAATAAGATATCCTTAAGAATACAGTAAAACTTGATTTTGAATCCTTGATCCACAAAGAATATTACTTTCAATAGCCAAAGTTTAAAGAAGACTGGTGCTCTTTTGTCAATAGTGGTGGCTGACTATTCAATACTGAGGAGTCCACAGACTTCCAAGCACTTACCAATTTCTATCTCTTTCTCTTCTCTTCACTCTTTAGGAAGGATGGACATCTATCTGAGGCAGGTCATTTTAAATCTTTAAACCTTAAGCCATACAAGTATCAAAGAAGAGGAAGCATTTTTAGTTGCTCCGACAAACTGTCCTGCCATTAGAGAATCAGAAGTGGCTTTCTCCAACCACAGGTGTTAGCATCTCATCTGATTGACTCTCCGTAGCACTATGGCTGTGCCATAGCTATTTTAAAATAGAATCTCTGGGATTAGAAACTTTGATAATGGGATTATCAATAAATTATTTTGACATAATTATTGAAGTATTTATTGGTTTGTATCAGAATGTAGTTAGTGGCAAAGATAAGATAATCTACTATACCAATTAATAACAGGATGACTGATTTGGGCTTTTGGAAATGGGACTACTGAAAATGTATCCCAACTGAAAAACAAAGAAGCACAGGAAAAATGTTCTATAAAAATAAAGAGCACTCTATGCTCTTCATTAATTATATCATTAATTATTTTAAACCAAGAGATGTTCTAATTCAGTTTAGTTTATATTTTTATTAAGTACAAGAGTAATATTTTAAAAAAATGAATACATTTTAATAATCTATTAGCTACAATTAAAGCGTCTAAGCCTTTGAAGACCAATTTAAAAAAATACGTCTTAGGCATGTTCTTGAAATTCTTTTTTGTCAGCCTACTATCTATATATTCTTTTTCATGGTTTTCTGCATGTATTTATTTGCTAGCATTTCCAGATTCAAGTTGTTGATTAGTTCAGAAAAGCAAAATAATGAAATCTTTATAAATTTTCCATCTCTTTTTCCTTAAGCCATTTTATTGAGCAAAGTGCAACTAAGCAACTGCTTATCTGTATTTACTATGTAAGAAATTTCAAAAGAAATAAACCTTAATTTTTCCCTTGAAGTTCTTGTTATCTCACCATTACTGTTACAGTTCAACTAGAAACATGGCATGCCAACCAAGACTATTTAAATGACCCAATTAACTGAGTATCCCTTACACAACATAGTGATTAAAACCGTATCTTGATCTTTTGTGTGACACAGAATGTTAAAAACTTCTTTTTAAATTATGCTAGGTACTATATTCTCAAGGACTTGTGCAGTGTTTGAACTATCATATTAAAGATAAAGTATATTAATTTAAAGTGACAGGAATGGAATCATTCTCTGAAGGGAGCAAGGAAAAGACATAAGCATGCACTGAACTGCATGTCCCTGAAGCATTATTATGGATTTGGGAACATTAATTTAAAGCACATGCTACTAAGTCAGTACCTGCCAGAAATCCTGATCAGAAGATGATAAAAGGAAAAAATTGACATTGTTTGATTATATGAACAAAGCTTCAAAATTAAATATATATGTCACAAAATATTATAATATATAAAGGATCAACTAAGATCTGTAATAAAAAAAAAATCACTGAACACCTGGAAAGAGAAAATGAGGAATACATAGAAATGTTTTATATAATATCTGCTAGGTAATAAAACAAAAACCAAAACCCCAACAACTCAATTCTTAACCTCCCCAAGATGAAACATACAATTGTAGAAAAACATATTACTATAAAAAGAAAACAAATAATTACCTGTTTCTTAAAGAAAAGGGAAAGCAAACATTTCTTTTTTTTTTTCATGAGTGGTCAAAGCATTTCTTTAAGGTTTCCATTAGGATATCTCACTATCATTTTATGGATATATTTTTAAACTTCATGGCAAATTCATTGCTTTACCACACATACTAACATATAGGCAGCCAATCTCAGACGAGTTCAGAGGATTAGTTATTACTCTAAGGATGAGTTCAGAATTACAATTAGAAATAGGCCTCCTGCAAATTATGTTGCACTAAATAAAGTCCTATTCACATTAGTAATAAAAAGCTATAGCCATTATGGAGACTAGCATTTGATGAAGCAGTTTAGGTTAGCTAATTTAGCTGGGTACCACACCAATATCTTCAAATATCAAATGATTTCAAAGATATTTTTCAAGAAATTAACTTCACTGGCTGTGAAATAAAATTTGACCTGAACTTATCATACTTCTCAAACCAAGCTTAGTAGGCATGCTAAAGAAGTATCTGCTTTTAGCAATTTATAAGCCTAAGGCTAGGACTGATGTGACAGGGGTGAGATGATTCACTGTGAACATAGGACAGCTCAGGTATGAGACATCAAACCAGAGCTCTCTCTTCAGTTCAGGACTAGCTATTTAATCCCAGCCAATTGCTCGTTATAGAGATAGCACAAGTAGATTTTTAAACCTGATAACTGGAAAGGAAAAAACCATGGAAAGAGCAATTATGCAAAAGGTATGCTATTCTGTGGCATTTCATACAAAACAAGAAAGAAGATAATATATATGACAGCAGCTAACTCCTTTCACAAACTGAATAAAGGGCTCAAGGTCATGCAACATAGCTGTAATTTGTAAAGCCAGATACTTTACCTACTGTCCTGATTTTACTGAGAAGATAAATGACACTCAGAAAAATTAAGTGGTCTCTTGCCCAAGGTTACCCATTAAGTATGTAGCAGAGTCCATATTTTAATATAGGATTGTCTATAACCAAAGTCACAATTTTTATCCTATCTATTTATTACACACTAAGAAGTACAGCAATCCAATCCAATTTTCATACTCAATTCAGCATACTTATAGCATCTATCAATCATTTACTGAGATTCTCAAAATGGAAATCCCTTGGAAAATATTTCAGATACCAAAGCTAGATTTTCTTAGGACTATGTTGTGTACACCAGAGCTAAAATTGCTAATTTGTAAGAAGACAGAAAACTGAGAAAAGGGTTTTAACATAACTTAAAGACCTTTGGATGGGGAAGAAGATGAAAAAAAAAATCTGACAATAAATAAAAATTAAACAAAAAATTGCAACAGGTGTCAAAGGTTTCTTGAAATGCTGAATCAGTTCCTGAGTTCACTTTGGTAATGTAACTGCATTCTAAACTTTGGCTCGTCTGAAGACTGACTATAATGAGTAGCCCCATACAAACAACGTTACATTTAACACACAACCAACCAATATTTGATAGAACAATCAAATATTGTGTAGTAGCAACATTATTTTCTCTACTATCTTGATTACAATGAGCCAAGATCCAATTTTTCAAATACAGATGACAGTGCTCACTTTAAGAGTGATGGCTTCAACATCCGACAAGATAAAACATTCATCTATGATGAAAACACTTAAAATGGTTATAGAAGGAAAGTACCTCAACATAATACAGGCCATATACAACAAACCCTCAGATAATATCGTGCTTTAATGGTGAAAAATGGAAAGCTTTTCCTCTAAAATCAGGAACAAGACAGGAATGCCCGCTGTCACCACTGTTATTGAACACAGTATTGGAAGTCCTAGCCGCAGCAATCAGGCAAGAGAAAGGAAGGAATGAAAGGCATCCAAATTGGGAATGAAAAAAGTTAAACTGTCACTTTTTGCAGATGACATGATTTTTTATATAGAAAACCCTAAAGACTCCATTAAAAAACTATTAGCAAAAATAAACAAATAAAGTTGCAGAATACAAAATCAGTGTACAAAAATCCATCGCATTTCTATATACTAATAATGAAATTTCAGAAAAAGAAATTTAAAAAACAATTCCTTTTGCAATTGCAACAAAAAGAATAAAATACCTAGGAATAAATTTAAAAAATATGTGAAGGACACCTATACACTGAAAATTATAAAACATTATTAAAAGAAATTTGACAAAGAAATGGAAAATTATGTTCATGGATTGGAAGCACTAGCATGGTTAAAATGGCCATATTACCCAAAGCAATATACAGATTTAATGCAATCTCCATCAAAATCCCCATCATAGTTTTTAAAGAAAAAGAAGAAAAAAAACATCAGATTTGTACAGAATCACAAAAGACCATGAATAGCAAAAGCAATTCTAAGAAAAAAGAACAAGGCTGGAGGTATCACATTCCCTGACTTCAATTTATACTACAAACTGACAATAATCAAAACAGCATGGTATTGGCAAAAAAACAGACACATAAGCCAATGGGATAGAACTGAGAACCCAGAAATAAACTCACATATGTATGGGCAGATAGTTTTTGACAAAGGAGCCAAAAGCATACAATGGAGAAAAGAGAGCCTCTTCAATAAATGGTGCTGGGAAAATTGGAAAGCCACGTGAACAAGAATAAAACTAGACTGCTTTCTGTCACCATTTACCAAAATTAACTCAAAATGGATCAAAGACTTAAACATAAGACCTAAAACATAGGGACAAAACTAAAGGACCTTGGATTTAGAGAAGATTTTATGAATTTGACCTTAAAGGTAAGGGAAGTAAAAGCAAAAATAAATGAATGGGACTACATCAGACTAAAAAGCATTTGCACAGCAAAAGAAACCATCAACAAAACAAAGAGGCAACCAACCGAATGGAAGAAGATATTTGCAAACACCTACGATAAGGAGCTAATACCCAAAATATATAAAGAACTCATACAACTCAAAAACGAGAAAACAAACAATCCAATTAAAAAATGTACAGAGGACCTCAACAGACACTTCTCCAAAAAAGACATATATACGATACAGCCAACAGATATACGAGATCAGACAATTAAGTTCACGAACTCATCCTAGAAAAAGTGCTACATACTTCATTGCTGAATATCACTCCAATCACCTTCAAAGTACTCCCCTTGGGAAGCTATGCACTGATGCTAGTGCCTAGTCCATCCTTCTAAGCAATTTTGGAACTCTTTTTCTGGAATGGCCATCAGAACTGTTGTTGTATTATCCTTGATGTCCTGAATGTCATCAAAATGTCTTCCTTTCAGTATTTCCTTTATCTTCGGGTAAAGATAAAGCGGGCCAGATCAGGTGAGTAGAGAGGGTGTTCCAATACATTTATTTGTTTACTGGCTAAAAACTCCCTCACAGACAGTGCCGTGTGAGCTGGTGCATTGCTGTGATGCAAGAGCCATGAATTGTTGGCAAAAAGTTCAGGTTGTCTAACTTTTTCATGCAGCCTTTTCAGCACTTCCAAATAGTAAACTTGGTTAATGGTTTGTCCAGTTGGTACAAATTCATAATAAATAATCCTTCTGATGTCAAAAAAGGTTAACAACATCGTTGCAACAAGTTCGTGAAATAAATTGTCAGATCTCGTATGAAAAGATGCTCAACTTCACTAGCTATTAGGGAAATGCAAACAAACAAGATATCATCTCACACCTGTTAGAATGGCTATTATCAACAAGACAAGGAATAACCAGTGTTGGAGAGAATGTGAAGAAAAAGGAAGCCTCATTCACTCCTGGTGGGAATATAAATTGGTATAGCCACTATGGAAAACAGCATGGAAGTTCCTCAAAAAATTAAGAATAGAATTACCATACGACCCAGCAATCCCTCTTCTGGGTATCTACCCCAAAAATCTGAAAACGTTTATCCGTAAAGATATATGTACCCCTATGTTCACTGCAGCATTATTCACGGTGGTCAAGACATGGAAACAACCAAAGTGTCCTTTGATAGATGACTGGATAAAAAAGATGTGGTACATATATACAACGGAATATTAAAAAAAGATGAAATACTGCAATTTGTGACATCATGGATGCATCTTGAGATTGTCATGCTAAGTGAAATAAATCAGACAGAAAAAGTCGAGAACGAAATGACTTCACTCATATGTGGGATATAAAACTGAAAGGAACAAACAAAGAAGACAAACAAACAAAGAAACAAAAACTCATAAACACAGACAACAGTATAGTGGTTACCAGAGGGTAATGGGGGAGAGGGGTGGTAGAAGAGGGTAAAGGGGATCAAATATATGGTGATGGAAGGAGAACTGACTCTGGGTGATAAACACACAGTGCAATATACAGATGATGTATTACAGAATTGTACACTTGAAACCTATATAATTTTACTAGCCAGTATCACCCCAATAAATTTTAAAAAAATTAAAAAATAAAAAAAGAGTGATGGCTTTAATAAAATTAAGAAAAAAAGAAATGTAGATTTCAAATTGCCAATTGACACTTGTAGCACATAAGAAAATAATGGAACAAATAACAGAACAGTAAAAGTGAAATTATGATTTCTACATTCAGGTTTTAAGATTTGTATACCTCTTATTTTCCTTCTTACAAATGAAACACTATGTGGTTGCTGAGGTTAGTTATGGGTTTCTAGGGGTATATTATCAAAGGAGAAAAAATTAACTTCAATACTCTTAACAAAAAGAAAGTAAAACATCAAGTTTCATTTTTTGTATAAACAGCATTAAGTAAGGTAGTAAAATAAAATGACTATCTAACAAGGGCAATTTCTATTTACAAACAGATCATATAGACAAATAACTTAGATATATGAAAGGTGGTATAGCATAGCACTTAAGATGGAGAACTCTGGAGCCAGACTATCAATATGGAATCCTGGCTCTACCACTTACTAGCTGTATGATCTAAGCTCAAAAAAAAAAAAAAAAAGGTTAAGTTACTTAATTATTATGCACTTCAAGTTTTTTATTTGTAAAATCATAATAAAAATAGTAGCTATCTAAAAGAGGAGGTTAAATGAGTTATTATGTGTAAGCACTTAGAACAAGTGCAAGGCACATAATCAACACTCAAAAAGCTTTAACTATTCTTTTCCATATGATTAGTATCGGTAATAATTACCTTGAGTTAAGCATTTGTCATTTAGAGATTTCACTTTAAACTGGAATAATAAAACACTGACAACAATGAGTGAATATGTTAATGGGGCTTTTAAAAAGGGCTAAAGCACCACCCCTAAAATAATATGTGACTAGGAAATATCTGTGTAGGATGTCAGGCTTCAAGGAATTGAAATACTTTATGCATTCTCTTGGAGTCTGTTATAGTTTTTTTAAAGCAAGAATATCCCATCCACTCTAAAGATGGGATTGATAGGGCAAAGGGAAACATGGATCAAAAAAAATAGTGAAAACAATAAAATTTTGCCTTCATATTCACATTTCTGAATAGAAAAACCTGAAAATATATCAGTTTATTAAGAATTCAGACTTGCAGGGAGAAACCTAATTAACAATTCAGAATTCATAAGAAGATCATAACCTGCAGTATAAATTGGAGCACAATTAAAGCAGTTCAAATAAATGTAAAAATTCATCAAATTCTGTCCCATGAATATTTCAGTTCCCTCTCTCCTAATTTACATTTCCTTGATCTGCAATACATTTCATTCTCAGAAGACAGCAAATCCCTTATATAACTTACTATATATGTCAAGGAGTAATAGTATACTTGACCTTATTCCAGACTTACAGTTTACCTATAATATAAAGTAAATAATCACAACTCGAATACAACACTAAGAGCACTAGTTAGCAATGAAAAGAATTCAGTTATGTTAAAACTTTGATTTTTAACTATGGCTCCCATCTTTTTTTCTGCTGATCATCTTTTCTGTGTTTATACACTGTAATCAGCACTTCCCTTTCTAGGCTTTAACCATACTTTTACCTGAATGAGAACAGTTTTCATTTTAATTTGATATAAAGTGTTTTTCTGTTACATGAAACAAATATTCTGGTATGTATCATAAAGGAGATGAAAATAAAACACACAGTAATTCTTTCTTCCAAATTGGAGAGATTCTAAGAGGACTGTAATTACAAATAATGAAAAAACTCAATCTGAGTTTCAGGAACCTTTTCTGAAATGTTCAGGAGAGGCTGGGGGAAAGGAGAACTTGATAAGTTGGAAAGAATAAAAAACTATTTTCTGAAATATAAATACATTGTGGAATGGTTATAATGGACAATTAGTTTCAATGGGCAATTCCTTGTTACTGGAAAAAAGAGCGTGAACTTTAATGTTTTTGGAAGAGAAGAGGATTACACAAAAACTCTGGAATAATATTCTTTGCTTAAGAAATAATTTTAGCTAGATCATGACGTCTTCTACGGAAACTTTAGAAAAAACATGGTGGCATTTGATCTGGAGAAAGTTGTCTATTACACGCACTAGAAACAGAAAATACAAAACATAATTTCTATCTTTGGTATGCTGAGGAAAAAAAGGAGGGGTAAGAGAAATGGGAAAGTGAAGGATATAAACCACACCAATAAAAGACAGCAACTAAATAATTAAATGAAAGAAATACTTGAAGATTATGTAATATAAAGGTTACATTTAGAAATTATGCTTTGTTTCATAGACCAATTAGATGAAAAAAAGTTAAACCCAGAAGAAATAGTTTTCATTAAAGAAATAATAAAAATTTCATGAAATAACTGCATTAACAAATCATAAAATAGAATGCATGGACGTTGTGGGGGGAGGGGTTTTTATTTTTTAATCTATGACATATTACACTAAAACAAAAGCCAGACCATATTTCATATTACCATCTGTATAATAATGCTAACATATTATTTACAACGATTTTCCAATATCCTCTAAGAGAAAAATTTTAAGTCTTTCAGGCTGAGGTTTTTAAACTTTTAAACCTAGTCTGAATATTTTTTAAAATACCATTTATGAACAAAATATATTCTTAATACCAAATGCCATTGACTATAGCTTCTTTATACACTGCCTGTGTTAGTAGATAGTTGTGAAATGCATAAATGAAACAAATACTAATGTACCTCATAACTTGTACAAAGGAAATTGATAGTATCCTTACAGTAACGGTACATTAACATAAGGTAGTGATGGGCTCTGGAAAAAGATCCTCCCCAAAATTCAAAAGCCGCTTAATCAAATTCAGTTTCATTGACTATCAGTTGAAAAAGAAATGTTTTGTTTACTTCTTCAGGGAATTTTCTAGTCAAACAGAATAGGAGAAAAGATGATCGGTATCAAAGCAAGAAATAACTATCCAATTATTTGTCAATAAGAGTTGGGCCATTCTTTCCTACTTTGCTTCTGGTGGTTGTAGGAAATTCAACTATAAATGAGAAAACACCCCATGAAAATGATACCATTTCTATTTCTAATACTATTTCTAATGCATTTGTTCTTGCTATCAATGACAGAAAGTGCAACTCAATTAGAAGGCAATAAAATAAGATGGTGTGTCTTACTGGTCAAAATTATGGACTTTATTAAATGGTGTGTCAAAAGTTAAAACAATGGGGGATAAGACGATGGGAGTCAATATGTCTTTCTAAGCAGTTCATAACTATTATAGTTTATCTTCTAAGTTAAAACAAAGAAAAAGTTACCCATTTAAAAATCAAAGCAAGTTTAAAAGGAAATTCCTCTAGGGTGTTAGGTTTCTATGTTTCTGGCCATCATGTATAAAACTTACTATAATTACCACACAAATCTGTTTGTTTTTTCCCCCAACAATTCAATAATTGTTTTAGGATTTATACACTCTAGAAACTGCTACTTAAGAATTAGATTGAGAGAACAAAAGAGTCATGAAGACCCAAAGGAAAATAATAAGATCTATAGTTGAATAAAAATTTATCCTTATAGTTATCAAGTGAAGGATTTCATACTGGCAAAAATCCTTGGAAAACTTCTAAACTGATTAAACACAATGCATTTTGCACTCTTCATTAAATTAAGGCTTAAAAACCATATCAAAACTTTCTTAAATTCCATATGAAATAAAAGATAATTCATAAAGACATACACTAGAGGTGAACTCAGTTTAAAAATCCTATTTAAGAAACATAACCTTCACTCCAAAACAAGACTTCAAGAATATATTTGATAGAAACTAAATAGGAATTAAATGAAGGTATTAAATATTCATATCGTAACGTGGATGAAAGAGAAATCTGTGTGCACTTTTGCTAGGGGTCAAGCTGGCTAGCTCAGGGTCACTGGCTCAATTCTACACCCATTTTGTTATTCTCTTTCATACATATTATACATTGATATATCTCAATATTGCCTTTCCTACTCTGATTTAAGAAGTTAATGCTTCAGTGCACAAACATTTGCAATTTATAATGTTAAGTCTGCCTTCCAAAGACAGAAGCACTGCCATTTACATCTCCACAGCAAGGTGGGTACTCAAATACTTTTATGCTTAGTGCATTTTACTCGGTATTTTATAAAAATAAGTGGATATCAGAAAAATGCAAATGACACCAATGTTGAGAAATGTAGAGCTTACACATTTAATACAACTGAAACAAAGGAGAAGCTCATCAGTCTTGCTAAAAGCTGCAAATTTTTAACATCAAGCAGATAGTTACTGGCCAAAACAGGAAAAAATTAAAGAGCAAGTATGAAAAATGAGTTACCATTAGGGATTTTGTATTTGGGAGATCTCTAAAAATGGAAAATCCCCTTACAACATGTGAATTAGCTTTTCAACTTCTTTATGTTTCCAGGTTTATATACGTACAATAGATGACTGAATTTTCATTCTATTCTGGATTTTTTTCAGTGAACAAAAAAAGAGGTTTGTTAAATTGATTCTGCCATGTTACTGACTTAGTGAGTCACACCTCCAAGGAATATGTAATTGACTAGTTGACTTTTTCCAAGTCATCAAACATTTACTGGTTACCTCCTGTGTGCCAAGCATATGCTGGATTCTGAGTGACACACAAACAGGTAAGACAGGGGTCTGACCTGCCAGAGACTCTGAAATCAGACCTGACATCAGAGACTGCAAGTAAACCCTACCACGGGTATGGTACTTTATGATACACAAAGCACAGACGCCAAGGGTCGGAGGGAAGATGTGGCTATCCCAACGCAGAGCCAGGACTCGGAACCTAGGTCTCTCAATGTCAAGTTCAATGCCTTTTCTTTTAGATCCTTCTTTCTTTTAGGATATGTGACTTTAAAAAGAAGATACCCACAGATGGAGGCACTGTGCCACCTGAATGGGAAAGGTAATTTTTAGCCTCGAAGACGTGGCTGAGATCTTTCAACTCTTAAGACAGCCCCTCATTCTTTCCAATTGTGCAAAAGACCTCAGTGCCTGCATCCTCACCTTACCAGTACATGGAGTTTACATCATGATGCAGGACTGACACATCCCTGCGAGATTAGTTTCTACTAACCCTGACCTCTACCCATCTAGACCCTCTTGTGATCCTGCCTTTTCCAGCCACTTCATGATTTTCTTTCTGATTTCTTTCACTTTAGGCTTTGTAGAGCCATTCCTGGCTCGCTCTTCTTTCTTCCTCCTCTTTAAAATTGACCTTTTACTTTTCTTTCTGACCCTGTGTAATATGTTCTTTCTCTTTTTGGAGAATTCAGCCTGAAAGGGAAAAACATGTTTAACTAACTGCTTTGAAATAATAAAATTGAAAGTTTCATTTTCTATACTTATGATTTATTAAGGCATAAAATAAAGAATTGAAAGTATAATGTAAATGTGTATGTAAATTTTGGGGTGGTCTTCATAATTATTATAAAAGTACTAGTAAGGATTTCCATAATTTTTTTATTAGTTTCAGGTGTACAAAACAATGTAATAGTTAGACACTTATCATTTATACCCCTCACAAAATGATAAACCCCCTCCCCCAATCTACTACCCCTCTGACATCACATACAACCGTTACATTTCCACTGTCTCTATTCCTAATGCTGTACTCCACTTCTTGTAACTATATATATATAAAATTGTAGTTGACATTCCTTATTGTTCAGCATCAGCTTCAGGTGTACAGTGCAGTGATCAGGCATCTATAAAACAAGTGTCCACTGGACACCCTACAAAATCTTTACATTATTGATTATATTTCCCAAACTGACTTTTGTATCCCCGTGGTAATCTTGTGGTTACCGTAATTTTTCAGTTAAGATTACTGCTATATATTATCAAAATTTGAATCAGAGGTTTTTTTTTATAAGAAATGTAATGTTTTTTAAATAAGAAAGGTAATATTTATAAGAAATGTTAACTTTTATGATGGCTTTTGAATTAAAACTCAAATGTCATCATACACTGAATTAGCCCTTGATATAAAAAGTAGGCAACCCATGAGGATTCCCTTGCACAGAAAAATACAAGATCAAGCAGAAGGTTCTACTTAATTCTTTCTGTAGAAGCATCTGAAGGTACTTACATGCCTCCCAACCTAAGCAACACACTTTTTTGATAAACAGGTATTCAGAAATCTCTTACAGATAATTCTAGAGGAACTTTAAAATCTTCTTAGTAAACAGAATATACACTTAAGTGTCATAGTTCGCTCACCTTTCCATCAAAACGTTTTATTAAATATTGATCCAGGCCCAAGTCTGTAAAAACAAAAAAACAGTATTTACTCACTGATTAGAACTCAAATGAAACATGAAATGACAGCTCTCAGTTTTGTTTCCAATCATTTAATTAAATGTACAAGACGGTATTTCCACACCATTATTTAAAGGCCACAGGAATGAAAATCTTGTCCTACTTTCAGACATAAAATACCAGTTACAGAAGATACCTTTTGAACCCTCATACACTGTTGGTGGGAATACACACTGGTGCAGCCACTATGGAAGGCAGTGTGGAGGTTCCTCAAAAAATTACGAACAGAATTACCGTATGATCCAGCAATCCCTCTCCTGGGTATCTACCCCAAAAATATGAAAACATTTATCCATAAAGACATGTGTGCTCCAATGTTCATTGCAGCTTTATTTACAGTGGCCAAGACATGGAAACAACCAAAATGTCCTTCGACAGATGAATGGATAAAGAAGTTGTGGTATATATACACAATGGAATACTATTTGGCGGTAAGAAAAGATGAAATAGGACCATTTGTGACAACATGGATGGATCTTGAGATTATAATGCTAAACGAAATAAGTCAGACAGAAAAAGCAGAGAACCATATGATTTCACTGATATATGGTATATAAACCAAATACAACAAAAGAACAAGACAAACAAATGAGAAACAAAAACTCATAGACACAGACAATAGTTTAGTGGTTACTGGAGGGTAAGGGAGGCGGGGCGTGGTAGATGAGGGCAAAGGGGAACAAATATATGGTGATGGAAGGAGAACTGACTGGGTGGTGAACACACAATGGGATTTATAGATGATGTAATACAGAATTGTACTCCTGAAATCTATGTAACTTTAATAATAATTGTCACCCCAATAAATTTTAATTAAAAAAAGATACCTTTTTATTTTACATATGAGAAGTGAGGCCCTGAGAGGATAAAAAGGGTAAAATTTCATATGCATACCTATTCAACACTAGAGCCAAACTAAAACCCTAGACTCTTCCTGTGGTGGTGCTCTTTTCATTCCATCAGGTACTAATGACCTCTAAACAAGGTGAGGTATTAGTTCAATTCGAATGCATAATAATTTCCTTTTTTGTATATATTTTCAGTTATTTTCTCAGTGGTTAATCTGGGGAATTACAATTAGCATCTTAAATTGATAACAATCTAGTTTGAGATAACATTAACACACAATTGCTGTTTTATGAATTTGTCTTTTAAATCATTATAGGAAACAGAAAGGAGTTACAAACCAAAAAATAAAACAGTACTGGCTTTTATATTACCCTGTGTAGTTACCTTTACTGCTCTTCATTATTTTTAAATTTCTTTATATGACTTTAAGTTACTGTCTAGTATCCTTTCATTTCAGCTTGAAGGACTCCATTTGGCATTTCTTGTAGGGAAGGTCTATTAGTAAAAAACTTCCTTGGACTTCGATCATCTGGAAATGTCTTAATTTCTCCTTCTGGGACTCCCATTATGCATATGTTGGTACACTTGATGGTGTCCCACAAGTATCTTAGGCTCTATTCATTTTTATTCATTCGTTTTGCTTTCAGCTCCTCAGACTGGACAATGTCAATTGACCTATCTTCAAGTTCTCTGACTCTTTTATCTGCCAGCTCAAATTTGATGTTGTATTCACCTAGTGAATTTTTTATTTCAGCTACCGTACTTTTCAGCTAAATAATTTCTACTTGATTCCTTTTTATAATTTCTATTTATTTATGAATATTCTCTTTTTATTAACACTGTTTCCTACAGTTCTTTGTCCATAGTTTTCTCTAGCTCTTTGAACATATTTAAGATAAGTGATTTAAAGTAAGTGCACTGCCTAGGATTCCTCACGGATGGTTTCTGTCAATCTTTTTTTTTCTGTTAATGGGTCATACATTCCTAATTATTGGTATGCCAGCAGCATGCAATTTTTTATTGAAAATTGGACACTTAAAAAAACCTTTTTTATTAAATTTATTGGGGTGGCATGGTTAGTAAAATTCGATAGGTTCAAGTGTACAATTCTGTTATACATCATCTATATATTACATTGTGTGTTCACCACTCAGAGTCAGTTCTCCTTCCATTACCATATATTTGACCCCCTTTACCCTCTTCTACCATCCCCCTCTTAACCTCTGGTAACCACTAAACTATTGTCTGTGTCTGAGATTTTTTTCTTTGTTTCTCTTATTCATTTGTTGCTTTCAGTTTTATATTCCACATATGAGTGAAATAATTTGGTTCTCGACTTTTTCTGTCTGATTTATTTCACTTAGCATGATAATCTCAAGATGCATCCATGTTGTCACAAATTGCAGTATTTCATCTTTCTTAAATATTCCATTGTATATATGTACCATATCTTCTTTATCCAATCATCTATTGAAAGACACTTTGGTTGTTTCCATGTCTTGGCACAGTGAATAATGCTGCAGTGAACATAGGGGTACATACATCTTCAAGGATAAACATTTTCAGATTTTTTTGGTAGATACCCAGAAGAGGGAATGCTGGGTTGCATAGTAATTCCATTCTTAATTTTTTTGAGAAATTGCCATACTGTTTTCCAAAGTGGCGGTACCAATTTACATTCCCATCAGCAGTGTATGAAGGTTCCTTTTTCTCTACAACCTCTCCAACACTTGTTATTCATTGTCTTGTTGATTAAAAGCTATTCCAACTGGTGTGAGGTGGTATCTTGTGGTTTTGATTTGCATTTCCCTAATAGCTAGTGAAGTTGAGCATCTTTTCATATATCTGTTGGCCATTTGTATGTCTTCTTGGGAGACATGTCTGTTGAAGATGTCTGTCCATTTTTTAAATGGATTTTTTTTATTGTTGTTGTTGAGTTGTATGCGTTCTTCATACATTTTGGATATTAGCCCCATATTTGTTGTTTGCAAATATCTTCTCCTATTCAGTTGGTTGCCTCTTTGTTTTGTTAATGGTTTCTTTTGCTGTGCAGATGCTTTTTAGTTTGATATAGTCTCATTCATTTTTTTTGCTTTTACTTCCCTTGCCTTTAAGGTCAAATTCATAAAATCCTCTCTGAACCCAAGGTCCATTAGTTTAGTACCTATGCTTTTTTCTATGCAATTTATTGTTTGAGGTCTTATGTTTAGGTCTTTGATCCATTTTGAGTTAATTTTGGTACATGGTAACAGACAGCATTCTAGGAGAAAAGAAAGCCTCTTCAATAAATGGTGCTGGGAAAACTGGAAAGCCACATGCAAAAGAAAATTGGACATTTTAAGTATTACAAAGGGGTAATTATAGAAATCAAATTTTTCCTGCTTCCTAGGGTTTGCGGTTGTAACTTGTTGTGGACTACCGTCATCACTTTGTTTAGTTATTTTTCCAAACGATTTTTGCAAATATTGTATTCCTTGTCATCATTGAAGTTTCTGTTCTATTATCTAAGCAGTTAGCAAATGACCTGACAGAAATTTCCTTAAATGCTAGAGGCAAAAAGAATGAAAATGAAACAAAAAACATCCCAACTCTCCTAGTGTATGCAGATTGCCTCTGAGCTGGGGCCTTCCTTTGATATTTAGCTAGACCTCTTACAAGTCTGCTTAACACTCACCTATTTCTTGTATGGAGCAGACAGCTCACTAAGAGGTACAAGCCCACTCAAGTCCTTTCTAAGCATGTGTTTGGCCACGAGCATGCACATTGCACTCTGGATACTCCTGTATATGCAGTAGCCCTTCAAAGCTCTGATTTCCTGAAATGTCATTCTTCCTAAGCTTCCTCCTTCCTAGGGTTTTCGGTCTGTCTGCTGTTTGTCCCATCTGCCCTCTCTTGGTCCAGCAGCTATGGGTAATATATGTGTTTAAAGTTTTTCAGTAGATGACACCTGGGAAGCCACTACAGCTGAAGGTGGGCGAAAAAAAGGGCAAACCTTTGTGCAAGATGCCAGATGAGTCAAAATGTACAACCATAATTTTTTTGAGAACAAAATCTGTATTATCCCCCACCACTGAACTCCCCATCGCCAATAAGCCACACTAGGAATGTATGCTGCCATCCGCAAGGCCGCTGCTGAGCTGGGAAATATAGTATGGTAGGCAGGTAAGCAAAAGGCCACAATATTTTCATACCAAAATTTAGCAGCCTCTTTCTCTATTAAGCACTCCTTGGTTGCTGTAAGTTTTTTGTTTTATTGGATTCCAAGAGTTCCAAAAATAGTTGCTTCTCTCCATTTTTGGCAGCTTAACTGTTGCTTCAGTGAAAGGATTAATTCTTGGAGCTCGCTACTCTGTCATTTTCCCCACCGTGTCTCCTATACACATTATAAATTGTTACATTTAACTTATAATATTAAACCATTTATTTACTTTCCTTACACCTCATTTGTTCAGGCTGTTTCCTCTACATGAGAAATCCTTTCCACTATTCTTTGTCTGACTTTTATCCAAACTTAGACGTATTCTCTAGAAACCATCTCCAAACTTTCGGATTTAGCTAAGTGCCTCTTCTTTATATTGCCACAGCATCTTCATTCTTTAACAAATCACTACATTGCTCAAATTACCTGTTACTATCTCTGTCTCCCTCACTAAAGAGTAACTTGATGGCAGGTACCGTATTTTGCTGTGTATAATGTGCTTCTGTGTATAATGCGCTTCTGTGTATAATGCGCACCCATGTTTTTGGCCCAAACTTTCAGGGGGAAAAAAATCTTTCATTTTAATTTTTTAATTCAAATTTTTATTTGTTTATAGGTACTTGTTTTTTGTAGTATGAAGGAATTTTAGCATTTATGTTTTAACATATGATGGTATAAGAAATTTTCTGTAACAAATAATTACAAAACACATGAACAGATACAAGGTACAAGAAATTTTATGTACCGGAAACAAATTTACAATATTTATGCATCATAGAAGGCCAAGAACTCTTTGGTTTTGCAAGTTTGTTGTAAGTTCAACAAAACTGATTATCGTATTCCAGGGTATTAGTTTGCATACGGATATCGTTACTGATTTCTAGGGTTACACTTTTATTTATTTATTTATTTATTTATTTATTTATTTATTAATTTTTTTGGTTATGCTGCATTTATTATCAGAACCAACAGTCAACAGTGAATGAAGGACTAACTGCTCTTTTTCGTTCACTTTGGACATGACCCGGAAGAGATACACAGTGCTGCTTTACACTAGAGGTTCTGTCTGGTCTCTGCCTCCCAGCAGCAGGTAGGTTCAGAATTCACAGCAGTGACATTCGCCATCGTGGGACACACCCTCCCTTCCTTTCGGGATTTTCTGTAAGGGAGGGGAGCACTCGGTGTTGGGCTGAAAACATCTGGAGGAGAAGAGCCTAAAATAATCAGATCTCAGAGGGGACTTAAGTGCCATGTGGACATATGGAGTGCCCACACAGGCATACTTCGGGGATTTAGGGTTACACTTTTAACTCATAAGCATCAATAAAAGAATTAAAAACATTTATATAGATATGTAATTAGTACAACCCATGTATAATGAGCATCCTTATTTTTCCCTCAAAAATTTGGGTAAAAAAGTACACATTGTACATGGCAAAATAGGGTACATGTAATTATTGCCTTCAGGAACATTCTCATTACAGGAAATGAACCTCTCAGCCATAGGAATACAATCACCTTACTCCTTTACTCTTAATCCTTTATTAGTTGAGGATTACCACATTAGACTTGTAGGCTCCTTTTCTACACTCCTAAAGCCTATTATAATGCCTGACATTCAGTAACTACACAAGTAAATATATTTATTGCATAAACCTATAAAGTTTTATAGGAGCATTTCTAGGAAACAAAGGAGCATACAACAAAATAAATATCACATATTATTTTTCACTTTAGCAGCTTACGTTCCGGTTGCTTTTCATTGGGTGTTATGGATCGCACAAAATCTTCTGGAGTCATAAACACTTCAGATTCACCATGCTCACTGATTACTTTCAAAGTGGCGAAATATCGGAAGATTTTGTCTGGTGTGGAATATGCTCGAATCCTGTTCTCATATTCCATTACCTAAAATTGGAAATTCAGAGAGTGTTACTATTAAGCAAGTCTCATTTTCATATTTTGTATCTTATTTTTTTTTGGAAATTTTATTAATATCATTTTTTCTATAACTGAATTTTTAAATATTATCCATAAACTTGAATTTCAAAAACTTTTGAACCTCTTTTTTCCAATATACCATTCATACTCCATTTGAGGGAATACTTGTGTAACTTTTGTTTAGAATATTTTTTGAAGAATTTTCTAATTTCTTAAATCATTGAAAGCTAGCAAAATTGAAAAATGTCATCATACAAGAATTCAAAATGTCTCAGTAACAGGGTATAAAGCCATACGCGCGCGCACACACACACGCACACACGGTAGCCTATAGGCTCTTAAATACCAAGTTTTTAGAAAGGGATTGATTTTACAGTTTTTACTTCTACATAATTCCCTGAATCCTGAAACCAAACAGACTTGGAACGTCAGAGGTTTGAACAGCTAACAGTTTTTCAAACACATTTAATGATAGCATAAAAAAATTACAGACCATGGAAACTCAATTATTAACAGGTCTGAAGTAACAAGATTTTTACTATTTTAACAAAATCAAGTAAGACATACATTTAACAAAAAGAGTGTAATGTTAATATGAAAGCACATTTTCTTATCTGGGATCCAAGTCCCCATTCCATGCATGGAATATACAACATACTCTACCTTCTACATAATACTCTTTAAAAAATTATGAGAGAAATCTTTTTCACCAAAATACCAACTACATTAATACTTTGGTGAAGAGATTTCTCTCGTATAAATTGTGTACGGTGAGATACTCAACAATAAATAGTATAATAGATAACTGGTTAGAAAACCTATCAAGGCAATATGATCTAAAAACCCATCAGTTCAATGTCTCTAAAGTAGTATTATTTGCCACATGAACACAGCTATTACTGTAACTGTTCAGTCCTAGCTAGGTGGTCACTGTGAGGTCACTTAGAGCAGCTGTTTAACAGTAGCCTTCATTCCACCACATGTGCTTTCAGCAACTAAGAAAGGACTAATGTGTAACTATACATGACAGGAATCTTTCTAATGCTAATTGGCATTAAAATCTGAATACTAATTTCAGAGGAGATTTTATCAAAAGATTTGACATGGGGCAAATACACTAGAGAGCTTTTCAACCCCTCAGCAGCCTTGAGACTTAGCTACAAGCCTTCAAGGCATTTTATATTATACTACAACTATCTGCTGGGTAATACTGGCTACAGAAGAAATGACTTTCTTTAGGCCACTGTAGGCTTATTCTTCTGAATAACAACAAAGAATAATCGGTTAGTAACATTTACGGTATAAGCTGTAGCTACTGTTAAAGATGGCTTTGTGAACTAAAAAGTTAACTCGATCATATACAAGACAAAGGTAGAAAGATAACAACTTAAGTCAATGATTTTCAGACTGAAAATCAGATTCTGTGGTTGTTATAAGAGTCACTAAATTATGCTGTTTAATATTATTAATTAGTTTTAGTTTGAAACAATAGGTCACGGAAAGTAACACACTTTTTGCATTCCCCATTGGTAGAGTTTAGTACAGGCATACTGTATAATATATATTTTGCTTTTTTTCCCACTTAGAATGTATCTTGGGAATCATTCCATATCAATTGATATGGAGCTACCTCCTTGTAAGTGATCATATTAAAAGAAACACTAACAGATTATTATATACAGGGTTCAGAACATAGCATCCAAGATAACTAAGGCTTGGAAGCTAAGATGTGTAGAAACTGTTGAAGGATTCTGGAATGTTTAGCCTGGAGAAAAAAATTTACCATAAAGTTACATCCAATCATTTATTTAAAACATTCCTTAGCATCATGATGGTAAGACAGTTGCCTTCAATAAAACTACTAGACTTTAATTGGATCAAAATTCAGGTACTGTCACCTCAACAAATTTAATAAAATTAATTTTAAAAGAATGAAGAGGAAAAGGGGAAGGAGGAGAAGAAAAGAAACAAACAAAAAAATTCAGGCATTATATTTCCTAACTGCACCAAAGGGTAGCCAAACAGTAGTTGCAACCAAATAATAGATGAGGGAAAGTGTCTCTTTATAAAGTCTTCCAATTAGTAAATATAAAAAATCTGATAAGATCAGAATATCACCATTTTACAACTCCAGTGAATTAACAAATCTAGCCAATGAACATCAATCGCTGCTAATATCACAGAAAGAAAAGCCACTAGACATTAGGTGCCTCGTGATAGTCTTGCCACAATGATCAAATCTGAGTCTGATCAAGGCTCAGAATCCAGTTACTAGTATTCAGGGAACACAGAGCACAAAGGAACATGCTGAATTTCACTGAGAATACGTATCAGTAAAACCCCGACAGTAGGAAACCTTATTTAAGGGTGAAATGGCCTGGGTTCTGGTACCAGTGGATTAAAAGACATCATCAACACAAAATGGGCAAGATTAAACTCTATGTCTAGGGATGCACATTTGGGTAATAAAACTATAAAGAATAAAAGGAAATGATTATAAAATAAATTTATTGGACTCCTATACCTGGGTATTAGTTTACAGTAAAATAATAATTTTTAAAAATTCAGATGTGTTACATAGTGTTGAATAGCAGAACTAGACTCATGGATAAAAGTTACAGATAAGATTTCGGTCCAATAAGGAACCTCTAATGGTAACAGTATTCCAAAAGGTGATAGAGTTCCCCAGCATAGAAAGTACTCAAGTGAAAGGTGAACAAGCAAGTTAAGGTCATCATTATGATTATCTCACCTAAGAAATAGAGGATGTGAGAATCATAAAACAACTAAAACCTCGTATTTAACAAATTCTGTCATCTTTTAGTTTATTGCTACTTTACTTCACAAAACAGACAAACAAAAAGCAGATTAACCAATAAAACGTAAGTCCCCGCTTCAGACTTGAGTTTGAGGAAGATGTACTCTTAAATATTTTCTGCGATTTGACTACTTTAAGGAACATGAACCAATGATGAATGACACTCCTCCATTTTCAATGGCAGAAACAAGGGAAAAGAATCTAAAAGGACTAATAGTACCAAGTTGGTACTAGTGATTGCGATGAATATCTCACTTAATCAGATGGTGTTTGAAGACTCTCCTCCTTGGCTTCTCTGTTGAATGAGCTACTCATTTGTGGGTCCAGAAGCAGTTAATACATGGTCCAAGAGGAGTGACTAATACTGCTCCCAATGCCAACGACATCCCCCCAAAGGAGTAGCTATCTCTAATGGGTGAGAGACAAGATGAACAGTTGGTACCTCTACTTGGTTTTTAGTCCATTGCACCCAATGCACAAGCCTCTGATTCAAAAACCATGTTTTATTGTTTGATTCAGTTGGTCTACACAAATGAGGTGGAGAATGGGGGAAGAATGAGCTCTCCTATTGTTAAAAGGGACAGATCTTCCCCTGGTCCTGACATCAGTTCTATGGTTCAATTTTGGTATAATGCCTAAGGAAAATCAAGGCTATAATATCTTAAGGCCAAGTGAATGCAAGTGACAATGAATCCCCGCGAACCCTGATGTCAGAAATAACGCATAGGCTTAAATGCAGATGGCATTCAGACCTTGGAAAAGGGAGCAGGTAGAAAGATCGTGTACATAAATTATGGGGCTGGCACATTTTCTCTCAAGAGGTGATTTATTAACACTCAATCTGTACCCTAACATTTGCCCTCCATATTAGTAATTCCCTCTCTTTGTTCTCTAGCGAATTTTGGCCCTTCAAAGTAATGACTATCTATCGCAGGATGTGCTCTTAAAGTTCTGGCAATTCCAAGTTCTATGACACTAGTCTCATCAAATAAAAAGCAAATCAATTTCTGGCAGCAAAATTAATAATACATAATAAGATTTCCTAAACTGATGTTCTTAAATGTTACTCAAAGTAAGTACCAACATAAAGAACTTGTTTTTTCTTTTATAGTGTCTTATTGACAGTAAAGGCAAATTTATGGAAGTTTCTTCTCCTATATATTTTGCTCATGTTGAAAAAAATACCTGTGGTCTAATCACCTTGATGCTTGATCATTCTATTAAAACAAGCTATTAGTTATTAGGATAGGTTAAAATGCTATTACAAATAGACCCCAAAATGCAATCGCTCATATAAAAGTGTATTTATCACTCAGGTAGAGCCCAGGATGCATGTTCTACATTGGCAGGAAGCCTCCAGCTGCGAGGCACGTCCTGGGTCCCCATAGTGGTACCGGCAGGCTGGGATTGTGGGCCCAGTGGTGCTGCTGTCCACGAGGTGGCAGGGTGATGGGCCAGGCAACCAGCACCACCCGGACTCGCACCTTCCACAGGTTAGCTGAAACCCCTACCCCACTCCCACCCCATGCCTAGCGTCCCTACACTGGGGCTGTGTGACCCTCTCGGGCTTACAGCACTGGCTTGGCACATTTTGTGACACTAGCTCCTACTCGCAGCTGGAGTTCCCAGGACTTGGATTTCCATCCCCAGGGTCTTGATCTACCCCCACCCCAGGTCTGCTTGTAGGGCGCCTCTCCCCTCCCTCATCTTTCTTCAACTTCCTCTGTTGGCCCAGGGGCAGTGTGAAGGGAAGTCTAGGACAGGTTACAGCCTTTGTTTCCCAAGCCTCTAGGAAAGCCCAGGAGACCCCACAAAAGGGTCCAGAACAGTCAGGGTGGGAGAAAACCCACTTCACCCCCAATATATGTGCTTGGTAGAAAACAGGTCCCTCTTCACTTCTACAGATCATAGCCCTGGAAACTATACCCCTTGGAAAAAAATTCTTGGGTATCACACCAAAGGCGCAAGCAATAAAGGAGAAAAAAAAGACAAAATGGACTTCATGAAATTTAAAAGATTTTGTGTATCAAAAGACAACATGAACAGAGCAAAAAAGGCAATCAACAGAATGAGAAGAAATAATTGCAAAGCATATATCTGATAAGGAATCAACAACCAGATTATATAGAGAACTCTTAACCTCAACAATAAATAACAAACAAACAAGAACTGAGTTAAAAAATGGGCGAAGGCTGTGAGCAGACATTTCTCCAAAGATGATATACAAATGGCCAATAAGCACATGAAAAGATGTTCAACATCACTGATCGTTACGAAAATGCAAATGAAAAAATGGGAAGTAGGGTCTCAGATATTTGTACACCCATGTTCACAGCAGCTTTAATGACAACAGCTAAAATGTGGAAGCAACCCAAGTGTCCATCAGTGGATGAACAGAAGAGTAACCTGTGGTACATACACGCACAACAGAATGTTATTCATCCCTAAAAAGGAAGGAAATTCAGACATATGCTACCACATGACGAACCCTGAGAACATTATATTAAGTACAATAAGCCAGTCACAAAAATGCAAATACTGTATGATTCCATTTGTATGAGGTTCTTTTAGTATTTAAAATCATAGAGACAAAGTAAACGGTGGTTGCCAGGGACTGGGGGAAAGGGATAGTAGGAAGATGCTATTTAACGGGTGTAGATTTTCAGTTTTATAATATGAAACTGAATATTTAGTTACATATAATATTTTTTCTTGGATATTTGAAATACTATATGAAAATCAGGAGACCATAAAAGAACAAAACCAAAAAGTATAAAATGAAAACTGAGGATGTCAAAAACAGCATGTAGAGACTGAAGCAGTGTGGCATCGCAGGGAAAGAATGTAAATGAGACAGCAGCTAGAAAACAATGCATGACCAAAACTGCAGTTTATTATCTAATTAAAGATAGAACAATCTTTAACATGTCTATGTAGACTACGTAAAAGAATGACTAGACAAAGAGTAACTGAAAAAACAGCATAGATAAAGAATAAGTATTGAAATAGGTTCTTGGGGAGACAGGATAACATGTGGAATTGTTACCCTTGAACAGGGAAAACAGCTCTTCCACTGCGACGTTAGCAAATGAAATAAGAATTATTTCAAACATAGATTAGAAATGTTTTATAGCTATGGAACTTATAAACGAATCACACTGATAGCTTTCATTTTTTCTGTGAAGTACGAGATATGGTCATTTGCTGAGCATATCTTTCTAGTGGGAATAGAAAATGGAAGGTTCAAAAATAAATGTTAATTTGGGTCATTTTAGTTCTACTTTGTAAAAGTTTGACTCTAAATGAAACTGCTGGAGCAAGATAAATTTGAACTTTCCCTGAATTCACTCAGGGCAAAAGATTAAATAAATGTACCGTTGTGGAAACACTGGGATATTTGACAATTAACTTGTGATATATATAACGTTTGTTCAAAAGAAGAAATGGATTTGGAAAGTGAGAAGACATGTTTAATAACTTCATCCAAACAAAGAGAAGATCCAAATTTTCTCAAAGGAACTCTTCTTGCAATACATACCTACCACAAATACACAACACAGAAATAAGTCAAATTATCTTCTTGTATTGATTAGCTATATTTTAGCAAGTGAAGGCAATTTCATGAATTTTAATGTTAACATGCAAAATAGATAATAAATTCACCCTTTTGACTTTTCATTACTCATGTCTGCTGAATTCAAATACCCAATAATACAGGCATTATTATAGCGAAACTGGAGTTTTTGTGAGGTAGAACTGTATAAACAGCAGGTTGTGTTAAAGGTATAGAATGCTGACGTCATTTGAAGGTTATGCTGTCCTCAAAATTAGTTTATTTTCTGAAAATATTTGTATATTTCCAAAGACATTTTATTCTGCTTTTACAACTTGGCATCATAAATCAGTAATACCATAAAGAGAACATTGAACACCATAAAGATCCGGAAAGCAAGAATCACCTTATGTAGTTGAATTGAAAGAATGAAGAAAATATATGCTAATCCTGACTACCAATTTTAGATCTTTTTCACCACCCCGATTAGCATCACATTCCAAGAGTACATTTGCCTTAGAACATGATGGAAAAGAGTGAAGAGGTGAATAACTATTATACAAAGTGAATGTGAACCACGTGAAATGTATCATAAAAGAGACTCAACTGCATTATTCTAATCTTGGATTAACTATAGGTCTGATTAACTTATAAAACTGTGTTCCATACTTTTCTGTCTCTGAATCCAGAACGTTTCTTCTTTTTCTCTTCTGGATGAGGCTCAAGACAAACACTTGCATCCTTTTTTTCATGGTTACCACCTTCTCCTTCATCTTTATTCTTCCCTTTATCACCAAGTTCACTCTTTACGTTGTTTACAGGTGGTGAAGATTCTGCATGGGCTCTGGTTATACAAAAAAGGAAATCTATATTAATCATAAAGGTCTATCATATTAACCAAGTAAACATTTTCAGATACAGCTTAGTGGGAGCAACAGCAATGAAATTTGTGAAAAATTCTACATGAAGAGATACCTCAAAAAATTAGAAATAGAACTACCATATGATCCATCAATCTCAATTCTGACTATTATCCAAAAGAATTGAAAGCAGGGTAATAAGGAGATTTTGGCACCCTCATGTTAATAGCAGCAAGATTCATAATATAGCTAAAACATGGAAGCAACCCCAAATGTCCACTGACAGATGAAAGGATAAAGAAAATGTGGTATGCACATAGAATAATAGTCAGCCTTAAAAGTAAAGGATATGACACCAAAAGTACAGGCAACAAAAGCAAAAATAGACAAGCAGAATTGCATGAAACTAAAAAGCTTCAGCATAAGCACAGCGAAGGAAACAATCAACAAAATGATAAGGCAGTATATGGAATGGGAGAAAATCTTTGCAAACCATGTATTTAATATAGGGTTAATATTCAAAAAACGTAAGGAACTTTTACAACACGATAGCAAAAAAACCCCCAAAATGGGCAAAGGAAATAAACATACATTTCTCCAAAGAAGATACACAAATGGCATATATACTTGTGTGTGTGTGTCTATATATATATATATGTGTATATATATATATATATATATATATATATATATATATATATATATATATAAAGAGGTGCTCAACCTCAATAATCATCAAGGAAATACAAATCAAAACTGCAACAAGATATTACCTCACACCAGGTAGGATAGTGTTCATAAAACAACAACAAAAAGAGATAGCAAATATAGGTGAAAACGTGGAGAAAAGGTTTCCTGGTACACTGTAGGGGGGAATGAAAATTAATAAACGGAAACAGTACAGAGGATCCTCAAAAATCTAACAATGGAACTGCCATCTGATTTGGCAATCTCTCTTTTGGGTATATACTCAAAGGAATTGAAACCAGGATCTCAAACAGATATCTACATTTCCATGTTCACTGCAGCATTATTCACAGTAGCCAAGACATGGCTATCAGTTGGCAAGTAGATAAAGAAAATGTGGTAATGTGGTATGTGTATACAATGGAGTATTATTCAGCATAAGGAAATACTGCCATGTGCTAAAACATACATGAACCTAGAGGACATTATGCTAAGTGAAATAAGCCAGACAGAGAAGGACAAATACTACATTATACCACTCATATGATGAATATAAAACAGTCACACTCATAGAGGTAGGGAGTGGAATGGTGATTGTGGTCCAAGGGGTGGAGGAGCGGGAATAGGGAGGTATTAGTCAAAGAGTACAAAATTTCAGTTATACAAAATAAATCAGTTCTAGAGACCTACTATACAGCATACAGCCTATAGTTAACAATACTGCACTGTACACTTAAATATTTGCTAAGAGGGTAGATCTTATGTTAAATGTTTCATCACAGAAGAAAAACACACTCTGTAATAATAATAATAATAAATAAGACGGTGGGAGGAAACTTTTGGAAGTGATGGGAGAGGTTTATGGCATAGATTGTGGTGATGTTTCCAGGTATATACTCACCTCCAACTCATCAAGTTGTATGCATTAATCGTGTACATTTTTTTTAATGTCAAAAACATTTTTTTAAGGAAACCCAAAAAATACAAAAAAGGAAAGGAAATCCTGTCACATGCTATAACATGGATGAACCTTGAGGACATTATGCTAAGTGAAATGAACTAGTCACAAAAAGACAAATACTGTAAGATTCCATTTATAGGAAGCATCTAACACAGGCTACTTCATAGAGACAGAAAGTAGAAGGGTGATAGCCAGGGGCTGCAGGGAAGGGGAATGGAGGAATTGTTGCGTAATGGGTATAGAGCTTCCGTTTTGCAAGATGAAAAAGTTCTGAAGATTTGTTCGACTACAGTGTGAATATACTATAAACACTACTGAATTGTACACTTAAAAATGGTTATGATGGTAAATTTTATACATGTATTTTTATCATAATAAAAAATGCATTGAAAGAAGAAATGTGGAACCAAAAGAATAACAAATAAGTATACAAATAAAAATCTGTACATGAAAAAAATATTCTACATGAAGACAACTGATAAGACGGGCTTTCCTGTTTCTTTCAATTATCAAAAGCAATAAAAAAAGAAATGTTCCATAGTAACCTCTCTGGCTAATTAGAGATAGAAACTGACAATCTAGTCTATGAAGATTTTCCCAACTTCCTCATCCAACTTAATGACTCTATTTCTTCAAATTCCTACACCATTTATTGACTGAATCATAACATGTAATTTAGTGCTCTGTATGGTTATTTATGTTTTCCCAGAATCCATCTTGCCCCTTATCTATTGGGAGGACTCAAATGACATCATTGTTTTAACAAATCACAGCTGTCAAATATCAGCAATGTCATATGGTTCAACCTAAAGATAAGGTCATTAAGAAGAGAATGGACACAGTATTCTTTTAAGTATCCAGAGTTCCCAACCCAGTGCAGTGCACAGAGAAAGCATGCAATGTGTCTGTTGCTGATTAAGGAAAACAAATGGAAATCCTCATCTATGTTAACCAGAAAAAGGGGTTGGGGAAAAATACACTGGAATTAAGATATTGCAATATGACAAAATTCTTAATGTATTCCTTTCATGTGACCATTCAGAGATTTAAATCAATAGTTTTAATTTTATTTACTTGCAAATAATATTTTCTAAATACTAGCAGAGCAAAGAATTATTTAAGTTTTTAAGTGAAAAGAATAATTGATTTTTTAAAGGCCAAAAATAAATTTTCTTTAAAGACCTAAAAATACTGACTTAAACTTTTCTCCAGCCTGGTGCAAAAACGATCTTTTGACCTTAGCTCAAATTTCCTTTCAACTTTGACCAAATGATATACTAGATCATTTTACTACTTTATTTCCCTTTCAAGAATCTTGTATAGCTAAATGATGGTGGGCTGGTAAAGTGGAGACCCAAGCTATTTATGCACGAAGAGACAGCATTCATTCATCATTCAAGTTCCGCAAAGGCTATACTATTTGCTAAGATGGATAAGACTGCCTCTGCCCTCAAGAAGTACAAGTCAATAGGGAAGACTAACTGCTAAAGGAACATGTAAGGACAGAGAAAGGGTCAGGAAAAGCCTCCTGGAAAGAGTAATTTATGAGCTGGCTTCTCAAAAACCTGTTTTAAAAAAGAAAATCTATAGACATTCAGTGTCATCTGGTATAACAGAAACTCTTCTAACCACATTGTATTAGCAGTTCAATTAATCAAGGAGCATTATAACTGCTTCTGAAAATCTTACGGCTGATATCCGTAATACTCTGAATGATGATCATGCATCGTTGATGGGTTACACGCTATCCCATCCATGCAACTTTTACCACCTTAGGGCTTGCATGCTTACAAGAGTCACTTTGTTTTTTCCTATTTTATTCCTGATAGTTAAAGCCATTGCAATAATAATATAACAATGATTAAACATTACAGAACTGATGAAATACAATGATGTATAGAAAAAGGACTTCTGTTTCCAACCACGATGGAATAACTACACGAGACTTGCCTTTCCACTGAGGGAATAAATACAGGAAATTGGACAAAATATTTGGAATAAAGCCTTTAAATACTGAACAACAGATAGCATCTCTCTGAGAAAAGTGAGGCATGTAATTGACATGAAGTTCTGTTTGGAGACATTTTCCAGATCATGAGCAGGAGGATCCCAAGCAAAGTGCAGTAATTATGCTACACTGAGAAGACAGATCAAAGTTTGGAGAAACTGAGGTGACTGGAATTGGTGGGGAAGAGGACCAGAGAGAAAGAAGTTAACAAAGAAAAAAAATTCTTCGAATCTACATGGGATCTCTTCATAAGTTAACATTAAGCAGTGCATTCTTAGGATTAAACTATTCAAAACACGGCAAAGAACAATCACCAAGGAGTTGTAGGACAAATAATTTCTAGAATTCACAAGCCGAAAATATTCAAGTTTTGATAGATTGTAGAACACTGTCTGAGGGTCATGTTTTAGTAGGGCTAAATTAATCCTGGAACAAAACATACTCTAAACCATACTTTATTTTTTTTTTTTATTATTTATTTATTTATTTATTTTTTTATTAGTTTCAGGTGTACAAGACAAGGTAATACTTAGATGTTCATCATTTATATCCCTCACACTGTGAACCCCCTCCCCCCATCCACTATCTAAACCATACTTTAAAACCAAGCAAGCAAGCAAGCAAGCAACCAACCAACCAACCAACCAACCAACAAACAAACCTTTGGAAGATCAAGCAGGTTCTTCAATAAATTTAGTGCCTGACAATAGGAAAACCAATACTTTTAAAGAAAAACAACAAAAACCAGACATTCAACAATGTAACAGTCACAATGTAAAACATCCAACGACATCATTATTAGACAGATGTTAGTAATATGGTGGAATAGGAAGTCCTAGGCTTTGCCCCCACAGAAACACTGATTTAACAAAGACGTACAGATCAAAATAGCTTTATGAAATTTCCCAAATCCAGTTAAGAAATTGCAGTACACCAAGCAAGCACAATGAAAGGAACAGAAACACTGAAATGAGTAAGAGGAGCAATTTCACTTGATTTATGTCAGCCCATCCCACCAGAAGGCACAGCTCAGCACAGGAAGGGAACACCCCAGCTAGCAACTTCTCCCAAGGGAGGAAAAGAGAAGAGTGGAATGGATGTCCAACATTCTGTCTATGCAGGCTGCCTAAGGGACTGGTTTCTGTCTAACTTGCATGGAGAACTGATAGAAATGGCACAGTTTGCATGCCTGGGGGGCACTGAGAACAAAGTAGAACAGGAGGTGGCTTGCTGCAGCTGACACGGCTTGGAGTAATTGGGAAAAGGCACACAACTTGAGTCTTCTCCTTCAGATGGGAGGGAAAAACGTGGAATGTGTGTCTAGCATTCTAGCTCTTCAGAGGGCTGCCTGAAGGATTGGTGTCTGTCTCACTTGACTTTGGGTGCTGATGGTAAGCTGGCATACAGCAACAAGCCACCCTACTCTTGGTGTTATCAGACCAGAGAACTTGCAGTGCCGCAGATAAACACCAGGGGAGAGCAAGGGATTACAAACTCCTGAAAAAAGAACTGGCAAGTCTCTCTAATTGAGAAACGGCCCACACAGGTCCAGAGAAGTTATACCCTCCCCAAAAAAGTTTCAGAGGCACTCAGAATCTATAGTTGGGCTGATTGCTGAGGGTGTTCCCTGTATGGAGGCAGTCTGTAAAGACTGAGGCATGTGGCTGATTCTTCGAAAACACGGACCTCAATACAAAGTTTTAAAACACATGAAGAAACAAAGAAATGTAGCCCAAAGGAACAAAATAAATCTTCAGAAATAGTCCTAAAGAAACAGGAATATTAATTACCTGGAAAATAAATCAAAATACGCATCATAAGGGAGCTCTACAAGCTCAAGAAAATGATACATTAAAAAAATGAGTATTAAGATAGAAAAAATATAAAAGAGAAATATATGGAAATTCTAGTGCTGAAGAATACAATTACTGACCTGAAGAATTAACTAGGGAGGGTTCAACAGCAGACTTGATCAAGTAGAAGAAAGAACTGATGAACTCAAAAATACAAGGTCTGACAATTAAGTTCACGAATTCATCCTAGAAAAAGTGCTACATACCTCATTGCTGAATATCACTATGGTCACCTTCAAAGTACTCCCCTTGGGAAGCTATGCACTGACACCAGTGCCTCGTCCACCCTTCAAAGCAATTTTGGAACTCTTTTTCTGGAATGGTCATCAGAGCTGTCATCATATTACCCTTGATGTCCTGAATGTCATCAAAATGTCTTCCTTTCAATATTTCCTTTATCTTGGGGTAAAGAAAGAATTCACTGGGGGCCTGATCAGGTGAGTAGGGAAAGTGTTCCAATACAGTTATTTGTTTACTGGCTAAAAACTCCCTCACAGACAGTGCCGTGTGAGCTGGTGCGTTGTCGTGATGCAAGAGCCATGAATTGTTGGCAAATAGTTCAGGTCATTTTCATCTAACTTTTCCATGCAGCCTTTTCAGCACTTATAAATAGTAAACTTGGTTAACTGTTTGTCCAGTTGTTATAAATTCATAATGAATAATCCCTCTGATATTAAAAAAAAGGTTAGCAACATTGTTGCAACAAGTTTGCAAACTTAATTGTCACATCTCATAGATGTGACATAGATCTATGAGATGTGACAGAGGAACAAATACAAAAGAAAGTGAAGAAATCTTGCCCAAGGGATTTATGGAACAAAATCAAGAAGACCAATACAAACATTGTGGAAATTCCCCGCTCCAAAAAAAAAAAAAAAAAAAAAAAGAAGGAGAGAGTGAAAGAGGTAGAACATTTATTTAGAGAAACTGCGACCCCAAACTTCCTGAATCTGGGGGAGTTACTGGGCATCCAGACTGAAGAAGCCCAAAAGACTCCCAATAGGAGAAACCCAAAGAAATCTACATGGAGACACATTATAATCAAATGTCAAAAGTCAAAGACAAAGAGAGAATTTTTAAAGCAGGAGGAGAAAAGCAATTCATCATGTACAAGTGAGCCCCATAAGACTACGAGATTTCTCCGCAGAAATGTTGCAGGCCATAAAGGAACAAGAAAATATATAGAAAGTGCTCAGTAAAAACTATCCTTTAAAAATCGAGGAGAAATAAAGACATTCCCAGATAAACAAAAGCTAAGAGAGTTCATCACCACTAAACCTGCATTAGAAAAAATGCTAAACAAACAGAAAAAATGACACTGCAACATATAAACATATGAAGGTTTATAAAGCTCACAAGTGAAGGTAAATACACAGACAAATACAGAATACTGTTATACTATAATGATGATGTGTAAATCACTTTAAATTCTGTAACACACATTAAAAGACCAAGTATAAAAAGAACTTTACAGGGGTGACCGGTAAGCTCAGATGATTAGTGTGGTGTGGTAACACCATGGTTGCCGGTTCGATCCCCGCATGGGCCGCTGCAAACTGCGCCCTCCTTATAAAAAACAAAACCAAAACCAAAACTCTAGACCTTTACAAAAATAAGTCACTGGGTACACAATATAAAAAAAAATTTCTGACATATGCTACAATAAGGATGAACCTTGAAGATATATATTTTCCTAAGTGAAATAAGCAAAACATAAAAAGTCAAATGTATGATTTCACTTATGTGAAGTGCACAGAGTAGTCAAATTCATAGAGAAACCCAATAGAATGGTGGTTACCAGGGGCCAAGGGGAGGGAGGAATGGAGAGTTACTGCTTAATGAATACAGAGTTTAAATTTGGAAAGATGAAAAAGTTCTGGAGATAGAGAGTGGTAATGGTTATGCAATGTGAATGTATGTAAAATCACTGAAGTATATATACTTAAAATGGTAAATATTGATTTTTGGTAAAGATGGCAGAGTAGGTAAATGCTGCGCTTGCTTTCTATCACAACCACATCAAAATTACAATGAAACTACAGAACAACCATCACTGAGAGTCGTCTAAAGTCTAGCTGAACTGAAGTCCTACAACTGAGGACACAGAGAAGAAGCCACATTGAGACTGCTGGGAGCGGCACAGACACAGATTGGGCTGCTCCTGCACCCGTGTGTGACCGTTAAAAATTGGGAGGGATATCTCTGCTGCAGAGGTCCCCCTGAAGGAGCAAGGGGTCCCAGACCCACACCAGGTTCCCCATCCCAGGGTTCCAGTGCCAGGGAGAGAAGACCCACAACTTCTGTCTGTGAAAACCAGCAGAGATTATGGCTGAATGAGATGGAGGGCAGCTAGAGTCCCAGGGGTTCTTCCTAAAGGGCCCACACACGGACTTACTCACCAACACACTCACTAGCTCGGAGCTCCAGCACTGGAGCAGCAGCTTGAAAGGCGCCAGGGACACATGGGGAGGAAATGAGTTTTCTGGTGTCAGGGCAAGGGCTGGAGGGTCAGCTTTCTCCTAGACAGAAGCACTGGCAGAACCCATTGTTTTCTGTTGAGCTCTTCCCCCTCTCACCGTGTAGAAACAGGTGGCTGCCATATCTGAGTCTCCATCAACCTAGCTAACACTGCTTGCCCCACCCAACTTTCAGGCACACCCAAACCACTTCCAGTAGCTTTTCCATACAAACGGTCTGTCCTGGCTCATGCTGCTGACTTTCATAAAATCTCTCAAAGGTTCACAAAATCCAAACAAGCAGCATCTGGCTTTGGTGTGTCACATACCTCTTGCTGAGGAGCCCCAAGCACTGCACTAGTGGCAGCAGGCCTTGGTTCACGGCTTGGCCTCAAGGCACCTCCAAGCCCAGCAGTGGGTGGTGGCCATCTGAGGATTGTTTTGTGGCTTATGCCAGGTGGCCACAGGCAGGACATTGGCTACAGCTGAACTTGGCCTGTGGCGGGGCCCCTTGCTGGCATGCCTGGTGGCCACCTTTGGATTGAGTTAGAATACAACCCAGCCACGTCCAAGAATGATACACCCAAAGGGCAGACTGGATAGGTACCAGAGCCCTGCTAAAGTAAATCCTGCTCCATAAGGTAGATCCTATACAACAGCCCCTCCACTGTAGTCACAGACAGTCCTCACAACCAATCAGCCCAAGGGTCAATCCCTCCCATGGATGTTCAAAACACTGATTATAGGATGTTCAATGATCTCAGGGAGAACTTTAACTAAGAGATAGAAACATAAAAATGAAGATAAGAAACATAAAAAATAAGCAGTCAGAAATGAAAAATAGAATAACTGAAATGAAGAATACACTAGACAGAATCAAGAGCAGATAAGATAAAGCAGAGCACTGTATCAGTGATTTGAAATACAGTGGTACCTTGGTTTTCTAACGTAATCTGTTCTGGAAGACCGTTCTAGTTCTGAAACATTTGAAAACCGAGGTAAGGATTCCCCACAGACAGTAATGCAAAATGGATTAATCCATTCCAGACCTTTAAAATCAACCCGTAAAACATCAATTTAGCATGAATTTTACTATCTAATGATACCATAAATCCATAAAATTTACAGTGTTTGTAAACCAAAATGTTCATCAACAGTGACATTCGAAAAACGAGGTACTACTGTATAAGAAAGCAGAAAATACCCAATGCAAAAAGAAAAAAAATCCAAAAAAATGAGGAGAGTTTAAGTGGCCTCTGGGACAACATCAAGCATAACAACATTTGCATCAATAGAAATATCACAAGGAGAAGAGAGAGAACAAGGAATTGAAAACCTATTTGAGCAACAAGTGTTGGAGAGGCTGTGGAGAAAAAGGAACCCTGATACACTGTTGGTGGGAATGCAGACTGGTGCAGCCGCTATGGAAGGCAGTGTGGAGGTTCCTCAAAAAATTACGAATAGACCATATGACCCAGCAATCCCTCTCCTGGGTAGCTACCCAAAGAATTTGAAATCATTTATACATAAAGACACGTGTGCTCCAATGTTCATTGCAGCTTTGTTTACGGTGGCCAAGACATGGAAACAACCAAAATGTCCTTCGACAGATGAATGGATAAAGAAGTTATGGTATATATACACAATGGAATACTATTCGGCGTTAAGGAAAGATGATATAGGAACATTTGTGACAACATGAATGGATCTTGAGATTATAATGCTAAGCGAAAGAAGTCAGACAGAAAAAGCAGAGAACCCTATGATTTCACTGATATGTGGTATATAAACCAAAAACAACAAAAGAACAAGACAAACAAATGAGAAACAAAAACTCATAGACACAGACAATAGTTTAGTGGTTACCAGAGGGTAAAGGGGGTGGGGGGAGGGAGATGAGGGTAAGGGTGATCAAATATATGGTGATGGAAGGAGAACTGACTCTGGGTGGTGAACACACAATGGGATTTATAGATGATGTAATACAGAATTGTACACCTGAAATTATGTAATTTCATTAACAATTGTCACCCCAATAAATAAATTTAAATAAAAAGGAAAATAGATCAAAGAGAATTCACAGAACAAAAAATACAATGATTAAGGATTTTTAATATCTTAATGTTATGATAATAAAAAAGTTTTAAAATGAAAAAAAAGAAAAACCTATTTGAAGGAATAATGATGGAAAACTTTCCTAACCTGGTGAAGAAAATAGACATACAAGGCAAGGAGGTGCAGAGATCCCCCCAAAAGATGAACCCAAACAGGCCCATACCAACACATGATTAAAATGCCTAAGGTTAAAAACAAAGAATCTTAAAAGCATCAAGAGAAAAGCAGTTAGTTACCTACAAGGGAGCTCCCATAAGATTGTCAGCCGATTTCTCAACAGAAACTTTGCAGGCCAGAAGGGATTGGCAAGAAATATTCAAAGTAATGAAAAGCAAGGACCTACAACCAAGATTACTCTACCCAGCAAAGCAATCATTTAGAATTGAAGGACAGATAAAAAGCTCCCCAGACAAGAAAAAGCTAAAGGAGTTCATCATCACAAAACCAGTATTACAAGGAACGTTAAAGAGACTTCTTGAAGACCAAAAAAAAAAAAAGATAAAAAATATGAATAATAAAATGACAATAACTATATTATATATCTATGAACAATTACTTTAAATGTAAATGGCACAAATGCTCCAATCAAAACACAGGGTGACTAAATGGGTAGGAAAAGAAGCCCCTTACATATGCTGTCTACAAGAGACTGGCACCAGATGAAAAGACAGAGACTGGGATTAAAGGTTATGGAAAAAAGATATGAAAATGAAAGGGGAAGAAAAAAAGCTGTATTAGCAATACTTATACTAGACAAAATAGACTTTAAAAGAAAGGCTATAACAAGAGACAAAGAAAGACACAATAATTCCATTTCCAGGTATTTATCAGAAGAAACCCAAAATACTATTAGGTTGGTACAAAAGCAGTTATGGTTTAAAAGGTTAAAAACAATTGCAAAAACTGCAATTACTTTTGTGCCAACCTAATACTTTGAGGGGACATGTGCATTCATATGTTCATTGCAGCCTTGTTTATAATGGCCACAATATGGAAGCAACCTGGGTGTCTGTTGATGGATCAATGATAAAGAGGAGGTGGTACATATATACAATGGAATATTGCTCAGTCATGTAAGGGAATGGATTCTTGCCATCTGTGGTGGTATGGTATTGTGCTAAGCAGAGTATGTCAAACAGCGAAAGACAGATGCAGTCTGATTTCACTTATATGTGGAATCTAAAGAACAAAGCAAACAAACAAAACAGACATAAACTCATAAATACATAGAACATTTTGATGGTTTCCAGTTGGGGGGTGGTTAGGGGGTAGATGAAAAAGGGGAAGGGATTAAGAAGTGCAAATTGGTTGTTACAAAGTAGTCATGGAGATGTAAAGCAAAGCATAAGGTATATAGTCAATAATATTTTAATGACTATGTATGATGTCAGATGGGTACTAGATTTATTGGGGTGTTAGGTACAAGGAGGGTTGGGTGAAAAGGGTAAAGAGAATAAGAAGTACAAATTGGTAGTTACAAAATAATCTTGGGATGCAAGTAAAGCATAGGGAATATAGTCAATAATATGATAATAACAATGTCTAGTGCCAGGTGAATACTAGTCAGGGGATCACCTCTTAAATTATATAAATCTCTTACCACTATGCTCTACACCTGAAATTCATATAAAAAAACTGAATGTCCAATGTAATTAGAAAATTAAAAAAGGGGTGGGGGGAAGGTGAAGGGAATGAGAGGTTCAAATTTCCAGGTATAAAACAAAGAAGTCATGGGATGTAATGCACAACATAGGGAATAATATTCAATAATATTCAAAAACTATTCAATAATACTGTGATAGCATGGTATGGTATCAGATGGTTCCTGGACTTATCATGGTGAACACTTCTTTAGTATATAAATATTGAGTAACTATGGTGTAAAACTGAAACTAAGATAATATTGTCTGTTAGCTATATTTTAAAAATCTAAAAAAAAAGGAAAATTTCATGTTACATATATTTTACCACAATAAAAAAGCAGCAGCCTCTTAAAAAATTATTGGACAAAACACACACACACACACACACACACACACACACACAACAACAACAACAACAACAACAACAACAAACAAACAGGCAAATCAGACCCTGAATCATAAACAGGCTCAGAAATGATGGAGATGACAGACTAAACAGAAAAGGACTTGAAAAGTATGATTATATGTTAAATATATGGTAAAGCATTTAAAGGAAAACGTGAACATAAAGAAGAGAAAAAAAATGATATTTTTCAAATGGTACTTCAGAGATCAAAACTACAGTGTGTAAAATTTAAAAAAATCACTAGGTAGACTTAGCCGAAAAGATACTGCAGAAAAATAAAACAATGACCTTGAAGAGACAACAATAAGACCTTCTAAAACTTAAACATAGAGAAAAAAAGGCTGTATAAAATATAAACATTACCTGTGGTGATGTGGGAGATAGTCTTTGCACATGTGTTAATGAAGTCTTAGAAAGTGTGTGGGGGGGTGGGATGAGGTGGGGAATGGTGGAAACAGAAAAATTTAATGAAGACGTTTAGGAAAAATTTGTTCAAATTTCATGAAAACTATAAATTCAAAGTCCAAGAAAATCAATAAACCCTAAATAGAATAAATACAAAGTAAACAGCACCAAAACACATCATAATCAAATTGTTAAAAATAAGTGATAAAGAAAAATCATAAAAGTAAGCCAAAGAAAAAGACATAGTTCATACCTAAAAACAAAGATAAGAATTATCATTGACTTTGTATAAAAAAGCTGAAGACATGATCCAGCAATTCCACTTCTGGTTATATACCCACAAGAAATGAAAGCATAGACTCAAGGAGATATTTGTGCATAAATGTTCATAGAAGCATTATTCACAAAAGCCAAAAGGTGGAAACAACCCAAGTATTCAGTGGCAGATGAATGCATAAACAAAATGGTACATATACAGTAGAAAGCTATTCAGCTTTTAAAATGAAGAAAATTACGACACATGCTACAACATAGATGAACCTTGAAATTATGCTAAGTGAAATAAGCCAGAAACAAAAGGACAGATATTGCATTATTCTACTTATATAGGTACTAGAATAGTCAAATTCATAGACTAGAATCCCAAGGAATGGGGGGAGTAGAATACCAGGGGATAGGAGAGGGGATTGGAAAATTATTGTTTAATGGGAACTGAGTTTCAGTTTGGGATGATGAAAAAAGTTCTGGAGATGGATGGTGGTAATGGTGGCACAATAATGTAAATGTTCTTAATGTCACTGAACTTAAAAATAGTTAAAATAGTAAATTTTATGCTATGTATATTTTACCAAAATAAAAAAGGACATTTGGATATAATGAGGATACTAAGTTGAAAAAAGTAAAACCCAAACAAAGCTAAAGACAATTGAATGACATCCTTAAAGTGCTAGAAAGAAAATAGTCAATCTAGAAAATAGTCAATATAGAATTCTATATCCAGTGAAAATATCCTTCAAAAGTGAAGGCAAAATAAAAATATTTTCAGACAGGATCCATTCCCAGTAGCCGTGCACTCCTAGTAAAGGAAGCACTTGAGGCTGAAGAAGAATGATATTAGACAGATGATACAGCCAGTTTGGACCCAGGATTTCAAACTCCAAACCCTGAATCCTTACTAGTGTATCTCAGTATCTTTTTGAGATTGAGAAAGTAAAAATATGACAACGTTCCTTCCCTAACAGTACTCTAATATAGTTTCTGAGGATCATATTTAAGTCAATTTATGTTAGTAAATTTAGGTAGTATACCTGGTCTTTACATATATACAGTATAACCCAAAACATATTCATTTTTGTTTGCCAGCAAACATTACAAATGGTATACTTTTTTGTTCACCTACATATCTCAAAACTATCTGTTACAACACACATTATATATACAGTATTTATTTTTTGTTAAGGAAAAGGGATTGGGATGGAAAAGGGATTTTTATTCTTTATTTTTGTATTAGACTTCTTTTAGATCACATATTGCTTTTTTATAATTGAAATTTATGAATTTAAAGTTTTAAATTAAAAAAATTAAAAATTATACAGTGCCCTCTTTTTTGGGGGGGGGGAGGGAAGGGGAACAGGACTTTATTGGGGAACAGTGTGTACTTCCAGGCCTTTTTTTTTCCAAGTCAAGTTGTTGTCCTTTCAATCTTAGTTGTGGAGGGTGCGGTTCAGCTTCAAGTTGTTGTCCTTTCAGTCTTAGTTGTGGAGGGCGCAGCTCAGCTTCAGGTCTAGTTGCTGTTTCTAGTTGCAGGGGGCACAGCCCACCATCCCTTGCGGGAGTCGAGGAATCGAAATGACAACCTTGTAGTTAGAGAGCCCACGCTCCAACCAACTTAGCCATCCGGGAGGCAGCACAGCTCAAGGTGCCGGGTTCAATCTTAGTTGCAGGGGCAGAGCCCACCATCCCTTGCAGGACTCAAGGAATCAAACTGGCAACCTTGTGGTTGAGAGCCCACTGGCCCATGTGGGAATCAAACCGGCAGCCTTCGGAGTTAGGAGCACGGAGCTCCAACCATCTGAGCCACCGGGCCAACCCACAGTGCCCTCTTTTTAAAAGAACATTAAGTTCCACTTCTTGGGAAAAAATTTGTTTCTGCTCATTCAGCAATTCAAAAAAAGAGGATGGAAAAAAGATTTCAAAATTAAATGGCAAACCCTATGCCTATATCCACTGACAAGATAACTTTTAATTACTTTAGAGCACCTTTGCTATTAATCTTGATCTCAGCACAAACATGAAAATTTCATCAAGTTTTATTTTTTGTTTCAAAACTTGAGAATAATTATAGTTCATCCATTATAACTTCTTATGTGACACAACCAAGGCATAAGACGAACAGTCTTAGAGCACCAAAACCCTGGTGCTTACTCTATTTACAACTTTGAAACAGTCATGACATTAGAATCTGTGACAACAGTGTACACATCAGAAAAATCCTAATATAAGGGATATGGTATCAACATGTGAATTTTCTGTTTTGGGGCTAAAAATTTACAAATGCTGTACCAACAAAAATGTGAATTTTCTTTTACATAACACTTCAAACAATCTTCTTTTTCTTTTTCTGGGAGTAATATTACAAAAAGCAGTAAAACATAAATTTAAAAAGATAAAATAATCTAACTTGTTCATCAGCATTTAACAAAAATAGTAGAAGCTAACTGACTGGGGAAGAAAGGAAATAATTTCTTTTTTGAAAAATTAAATCATTCATTCATTCATTTTCAATTACAGTTGACATTAAATATTATTATATTAGTTTCAGGTGTACAGCATAGTGGTTAGACATTTATATAATTTACAACGTGACTCCCCCAATAAATCTAGTACCTACCTGGCACTATACAGTTATTATAATATCATTGACTATACTCTCTATACTGTACATCCCCATGACTATTTTGTAACTACCAATTTGTACTTCTTAATTCCTTCAACTTTTTCACCCAACCCCTCTCCCATTAGGCAACCATCAGTTTGATAAGTTTGAAACGTAAAATTGTCACCAAAATCAAGAAAATGAACATATCCATATGGCCCTTCTCATCCCCAGGCAGCCATTGATCTGCTTTCAGTCAGTGTAGATTACTTTGCATTTTCTAGAATTTGACAGAAATGGAACCACACAGTATGTACTCTTTTTTAATGGATTATTTTACTCAGCATAATTATTTTGAGATTCATCCATGTTGTAGCATATATGAATAGTTCATTTCTTATTATTGATTAGTAGTATTCCACTGTATGGGTATATCACAGTTTACCTACATATCTGTTGTTATAAAATGTACATTTAACTGTCAAATGGTTTTCCAAAGGGCTTAAACTTTTTCACATTCCCACTATCAGTGTATAAACATTTCCTCTACATTCTTGCAAACACTTGGTATGGTCAGTCTTTCTGATTTTAGCCATTATAGTAGGTCTTGGTATCTTGTAGGTACTTTTATTTTTTTCAATTACACTTGACATACAATATTATATTAATTTCAGGTGTATAGCATAGTACTTATTTATGTACTTCATGAAGTGATCACCCCAATAAGTCTAATATTCATCTGACACCATACATAATTATTACAATATTATTGACTATATTCCCTATACCATACTTTACATCCCCATGATTATTTTTATAACTGGCAATTTGTACTTCTTAATCCCTTTCACCTTTTTAACTCATTTCCCCAACCCCATTCCCATCTGGCAACCATCAGTTTGTTCTCTGTATGTATAGTTTTTTTCTATTTTGTTCGTTCGTTTATGTTCTGTTTTAGATTCCCCATGTAAGCAAAATCATTTGATATTTGCACTTCTGTCTGACTTATTTCACTTAGCATAATACCCTCTAGGTTCACCCATTTTTGTAGCAAATGGTAAGATTTCATTCTTTCTTTATGGTCGAGTAACAGTCTACTGTATATATGTACCACATCTTTATCCATTTGTCTACCCATGGGCACTTAGGTTGCTTCTATGTCTTGGCTATTGGTAATAATGCTGCAGTGAACATAGGGGTGTACTTTTCTAATCTGTGTTTTAGATTTCTTCGGATAAATATCCAGAAGTAGGGTTGCTGGGTGATATGGTAGTTCTATTTTTAATTTTTTGAGGAACCTCTATACTGTTTTCCATAGCGGCTGCATCAATTTGCAATTCCACCAATAGTACATGAGGGTTCCCTTTTCTCCATGTCCTTACCAACATTTATTTGTTGATTTATTGATGATAGCCATTCTGACAGGTATGAGGTGATATCTTACTGTGGTACTAATTTTCATTTCTCTCATGATTAGTGATGTTGAGCATCTTTTCATATCTAAAAAAATCCCTCACAGCTGTCTGCATTGTCATGATGCAAGAGCCATGAATTGTTGGTGTAAAGTTCAGGTCGTCTAACTTTTTCATGCAGCTTTTCAGCACTTCCAAATAGTAAACTTGGTTAACTGCTTGTCCAGTTGGTACAAATTCGTAATGAATAATCCCTCTGATATCAAAAAAGTTAGCAACATTGTTGCAACAAGTTTACAAACTTAATTGTCCAACCTCGTATAGCATCATGTCATCTGCAAATAAAGACAATTTTACTTCTTCTTTTCCAATTTGGATGCATTTTGTTTCTTTTTCTTGTCTGATTGCTGTAGCTAGGACTTCCAATACTCTGTTGAATAAAAGTGGTAAGGGTGGCATCCGTGTCTTTTTCCTGAGCTTAAGGGAAACACTTAGCTTTTCCCCACTGAGTATGATAGTAATTGTCAGTTTGTCATAATGGCCTTTATTATGTTGAGGTATGTTCCCTCTATTCCCACTTTGCTGAGGTTTTTTTTTTTTTTAAATCATAAATGGTTGCTGGATTTTGTCAAATGAAGAATAATAACTTCTTAAACATTCAAACCATGAAACAACTTCTCATTTCTTCAAGTACAATCTGTTATCTTTGATGTGAGACTAGGCCAAAGGGCAATTTGAAATGCACCTGCATGGCACCCTGCAATTCCACTGTAGGAAAGCATTCCTGAAGAAACTGCTAAGCATTTACTATTACATTAAAGGACAAAAAAATGCATTTCCTACTCTTCCTTTCCTTCTCTCTTACCTCCCTCTCTTCTTCCTCTTTGTCCCTCAGTCTAGAGCTCTTTATATCTCTGTCTCTGTCTCTCTTCCTGTTCATTTTCCCTGGAAATTTTTCCAAGCCCAGTCACTCCTTTCTAAGCGTCCTATATACCCTTATTATCATCTCAAACCAGTATTAGTGTCTTGTCAGTAGCTTCGCCCCACTCCAGTTTATCCCATTATTGTAAAACGTGTCTATTATCAATCTCTTGCTTCAAAACTTCTTAGATCACCATTAAAACTTCAACTCCTTAGCACAATATGTAAGATCTTTTATATCATGACCTCAACTTTTTTTGGAAAGTCAGTCTTTTCTGCTGATATTCTTTCTCCTTCTTTCTTCACCGTTGCTCACTCTCATATTATACCCAATAATAATAGGTAACATTTATTGATAGCTTACTATGTGCCAAGTAGTAAGCACATAGTAAGCTTACTACTTACTTGGAAATGTTTTCTACACAAAACATTTATTTTACAAAGTTATGTGCCAGGTACTGTTCTAAGCACTTAACAAATAAGAATTCATTTAATCTTCATAAGAACCTTATTAGGTACTATCATTGTCCCCATTTTACAGATGAGGAAACCTAAGCACGTGTGCACACACGCACACACTCACGAGCACACACACTCATATACCACTGGTGGGAGTAGAGAACAGCTCAGCAGTTCAAGTAATTAAACAGTTACCATATGATCCAGAAATTTCACACCTAGATATATATCCCTCAGAAATGAAAACACACTCCACCCAAAAACTTGTACACAAATATTCATAGCAACATTACTCATAACAGCCAAAAATTAGAGGTAACCTAAATAGCCATCACCAGATATATCAATAAATAAAATGTGGTATACTCTCCATACAACAGAATATAATCTGGCCATAAAAAGAAATGAAGTAGTGATTCATGATACAACATAGAATAATCATGAAAACATTATGTTGAGTGAATAAAGCCAGACACAAAAGACCACATATTATAAGATTCCATTTATATGAGTGTTCAGAATAGGCAAATCTATGGACAGAAAGATTAGTAGTTGCCTAGGGCTGGGTGTTATGGAGAAAGTGGGAGGTGACTGCTACATGGCATGGAGTTTATTAGGAAGTGATGAAACTTTTCAGGAATTAGAGAGTGGTGATGACTGAACAACTTTGGGAATATACTTAAAACTACTGAATTTTACTTGCTAAAATTTAAATTATTAAACTTATTTATTATATTATTTATTATAAATGTATTAAAATTCTTACATTGGTTAAAATGTTCAGCAAAGGAAAGAGGCAGACCCTGAAGCAGAATACCTCCTATTTGTTGCTTTGACATGATAACTGAATTCTTTGAAATATCTTATTTCATAGACAAATATTATCAATGCCAAAGGATTTTGGCAAGAAATTTTGATACAAAAGTTAAGTCAGAAGTCAATTCCTTTTCAATAACAGAAACAACTGGAAGACTAAAAGTATATGCAGGAACAGGACGCTCAGCTAACACTCACCTCTTCCACAAAAGACCGGTACTTGCAGTTACTGCAGATGCTCCCAGGAAAGCCGCCATCATTAGTCGTCGCCTGAGTTGGGTGGGCTGTGACCCTCCATGGTTCCATCGACAGCCCAGAGCCAGTTTTGCCAATGCAGAAAATGAGTTAAGACGAAACATCCTGTGGGAAAAAAGTAGAAATGTTACTCCTAACTACTGGTAGCGACAGTGATGATGATGATGGTGATGACAGTATCATCTTCACCAACAAATATAAGTGGCAGATACAGTGCTAAACACTTTTCAATACCATGTATTATTCCATTTCCTCCTCAGAACACTTGTATGAGAAGAGCGTTACTCATATACTTGGTATGTCAGTCAAGGTACAATTGGAAGACCAGAAACCACATTTGAACAAGGAAAATTTAATCTATAGTATAATAAATTACAACAGGGGTCTGAGTGCTAAGCGGTAAAGAGACAGCAGATATAGGGAGCAGCCACTACTTTGAGGGCTGACGCAGAGCAATGAGAAAGTAAATCTGCTAAGCGGTCCCTCGAGCAAAGCGGAGATCCAGGCCTTGTGGTTAGGCCACAGCCATGGTTATCTGAGGAATTTGCTAAAGTGCCACACCAACAGAATTCACAGTAAAGCCATCTACTAGAACTCATTTCAGCAGAACTCGGGAAGGGGCCTATGGGAAGCTGCCCAGTATGGAGCTCATTGGGGAAGTGCATGTGGAGTGTTGCCACTAAAACTCCCCATGAGCTGAGAGCCCCTGAGTCCCACATGCCGCTGGCCACTGCCTGCTAAAACAGCAGCAGCAAAGAGCACACTAGAATCAGGAAGAAAACCCCTTCCCTCGCCAGTTCCTCTACTGACAAAGCTTAAGAACAGCTAGCAGGAGAGACATTTCCAGTATCCCAAAAAGGACAAAGAAAGATGGATTTAGAGTTGAAAAGCAACAGTTTGATAAAGATGGATTTAGAGCCGAAAAGCAACAGTGGCACATCCATTGTACAGCTGTGGACACGGAAATACAGATACTTGCTCAAGGCTGTGCAGCTAGGAAGTGTTGGGTCCAGAATCTGAACCAAGAGTGGACTGACTCCAGAGTCCACGTTTTTAACTAGGACACTTGCCTACCCCCTACCCTGTAATGCTGATACTGCTTTTGTTAAAGTAATTTAGGTTTTAATTAAGTCCCTTTCACTCCTAGACCGCAAAAGCCCTCCGCCCCACCAGATTCTTTTGTTTCTTACTTATGACCAGCTGAGCCAGCAGAGCACAACCAACCTACAGAATGCCGAATGCTGATGAAGAATAGATGTTTGTTATTGTAAGCCCCTGAAGTGTGGGGGTTGTTTGTAGGCGTAGCCAAAGCTAATTCAACATCTAAGAGAATTACTGGGGAGCTCTCATTCAACAAAAATTAATTAAGTTCACCTACTCAGCCCTATGTGAGACCTAAAAGGCCAAGACTTAGTTTTACATTCTAATTGGGCAAAATACATATGAAACATTTTTGAAGTGATACATTTCCATCCTGAATAAGTATAAACATATTAGAGTATGGATGCTAGAGAATTAAAAACACAAGAAAGACCAGGGCAAGACTGGGTTAGTCAGCTAAAGCTTTTGTTTAGTCTTGTGCCTCGGAATGGTGCAGAATTTTGATTAAGAGAGAGAAATGTCAGAGGCACCCCAAAAGATTTGGGATCATCTCTGGCACCTCTGTCCAGAGAATCAATAGAAGATGACACTTTCCTTCTAGACAACGATCTTCAGACCAGAGTATGGTCCGTTAGGTCCATTCCACCAGGCAGACTGAATGAAGGAGAAAGGGGCATTTCTTCCTGGTTACATGGCTTTCAAATAAAAATATTCATGTTCCTTCCCTTTGATTTTCTCAAAGCATAGTTCACTGCTGCCTAATTTAAATGATCTTCCACTTTGTACAGATCTTCCTACGGCAATTAACATATTTGTTCATATATGTTTGCCTCCCCACTTAGCTCTGAGCTTCCTTTAAGGCCCAAATTATTTTTTTCCCCTCTTTTTCCCTCTCATAGTTTAGTACAGGGCCTGTTACCTTAGAGATGCTTAAATTATTTAACTACTTTACTTTTACATGAAAAACATCAAAGTACAAATTATACAGGTACTGGCTCCTAACATTAAATATACTTCCCAGCTCCAGTGTATTAAGGAAACTGTCTTTTATTGTTTGGGTTCAAGTCAAGTTTGACTACTTAGTGGTCTCCTAACATCACTGAGTCAGTTACTGACTCTTCTCTGGGACCTATACCTATAATCTCTTAAGTAAACCTTTCTCTTAATCGCCTTTATTCAACCCACGTCCAATTTCAAAGTTGAAGCTAAATCCTGCTCTTGTAGACAAAGTGGAAAAGAATTATTTTTTTCTCCTATTTCCTATCACCTAAGCTTCAGAAAAACAATTCTCACATCCCTCCCCAATCCCAGAAATCATCTTATTTTACTGCATATACTCTAGTAAAATCCAGGACCAAGAAGGCTATCCACTATATTTTCTTCCTGTCAGTTTCTAATTCATTTTTAAATTAACATTTTCCAAACCCACAAGTGCATTCACACACATAGCATGCTGTTGTCTATAACAAAAATGAGTACAACTAAAACATACACATCTGGAGAAAACATTATTCATTACTGACAACAGAAAGAAAACAGCACTTGAAAATTTTGTATGTGAAAGACAAATAAGCAATTCACATGCTGGAACAGGCAAGGGGTATGTAAGGATGGAAGATCAGATATGGAGAACAAATAGATATGTGATCAAACAGGTAAGCCATGATCACTTGAGAAGATCCTTTGAATGCTAGGCTGAGAATTTTGATCACATATACAACAGGAAGCCTCTAAAGCCCTTAAGTAGAAAAAGAACATTATGAAAACATTTTTAAAAGAATATCAATCTATCTACCAGCAGTGAATGGAATAAAATGAAAAGAACCAAAGGCAGAAAGAGCTAAGAGGGCAGTAGTGAGTACAGCCAGAATGTAACTAAGTATTGGGTGCTGAGTGCCTCGATTACGATGATAAGTATAGAAACCAAAAATAAAATAAAATTTCCAAAGAGAAACAACACTACAGATATTGATGTTCAACATATCACTATCTAACTGCATAGGAGATGTGGGATGTGGAAGATAAACAGGAGAAAGAGATTAAAACATTAACATAAAAAACCATGGTAGAAAGTGAAATGGACTAGGAATCTAGTGACCCAACATCTAGTCTCAACTCCACTACTGAATAGTTGTGCACAAAGGAAGCTCATCTCCCCTTCTTAGGGAAGACTTTACTATTGATAAAAGGAGAGAATAGCCCAGATGTGTTCTAGGGTTTCTTTTATTTCTTTAGTGCTCTCATATCTCTGGTGAAAACTGTATGGAAAATTTTAATCTAGTTTGCTTGGGGGGAGGGACTAAGAACATATATATTCAAGATTTATTAGTTTTGAGAATCTATGTCTGTGTGCTATGGCTCTGGAGGACTTTAAACTTTGGAATGTCACAGTTTTACTAACATTCCACCTATATTTCGATATTGTAATTTAATTGTTACTGTCTACATCTCATTTCACCACTGATTCTAATTTCATTTCTGATAGTATATATCAAAAGATTTATCTGTTCATCTTTTCTAGAGCCATTTTTACAGATGCCAAGTAAACAGAGAAAAACAACTGGACTGAGAACAGGTTCTATTATAATTTAATCCCTAGCTCTGCAGTGAAGAAATAGTGTAACTAGCTGAGTGTGTTAATTTTTGAAGAAAGACAATTTAAACAGATTTAAGATCGGCTTTCCAACTGAATCTAGAAAATTGGGTGAACTGGCACGAGTTATGCAGTCATGAAGATTAACATGCACATTTATGACTTGGATTAAATTAAATCAAAAGCAAAACATTTTTCTTCCCTAACAGCCTCCAACCACACATATACAAAGGCATCCCTCTAAAAAATAGCTTTACTGTGAATTGAAACAAGATGAATAGGTATTTCTAACCAAGATATGTCAAGGGAGGCAAGTGAAAGATAATTTTGTTACCAAAGAAAAGCATTATCTATCCAAAAAAAAGAAACAGAATAGGTTTTTTTGTTTGTTTTAAAAAACCTGTAACAGTATATCATTGCTGTGCTTCTGTATCTATTATTTTAGGACTATTAAACAATGTATTGCTTTTGTGAAATTTCAAAGGGTCACAGAACTAGGAAATCATTTAATTCAATATACTTATTTTACAGATGAAGGAACTGAGATCCAGATTAGTTATGTGGTTTACTCATAGCTAATTAGTACAAAAACCTACAATAGATCCTAGAATTCTTGATTCCCAAATAAATAACCTAAAGGGGAAAAAAGCTTTTTATAACCGTTCTCAGAAAAATAAATATAATAGACATGTGCCAAAAGGACATCCAATGTCCAGCTATAGAAAGATAAACAATGATATGATAATATAATACAATGTAATACAAATATTAAAAATGATAATCATAAAATATTATTAGGTTGGTGCAAAAGTAATTGCAGTTTTTGCAATTATTTTTAATCTTTTAAACCGCTTTTGCAACAACCTAATATTTCACAAACCAACAGAAAGTCGGGCTAAAGATATAAAAAGAAAGTTGTAAAAAGAAGTAAAATGGCTTTGAAAAGATACTTATTCTCACTCATAAGAATTCAAATTAAAACTATACTGAGATACTGCTTTTCACTATCAAGCTGGCAAAAATCCCAAAGTTTGAAAATGTACTTGTTGGCAATGCTGTAGAAATAGCACTGCTGAGGAAAGTATAGATTGGTACAATCTATGGAGGGCAAGGTGGGCCAACATCCACCCAAATGACCCACATAAAATGCATACATTGACCCAGCAATTCCACTTCTGACAAAATACCCTATCGATATTTTGTATACCTGTTAAATTATACACACACAGTTATTCATTGCACCATGGTTTGTAACAGCAAAAAACTAAAACTCACCCCACCACCCTAATGTTCACCAAGAGAGGACTGGTCAAACTGTGATAAATCCCGGGTGTGCCAAAAAAATGTATACACGTGGACACTTTGGTCCATGTTGCTCAAGCAGTAGTTCCCCGTAATCAAAAGTGTCTGGATGCTGATGGTAACCACTTTGAGCACCTCTTGTAATTGCAGACGTCAAATGTGACTTGTATTCATCTTTTGTTATCGGTATATTTTGAGTATTATAATTTTAATACAGTTTTCCTTTCTTAAAATGCATATACATTTTTTAGCACCTTCTGTATATGTAAGGCAATAGCATGTAGCAATAAAAAAGGAGTGAAAAAACTATGTATAGATTTCAAAAGAGTTTCAAGAAATACTGTTATCTAAAAATAGCAAGGTATTGAAATGCTACCATTTATGACAACATAGATGGAACCAGAGGGTATTACACTAAGTGAAATGTCAGACTGAGAAAGACAAATACTGTATGATCTCACTTACATGTGGAATCTAAAGAACAAAATACATGAACAAACAAAACAAATGCAAACTCAGATACACAGAACAAACTGATGGTTGCCAAACTGGAGAGGAATTGTGGAGCTAGGTGAAAAAGTGAAGGGATTAAGAAATACAAATTGGTAGTTACAAAATAGTTATGGGGTGTAAAGTACACCATAGAGAATATAGTCAATAATGTTGCAACAGCTATGTATAGTGCCAGGTGGGTACTAATCAGGGGGATCAATGCACAAAGTATATAAATGTCTAACCATTACGCTGTACACCTGTAACTAATATAAAATTATATTGAATGTCAACTGTAAAAAAAAAAATAACAAAGACATTTGATAGAGGCAAGATGAGATAATGTCCTTTCAGAAACATGAATAGTTTTTAAATCTCTAACCTATAACTGATTAAAACAAGGCCAGGAATTAAAAATATATGTTATATATGTAAATATATATGCTAACTGTGAGGCACTGTATCTGGTGTTATGATTTGATGCAGAAGAGCACAGCAGATATTTCTTCCCTCTACCTATGTTTCAGATTTTATTTGTTAAATATAATATGATTGGGCCAACCCGGTGGCTCAGGTGGTTGGAATGCTGTGCTCCTAACAGTGAGGTCACTGGTTCGATTCCCACATGGGCCAATGAGCTGCGTCCTCTATGGCTAAGATTGTGAACAACAGCTCTCCTTAGAGCTGCGAGGCTGTGACAGCCGGAGGTTTGCATGGGCTGCTATGTGCTGCCTGAGGCTGCCCAGGAGTGGCAGGTGCGGCCGGCAGCCAGCATGAGTGGCCAGCAGCCAGCAAGAGCTGCTGTGTGAGAGGCTGACCAAAAACCGGTGACCGACTGCCTCAGCCGGGGGGGAGCGCAGAGCTCATAATACCAGCATGGGCCAGGGAGCTGTGTCCTACACTACTAGACTGAGAAACAGCGGCTGGAACCAGAGTGTGTGTGTGGGGAAGGCGGAAGGGGAGACAAAAAAAAATTATGTATACATACACACATATATATGTATGTATATATATATATATACACACATATATAAATAATATGATTATAATACTTTCTAGTCAGAAGAGCTGACTCGGTCATTCATCTAACCTGGATGAATCATTAATCCCTTGAAAATAAAGTTCACATTAATCCCTTGAAAATAAAGTTAATTCACTGACCTCTGAATTAAGTTTACTTCTGTTGAATTTAGTTACCTGTGCTTTCTACTTTTTGTACAGGCACGTCATTAAATAATAATGCCAAAGGAATTACCAGATTTATAATATAATGTAATAAAGTTGCATTGTGTACTTTGAAAAAAATTTAAAAATAGCAAGGTGTGGAATATCATATGTAGCACGCTACCTTTTATGTGAAAAAAGGAAACAGGCATGCATTAAGTGTAGAAGGACACACACAAAAAGTAATAGCAGTGGTGCTGGTTGGGGGTGGAGATGGGTAAGATAAAAGGAGATTTTTTACAATATACCATTTCGTTTTTAAAACTATGCTTAGGTATTTATCCATGCAAACAAATATACAGTATTTTATGAGAATTTTCATTGAATTTTAAAGGCAAAATATAAGGTAATATGTGCATGCCAATCAAATTAATGTAAAATGTATATATATTTTTTTTAATTTATAAAAAAATTGAGGTGATGCAAATAAAATTTAGTGATGCTCTGGGAAGATTTCATTTAATTATTTTTCATTTAAAGAAAAATAAAGGCAGGCCCAGAGGTTGATGCTTCATTTTCCTTAGTCAGGAACTGTCATTTACCAGCCCTACTAGTGGGTTCAGGCACAACATTTCAGCAATCAAACCATATCATGACAAGATTCCCTACAAAGATAAGCCTTATTTAAGTCAAATTCATATCCCAAAACTTTTATTATTAGCATTCTTATTCAATTTACCAAACTATTAGAATTCCAGACCTTATCCTGATCCTGACTTAAAATTATCTGCTTGCAATTTTCTATGAGCTTTATCCCTTCCTATTTTTGACTTCTGACAATTGCACATTTAAAAAATGGACTACTCGGGTCTTCCAATCCGGACAGGTCTAAATAAATCTCTGTTGTACTATTACCATCTATTACCCAGCACTACTGTTAAAAGCAGTATCTACTAATTCTGAGGCCAAGATATATTTCTGAGATCTACCCACATTTGGCCACCAACAAAACTTAGACTTCAGTTAAACAGAACTGACACAGGAGCCGACGCAAGTTATCCAGAAGATCTAGCTAAGATAATTAATGAAGGTTGCCACGCCAAACAACAGACTTGCAATGCAGATGAAACAGTCTTCTATTGGAAGAAGACGCCATCTAGGACTTCCACAGAGAGAAGTTAATGCCTGGCTTCAAAGCTTCAAAGGACAGGCTGACTCTCTTGTTAGGGGCTACTGCAGCTGGTGACTTTAAGTTGAAGCCAACTTTTTTTTTTCCATTTTGAAAATGATGTCATTCTGAAAAATCCTAGGACCCTTTAGAATTATGCTAAATCTGCTCTGCTTGTGCTCTGTAAATGGAACAACAGCAGCACATCTATTTACACATGGTTTACTGAATATGATAAGCCCGCTGTTGAATTTACTGCTCAAAAAAGAAAGATTCCTTCCAAAATATTACTTCTCATTAACAACGCCTGGTCATCTAAGAGCTCTGATGGAGATGTGCCTCGAGAGCAATGTTATTTTCATTCCTGCTGACACAGTCCATGGATCAAGGAATTATTTCAACATTCAAGTCTTGCTACTTAAGAAATACATTTCATAAGGCTATAGATGCCACATATAATGATTCCTGTGATGGATCTGGGCAAAGTAAAGTGAAAATCTTCTGGAAAAGATTCACTATTCTGGATGCCATTAAGAATATTTGTGATTCATGGGAAGAGATCAAAAAAGTAACATTACAGCAGTTTGGAAGAAGTTGATTCCAACCGTCCTAGATGATTCTAAAAGGTTCAAGACTTCAGTGGAGCTTGAAATAACTGCAGATGTGGCGGAAATAGCAAGAGAACTAGAATTAGCAGTGGAGCCTGAAGATGTGACTGAATTGCTACAATCTCATGATAAAAATTTTAACCTGAGGAGTTGCTTCTAATGGATGGCAAAGAAAGTGGTTTTTTGAGATGAAATCTACTCCTGGTATAAATTTTGTTGATAAAGCAGTGGCAGGGTCTGAGAGAACTAACTTCATTTTTTAAGAAGTTCTACTGTGGGTCAATGCTATCAAACAGCATCGCGTGCTACAGAGAAATCACTCATGAAAGGAAAAGTCGATTGACGCAGTAAACTTCATTCTTGTCTTAGTTTAAGAAATTGCCATCCCAACCTTCAGCAACCATCACCATGGTCAGTGATTACTGAGGCAAAAACCCTCCTCCAGGAAAAAGATTACAACTCACTGAAAGAGCTCAGATGGTGTTTAGCATTTTTTTGCAATAAAGTATTTTTTAATCAAGGTATGTACACTGTTTTTAGTCATAATGCTATTGCACACTTACTAGACTACAGTATCGTGTAAACATAACTTTCATATGCACTGGAAAATAAAAACATGTGTGTGACTCACTTGATTGTGACGTTCGCTTTATTGCAGTGGTGTGGAACCAAACCTGCAATACCTCCAAGGGTATGCCTATATTCTAGAATAACTCTCCTTTAGTCTATTTCCATGCTCACTAACTAATTTTATAATTTATAATTCAGCTTTCTATGTAGATTGTCTTCAAAGAGAAAACATGCTGATCAGAAGACAGGAGTATCTTATGCTAGCTATATTTCTCATGGTAAATTAATAAATTGTCAATCTGGTTTGTAATTTCAATCTCCCTATCAGAAGCCTAAAGAAGCTTCTCTGAATCCTATCAATTAATTCCAAGACACTGATCAGATCCAGTTTGGGGACTTCCAAGGTTCAAGGGCCAGACTTTGAACCATGTTGACATCTTGCCCCTCTGCTTTGCTATTTCATTCAAACTCCACTCCTGGAGCAGATGCCAGTGAGAATTTCCCAAAAGTTTTAAATACTCACGGTCATTGAACCTAGAGAACCACACTCACTTTCCTTCTGCCCTGGTATAATCAAATTAGGGGAAGGCAATAAATGAAGAGTCTAGAGAAGGAAAAATGATGGGAATATTCATTTGCTGGGCTTTATACAGATTTCAGTGTGGAACAAGCAAGACTACTTGCATTTTTGTTATAAATAATAGAGGAATACATTTTTATAGTTGAAAATGTTATTGTACAGAAACTGTCTTCATTTTCATACATCTGAAATCCCACCACTTTCCCTAGAAGTAACCTCAGAAAGATGTCTGTATGTATCTGTCTTGATATCGTTCTATTCATTTACATATAAATAATATTACATATACACATGTATATTCACATATTCATCATTTGGGATGCTTTACATTACCCCTTATTTTATATAATGGAATCATACTACATACGTTTGCAATTTTATTAAACTTAATACAACTTAAAATCATTCCATCAAGGGATATACAGATCTACCTCTTTCCTTTTAACCACTACACAGTATTTCATTCTATGACTGTTGACAATTTAACTATTTGGCAATACCATACAACTGTTTCCATACTGTGCCATTACAAATACAGCTACAGAGACTTTTTTCCCTGTGCATTTGTTTTAACTCATTTTTATTCAAGTCTATCTGTGGGACAGATATCTAGAAAATAAACTGCTGGGTTAAAAGTAGTGTGATCATTTTAATTTTGATAGATACTGCCAAATTAACCTTCAATACTGACATTCCAATTTACATACCCACCAGCAGAATATAAGGGAACGCCTTTCTGATCCCCTATAGTAAATGAGATGGATAATCTTTATTTTTTTAAGAGTTCATCGCTGCTGTTCTGAGGGCTACTAACACATTGAGCTGTACTTGTTTTCATTTTTTCCAGTCATATTCCCAGCCCTGAGGTTTCACTTTTCTTTCCTTGTAAAAACAAGGGCATTCTTTTCATCTAGATTTGTTTTAGATAAACATGTTCTGGCCAGATGTAATATTAACACTTTCATACAATGCTATTTTTGAGTTGAATGTTTTTTATTAAACATCCAAAAAAGTCTAAAACTTTCAGTCTGAACCATTTCAACACTCTTCCAATTCGATTTGACTGAGCTCCACCAGAGCTGACTGGGAAGATTTTTTTCCATCCACTGTTTTTCGTTCTAATGACTGGTTATACTTTCAAAATACTTGACTAGATTATCTATTCATTACATTATTGAAAAGAATGATTTAATTTAAACAGTAACAAAATTTTCAAAAATATCCCAGAAGTGTTTCATCTTCACACACCACTGGAAAACAAGATTACACATCATTCTGCCATCATATTTACCCTTTTGAAAACAGAAAAAAAGAATGACAATTGAAATTCTGAATGAATTACAATGGTAAATAGTATGTCAAAAATCCATATTAAAAATCACAGTATGTCCAATTCTACTGCAGTATAATGACATGAGTGCTTCAGTGTTTCACAATACAGATGGATATACTTTTTCTTAATCTGTTTTACTAAAGCTACAACCTAGAACAACTTATTAAGTAAACACTAGGCAGCATGTAAACATAAAAAAGTAAATTGATTTCACTGATATTTGCAATACTTCTCTGCAAAGGGTGGGTGTTATCCCCAAAACATGTACAATATATGAAAACAATAGTTGCCATGAACATAGGAGAATAGAAAAGAAATGAGTATCTGCTATTGCTATATTTAAGATATATGGACTTGTGAGAACAGATTTAAGTAGCTTCATATTAGTCGGCCAAGTTATTCCTTGTGCAGACTATAAGAATTATTACAACAAACGTAGTTTCACAATTAATTTCATATTCATAGTTTACATACCCATAGAACTCACTAAACCGGGCTTAGGTATCTGCATGAAAGCTGAAACATGAGTACTGAGTCTAACACAATACACAAAGCCTAACACAATACTTTGGGCATTAAATACATTCAAATATGTATTGATTTAAATAGAAATATTGTAAGTTGAATAATGCTAAATAATTATAAATATGATGAATAGATATAATAAATAAAATAGATAGGTTATTAGACTGTAATTGAGGATAGTCAAGTTTCTGGCTTGATTTTATCACTGTTTCCAAATGTCTTAACATGACAAACTATTTCTGTACCATTCCCTGGACAAGCCCTTCCTTAAGGTTCAAATAAAATCCCACCCCATCCATAAAAGTTATGTAAAATCATTATCATTCTTGATTTCTTCCTCTGACTTCCTGTAGAATTAACATTCTGCACCATTATTATAGTACCTTTTCTATGAAATCATTTTAACATATACCTGTCAACCTGTTTTAGGCTTCTTAGTTTCCTCAGTGCCAATGAATGAATTTGAAGTTATCACTAACAGCAATAACAACTGTTACTGTTCAGTTTCACTAGAGTAGATACAGGAAATTTAGGTTCTCTTTCTAGCTCTACTACTAGCCAACTATGTGACTAGTAAGAGCCTTACCTGAGACTGTATTCTAGGAGACGCAGAGCACAGGTGGTACTTATTTTTAAGTCCTTTCTGGTTTTAAGAGTTCATTTCAGAAAAGCAAAATGTAAAAGTATTTTGTATTTTTTGTTAGAAGAAAGCCATCCTGAGTGGTTATTAATGATATAACATCCTACATTAGCCTCACCGGTTTAAACAAATTGCACATAATCCAAAATATCCAACTGCCATTATTTCATTCAAATCATCAGCTATTTATTGAGCAAGGTATTGTGAGGGCACTACAAGAGGCACAAAAATGAACAAGATAACAGTCTACCCACAAAAATCTTATAATTTGGTAGTGAGCACAAAACAACTATTGAAATAACAACAATGCAAAGCAGGAAAAAAGGTAAGAGCTACAAGAACATATTTATAAGAATTCAAAATGAAATATTACCTTAGGTTAGAAAGTGGAAAGGGCTCAAGAAAGGCTCCAAGGAAGAAGCTTTACTTAGGGTAGGAAAAAGCTAAGAATTCTTTACACAAGAGTTTGGCTGAATGCATTATCTTAGAAGCCTTTGTCATCTTTTTGCTTTGTCATTTTATCTAAGGAATAGAATAAGCTGAGGAATGGAATAATCTATGGAAAATATAATTTGTACTACACAGCTATGGTACTTCTAAAACTGCAACAATATCTTAGGCTTTAATTATGCCAAATAATTTTTGAAACATCCCCATACATATCTTTTGATGAAATGAATCAGATTGAAAGTTCTGCATTGAAGACACCAGGATGACTGCCAAAATACAGTCGAGATTAACGTTCATGTCTAGAAAAGATACACTTTCATACCTCAAAGTGACATTACTGACAGAATAAATGAGGAAAATTCACACTTCAGCTAACTGTTCAGCAGAGAACAGAGTTAGATATTTTAAATGATCTGGGTGAGAATGTAAAATTAATTTAAGTTACACAAGTCTCTAACAGTAAACATAATTCTGTAGGAACAAGAATCACCTCACAGAAATGTTAGGCTCGACACAGAACTTTCGTACATATTTGTGCTAAATGAAGAATCTATGGAAAAGCACGTTGATATCCTATAGGACTCAACTTTCTGATACTCTGAAATATTCCTTCATCCATCAGCTACATCCATGGTTCACTTTCTCAACACATACACACCATAGAGCCCTTTAACTGCAATAATAAAACTTGAAACTTATGCCTGCTGAAGGAAGGAGTGAAGACTGGCAATTTTCCCTTTCAGTTAGCTGCACTGAAAAACAAAGTGTGGAGAAGGAAAAGAAAAAATAAATCAACCAAAGAAACAGTTTGTTTAAAACAAAAACAAACAAACCATCCAGGAATCTACAGAAACAATGATGACCAATATAAATTTTCTAAAACCTCATTTTGCAATACATACACAAATATCAAATCCTTATGTTGTACACTCAAAACTAATATTATGTCAATTATATCTCAATTTGAAAAAAATTTACTTTAAAAATGATAACAAAGATACTATCAGGATCTACTCAATACATGTTAAATAGTGATCAGAGGAAAATGCATAGAAACTTAATACTTTCATCGGTTACAACTGAAAGAACATAAATGAATTAAATTACAGGCTAAAAAAAGAAAAAGAAAAAAACCAGAAAAATAGCAATATAATAAAGCGAAAGATGGTACAAAAAAAGAATTAAGGTAAAAGCAAGTATATTTAAGTGAGATAAATAAGAGAAAAGCCGTAAGCCTAATAAGTTAAAAAAAATTTGATACAATAATAAACAATGAGCTAACAAGAAAAAGGGGGAAAGAGCACAAATATACAAATGGGGAAATAACCTTTGAAACAAAAGAAATTTTAAATATTAAGAGACTACTTTGCAGATCTCTATCCAAATAAATGTGAAAACCTCAGTAAAGCAGAAGTTACCTAGAGGAAACAAAGATGAACAAAATTGACCTCATTAGGGTTCTAAAGCTTAAACAGGCAGGTTAACATAGAGAAAGTCATTACTGAACTACTCCATAAAACAAGCCTAAGGCCCACATGGCTTCAGAAGGAAATTCTAACAAACCTTCAAAAGATAAAAGTAGTCCAAACGCATTTAAAATGAAGCAAAAACTTCACAATCCCAAAGTACAACATTGATATCTAACTCTGACAAATACAGTACAAAAAAAACTGCACAGCAAAGTCACTCGTTAATATTGATGCAAACATAAAATATTAGCAAACAGAATCTAATATGACATTTACAAAACAAAGACTGTAACAAAGTGGGATGTATTCCAGGAATGCAAGGTTTCTTCAAAATTAGGAATATTGTTAATACTTCATTAATGGATGCAAGTAAAAATCGTATGATCATTCTCATAGATGCTGAAAAAGACTTCGAAATTCAATACCCACTCTTCAACAAATGGTGCAAGAACAACTGGATAACCATGTGCAAAGAATATGAACCTTGACCACAAACAGTATATAAAAATTTACTTGACATGGATCATATACTTAAATGTAAAACCTAAAACTATAAAATAAATCTTATAGAAGAAATTATTTGCCTCACTTTTGGCAAACATTTCTTGACTACAACACAAAAACTAATGAAGGCAAAATGAACAAACTATAAAAGAAAAAGACAATAAATTGGATTACATCAAAATTAAAATCTTTTGTTCTTCAAAAACACTTATGAAATTCAAAGATGAGCCTACTAAATGTAAAGAGTATTTCCTACTATAAGGCATTTTCCATTTGTAAACATCATGCGCTTAGATTCAATCACTATGACTACATGTTTCATATTCTTTGAGAAAATACTCAATTACGCCTATGACTCCTCAGAGTATTTCTCCAAACAGAAAGAAACAGAAAAAAACGTCCACAGTCCTTACTTGCACTTTCATCAATTGCAGCGTACTTTATCCCTATGCAGCAATGGTGCAGAGTTACTGAACTCGTGCAGCCTTTCTCACCAGGTGTTCCATGAGAGAATGAAAACATCCATTAGGCAATGAATTAACTTTTCTCCTACACTTTTAGAATGGTAGTGGTTTTGTGTCAATACGAATAAAATTGAGAAAACAATCACAGAAATAATTTATTGTGTTCTGTGGTTCAGATGAGGGACTCTGGTTGAGAAAAACGGTTAGAGATATGGAAAACTAACCAGAACTAATTTGCAGCATTAAGAGTCACTAACACTATTAGTCATCACATCCCTATTTTGTACAGACAAAAGAGGAGCTAACAAAATAAAAACATATGTTTAACATTGGGTAAGACCAGTAAAGAAACCACTTCAACTTCATCTATCAAAATATCTTCTTAAGCTACCTCTACATATCGGTTTAATCAAATGTATCCATAAACAGAGAATAACCATTAATATTTTCCTAATATGTATTTAATCACTACAAGAAAAATGAGTATACAAAATCAGAAAATGAGTATACTAAAATCCTAATGGTGGTTATGAGAAAAGGCCAGAATTTTGACTAGATTTGAAAATAATAAACTCCTAAAATTGAAATTAAAGTAATACCACCTTAAAATTTATTTGTAAATAGGTTAGAATCTGAAACAATTGTTTTGGAGCATTCTACCAGCTCCATGAAACACAACCCTATTCCCTCTTTTTTTTTTCCTTGTCTATTTTTTTCCTCGTCTTTTTTTTTCCTCTTCTGCTACTCATACCTTAAGACTGCAAGTCATTCCAAAGCACTTTTAGCTTCACTGACAGTTCTCAAGACTAAAGAGAGCTATTAATATATCCCAAGAATGGAGTTTCCAGTTCCATCATCCATGGTCAGATTTCTGTCACAGTATAAAGAAAACACAAATGCTCAGTCTTTTTTCCCATACAAAGCTTCTGCTTGGCAAGCTAACATAGACAGTAATCTAAATGCCTCTCTTCACCTTTTCCTAGCATGGAGGTCTCACCTTGGCTTTCCTGTAAACAGAAAGTATTCCTAAACACAAAAAGAGAAAAGGGAGCAATGATGTGTAAAATAGCAAACTTCATTGGACTTAGAAGTCTTACATTTAGATCCCAACTATCCAAATTTAAACCCTGGCTACCATCTGGTCTCAGTGTTCTTACTTATAGAATTGGGGGAATCAGGTTACCTGGACTCCCAGATTCTTTTCTATCGAACATTCTGTGATTCTGTGACAAAAAGGCCAAAGATTCAAAACAATATCATGTCACCTCCCAAAACTTCTCAGAAGCCCCAAGTTCCCGAAGCCCTTCTGTTCCACATCTATTTCTCTTTTCTAATTCAGTTTCTTTTCCCTTTACCTGGTTTGGTGTTACTAGTAACAAGTAGCACCGCCTTTCCATTTGAAGAATAAAAATGCCTTCACACATTGCCAAATGTTTCCTGGGAGGCAAAGATCAGGCCTTGCTGAAAACCACTGTGCTAGAGGATAGAAAAGAAAAAAGTAATAGGAACTTCCCCAAGTGCCTTTGGTCAGAAAGAAGAGTTTCCCTTTCTCAGACTTTTGGGCGCCTGCATAGTGCCAGTATTACCACTGCCCTAGAGATGAGTCTATATATTTTAGATCTCTAATCATAATAGAGTATATACAAACAACCCAATCAAAGAATGGGCGGAAGACTTGAATAGATATTTCTTCAAAGAAGATATATAAGCGACAAATAAGCACAGGAAAAGATGCTCAACGTTTTCAGCTATTAGAAAAATGAAAATGAAAACTACAATTATATACTACTACATATCTATTAGAATGTCTGAAAAAAAACAAAACAAAACAAAAACAAACACAATACTAAAACCAACAATACCTGATAATACCAAAGATGCAGAGCAACTGTAACACACTGTCGGTAGGAAGGCAAGATGGTGTACTTACTCCTAGGCTTTTACTCTAGAAATGAAAACTTGCGTTCACACAAAAACCTGTACCTGAATGTTCATAACAGTTTTTTCATAATCACCAAAACTGGAAATAAATGACTTTCAACAGTTGAATGGAAAAACTCTAGTACATCCATATAATGGAATACCACTCAGCAATCAATCAAGCAATCAAGCAATCAATCAGGAACAAACTATGGACGTGTTCAACAGGAATCTCAAAGGTATTATGCTGCTACTGAAAGAAGCCAGTTTCAAAAGGTTACATACTGTCATGTGACATTCTGGAAAAGTAAAACTATACTTTTAGTGATGAAGAACAATCAGATTGCCAGAAGTTACTGGTAGAGAGAGGGTTTGACTACAAAGGAACCACACCGAGATTTGGGGGGTGAAACTTTGTATCTTGACTGTGACGATGGTCACACAAAGCTATACATGTATTAAAACTCACAGAAATGCACAGCAAAAAGATAAGTCAATTTTACTGTATATAATTTTTAAAATATGAATTTAAAATTCTGACTATTTCCTTTAAGATTTCTACACTTATATTTACTATAGATTGTACCCTTATTTTTCTCACCTCTGTCAAGTTTTGCTTAAATTAAAAGTTAAATAATGTACTAAAGCGCTGATTCTCTTGCTAAGCTCTGGGAAGTTTAAAACAGTATGAAAATAATCTATTTGTTTAACTAGTGCACCGGTTAAATCATTTATCACTTCTTTTTTCTTTGAAGGGTAGTTCCCTACAAAATGTTTCAGTTTCTCCCATGGTAATTTGTTTAAGTTCTCTACTTCTATCCATTTCAGGTGATGAAAATGCACTGAGGAAAGGATAAGTAGCTCTAAGAACACAGAATGAAAGGTCCAGGCCAGAGTGGCACCCACGTCTACCTAAGTCTAATGCCCTTTAAAAATAATCATTATAAATAGAAGGTAGTTGTCACTTAGAAAACTAATACATAAATTATTTCCAGAGTTGTACACATGGGGCAATTTTTATGTATTTCTTAATCATAAATGTTATTTTGACCCTGAATGCCAGTTCTACCTTATTTAAGCCAAAAAGTGTAAATGATATCAATCGTTAAAATGAAATATACAAACCTACAGCTAACATCATACTCAATGGGAAACAGCTGAAAGCATTCCCCTTAAGATCAGGAACAAGACAAAGATGCCCACTTTCACCACTTTTATTCAGCATAGTACTGGAAGTTCTAGCCACAGCAATCAGGCAAGAAAAATAAATAAAAAATTGGAAAGGAGGAAGTAAAATTGTCATTACATGCAGATGACAACATACTATATACAGAGAACCCCGATGATTCCACAAAAAAACTATTAGAACTGATAGATTAATTCAGTAAAGTAGCAGGATACAAAATTAATATTCAGAAACCAGTTACATTTGTATGCACCAATAACAAACTATCAGAAGGAAAAATTAACAAAACAATCCCATTTACAATTACCTCAAAAACACTAATATACTTAGGACTAAATTTAACCAAGGAAGTAAAAGAGCTGTACTCAAAAACTTATAAGACATTGAAGAGAGAAACAAAGAAGACATAAAGAAGACACCAATAAATGGAAACATATATCAGCTCGTGGATAGGGAGAATTAATATAGTTAAAATGTCCATACTACCTAAGGCAATATATAAATTAAATGCAATCCCTATCAAATTACCAATGACATTTTTCACAGAACTAGAACAAATAATCCTAAAATTTATATGGAACCATGAAAGACCCCAAAAAGCCACAGCAACCTTGAGAAATAAGAACAAAGCGAGAGGTATCATGCTACCTGACGTCAAATCATACTACAAGGCTACAGTAATCAAAACAGCATGGCATCGGCATACCGTGTTTCTCTGAAAATAAAACCTAGCCAGACAATCAGCTCTAATGCATCTTTTGGAGCAAAAATTAATATAAGACCCAGTCTTATTTTACTATAATATAAGACTAGGTATAATATAACATAACATAACATAACATAACATAACATAACATAACATAACATAACATAATATAATATAAACTGAGTCTTATATTAATTTTTGCTCCAAAAGACGCATTAGAGCTGATTGTCTGTCTAGGTTTTATTTTTGGGGAAACATGGTAAAAACATGCATAGATCAATGGAACAGAATAAAGAGCCCAGAAATAAATCTATGCCTATATGGTCATTTAATCTATGACAATAGAAGCAAGAATTTACATTGGGGTAAAAACAGTCTATTTAATAAATGGTGCTGGGAAAACTGGACAGATACATGCAAAAAAATGAAACTGGACCACGTTCTTATGCCATATTCAAGAATAAATGCAAAATGGATTAAAGATTTAAATGTAAGACCTGGAACAATAAAACTGCTAGAAAAAAGTATAGGAAGTAAATTCACAGAAATTACCCTTAGTAATATTTTTACTGATATACCTCCTGGGGCAAGGAAAACAAGAGAAAAAATAAACATGTGGAACTACATCAAACTAAAAAGTTTTTCACAGCAAAGGAAACCATCAATAAAACAAAAAGTCATCCTACCAAGTGAGAGAAGATATTTGCCAATGATACATCTGATAAGGGGTTAATATCCAAAATTTATTTAAAAACTCATACAACTCAATACCAAAAACAAAACAACAACAAAACCCAATCCTATTAAAAAATGGGTATAGGACATAAAGAGACATGTCTCTAAAGAGGATATACAGACAGCCAACAGACAAATGAAAAAATGCTCAACGTCCCTAATCATTAGAGAAATACAAATAAAAACCACAATGAGATACCACCTCACTCCTGTCAGAATGGCAATCATCAATAAATCAACACACAACAGATGTTGGCGAGAATGTGAAGAAAAGGGAACCCTCATGCACTGTTGGTAGGATTGCAGATTGGTGCCGGCACTATGGAAAACAGTATAGAGCTACCTCAAAAAATTAAAAATAGAACTACCTTATGACCTACCAATTCCACTCCTGGGTATCTATCCAAAGAAATCCAAAACACTAATTCGAAAAAATATATGCACCCCTACATTTATTGCAGCGCTATTCACAATAGCCAAGATACAAGAACAACCGAAATGCCCATCGACAGATGACTGGATAAAAAAAATGGGAAACATTTATACAATGGAATATTAGTCAGCCATAGAAAAGAATGAAATCTTACCATTGGCAACAACATGGATGGACCTTGAGAATATTATGCTAAGTGATATAAGACAGAATGAGAAAGGCAAATACCATATGATCTCACTGATATGTGGAATCTAAAGAACAGAATGAATGAGCA